>NC_083888.1:28842500-29467500 GCF_032452875.1 Bos javanicus
TCTCTTTCCTATTCTAAGAGATTTAACCCAGTGACTGAATCTCTATGAGCTTAGTATTAGAAAGTTCTTTGGTGAATTTATAGTTTAATTAAGGTGGCTTTAATTGCCCTTTCATTAAGAATGTTTAGCAAAAATAATCATTTTTTAAAAGAATGATAAATTTTAAACATAAAACTATTGAGAATTATACTGGAAAACCTATACATCCACCTTCATTCAGGCTTACGGCAATACTCTGTCACAACCACTTCAGGTCTTTTAATTTCTATTTCAGAATTCAAAAATAAGATTAAAAAACTAACCAACACACAGTGAAGCCACCTGCCAGCCCTTACTCCTCTGGTGCTGAATTTGGTACTTCTTATTCACATTTAGATTTTTTAATATTCTCCTTTTTTTTATTTGCAATATATATTTATTTTAATTGGAGGCTAATTAGTTTACAATATTGGTTTTGCGATACATCGACATGAATCTGCCATGGGTGTACTCGTGTTCCCTGTCCTGAACCCCCCTCCCACCTCCCTCCCCATACCGTCCCTCTGGGTCATCCCAGTGCACCAGCCCCAAGCATCCTGCATCATGCATCGAACCTGGACTGGCGATCTGTTTCACATATAATATACATGTTTCAATGCCATTCTCCCAAATCATCCCACCCTCGCCCTCTCCCAGAGAGTCCAAAAGCTGTTCTGTACATCTGTGTCTCTTTGGCTGTCTTGCATACAGGGTTATCGTTGTCATCATTCTAAATTCCATATATATGCATTAGTATACTGTACTGGTGTTTTTCTTTTTGGCTTACTTCACTCTGTGTAATAGGCTCCAGTTTCATCCACCTCATTAGAACTGATTCAAATGTATTCTTTTTAATGGCTGAGTAATATTTCATTGTGTATATGTACCACAGCTTTCTTTATCCATTCATCTGCTGATGGACATCTAGGTTGCTTCCATGTCCTGGCTATTGTAAACAGTGCTGTGATGAACATTGGGGTACATGTGTCTCTTTCAATTCTGGTTTCCTTGGTGTGTATGCCCAGCAGTGGGATTGCTGAGTCGTATGGCAGTTCTGTTTCCAGTTTTTTTACGGAATCTCCACACTGTTCTCCATAGTGGCTGAACTAGTTTTCATTCCCACCAACAGTGTAGGAGGGTTCCCTTTTCTCCACACCCTCTCCAGCATCTATTGCTTGTAGACTTTTGGGTAGCAGCCATTCTGACTGGCTTGAAATGGTACCTCATAGTGGTTTTGATTTGCATTTCTCTGATAATGAGTGATGTTGAGCATCTTTTCATGTATTTGTTAGCCATCTGTATGTCTTCTTCGGAGAAATGTCTAGTTCTTTGGCCCATTTTTTGATTGGGTCGTTTATTTTTCTGAAATTGAGCTGCAGGAGTTGCTTGTATATTTTTTAGTTTAATTTGTTGCTCCATTTTTGATGTATAAATAATTATATATAATATATATGTGTGTGTGTGTGTGTCTGCTGCTGCTGCTGCTAAGTCACTTCAGTTGTGTCCGACTCTGTGCGACCCCATAGACGGAAGCCCAGCAGGCTCCCCCATCCCTGGGATTCTCCAGGAAAGAACACTGGAGTGGGTTGCCATTTCCTTCTCCAATGCCTGAAAGTGAAAAGTGAAAGTGAAGTCGCTCAGTCGTATCCGACTCTTATCGACCCCATGCACTCTTATCGACTGCAGCCTACCAGGCTCCTCCGTCCATAGGATTTTCCAGGCAAGAGTACTGGAGTGGGGATATATGTGTCTATATATATATAATTTGTTTCAACAAAAGGTCTCATATTTATTACTGAGCCAATTCCTGCCCATTCTTCCTTGGGGAAGTATATGGAAATGTCTTTGAAAGCCTAAAGAAAATAATAGACTTCATCAGTAACTTACTAATATAAGTCAGCCCTTAGAGCTGGGCCTTCTCCTCTACCTATGTGCAGGGAGTAGCCTGACGCCACTGGATGTCTGTGAGACAGGGATGAAGACTTTCCTTACTGACTGTGCCCTGCTTAACTGAGCAAACACTGAGCATTTTTCTAACTTTCCCTGACACAAAACATTTGACGATGCTAGTATCCTGTTCTGCCCCACTGCACCCTACCTGTTCCAGACAGGGTCAGGCACTCCCATCCTGTGTATCTTCACAGAGAAGTTCACTCAGCAGTGCAGGCAAGCAGTCTATGGTCTTTAAGGGACCAGCTCCACATCCTTCCTATAGAGCCGGCTTACAGCCTGGCTTTGCGACCTCCGCCTCCACTCTGTTCTCCCAGCATCTCCCTCAGTGCTCTCCTCTGGGGATCTGTAAGGGTTCATGGCCTTGGGTGCCTGTGGAAGAAGATGCTGAGATAGCCCAGACCACTGTCCAGAGCCAGGCCTGTCTTCCTTGGAGTGTTTGGGGCAGGAAGGTGTGGGGAAAGTCAGGGTGGGGATCTTGGTGGGATGGACGAATCCTGACAGGCTGTGACAGACCAGCCTAATGTGAGCTAGATTTGGTTTCTTTGGTTCCCCTACAACTTGGCCCCTCTGAGGAAAGGCACCAGGAGAGATGTGTCTGTGGGTGACGGAGGGAGTCCTAAGGAGACCTGGAAGTTCGTAACTGCTGGACTGGTGTCAGGCTGAAGTTAGGGCTCTGTTCCAGTGCAGGAGAGAGAATATTTTTCCAAGAAGGGGTTTGGTGGCTCTCTGCCTGGGGACTCTGGGAAAATCTGAGCATAATGTGTGTTCTATATCTAAGGGACAAATCGCTTGACTTGAGATCAGGGTCACAGGGCTGGGGGAACTGGGGTTCCTCAAACGAAGGGGATTGGGGGGGTCTTTGGCTGATGTAGAATGCGCAGGTTGAGAGAACTTGGGATCTCTGAGGCTGAGGAAATCGGGGGTTTCTCATTAAGGAGCTTTAAGTTTCCCTCCTACAGGATAGTTGGGGTCTTGAGGATGAAAGGATTAAGAGTTCCCAGGCTGAGGTCTTTAGGGACTCTGAGATTAGGGGCATTTGGTCTCTCTGCGGGTGCCATTTTTAGGGTGCCTCAGACTGAGGGGAATTGGGGTTACTTCAGATATTTAGGGATCTCAGCACTAGGGCATTTCTTGTTTCTGTGGGTGAAGGGACTTGTAGTCCCTGAAGCAGACGAGATGCGCGCTCCCTTCAGGTTAGGACGTGGGTTCCTCAAAGCTGTTAGGATTTGGAGCCTTCCAGCCTGGAATTTGCAGAGACGGCAATAGCAACCCACTCCAGTACTCTTGCCTGGAAAAATCCCATGGATGGAGGAGCCTGGTAGGCTGCAGTCCATGGGGTCTCTAGGAGTTGGACACGACTCAACGACTTCACTTTCACTTTTCACTTTCATGCATTGGAGAAGGAAATGGGAACCCACTCCAGTGTTCTTGCCTGGAGAATCCGAGGGACGGGGAAGCCTTCTGGGCTGCCGTCTGTGGGGTCGCACAGAGTCGGACACGACTGAAATGACTTAGCAGCAGCAGCCTGGAATTTGAAGACGTCAGGCAAAGGGTTTACGAGGGTTTCGCAGGGCGCGTTCCCGTCAGTCTCCCCGCTGTCCTCCGGCGCTGCCCACCCCTGTCTGGCAAGAGCTCCGCGATAGGCGTCATCCAGTCCTCCCCAGCTGAGGCGAAGCGAAGGATGAGCAGCTGGCTTGTACAGCCGCGTCAAGCACAAGCCACCAATCGGCGTTGCGACCGAAGCAGACCAGCCAATAGGAGCCGGGGAGGTGCGGAGCGCACAGAATGTCCCGCCCCACCGATTGGGTCCCGCGCTTGTCTCCGAGACCTCCAGCGCGCACGCGCATCTTGCCAGGTTTCATAGCTTGTTTTCAGGCTGCTGCTGCTACTACTATAGTGACTATAGTGAAGTCGCTCAGTCGTGTTCTACTCTTTGCGACCCCATGGACTGTAGCCTACCAGGCTCCTCTGTCCATGGGATTTTCCAGTCAATAGTCTTGGAGTGGATTGCCATTTCCTTCTCCAGGGGATCTTCCCAACCCAGGGATCGAACCCGGGTCTCCCGCATTGTAGACAGACGCTTTACCGTCTGAGCCACCCGGGAAGTCGCTTCAATCGTGTCCGACTCTGTGCGACCCCATAGACGGAAGCCCACCAGCCTCCCCCATCCCTGGGGTTCTCCAGGCAAGAACACCGGAGTGGGTTGCCATTTACTTCTCCGATGCATGAAAGTGAAAAGTGAAAATGAAGTCGCTCAGTCGTGTCCAACCCTTAGCGAGCACATGGACTGCAGCCCACCAGACTCCTCCGTCCATGGGATTCTCCAGGCAAAAGTACTGGAGTGGGGTGCCATTGCCCTCTCCGTGTTTTCAGGCAATGCGTTTTAATCTTGCACTTGAAGTGGGCGGTGCTTCCTCAGGGTAGATGTTTTCATCCAGTGCCCTGAATTAGAATCTTGGCTCCAGGAGACTGTAGTCGTGCTCCTGAACTTTCTCCTGGCCCACCTGTGCCCTACCTTGTAAAATCCAGTTTTGGCAAAAACTGTAGGTGATGAGTACTGTTTTATTCAGGCGGCAACTGTGTAATTAGCTAAATTATGATGAAACACGAGAGAAACAGCATTTGGTCAAAGATTTAAACGCAACGAATGAAATGGTAAGTATATTGGAAAAAACGTGGAGGATTTTTAACCTCAAAGTAGAAGTGGCACTGATGAGTAATCTGTATGTTTAATGTAGGTATTAAAAGTCTTCAGAAATGAGATATAAATAAAACCCCAAAGCCCTGCCAGTGTTTTCCATAGAACAAGGCATTGAATTGGATCTACAGAGGTGAGTTTGCTTGAGACCTACTGGCTTCAGAAGATAAAATAGGGACACTGTTTCTGGCCCTTACATATCTTTTCTCACAGAAAAATAACATGATTTCCATGTATTGGAAGCAAGATGACTGACTAGAAATTATCAAGTGGGGCTGTTACAGGTAGGGGACCACTTCTAGGGCTTGAAACTGGGCTCTTGTCTAACAGTCGGAAATGAATTGTGCTGACAAAGCAAGGGGTTTTATTGGGAAGTGGCACCTGGATGGAGAGCAGTAGGATAAGGGAACCCCAGAGACCAGCTCTGCCATGTGGCTCGCAGTCTCAAGTTTTATGGTGATGGGGATTAGTTTCCGGGTTGTCTTTAGCCAATCATCCTGACTCAGAGTCCTTTCTGGTGGTGCACACCTTGTTCAGCCAAGATGGATGCCAGTGAGAAGGATTCTGGGAGGTGGTCGGACATGGGGTGTCTCCTTTTGACCTTTCCCGAACTCTTCTGGTTGGTAGTGACCTATTAGTTCCCTGTTCCTTACCAGGATGTCCTGTTGTAAATCAACTCATGCAAATGGTTATTATGGTGCCTGGTCAGGGTGGGCGGTTTTAGTCAGCGTGTTTCCCCTGACAGGGCCACAAGTGCTGGTTGGGAGTCTGGATGGAAAGATGTTACCAGGAAAAGTGGGTTTGCCTCTGGGTGGTGTTGAGCCGGAAGATACAACCCAGCCAAAGCTCATGGGAAGGAAAGGTGTATTACTTGCAGAAGTATGGAGAATGCCAGGGAGCTTTCCAGAGCAATGTCTCTCCGAATGGCAAAATTAGGGAAGCTTTAATCTATGGGAACAGGCATGTTGAGGCTTCCATTGTGGTTCAGATGGTAAAGAATCCACCTGCAATGCAGGAGACCGGGGTTTGATCCCTGGGTCGGGAAGATCCCCTGGAGGAGGGCATGGCTATCCACTCCAGTATTCTTGCTTAGAGAATCCCATGGACACAGGAGCCTGGTGGTCCATGGAGTCGCAAGGATTCAGACACGAGTGAGTGACTAAGATTTTCATTTTAACGGCATGTTCATGCAGGGCCTCTGCCCATGGCAGAGTCCAAGCTTCATTTGATTGAAGTCTTGAGAGTCAGAACCAGTCACCATCAGCATGGGTTACATTCCAGCTGATCTGGTCTTGATATAGGTATAGATATCTGTTCTTCATAATCTTTCCCCTTTTAAGTTATTACAAAATATTGAATGTAGTTCCCTGTGCTATAGAGTAGTCCTTGTTTATCTGTTTTAATTTTTTTAAATGTTGATTTTATTTGTTTATTTTATTTATATTTTTGGTTGCACTGCGTCTTTGTTGCTGTGCACGGGTTTTCTCTAATTGCAGCGAGTGGGGACTACTCTTCATTTTGTTTTTGTTTTTGTTTTTTTTACTTTTTTTTTTTAATTTTTTTTTACTCTTCGTTTTGTTTCGAGGATTTCTTACTGCTGTGGCTTCTCTTGTTGTGGAGCACAGGCTTCAGGGCATGCGGGCTTCTGTATTTGCAGCACGTGGACTCAGCAGTTGTGGCTCCCAGGCTCTAGAACAAAGGCTCAATAGTTGAATGAGAAGCCCTCACACTGCAATGAGAAGCCCCTGCTCTCCTCAACTAGAGAAAAGTCTGCGCAGCATGATGACCCAGCACAGCCAAAAGTAGATAATAAGTAAATAAAATTATAAAACAACAATAGGAACCCACAAAAGTCAGAGCCGGTATCAGATAGCCTGGTAATTAGGTCTGGTTGTCTCTGGTTTATTGCCCTGCGGCCTTCTTTCTGAAATGCAAAAAGAAAGAAAACTACAAGGGGTGGTCTGCTGTAAAAGTAAGCACCAGGTTGTAAGTAGCATTCTGTTTGGCCAGGTGTCTGTTCACATCCTTACCGAATTTTTTATGGGGTGGTTTTAGAGGTCTTTATCTGTTTTGAGTCCAGACGCTTTATTAGGTATGTAGTTTACAAATATTTTTCTCCCAGTTCATGGTTTGTTTTTTGACCTTATGAATCAGGTCTTTCAGAGTAGAAATATTTAATTTTATAAAGTCCACAATATTTTTTTCTTTTATGCACTTGCTTTTTGTGGGCTAACCTCAAAGCTCATGATCTGCAGACCAAAGCCAAGGTCATGAAGATTTTCTTCTTTGTTTTTCAGTAATTTTGATAGTTTTGTATTTTAAAGTTTGTATTTATAGTCATTTCATTTCATATGGTTTCCAGTTAATTGTTCTGTAACAATTTTGGAAAAGTCATGGGCTGTTTGGTTCTGTTTCAGTTTGATTTTCCCCAGTTTCATGGAGGCAGCAGAACTGCCCTCAGCGGGCAGGGCCTCCGCTGAAGGCGAGGGTGGCTTGATCTGCGCTTTCCCATTGGCTGGCAGGGAACGTAAGCCCACCTCCTTGAGTCACCCTGGGGATGTGCGTTCTGCCTTTGGACTTGGCTCCCAGCACAGCTGATGGGAGCCCCATCTCCTGAGAACCTGCCCTGGCTTTGGTTTCTGGAACTCGAGGGTGGGGGTGGTCAAGTCCATGCTAATGGGAGCCAGGATCCCTCAGGACCCACCAGGACTTCAGCTTTGGGACATTGTGGGGTCCTGTTCACTCAGACAGGAGCCTGGTCTCCTCAGGACCTGCTGGTAGGTGGTCCTGCTGAAGAAAAAGGTGAAGAAACGTGAGGAAGAGTGGGGGAAAGGTGCCTGTGTGTGGTTGACTGCTGAGGAGTGTCTGTCTTCAGAGGGCCGGGTGGGGAAGGACTTGGTGTGGAGAACCCAGTGTATGGCCAGTTTTGTGTGTGTGGCGTGGGCAAAGTACAGTGCTGCTCTTCAGCACATGGTGCCCAGTTTTCCCAGCACCATTTATTGAGGGGACTTTCCTTTCCCTGGTGTATGTCTTTGGCTCCTTAATTCTTGTGAGTTAACAAGAGTACATGCCCTTAGAACTTTTCTGGGCTCTCTATCCTGGGCCTCTGGTCTGTGTGCCTGTTTTTGTGCCAAGTCCACACTTCTTTATGGTGGCTTTGTAATGTAATGTGAAGTCTGGAAGTGAGATGCTTCCAGCCTGTTCTCCTTTCTCAGGTTTGCTTTGGCTATTCTGGGTCCTTTGTGGTTCCTCACACATCTTAAGATTATTCTGTTTCTATGAAAAATGTCATTGGAATTTAGGTTGTTGTTGTTTAGGCGCTCAGCCATGTCCAACTCTTTACAACCCCGTGGCCTGGCCTGCCATGCTTCTCTGTGCATGGGATTTCCCAGGCAAGAACACTCGGGTGGGTTGCCTTGCTCTTCTCCAGGGATATCCCACACCTATCACCCTCCAATTCTGCATGAGCTACACTCTGCATCTATTATCTTTTAATTTTATGCTAGTCACATCCTGATGCTTAACTTTACAGCACTTTATCTGTAAACACCCCTTGTAGTTTGTTTTCCCCTCTTTGCATTAAGGAAAGAAAGCTGTAGTGCAATCCACAAAAGACAATGGACCTAACTACTGGAACAGAATCCCAGACCCAGGTTACCTGAAGCCAGCCTACTGACTGTTTTAAACAATGCAGAAAGAAAGAATACAGGATCCCTACACCTTTGCTCTTTATCTCCAACCTCTGACTGTGAGCCCCGACTACATCATCTCCTTGATTCCCCATGGCGGGGGCACAGTTCCTGAGGCACGGGCCTACTGTGTTCTTTACTCTGCCAGCTTGGGGATTAAAGCCATCTTTCTATTTCCTCCAAAAAAATTTATTTCCACGAAGGTGTAAGGATCGTGTATTCTTTTTCCTTTTTGCATTGTTTCGAAACAGCCAATAGGTTAGTTCTGAAAAGAAGAAAACTTAGTTATCAATTCAGACTGTAGATTAGGAACAGTTAAAGTAGAAAGGGACTCAAAAGGCAAAAGAGGAAAAGAAAACTCTTATTTCACTGCAATGTAAGCAATATCTTTAAGTTTGCTGTTGTGGGAAATGGCCACAAGGAGGCAGGATTTCTTCATGCCCTACTCCTGTTACTGCAGTAACCAGAGCCTCAGCATTACTCCTAGGTCACGATTGTAAATTAGAGTGGCATGTGCCAGAAGAAACCATCAAAAGTTGTGTCTCATTAATCCTTGGTTTGTTTGTTTGTTTGTTTTTTCATTTAATGTTTACCTTTTTTTGGAGGATAGTTGACTTATGTTTATGTGATTAAAACAAGATATGATATTACTACACTACCTAAGGGGCTTCCGAGGTAGCTCAGATGTTAAAGAATCTGTCTGCAATGCAGGAGATGCATTTTCCATCCCTGGGTGGGGAAGATACCCCTGGGGAAGGAAATGGCAACCCACTCCATTCTTGCCTGGAGAATTCCATGGACAGAGGAGCCTGGTGTGCTACAGCATATGGGGTCACAAAGAGGAGGACACAACTTAGCGACTAAACAACAACAATCCTGGCCTGGATTCTTACAAAAAACTGTGAATTGGTCTCTTCAGCCTTTGTATGTTCCAGTCCCCCACACTTAGACACCCTTGGATGCCTCTTCCCACGTGTCATTTTCTGCTCAAATATCTATAATGGTGGGACTCTATTGTCTGCTCTTCAGCATCCCTTAAGGCCCAAATCTGCTCCCCTAAGAGTCTGTTATGCTCCAAAAAGCTGGCTCACTCATCATTTGTTAAGTACACATATTGCTTTCTCTTCTTTGGAGCTTTGTTTATGCCTGAAAATGTTCTCTGTTCTGCATTACTACTGTTAAAACCCTTACCTATCCATTTCAAGCTTTAACCATGTTCATAATTCTAATTTCCTCCTACCATCTCCCCACTCACACCAGACGGCTCTTACTTGAGTTCTTTTAACACAGTGCACTCCTTTGACCATTTCCTTCTTGTTTGTCTTTAATTGTATGCTGCCTTCAACCATTTTTCCACTTTCAACTGGATTTTAACCCTACTTTTGAAAGGGGATTACATTGTCCTCAGTTTTGGACCATCCAAACCTTCCATCACAATGCTTTGCAGGTCGTGGACATTCAGCAACCCTCACATTGGAGAGACAGTAACACCAAGTAGGAATGTATAAACTGGAGAGTCAGGTGGACAGGGATTCCAGTCTCAGGGAAATTTCTCAGTAGCTGTGAAATTTGGGCAAGGTAGTTAACTTCTTTGAGACTCAGATTCATTTTCTATGGGCATAGTATTATATCTGATACACAGGAAAATACATGTAGAGTTTAACATTTATTAAGTATCTAACATATGGCAGTGGCAAGTGTTTGTTTCATAGAATTTTTCTTCTGGAATACCTTTAATTCCTTCTAACTAAAGACATTTTAAGTCTCTCTTTTTTAGTCTTACTTATGCTTACAATAATTTGCTAGCAAGGCAAAATTGGCACAAAGAAAGCCATTTTATAGATAGACCTGATATTGTATTTACAATAAGGTCTATGTTTATTTTGAAAATACTGTGAAGTAAAAGTCGCTCAGTCATGTCCAACTCTCCAGGCCAGAATACTGGAGTGGGTAGCAGTTCCCTTCTCCAGGGGATCTTCCCAACCTAAGGATCTAACTCAGGTCTCCTGCATTGCAGGAGGATTCTTTACTAGCTGAGCCACCAGGGAAGCCCTGAAAATACTGTAGTACTTGGCAATTAAATAGATTCACGTATATTTATTGAGCACCTGTTTTGCATCACTGTTGTAGGTATTGGGCATACTGCAGTGAATAAGATACAGCCCTTGCTCTCTACTTTCATTCTAATGTGTGAAGTGATTCCATAGACATCTAAGAAACATGGTGAAAAGCTTGTGTAAAAATGGGGCCAAACCTGCTTTTTACAATCCCAAATTCCATTTTTGGGTCATAAAACTCAACTGTTATGGCAGTTTTGGGGGAGTCCAAGAATGGTTACCTGGATTTTTATTAATCTTTTTTCTTTTTCCTTTTGTAAATTGAAGTGTAGTTGATATACATTTGTTACTCAGCCTTACCGCAGTAAAACCAACTACTGACACCTGGCTGTGGTAAAGCAAAGTGCAGCGTTTATTGGAAGGCACCATACAAGGAGTCTGGGACAGCTACTGCTTAAAAAGCCTGCAATCGCCAATGGGCAAGGTGAGGGAGGTAAGCCAAAGGGTACATGACCACCCCATGCACAATTCTCCGACTGGTTAATGGCGAGGTAACAGGGCGCGTCACAGGAGTTAACTTAGAGTTAGGCATTGTCCTTAAGCATCATGGACTCAATGGACATGAGTCTGAGCAAACTCTGGGAGATAGTGAAGGACAGGGAAGCCTGGTGTGCTGCAGTTCAAGGGGTCACAGAGAGTCAGACTTGACCAAGCCACTAACAATATTAGGCTCCAGTAGACCTGGAGGCTATGTACTCTGGTCATGAAGTAGTGAACTAGTTAGCATCTTCCACCTGGAGGTTTTAGCATCTGTAAAACTACTCAGGAAATGTACTCAGCTGCTACCATCTAGGCACTTATCAGAGGAGCTAAAGCAGAGGATATGGGTGAGGGAGTCTGTCCCTGGGAAGGCAGCATTTGGTTTCGCTTGGTTACACATTGTATGTTACAGGTGTACAATATCAAGATTCACAATGTTTAAAGGTATACTCCATTTATAGTTGTAAAATATTGGCTATATTCCCCGTGTCTTGTAGCTTATTTTACATAATAGTTTGTACCTCTTCATCTCCTACCCTATAATGCTTCCCTCTCTTCTCACTGGTAACCACTAATTTATTCTCTAGATCTGTGAGCCTGCTTCTCTTTTGTTATATTCAGTAGCTCCTCACATTTTTTAGATTCCATGTACAAGTGATATCATGCAGTATTTGTCCTTGTCGAACTGACTAATTTCACTTAGCATATGCAGGGTGTTTTGTTACCCAGGCTTTTAAAAGCTAGGACTCAAAGAAGCAATGTCGTGGAGGCAAGCTGAATATGTATTTTTTCCTCTGGTCAAAACTAGGTAAATCTTTAAGTCTTTGTGTGTGGCAGCTGGATCTGCGCTTTTTTCCATTTCTATTCAACTAACCTAAAGTAGTTGTCAGGGAGTGAAAGTTGTTCCTTGCTGGCACGTTGACAGGAGCTCCCAAAACACTGACACCCTTCCTTTGCAGCCACTTAGGTGAGTCCTGTCCATAGCACAAGGGTGCTTAGTCCTCTGCGCCATCCGCTTCCTGGGAGTCCAGGTCGAGTATGGGTGGGGGCGCCCAGGTCGAGTATGGGGGCGGGGGGCGCCCAGGTTGGGAGGAGCCGGGGGCGTGGAGGGCGTGGTTGGGGCGGAGCGCGGGGCGTAGAGGGCGTGACCTGAGTGTGGTGTGGGTGTAGTGGGCGTGGCCAGGGCGGAGCATGGGACGTAGAAGACCTGGCCCGGGCGGGGCGAGCCGCAGTCTGAGTGCTCCCTGGAGCCTGCAGAGTCTTACTCCGTAGAGGGTCGCCGTGAAGATTTTGAGGAGCCCGAGCCGTCGGCTGGCTCAGCATAAGCCCAGACCGCCGCCGCAGCTCGAGTCCAGGTAAACGCGAGGGGAGGTCCCGCATCCAGGTGCTTGCGAGGGGGTTGCACTCCCCGGGCCGCAGCCTCTGCGCGCCTCCTACACCCTCCCGCGCTGGGGTCCTTGGCTTTCGGAGCTTCAGGCCGTAGTAGCCTGCCGCAGCTCCATCCGGACCTTGGCGTCGGCCCCCTCCCGGGACTCCTGCGTGCTCCGCGGCGCCCGAAAGCGGCCAAAGCGCCCCTGAGGCAGCCCCCTGCTGCAGATCTCCCACCTGAGCCAGGAGGCAAGCACAGAGGAGGGAGAGAGAGAGAGTCATAGTGGCGTCACCTGGGCGCCCACCTTCCGCCCTGGGAGAGGCGTTCCGTGCCGCACCCCTCCTGGCCACCAGCTAACTCGCAGAGGAAGGGGAATGGATGCTGTTTGAGTATTTTCAGCTGTCTGCAAAGCTGGTAGATGCTGTTGTTACCTGCCAAGTCGAAGGGTATTCACTTCCAGCAAGACATTAATTAAATCTGTTCTCTGGCTATGAGCGTGTTTTTTTGTTGTTGTTAAAGTTTTAATTTTGGCCATGCAGCGCAGCTTGTGGGATCTTCTGCTCCCCAACCAGAGATTGAACCCTGGCTTCTGGCAGTGAAAGCACTCAGTCCTAACCACGGGACTACCAGGAAATTCCGTCACCTCCCTCTGCCTTTTTTTTTTTTTTTTTTTTAAGAGTTAGATCATTTGCAGTGAACTTTGATGGTTTTAGTTATTGAATTAGGGTGGAATTAGTGGTGATGGGGAAAGAGTTCGCAGGGTGAAAAAATAGGAATACTAATAATAATAGAAAAAGAGGAGGAGGAGAAGAAATAACTTTTCTTTGCTGTTCATTACTTGCCAGGCACAGTTTTAAGCTCTTCTATTGATTCGTTTACTTGGATGGTAAGGATGGGAGTTTACTGAACTCCAAGATGGGCTGAAACACAAGTTGTGAGAATTGAGACATCTGGGAGGAGGGATGGAGATGAGTCATAGTGAAACAGGGGGATAAATGGTGAACCAGGGAAAAGAAGGAAATCAGTAGAGTGGAAATTTGAAAAAAGTTCTCGGGGTTGGGAATGGGAGTAAAACATTCAGAGTACATGGAGTAGCTGATTTGAACTTTGAGATTTCTGTTGTCAGGGGTAATTGGAGGATAAGAAAAGAAAGAAAAGATTTGAAGCGGGGGTTGTATTCAGTGATAGTAAAGCTGGAAAACCACAGGAGAAAACTGCTAAGATGCAGAGGAGAGGAAGATGGATCAGGCAATGCAGATAGGTTTGAGGGGATGTCACTGCTGCTGCTGCTGCTAAGTTGCTTCAGTCGTGTCCGACTCTATGTGACC
Source organism: Bos javanicus (assembly GCF_032452875.1). NCBI lineage: Eukaryota > Metazoa > Chordata > Mammalia > Artiodactyla > Bovidae > Bos > Bos javanicus. The sequence continues at coordinate 28,856,153 of NC_083888.1, forward strand.
CCATAGACCGCAGCGCACTAGGCTGCCCCGTCCCTGGGATTCTCCAGGCATAACACTGGAGTGGGTTGCCATTTCCTTCTCCAATGTGTGAAAGTGAAAAGTGAAAGTGAAGTCGCTCAGTCGTGTCCGACTCTTAGCGACCCCATGGACTGCAGCCCACCAGGCTCCTCCGTCCGTGGGATTTTCCAGGCAAGAGTACTGGAGTGGGGTGCCATTGCCTTCTCCGGGGGGATGTCACTAATGGAAAACAAATTCAGAACATGGACTCTGTAGGGGGCAAACTAGGCAGACATCATGAAAGTCTGTCTACTGACCTGGCTTGGATGGAGCTCTGGCAGAACCACTGTAAGTGTTCCTAAGCCAGGGTAGAGTTGAGTTGTGGTTGGCTGGTGGGTGGGAGAGTTGGTTGACAATCAGACAGGGAGGAGACATATAGGTGGGTTTGATTTATCTGCTTTTAACCCCTTGCTAGTTGTAAATGAGAGACCAGCTATAAGTGTGAAATGAGTATTAATTAACAGCAGGTAGCTCTGACTCTTATTTTCTTAAACTGAGAGCATCAAAAGTCCTTTTGCAATGACCTGCATTATCCCCAGGAAGCTCCATAACTCATGTCCCCAAGCCTTGCTCCTTGTGCCAGGAGATTTAGTGGGGCTGACTGGCAAGCCCCTCAGGAAAGCCTATGGAGTTCAGCACTGACACTGCATTTGGTGCCACTTTTTAAGCCATTTCACTGTGTGTAAAGGTCCATTCATTTACTCTAATGTGTACTTTCCAAAGCTTTTATGAGGTGGTCTCTTGAGCTTTCCTATTCGTCCAGGAGTTGATGCAAAGTAGTTTGGAATAGATCCAAAAATCAGTAAGTGGAAGAAACTCCATAGCTGTCTTTTTTTTTTTTTTTTTTACAATCTTTTATTTTAAATTGGAGGATGATTACTTTATAATCCTGCAACGGTTTCTGCCAAACATCAACATGAATCCTCCATAGGTATACATATGCCCCCTCCCTCTTAAAAACCTCCCTCCCCATCCCACTCCTCTAGGTGTCACGGATTGGGTTCCCTGTGTCATACAGTGAATTCCCACTGGCTGTCTATTTTACATATATGCAATGCTACTCTCTCAATTCTTCCCACCCTCTCCTTCCCCAACTGTGTCCACAAGTCTGTTGTCTATGTCTGCACTGCTGCCCTGCAAATAAATTCATCAGTACCATCTCTCTAGATTCCTATATGTGCGTTAATATACATTATTTGTCTTTCTCTTTCTGATATACTTCACTTTGTATGATAGGCTTTAGGTTCGTCCACCTCATTAGAACTGACTCAAATGCATTCATTTTTATAGCTGAGTAATATTGTGTTGTATATTTGTATTACCACTTCTTTATCCATTCATCTGTTGGTGGACATGTCCTAGCTATTGGACATACTACAGGACAAGCTTCCATGTCCTAGCTATTTTAAATAGTGCTGCAGTGAACACAGAGGTACATATCTTTTTCAGTTATGGTCTCCTCGGAATATATGTCCAGTAGTGGAATAGCTGGGTCATATGGTAGTTTTATTCCTAGGTTTTTAAGGAATCTCCATACTGTTCTCCATAGTGGTTGTATCAGTCTGCATTTCCACCGAGAGGGTGAGAGTGTTCCCCCTTTTCCACACCCTCTCTGGCATTTATTGTTTGTGGACTTTTTGATGATGGCCATTCTGACCAGTGTGAGATGGTACCTCATTGAGTTTGGATTTGCATTTCTCTAATAATGAGCAATGTTGAGCATCTTTTCATGTGTTGATTAGCTATCTGTATATATTCTTTGGAGAAATGTCTATTTAGGTCTTCTGTCCACATTTTGATTGGGTTGTTTGTTTTTCTGGTATTGAGCTTCATGTGCTACTTGTATAGTTTGGAGGTCAGTTCTTTGTCAGTTGTTTCATTTGCTGTTATTTTCTCCAATTCTGAGGGTTGTCTTTTCACCTTGCTTATAGTTTCCTTTGTTGTGCAAAAGCTTTTAAGTTTAATTAGGTCCCATTTGTTTATTTTTGTTTTTATTTCCATTACTCTAGAAGGTGGGTCATAGAGGATCTTGCTATGGTTTATGTCAAAGACTGTTGTGTCTATGTTATCCTCCAAGAGTCTTATAGTTTCTGGTCTTACATTTAGGTCTTTAATCCATTTGGCATTTATTTTTGTTTACTTTGTTTGTTTTTGTTTGGTGTTTATGGTGTTAGGAAGTATTCTAATTTCATTCTTTCACACTAGCTGCCCAGTTTCCCCAGCACCACTCACTGAAGAGACTGTCTTTTCTCTATTGTATATTTTTGTCTTCTTTGTCAAAGATAAGGTGCCTGTAGGTGGGTGGATTTATCTCTAGGCTTTCTATTTTGTTTCACTGGTCTATATTTCTATTGTGCCAGTACTGTACTGTCTTGATGACTGGAGCTTTGTAGTGAAGTCTGAAGTTAGGTTGATTTCTCCAGCTCCATTCTTCTTTCTCAAGATTGCTTTGTCTATTCAGGGTCTTGTGTTTCCATACAGATTGTGATATTATTTACTCTAGCTCTGTGAAAAAAATACCATGGGTACTTTGACAGGGATTGAATTGAATCTATAGATTGCTTTGGGTAGGATAGTCATTTTCACAATATTTATTCTTCAGCCCAACAACATGGTATATCTCTCCATTTGTTTGTCTTGTCTTTGATTTCTTTAATCAGTGTCTGAGTTTTCTGCATACAGGTCTTTAGGTAAGTTTACTCCTAAGTATTTTTTAAATTAAATAATTTTAAAATGAAACAAAGATGAATATTTGTAATGAAAAAAGGAACAATTCACAAATAAGGTATTCATCATAAACCATCAGACAGCTAACAACAAAGAAACGAGGATACACAAAGCAAAAATCAGAAGAAATATAAGTGAAAAGAAAAAAATATACAATCATAGGCATATTATCATTTTGCTGAGAATATTTTATCAAGTGCAGAAAAAAGTAAGCATCTTGAATGATGTCATTAATAATTTAAATATAATGATTTCTATTTATATTAATCTTATATCCTACACAAATAAATTTCAAATTTTGTATCTCGTACGTTGTTATTAGGTGTTCATAGGGCATTTTGAAAAACTAGCAAAAATAAGCTGACTAAATTTGAAAATGTGAAATTCTTTTTTTTTGTAATTCATTTATGCCAGTACACTTATTATTGGTTTTGAAATTTCCATTATATGTTACTGTAAAATATTGACTACAGTTCCCTGTGCTATACAGTTAACCTTGGTTGCTTGTTACATATCTATTTTTTAATAGAAATCGAGCATTCTATTCATAGTCAAAGAAGTGGAATCAAAATGTCATAAATTTTTTAGTTAGGCAAAAGTTCATAAAATTTCTAAATATATATATTATGCATATTATTAATATGTATACAAGGGCTTTTCTACTATGCTTGATAAAGTCTTGAGAAAGAACATCAAAAAGAGGAGATGGAAAAATTGGAAAACATAAAGTGAATGAAATAGGAGCACTGAATATGAAATAGAAAAAGTAAAACAAACTAGATAAAAGTAAAAGATCCTGATATAGTCCAGTGGCTTTTAAACATGGCTGCTCATTAGAAATATATCTGGAGCTCTGCTGAAAAAAAAGCAGTATATGGGCATTTGTATTTTTCAAAAAATCCCAAGATAATTCTGATATGCATATGGATTTTAAAAAGTGATTACAGGTTTTTCTATTAAATGGTAGTTTTGGTGATACAGAATTCTGTTATTTTTCTGTTCACCAATCCTGATACAGTGGTATTAAGTGAGTGATCACGATGATGTGATCACTCACCTAGAGCCAGACATCCTGGAATGTGAAGTCAAGTGGGCCTTAGGAAGCATCACAATGAACAAAGCTAGTGGAGGTGATGGAATTCCAGTTGAGCTATTCCAAAACCTGAAAGATGATGCTGTGAAAGTGCTGCACTCAATATGCCAGCAAAATTTGGAAAACTCAGCAGTGGCCACAGGACTGGAAAAGGTCAGTTTTCATTCCAATCCCAAAGAAAGGCAATGCCAAAGAATGCTCAAACTACTGCACAATTGCACTCATCTCACACACTAGTAAAGTAATGCTCAAAGTTCTCCAAGCCAGGCTTCAGTAATATGTGAACCGTGAACTTCCACATGTTCAAGCTGGTTTTAGAAAAGGCAGAGGAACCAGAGATCAAATTGCCAACATCCACTGGATCATAGAAAAAGCAAGAGAGTTCCAGAAAAACATCTATTTCTGCTTTATTGACTATGCCAAAGCCTTTGACTGTGTGGATCACAATCAACTGTGGAAAACTCTGAAACAGATGGGAATACCAGACCACCTGACCTGCCTCTTGAGAAACCTGTATGCAGGTCAGGAAGCAACAGTTAGAACTGGACATGGAACAACAGACTTGTTCCAAATAGGAAAAGGAGTACGTCAAGGCTGTATATTGTCACCCTGCTTATTTAACTTATATGCAGAGTACATCATGAGAAATGCTGGGCTGGAAGAAGCACAAGCTGGAATCAAGATTGCCAGGAGAAATATCAATAACCTCAGATATGCAGATGACACCACCCTTATGGGAGAAAGTGAAGAGGAACTAAAAAGCCTCTTGATGAAAGTGAAAGAGGAGAGTGAAAAAGTTGGCTTAAAGCTCAGCATTCAGAAAACGAAGATCATGGTATCTGGTCCCATCACTTCATGGGAAATAGATGGGGAAACAGTGGAAACAGTGTCAGACTTGATTTTTCTGGGCTCTAAAATCATTGCAGATGGTGACTGCAGCCATGAAATTAAAAGACTCTTACTCCTTGGAAGGAAAGTTATGACCAACCTAGATAGCATATTCAAGAGCACAGACATTACTTTGCCAACAAAGGTCCATATAGTCAAGGCTATGGTTTTTCTTGTGGTCATGTATGGATGTGAGAGTTGGACTGTGAAGAAGGCTGAGCGCCGAAGAATTGATGCTTTTGAACTGTGGTGTTGGAGAAGACTCTTGAGAGTCCCTTGGACTGCAAGGAGATCCAACAAGTCCATTCTTTAGGAGATCAGCCCTGGGATTTCTTTGGAAGGAATGATGCTAAAGCTGAAACTCCAGTACTTTGGCCACCTCATGCAAAGAGTTGACTCATTGGAGAAGACTCTGATGCTGGGAGGGATTGGGGGCAGGAGGAGAAGGGGACGACAGAGGATGAGATGGCTGGATTGCATCACTGACTCGATGGACGTGAGTCTGGGTGAACTCCGGGAGTTGGTGATGGACAGGGAGGCCTGGCGTGCTGCGATTCATGGGGTCGCAGAGTCAGACATGACTGAGCGACTGAACTGAACTGAAGACTGGAGTGTCTGTTTCCCCCGTCCTGTGGAAGTCATGTAATCAAATCCTGCTGGCCTTCAAGGTCAGATTCCCTGGGGATTCCCAGTCCCTTTGTCCGATCATTAGGCTGGGAAGCCTGACCTGGGGTTCAGAACCTTCCCAACAGTGGGAGAACTTCTTTGGTATTATTGTTCTCCAGTTTGTGATTCACCCACCCTGCGGGTATAGGACTTGATTTTATTGTGATTGTGCCCTTCCTACCATCTTGCTGTGGCTTCCTCTTTGTCTTTGGACGTGGGGTATCTTTTTTTTTTTGATAGGTTCCAGTGTCCTCCTGTGGATGGTTGGTCAACAGCTAGTTGCGATTTTGGTGCTCTTGCAGGAGGAGAGTGCAAGTCCTACTCCGCCATCTTGAACTGGAAGTCTCCTCCTAAGAGTTGTATTCTTTTGTAGCAATGGTGAATGGGATTGTTTCCTTAATTTCTTTTTCTGATTGTTCATTGTTAGTGTATAGGAATGCAAGGAGTTTCTGTATATTAATTTTATATGTGACTTTACTGTATTCATTAATCAGTGCTAGTAATTTTCTGGTGGTATCTTTAGGGTTTTCCATGTAAAGCATCACATCATCTATGAACAGCGAGAGTTCTACTTCTTTTCCAATCTTGATTCCTTTTATTTGAATACTAGTGGCGAGAATGGGCACCATTGTTTTGTTCCTGATTTTAGAGAAAATTCTTGCTGTGTTTCATTTTTATTTCAAAAGTAAGTAAAAAAAAGCACAATGGAGCAAAATATCCTAATATTGATGGCCTCATTTTAACAGCAGAGACATGAAAAGAGGGCTTTCACCATTGAGAATAATGTTCGCTGTGGATAGACCATATATGGCCATTGTTTTGTTGAGGTATATTCCTTCTGTGCCTACCTTCCGGAGAGTTTTTTTTTTTTTTTTTTAATCATAAATGGGTGTTTGTCAAAAGCTTTTTCTGCATCTATTGAGATGATCATATGGTTTTTATCTTTCAATGTGTTAATATGGTGTATCACATTGATTGATTTGCATATATTAAAAAATCCTTGCATCCTGGGATAAACCCCACTTGATCATGATGTATGATCCTTTTAATGTGTTGTTGGATTCTGTTTGCTGGAATTTTGTTGAGGATTTTTGCATCTATGTTCAGTGATACTGGCCTATAACTTTCTTTTTTTGTGGTATATTTGTCCAGTTTTGGTATCATAGATTGAGTTTGGGAGTTTTCCTTCCTCTGCGATTTTCTGGAAGAGTTTGAGCAGGATAGGTGCTAGCTCTTCTCTAAACTTTCAGTAGAATTCGCCTGTGAAGCCGGCTGGCCCTGGCCTGCTGTTTGTTGGAAGATTTTTTTTATTATAGTTTCAATTTTCATATTTGTGACTGGTATGTTCCTATTTTCTATTTCTTCCTGATTCAGTTTTGGAAGGTAAAACGTTTGTAAGAATTTGTCTCTTTCCAGTTTGTCTATTTTATTGGCATATAGTCGCTCATAGTATCTTATTGATCCTTTGTATTTCTGTTATCTTTTGTAACTTCTCCTTTTACATTTCTACTTTCTCTAACTTCTCCTTTCTCCATTTTATTGATTTGCATCTTCTCCCTCTCCCCCCCACTTTTTTTCTTGATGAGTCTAGCTAACAGTTTGTCAATTTTGTTTATCTTCTCAAAGCACCAGCTTTTAGTTTTATTGATCTTTGCTGTTGTCTCCATTTCTTTTTCATTTATTTCTGCTTTGATCTGTATGATTTCTTTCCTTCTAACTTTGGGTTTTTTTGTTTGTTTTCTAAGTGCTTTAGGTGTAAGATGAAATTGTTTATTTGGTAGTCTTTCTTGTTTCTTGAGATAGGTTTGTATTGCTATAACCTTCCCTCATAGTATTGCTTTTACTGCATCCCATAGGTTTTGCATTGTTGTGTTTTCATTGTTAATTGTTTCTATGCATATTTATGTTTCCTTTTTGATTTCTTCAGTAGTCTGTTGGTTATTGAGAAGCATGTTGTTTAACTTCCATGTGTATGTGTTTTTTTAATAATTTTTTTTTTTCTGTAGTTGATGTCTAATCATATTGTTGTGGTCAGAGAAGATGCTGGAAATTATTTCAGTTTTTAAAAATTTACCATGGCTTGATTTATGGCCCAGTATCTGATCTATCCTGGAGAATGTTCCATGTGCACTTAAGAAAAAAGTGAAATCTATTGTTTTTGGATGAAAACAAATATTGATTTGTGTATATCTATTAGGTCCAACTAGTCCAGTGTATCATTTAAAGCCTGGTTTCCTTATTTTCTGTCTGGATAATCTGTCCATTGGTGTGAGTGGGGTGTTCAAGTCCCCCCTATTATTGTGTTACTGTTGATTTCCCCTTTCATAGTTGTTAGCATATTGAGATGCTCTTATGTTGGGTGTATATATATTTATAATGGCTTTGTGTCTTGTAACGGTCTTTCAATTTTTTTATCTGAGATGAAATTGCTAATCTTTCTTTTGATTTCCATTTGCATGGAATATCTTTTTCCAGCCCCTCACTTTCATTCTGTATACATCCCTGGGTCTCAGGTGGGTTTCTTGTAAACAACATATATAGGGGTCTTGTTTTGTATACATTCAGCCAGTCTGTGCCTTTTGGTTGAAGCATTTAGCTCTTTACATTTGCGGTGATTATTGGTATGTATGATGCTGTTACCGCTTACTGTATCATTTTGGATTTGTTTTTGTAGGCCTCTGTTTTTGTGTGTTTCCTGTCTAGAGAAGTTCTTTAGCATTTGTTGAAGAGCTGGTTTGGTTATGCTGAATTCTGTTAGCTTTTGCTTGTCTGTAAAGCTTTTGATTTTCCTTTGAATTTGAATCCAGATCCTTGCTGGAAAAAGTAATCTTGGTTGTAGGTTTTACCCTTTCATCACTTTAAGTATGTTCTGCCATTCCCTTCTAGCCTGTAGAGTTTCTGTTGAAAGATCAGCTGGTAGCCTTTGGGGCTTGTTCCCTTGTATGTTATTTGTTTCTTTTCCTTTGCTGCTTTTAATATTTTTCTTTGTATTTCATTTTTCTTAGTTTGATATGTGTCTTGGCATGTTTCTCCTTGGGTTTATCCTGTATGGGGACTCCTGGGCTTTGTGGACTTGGGTAGCTATTTCCCTTCCCATTTTAGGGAAGTTTTCAACTATAATCTCCTCAAATATTTTCTCATGGCCTTTCCTTTTGTCCTTCTCTTCTGGGACCCTTATGACTCGAATGTTGTTATGTTTAATGTTGTCCTGTAGGTCTCCGAGAGTGTCCTCATTGTTTTTTATTCTTTTTTGTTTATTGTGCTCTGTTTCAGTTACTTCCACCATTCTGTCTTCCAGCTCACTTATGCGTTCTTTTGCCTCAGTTACTCTTCTGTTGGTTTCCTCCAGTGAATTTTTTCCCTTAATTTACTTGTGTTTAGTTGAAGGATAATTGCTTTACGATATTGTGTTGTTTCTGCCATAGATTAACATGAATCAGCCATAGGTAAACATATGTACCCTTCTGCTTAAAAACCCCCCTCCCACCCCTCACCCCATCCCACTCCTCTAGGCTGTCATAGAGCCCTAGTTTGAATTTCCTGAGTCATACAGCAAATTCCCACTGGCTATTTTACATATAATAGTGTGTATGTTTCCATACTACTCTCTCCATTCATTCCACCCTTTCCTTTCCCATGCCCCCGTGTCCATAAGTCTGTTCTGTATGTCTTTGTCTCCATTGCTGACCTGCAAATAGGTTCTTCAGTATCATCTTTCTAGATTCCCTATACATGTGTTAATATACAGTATTTATTTTTCTCTTTCTTACTTTACTCAGTATAATAGGCTCTAGGTTCATCCACTTCATTAGCACTGACACAAATGCATTCCTTTTTTATGGCTGAGTAATATCCATTGTACACATGTATCACAACTTCTTTATCCATTCCTCTGTTGATGGACGTTTAGGTTGATTCCATGTCCTAGCTGTTGTAAATAGTCCTGCAATGAACACTCGAGTACATGTGTCTTTTTCAACCATGGTTTCTTCAGTGTATTTTTTATTTCAGTTGTTGCATTGTTGATTGTTTATTCTTTAATTCTTCAAACTCCTTGTTAAACATTTCTTGCATCTTCTCTATCCGTGCCTCCATTTTCTTTCCAAGATTTTGGGTCATCTTTGTTTTCATTCCTCTGAATTCTTTTTCTGGGAGATCGCCTATTTCCTATTGGGTTGGAGAAGGGTTCTTTATTTCTCAGTGCTTCCATTTGTTAGTTTCCAATTGAAAGCAGAAAAGAGACAAATATAATCACTGATCATTGATGAGAGTCTTTCCCAAACTCACTTTATTTGAAATTTCTGGTACCATCACCACTAGGATCATCCTCACCATTAAGATTAAAAAATCTCTTTCAGATAAATTTTCCCAAGATCATGTCATGGTGTTATCTCCTAATTCATGTGTTCACAAACATCTTTTGCATTGAAAAGAGAAAGTGCCAGGATAATCAATATTGCATTCATTATGCAAATAAAAGTTTTATAGAGATAAGGTTGTATGGAGATGAAATTAACTGTGACAGTTCAGGAGGAGTTTTACAGGAAAAGAAGATTAACATGTTAGGTCTTCAGTGGCTGTCCTCACTGATGTGTATAATGTTGGGCAAAATGAAATCCCTATGTGCCCAAGCTCAGTGGAGGAATGTTTATTGAGCCATAGAAATTTGAGTAGGGCATGTCTCTATAGTTTATGACAGCCCATTTTCTTTTCTCCGTGTGAGGATGAATGGGTTCGTTCTTGTCTAATAATTGTTCTTTTTGATTGTTTTATTATTTATTTTTTGTATACTTGTTAAGAAACTTGTATAGAAAAAATGTGTTACCTGTTCTAAAGTAAGTTGCTATTATTCTTCAGGCCAGAGTAGACTATAACATTTTATTTTTTTCAGATATTTATGTGTACGAGAAAAGGGATGATTTTATATAGAGGGAGACCAGATCAAACTTAATTTACTGGATTCTTCTACAGAGGTTAAGATGTGCAATCTTTTACTGCCCAAAAGTTCTGTTTTCAAGCTTGATTTCCTTTTGAATGATTTTTGCAATGATAATACAGAAAAGTTATTTTGTGTATTCACTTTTTTCTTCTTTTACTCAAAGGAAACAGATGTCTAACAAAAGTGAGTTAAAGCTGAGCTACAGTGCAAAAAATAGCACTTAGCACAGCAAAGGGAACATTGGAAACAGAAGGAAGAGGAGAGGAAAAAGGATGATGAGGAGTGGAAAATGAAGGAAAAGGAGTTGAGAAAGAAGGAAGAGGAGTTGAAAAAGAAGAAAGAGGAGTAGATAAAGATGAGAGAGGAGAGGCAAAAGAAGAAAGAGGAGAGAGAAATGAAAGACGTAAGTACCGGGTGCTGCAGTGTGGTAGGGGGAAAGGAAAACCACTCGATTCCGAGAGGCTGGTCCAATGGATAAAGAGAAGCCTGTAGAAGAATGCCTTTACGATACCTGAATAAATTGAGTGATGTCTAACATACTCACAGTAGTAAGGGCATTGCCATCTGCTGTGTACTGGTCAGGTACCACATAAATGGTAGATAACCTTTGGTCTAAAGGTCCCCAGCCCCAGGTTTACCCCAGCCCCAGACTTCAACAGAACTCTGAAAATGGTCTGTGATATCTCTACCTTTCACCGTCTCAGATCCCTATGCTTGACTTGGGAATAGCAGTGTGCAGTCATGAGGTTTAAAGAAGTTAGTCTTATAAAACACTCAACAATACCTGGGATATAGTTGCTCCTTAATAAGTGTAAAGAATCTGCCTGCAGTGTGGGAGACATGAGCTCAATCCCTGGGTCAGGAGGATCCCCTGGAGGAGGAAATGGCAACCCACTCCAGTATTCTTGACTGGAAAATCCCACGGACTGGGGAGCCTGGCCAGCTACAGTCAATGGTGTCGAAAAGAGACACGCCTGAAGTGACTAATACTAGTAAGTGTTAGTGTCATGGGAAGGTTTTAGAAAAACGACTGGCCAGAACATTTTAGGAGGAAAACAGAAAATGATTCAGGGGACTACCATGATTTCCTGAGGGTATATTTGTCAGAGTAAATAAGAAGTCTGGGTCTGCTGAAGGGAGAGCTCTATGTCTCTCCCTTAGTGAGAGTGGGGATAGTATAGCAGAGCCTGCCATAGGAGACATGACATCTAGAAGAAATGTTAGTGATCTTCCTTTGAGGCCCCTCTTCATGCCAGCAAGGCAGCAGAGACCCAGAGTGGAAGTGGAGCTTGTCTGCCTGCGAGACCTGAAATCCAGGACTCTGCTTTTTTTTTTTTTCCCTCATCTTTAGACAATTTAATAAGCACACTATAATGGAAAAGTTATTCTTTCTAAATCTTCTCTCAATTGCTCTCACTATTTCTAAAGAAATTATAAAGTATATTCTTTTTCTGTTATATTCTAAAATATTTTTAAAAATTTTTTATTGAAATACGGTTGTTTTATAATGTTGTGCCAATCTCTGCTGTACAGCAAAGTGACTAGCTGTACACATATAGACATTCTTTTGTATATTCTTTTTCATTATGGTTTATCACAGGATTTGCATTATAGTTCCCTGTGCTATACATTAGGGCTTTGTTTATCCATTCGGAATGTAGTCATTTGCATTCAGCTACCACAGGCTCCCAGTCCATCCCTCTCCCTCCCCTGTTCCTCCTAGCAATCACAGTCTGTTCTCTTATGAGTCAGTTTCTGCTTTGTAAATATGTTCATTTGTGCCATATTTTAGATTCCACATTCAGTGATATCATGGTATTTGTCTTTCTGACTTGTTTAGTATGATAATCTCTAAGACCCTACATGTTGGTGCAAATGGCATTATTTCATTTTTTTAATGATGAAGTAATATTCCATTGTACATAGACACCACATCTTCTTTATTCATTCATTTGTTGATGGACAGTTAGGTTGCTTCCATGTCTTGGCTACTGTGAATAGGGCTGCTATGACCATAGGGGTTCATGTATTTTTCTGGATTATAGTTTTATCTTGGGTGTATTCCCAGGAGTGGGATTACTGGATCATATAGTAATTCTACTTTAGTTTTCTGAGCAAACTCCATACTGTTTTTCATGGCAGCTGCATCAGCTTACATTCCCACCAGTAGTGTCAGAGTGGAATCCAGGACTCTTGGTTCTCGGTTCAGTGCCTTTCTGTCATAGCATGTTTTTTTTCCCTTCTATCTCAATCCAAAAATAGTTTATTTTTTAATTCTCCAATTTGTTGTGACAGTGTAGAAATAGCCCACATCTTGTACAAAAACCAGATGCCACATGAGTAGTTTCTAAGCAGGACAGTTTGTATAGTGTGATATGCTATGTGTATAGACAGCAGACCTGCTTCCCTCCTCAAGAGTTTTTCTTTAAAGGATGAAAGAATGTATTTTGAAGACTTACAAGCTAAGTGCTGTTTCCACTATAAGGCTAAGAGACCAAGGTAAAAAGATGTTTTCTAAAACATTATTTTTCAGTAAAGTAAAACATAATTGCATTGCCCTCTATCCTCCTGGCATTCTCTTGGTACATTACGCTTTGACTGATGCCATAGTTCATTTGCCCTTGACAGTGAGCATAATGCTTTTCTTTGGAGATATTTGCTGTTGTCCATGCCATTTCCTTCCCTAGGAGATCTTCCTGACCAATGGATCGAGTCCAAATCCCCTGCACTGCAGGGAGATTCTTTATCATCTGAGCCACCTGTGCCTTTCTGCATAGGGCATACATGATAGAAAGTTACAGAAAGTTATAGATAATATGCCTTAAGTTTATTCAAAAGGAAAAGACTAGACAGATCTTTTTCTGTTCCCTGTATATGAGCTTCATTAGAACTTCTCATGTTCATTACCACCAGCACCCTGCTGTCCTTGAAAGGATGAAGAAAGGTCAGATTTTGTTGTTGTCGTTGCTGGAATATAGAAATGGTTTTGTCACGAGCACTGGGTTGCCGGTAGTTTAGATAATGCCTTGTCATGGTGGTGGTGTAAAGGAGCTTTCTGAAGCGGGTATAGCTGGTGGGAATGTCCCAAAGGGTATATAAATCTTAGATTCAACAGCTATAGAATTACAATTTCCAAAGGCAGAACATTTATTCATTGAACACATTTCTTATTATTTGAGCATTGACTTCTAGATGTGAGGATCTAATGGTAAACAAAGTAAGCATGTATCTGCTCTCAGTGAAGCTGACAGTCCAGTTATGGCTTAACTCTTCACTGTCGCATGCGAACTCTTCACATGCTATTCCATATTGGCTTCCTTGGGTTTTTTTTTTTTCCCCTTTTGTATTCAGTAGTGACAGTGGTGATTCCCTTTTCTGTCATTCCCCTGCCCCCTTTTCCTTCATTCCCTGTTTCAACCTTACAATAGGTGAATGTTGATGTAGATCCTTACTCTGCGAGGTCCTCCTCCTTATTTTAGTTCTGTCTTTGCCTCTGTTGTATGCATAAACTTTGGAACTTTGTTAGTTCAAATGTTTGAACTAACAAACATTTTTCCACAAAATTGGGAAAGTGAACATTCATATCTTCCAAGATTAAACTGCCGTTTCAGAATTCTTATGGATTACATGAGAGAGCCTGCTTCTTCTACCTTATCGATCCGCATAAAGGGAGTTTCTCCTCTGATGACAGGTAGTACCTGAGTGTATTCTAAGCCTGTGCTGAATAGTAACAGAGCCCAGCACTATGTGCAAAGATGTGTTTTGCTTGTGGTCAGGGTGTTGGTATACCATCTGAGAGTCAAAGTTGCGTGAACTCGTTCTGCTTTAGATGCCACCATGGAAATTATGCTTCACTGCTTTGCAATGTACTTTGCACTCCCGAAAAAGATAATGTGTCTGTTAGGGAGTCCAGTTTGTCCCTGGGGAGAAAGGTGTGTCTAGTAAGTGGTTAATTGGCTGTTGACCACAACAGCCTCACTGCTGGAAACACACAAAGCCTTGTTGTGAGGTGGCTGCATGTCAAATAGAATGTTACATGTTTCAGATGTGGGGCAAATGCTTTAAGTCGTAACTGTGTTATGAAAAAGGAAAGAAACCTGAGTATTTAATTCCGCTCCCCACCCCCCCCCCCCCCCGAATTCCACTAGTAACCTTCTTTAACCTGTATTTTAACTTGTTTCTATCCTATAAAAAGACAAACCGAGCATAGGATGTTACTGTCAGAGGCTTACACACATGTGTTTTTAAGGCAGTGTATTCTTAGTGGGAAAGAATGTCTCTCTTCAAACTAACTTTTTGTTTTATATTTTTCTACATGCATAATTTTCTCGTTTGAATTAATATGTGTAATGAAAGCCTAAGAAAATTAGAGTTAAGTAACATTACTTACACAGGTATTGTTCACATGCCTTAATAAACATAATTTGGATTTGGCATAATCCCAAATGTGAGCCATCAATATTACAAACACACACTCATCATGAACTAGTAATATGTCTTCCCAGAAGGGACATGGGATCTAAAAAATACCAGGCAGAATTTTTGTTTAAAATTCACATCCCAGTTAGAAAATTTTTATCTCGACGATTTCTTCTGAAACTCAGTGAGGAAAACTCTGGTATCAGTGGTAGAGGCAGGAAAAAGCCTTCAACCCAAAGAAAAGTACTGGATTAGTAATTACTAAATGGAGCAGTTACAATGTTTTTTATCCTTTCTACCCACGATTATATCTATTTAGGACTTTTGCCTGGTCTCTGCAGCCGTGCATTTATCATTTTCAGTTTCATCCAGGAGAAGCATACTTTTAGCTCTGTTATGCACTTTTCTCTCTGGCATTTACTTTTGTAGGCTGATACACAGCAGACGAAAGAACAAGTTTAGGATGACTCTGACCTGGATTATAAACACTGAGAGACAGAGGCCCTGCTGCAAAGTATGGCAGTCTGTCTGGAGCTCCCTCTAGGTACTTCAGAATGCTTTGTGTTACTGTTTTCTCAGATTTGACTTGCGTGTGATGTACCATGGGCTTCCCTGATAGTCCAGCTAGTAAAGAATCTGCCTGCAATGCAGAAGACACCGGTTTGATTCCTGGGTTGGGAAGATCCGCTGGAGAAGGGGTGGGCTACCCTCTCCAGTATTCTTGGGCTTCCCTTGTGGCTCAGCTGGTAAAGAATCCACCTGCAATGTGGGAGACCTGGGTTCGATCCCTAAGTTAGGAAGATGCCCTGGAGAGGGGAAAGGCTACCCACTCGAGTATTCTGGCCTGGAGAATTCCATGGTCTGTTACAGTCCCATGGGCTCACAAAGAGTGATTGTACCATGTCCAGTGTTTACTATTCTTTTACATCTCTTTTTGTTTTCATATTTTAAGAAATACTTTGGCTTATGGTTCAGGTATATTTGCTTTTGAAATTGAGGGGCCAGAAGGAGATAGGAGGACAGATTGTAGAGTTGCTGGCAATTTGCTGCTTATTGGCTGATGCCCTGGTCAGCCTTCTCTATTGTGTTACTATTAGAGTATCTTATACTTGTTAAATGATTGATGTTGTTGTTCAGTTGCCCAGTCTGGTCTGACTCTTTGCGACCCCATGGACTGCAGCATGCCAGGCTTCCCTGTCTTTCACCATCTCCCAGAGTTTGCCCAAGTTCATGTCCATTGCATTGGTGATGCCATCCAGCCATCTTATTTTCTGATTCTCTCTTCTCCTTCTGCCCTCAATCTTTCCCAGCATCAGGGACTTTTCCAATGAATTGGCTATTCACATCAGATGATGTAAATAAATGAGCTACCCCATGGTAAATTCAAGAAATCTTGAATAAAAATGTTGTTTTTCATTTCCATTGCTAAATCCCAACCTCTCTCTGCCAGTGTAAATACTGTGAATCTGGTTATGAATTTCATAACCACCACAGGCACAGAGTGATGAAAAATA
Source organism: Bos javanicus (assembly GCF_032452875.1). Classification (NCBI taxonomy): domain Eukaryota; kingdom Metazoa; phylum Chordata; class Mammalia; order Artiodactyla; family Bovidae; genus Bos; species Bos javanicus. The sequence continues at coordinate 28,872,456 of NC_083888.1, forward strand.
GAATGCTCAGTAGGAAATTTGAAGGAAAACTTAAAATGCTGACAGATTAGCAGCTAATTCACACATTTAAATTTCTTTGATTTGCTGTATATCTTGGCTTCATTGGCATCTTTACTGCAGTGCCCTTCTTCCAACTCATTATCCATTTCCTCATTTTATCCACAGTTTGGATATTGAGCTATTTGTTTTATTTATGTTGAAGGTAACTTGTTCATAATATGTTTCTTATGTCACTTAACCATATATCACTCATGGATAAGCTATTTTTTTTTCTTTATCCATTTGCTCTTCATACATTTCAGAGTAATCCTAGGATGTCTGTAAAACTATATGATATCCAATATAGTAAAACAAAAGCTTTAAAAGTAATACATACAAATAAAAACAGTATCAGATTTCCTTTTATAAGTGGTTCATCTTTTAATTCCATCATTGGCTTTTATATTAAAATAAATTTTCATTTATTTCCATAATTACTTAAATTAACAATAAAAATTATCCTGTCTACAATAAATGGTATTCATATCAATATAAATAAGAAAAAGCTATATATAATAATAATATAAATTATTTCTGAATATCATTCAATCATATACACAAAACTAAAACACCATGGAAAAGCATTTTAAACCTCAGTTTGTAGTAGGTAAAATCATATCTATAACAATGGTATCATAAACACCAATGAGATGTTGATTGTTTTGTTAGCTTCCTTGTTGTATGGAAGAGGTAAGCTGTGGGATATTTGAGTGATGGAGCTTCTTTGAGGAGCTGACAAGCCTTTTTATTACTTAGTTGCAAGTGATAACGTATTAGACACTGTTCAATTATATTTTTGCTTCAAAATAGCCTTTGAAGTTCTGTTGAATGTGAACACTGGTTAAACACAACAGTAGAATATCTTCTCCCCTAACCTGCGTAATGGAGAAGGAAATGGCAACCCACTCCAGTGTTCTTGCCTGGAGAATCCCAGGGACAGGGGAGCCTGGTAGGCTGCCGTCTATGGGGTCGCACAGAGTTGGACACAACTGAAGTGACTTAGCATAGCATAGCCTGCATAAAGCCAGCAATTAAGCCTTAAGAGTAAAACGGATGAAGCATCCTTAAACCATGATCAAATTCTGAACTACCCCTGCATCTCTGCCAAAGGGCCTGGCCAGGGTAGACCCCATTTTCAATTTTTATCCATGTCTCTGACCTACCTTCTGACTTACTGCAGAGGGTAATCAGTGGATTAATTGTAGAACCACATGAAAATTCCTGGTATCTTAACAGATCCGCCATTGTGTTATAGGATTTGGACAGAATAGTTAAACCCTTTACCTTATGAAATAAAGGAAATTGCACATGATTGAAACCAAATGGGAATCTGCACTGTGTACTGAGGTTTCTTTCTGCCCATATGTCTTCTTTGGCATGTGTGATACTGAAAAGCCATTTTCCTCTGGCCTGGAGCCACCTTAGCTGTTTGGTGTAGCTTCTGTGTGAAGGACATTTGGCTTGTACTTGAAGGATAGAGAAAAAAATGTATTTGCATTTTCTTTAGTGTTTTCCTTTTCTTACTCTTGCTGTCAGATTTCCAGCCTGCATTGATCTTGATCTGTGGGCTTGTTTCTCCTATCTGCAGAATGGCTGCTCACCTAGGTGCACACGGCGGTGCTTTCTAGAACTGCCAGCTGCGAAGGAACACAATTCCCAAGCACAGTAAACAGCACAAGGGGATGAAACTAAGTGTAAAATAAAGCAGCCTGGCATTTTGCTTTGTTTTGAAAGAGATTTTTAACTGACCGGGTTCAGTGCTAAGTGCAGATTTCATAAAAATGCGAGGCAATTGACATTGAGGAAATGATGATTTTTTTAGAAAAACTGAGCACAAAGTTGGCTCAAGGAGAAGGCATTAAGAATAGCTTAGTAAATCTTGTCCCTGTTTTGAACTTAGGAACATTCCGTGCAAATTTATGTTTTTGTTTCCATAATATATATATATGAGAGTTCAATTTCAGAAGAATGTTGTATTTCAGTATTTAAATTCCCCTTGAAATGCCTTTTTCTGTGGAAGAAACATCTTTGAAAATAGTTACTATTAACTCTAACATTTCATAAAACATGAGACTGAGAGAAGAGCTTGGTAATTCCCAAGAATATAACTCTGTCATCATAAATGTGCATATTTGTGTGGAATTTGGACTTTTTGAAAAATGGAATATCTTTCAGACAATAACTCGGAACCAAATCAACACGTCTGGTTCTACCTAAAGGGTACACATAAATTCTGTCATTCATTTGCCAAAGTTTCAAACCAAAATTGCAGTTTCTTTTCAGAGCCAAAATTGCCAAACATTTCTCATATAAACCCTGTAAGTGGTGCATTTGGAAATTGTAATACTTAATATGCCCTTTTATTAAAAAAAAAAAAAAGGTTAGTGCTTTAAAAATATCAAGTATAACAAAAATTTCTTTTATTGATTTTATTGATTTTTAAGAGCAGTTAAGTAAATTTTCTAAATTGAGTGAATAGATAGTAGATATATTTAATAATTTTTCAATTATACTAGTATGATTTAATTTCTAAACTTAAGAGTGTCATAATTTGTGTTCCAATTTCTGCTTCTGTTGTTACAGCCTACTTCTCATTTATAGTTTACACTTGTGGTACTTTTCTCTTTCTTGTAATTAGTTTTAATAGAACCAGTTAATCATTTCTCATTGAAACATACTGAACAAAGAATGGTTCTTGGGTTTCAAAAAAGTCTATTAATAAAAAAATTTGAAAGACGGTCTTACATATAAATATCAGTGAAAACATTCTAAACATACTATTTGCAACTGGAATCCAAAGCAATATTAAGAAGATAGAATGTTATGCTTAATTGGGATGGATTCAAAAATTCAAGGATATTTTTGTACAGGAAGATATGTTACCTTAATTCAGCACATAAAAAAGTCAAAGAGGGAAAAGTAAACATTTGCAGTATATATTGAAATGATACTTTCAAAATATAAACATCTAGTCTCATATTTTTAAACTTAGTAAACTAAAATAGAAATGTTTTTCTCAAAATGATAAAGAATATTAATTTCAAACCAGGAGCTTACATCTTTTATACATGAGAGTGAAGCGTTGGCACTTTATAGATCTTAAAGAAAAATTGCTTACGTTTAGTTGAATACATGTCTCTCTTCCTCGGGAAATGACAGGTTCCTTAAGAGCAGGGAGTGACATTTGTAGTTCTGTCCTATAGTAGGTATTTGTTAAATGTTTGTTGAAAAAATCAAGTATCACCCTACTTTTTACAGATGAGGGCACTGAGGCACAGAGAGTAAATAATTTTCTCAGGTTCACACAGGTTGTAGCTACAGTGCTAGGCTTGAACCAGGGCAAGTTGATGCAACTTTCCCCAGTCTATACTTTAGCCCTGCATCATCTCTAACAAAGATTGCCATATGATACATGACCTACTCCATATGGCTATTGCTTTAAACAAATTAATATCTGTAAAGCACCAGGAAAGGAGTCTGGTATATATTGAGAATATGTGAGTTTTAGCTATTACTGTTTGATTTATCCCTACCCTTAATCCCCAACCTTCAGATACTCAACCAGAAATGAATCCATTTAAGTGATAACCATTCAGCCCACATTTATCTTTCTTATGCACAAGGATGCCACACTAGGGCTCTTCTCGTGTTTGATGAGATTCTTTAGGCTTCCCAGTGACAAAGCTAAAGCAGAGACTGCACTGGCCTGTAGAAACTAGGAGAGTACTGACATCAGAAAGTTCACTGTACACTAGGGCACAGCCTACGCATTGTCCCAAACCTGATTCAAGAGAAAAACTTTCAAAGATAAAATATGTATTGATGTGATAACATATTGTGGAGTCTCTTATAACACCATCCCTCAGTTCTACTTTCCGATCAGTCAGGTACACTCAAGCTCCCCTGCATTTTATTTGTAATAGTCTCTTACTATAGGAACAATATCAGTTCATTTTATACAATTAGAAAATATAGACAAAAATAAAAAAAATCATATTCCTACAATCAGAGAATATGCACTCACACTCTTAATAGCTTAGTGTATATTCTTTCACACAATATATATGTTATCATGTAAATGACAAATGATATCATACTATACAAACTGTTGAACTTTCTTTTCTATTCAAGTATCTCTATTTATCATTTCAGTGCATTTTCATCTTATCTAGTGTCTGTATCATCTACACATTTCCCCAGGTGTTCCCAACATAATCCTATTATATTTAAAATTAATGCCTGTTCTCCCAGCTGTCAATATCTATCAACCAAAACCCTTCCATCCATAGATTTTCTCTGGAGAGGTGGGGCCCCCCTCAAGGGAACCTTACAGAAGTACGCAGTGAGTGGATTGAGGGAGGGTCTTTCTGGCTTCCAACTTCACATACACTCTAGATCAGAGTTGGAACAGATGTCTGCTATTCTCTGCTCTTCGATTTGAACATTAGGCCTCCATATAGTCAATATTAAGCCTCATGTAGCCACAATACTTTGGGTAAAATTCAGATATTTGATAAACTCTGCCTTTCCTTGATCCCCTAACTATCTAGTGAACTATGAACTCAAGAGTAAGGCAATTAGAATAATGTATCCATGATCAACTTGTATTGGCTGCACCTATTCACCACTTTTGTCTCATGATTTGAGGAGAGGAAGATGTGCTCAGGGGCCATGTGGGCTTAATGCCCAACAGAAAGTCCTTAGGACCTTCAACTTCATCCACAGTTGGGACTCCATTGGATTCTCTGAAACTACATGCACCTCAGATTATTTTTATCTCTTTTTGGTGGAAACATTGCTATCTTTTAAGGTGCTCTGATGAATCAGAGGCTAAAGGGAAAACCTTAAGGAGGTTATAATAAAGATGAAAAGGTATGGTAATGCAAAACCTTGGGGGAAATTTAATAAGACTTAAGATTTTGTATATATGGAATTGCTTGAATGATCTTTACGTAAAGAGCAGTTGACAGATGCTCCCAGCTAATTGGACTTCAGGGAGACTGAAATCAGTGGATTGCAGGCTGATTAGAAGCCAGTCTCTTTGGAAATTAAAATAAAGTGTGTATTACTGGGTTTTCTCTTTATGTAGCACATGGACTGATGAATTAAAAACTGTTGCTGTCCTGTCACTGTGTCTCATGCAGAGAGCACTGTGGATACCCATAGGGTTACAGTAACAGTTGGAGCATCTGCTTTTAGCAAGGGGTTGCTGAACTTCTAGAGAGACTGCTTGCTTGACCACAGGTCCTCTATGGTCAAGATCTGGGGACATACATGCTTGCTCTCTGAGAGGAAGTCTTATTTATTTTTTTTTTAATTCAGCTCAGATGGACTTCCTGTATGGCTTAGTGTGGCCCATGTCTGAGCTCCAGGTTAGGGTTTTGCTGTTGGCCAATGGAGGGAAGTTTCTCACACAGTAAATTAAGAAAGAGGCTTTTTAAAAAGAGCTTGGTTAAAGTAAATACTTCATTGTTCCAATTTTATTCCTGACATCAGAAAATCTTTATCATCATCACTGCCCATCCAAAGTAAGGAAATCCTTGAGGTTGGGGAGCAACATCAATGATTCTGAAAGATTGAGTGATATGATGGATTTCTAAATGTCTTTATTATTCAGTGTATTGCTTTTGGAAATGGCACTTAGAGAAAGTTTTGGGATAATACTCTGGAGATGATCTGTTTGGCATGATGCTCTCATTGGCCCAAACTATTTTGTCCAATTAGTGACTAGTGATTTGTTCGATAGAGAAGACAAAAGCAACAAGAATTCAGGAAAACTGTAGAACTGGGAGGAGCTCAGTACACTACCCTCAGGGGGGTCTCTCCACCCTGAATAGAAAGAAGAAGAAAGAAAATGGGCTCTGATGTGGTTGCTTCAGGGATCAATAAAAGTTGCTAAGCTCATTTGCAGAGAAGGTTACTGGACTTCTTTTTTATTTCTCAGCACAAGCTAGCAGAATGGTAGTCCTCTTTCCTAGTTTAATGGAAAAATAGTTGACGTGTATCACTCCTTAATGCGCACAGCAATCACTCTTCAATGTGCACAGCGTGATGGTTTAATTTATGTATATTGTGAAATGATCTTCACAATAGGTTCAGCTAACATGCACTATCTCATGTGTGCTAAATCACTTCAGTCATGTCCTACTGTTTGTGACCCTGTGGACTGTAGCCCGCCAGGCTCCTCTCTCCATGGGATTTCCCACGCAATGCTGGAGCGGGTTGCCATGCCCTCCTCCAGGGGATCTTCCTGACCCAGGGATTGAACCCACAGCTTTTATGTCTCCTGCATTAGCAGGCAGATTCTTTACCACTAGCACCATTGTCTCATATGGATGCAATAAAAACAAAAGAAAAAACATTTTCTCCCTGCAGTGAGAACTCTTGGGCTTTACTTTCTTAGCACCTTTCCTGTATGTCATATAACAGTGTCAGCTTTCATCATCATGTTGTATAGCATAGCCCTAGTACCTAGTAGTAGAAGTAGTACATCTACTTCCGCTTTATTGACTATGCCAAAGCCTTTGACTGTGTGGATCACAGCAAACTGTGGAAAATTCTGAAAGAGATGGGAATTCCAGACCACCTGACCTGCCTCCTGAGAATCTGTATGCAGGTCAAGAAGCAACAGTTAGAACCAGACATGGAACAACAGACTGGTTCCAAATTGGGAAAGCAGTATGTCAAGGCTGTATATTGTCACCCTGCTTATTTAACTTATATGTAAAGTATATCATGTAAAGTGCCAGCCTGGATGAAGCCCAAGCTGGAATCAAGGTTGCCGGGAGAAATATCAATAACCTCAAGATTTGCAGGTGACACCACCCTTATGGCAGGAAGCAAAGAACTAAAGAGCCTCTTGATGAAAGAAAAAAGTGAAAAAGCTGGCCTAAAACTCAACATTCAGAAAACTAAGATCATGGCATCCAGTCCCATCACTTCATGGCAAATTGATGGGGAAACAGTAGAAACAGTGACAGACTTTATTTCCTTGGGTTCCCAAATCCCTGCAGATGGTGACTGCAGCCATGAAATTAAAAGATGCTTGCTCCTTGGAAGAAAAGCTATGACAAACCTAGACAGCATATTAAAAAGCAGAGATTACTTTGCCAAAAAGGTCCGTCTAGTCAAAGCTATGGTTTTTCCAGTAGTCATGTATGGATGTGAGAGTTGGGCTATAAAGAAAGCTGAGCACCAAAGAATTGATGCTTTTGAACTGTAGTGTTGGAGAAGACTCTTGAGAGTCCCTTGAACTGCAAGGAGATCAAACCAGTCAATCCTAAGGGAAATCAGTCCTGAATATTCATTGGAAGGACTAATGCTGGTATGGATGTGAGAGTTGGATTATAAAGAAAGCTGAGTGCTGAAGAATTGATGCTTTTGAACTGTGGTGTTGGAGAAGACTCTTGAGAGTCCCTTGGACTGTAAGATCAAACCAGTCAATCCTAAAGAAAATAAGTCCTGAATATTCATTGGAAGGACTGATGCTGAAGTTGAAACTCCAATACTTTGGCCACCTGATGTGAAGAACTGATTCCTGGGAAAAGACCCTGATGCTGGGAGAGATTGAAGGCAGGAGGAGAAGGGGACAACAGAGGATAAGATGCTTGTATGGCATCACTGACTCAATGGACATGAGTTTGAGTAAGCTCCGGGAGTTGGTGATGGACAGGGAAGCCAGGCGTGCTGCAGTCCATGGGGTCGAAAAGAGTCGGACATGACTGAGCAAATGAACTGAGTACTTGATTATCTTACAACTTGATTTTGTACCTTTTGACCACCTTCATCCAGTTTCGCCTACCCCCACCCTTTGCCTCTAGTAACCACAAGTCTGATCTCTTTTTCTATACATTTGCTTTTTTGCATTCTACATATCATTGAGATTATACAGTTTTGTCTTTTTCTGTCTGATTTATTTCACTTACCATAATGTCTTCACAGTCCATCCATGTTGTCACAAAGAGGAGGATGTCCTCATTTTTTGTGGTTGAATAATATATATTTGTGTGTGTACTACAATTTCTTTATCCATTCATGCATTGACATCAGCATATTCAACATAGGCTTTCTTCAATGCAGAAGCAAGTCTGAAAATTCTGGGACCATGTGATGGCGTCATGCCATCCAAGACTGAGTTCTTCACAAGTGGCTTGTAGAGGTGAAGAGAGTCGGGCAGACATGCCCTGATTTATTCTCTCATTTTTTAAAAAAAATAAAGGAAAAGCTGTTTCTTAGGGAACCAACTTGCCCTCACACTTCTCACCCATCTTCAGAAAAGGCCAATAGGACTGTTTATTTGTTCAGTTGTTCATCACACTCATTCAGTAAGTAGTGGAGAATTCATTGTACAGCACAATAAGTGCTAGACCTCCAAGGAGGGCAAACATCAAGGAATTCTTCTAAATTTCCAGTAAATTGACATATTTAACTTGAAGCCATCTAAGGAAGTGTTTCTATGAAATTAATATTTGTACTCTCAAATATTTGTACTCATAGAGGTGAGCAATAATAAAGCATTTTTCCAGGTCATCTACAATTTGTATATTCCTATGGGAGAGGTAATGGCACCCCACTCCAGTACTTTTGCCTGGAGAATCCCATGGACGGAGGAGCCTGGTGGGCTGCAGTCCACGGGGTCACTAGAGTCGGACATGACTGAGTGACTTCACTTTCACTTTTCACTTTCATGCATTGGAGAAGGAAATGGCAACCCACTCCAGTGTTCTTGCTTGGAGAATCCCAGGGACGGGGAAGCCTGGTGGGCTGCCATCTATGGGGTCGCACAGAGTCGGACACGACTGAAGCAACTTAGCAGCAGTAGTAGCAGCATGGGAGAGGTGCTTTTGATTCACTACTACTGTACCTAGAGTTTTGACACATATTAGGTCCTTCGTAAATAGGGGAGGAGAGAAGGAGGGGAGTGCAGTGTAGACTGTATGTGAAGGGAAATGGAGGAGGAAGAGGAAGGGTGTGGGGTGTAGACGGTATTGAAGGGAAATGGAGGAGGAGGTGGTGGAGGTGGAGGAGGGTTGTAAGGGTTGAATGCATGTGAAGGGAAATAGAGGAGGAGGAGGTGGAGGTGGGTGTAGAAGCATGTGAAGGTGGCCATAGGAAAAGAGATCTGCATCTGGGTGGCAAGTATGGTCTTTTAGATAGCTGAGATTCCTGGCTCCTATATCTGGTGGCTTCTATTGAGTTTACTTGGCAGCTTATTAGAAACATACATACCTAAGGCACAGGTTTTAGTTGAGGTCTGGTCACTGCATTTTTATGATGCTTTTGGGGTTTGAGGACATGTTTGGCGGAACCATTGATCTGATAAAAAGGACAGAAGGTCTGAAGGAGGATTGTCACCATACAGAAGGAAAGACGGACAAGATGAGGAAGGGTGAAATGGCTTTGATGTTACATACGGATATATCCAAAAAGCATGTGAAAAGTTAGGACTTAGATAGAGTTCAAGGATGTTGAGGACTGGAGTTATCTTTTGCAGAAGATGTGTGGACATCTTTGGGATCACCTACAGTTAGAGTATAGAGGTGAGAGGAGAAGAAATAACTCTGGTTGGGGGAATGTCTGTCTTTATGGGGATGGAAAGAATAAGGAGCCTTCCAAAATTATAGTGAGAGGCGGAAATAACAGAGTTTTAGGGTCAGGAACACTGAAAGAAATATCATGCTATGAAGGAGCCAGTGGTCACCACAATCATAGAGATCAAGTGTGAGAAACAGGAACAGACCTTGGGATTTGGTGACTTGGTCATAATTTTCACCATCATCATTTCTGTTATTACTGCTTGTGCTATTTTATTAATATTTCCCTAGGCTGAGTTCCTAGAGGTGAAGGGAGTTCTAGAGTAAATATTGTGTTTGATTCTTGCGCCATGTTGGCATACTGCTTTCCCAGAGAACTTACTCATTTAAAAATGCCACCAGCAGTGGATGAGAGTACCTCAGCCACATTGAGCACCAGCATTACAAATGACAGTTCTTAATTACTGCCTTCCAAGTATTTATCACATATCTCTTTCTTATAACCAAAACCAAAAAAAAAAAAGTTAAAAGCAAAGATGCTCTTTAAAGGAAGAATATTAAGGCGGCCTACTCTGGAGTCTAAAAATGATGGGAAGAAGAGTGGAAACCACCACCATGCTGCTGAACAAGAAATTAACCACTCCTCTGAGAGCAAGGTTACACAACACAGACATCATGTCTCTTACTCCAGGTTATACTTTCAACAGAGGGCCAAGGCTTGTTTTGCTTTGTTTGGTTTGACTTTTCACTTCCCTTTATCTAATCAAGTGAAGCTGAGCAAATAAACTTGAGCCAATGAGAATTTTATAGGAGACTGGATAGTGATGATTAGTAAAAGATTTAAAATATAAACTTCTGTTTGTCTGTCGATAGGTCACTGCTAGTTTGAAGAATTTTGATGTTTTGCCCATTCTTTTTCTTTAAAAGAAATATCGAAAAGCAGATGGTTCCCTAAATTATAAACTGTTACATGGGAGGCCTTTTTAGATAAGATGCCAGAGGCTGTATTGTTTGGCGTATTTAGGGTCAAATAAGTGAGTGATCCAGAGAAGGCGATGGCACCCCACTCCAGTACTCTTGCCTGTAGAATCCCATGGACAGAGGAGCCTGGAAGGCTGCAGTCCATGGGGTCGCAAAGAGTCGGACACGACTGCGCGACTTAGCGGCAGCAGCAGCAAGTGAGTGATCATTTTCCATGGTGCGGTGAGCTTCTCTACCTAGAGTTTTGAAACTAAGTTGAGAAATGTGACCTTAAACAGGGTGTCGAGAACTGCCAATCCATTCATGGGAGCATGGAGCCATGGTAATGCTAGATTAGCTAAGGAGTTACTGAGTTATTCAGGATCTGTGCAAAGAGCAGCTTTTGTATAAAAGAGACCCTTGTAGAAGTATTTTAGGGAAGTTGAAAGCCTCTATTTCAGTGTTGTGTAAAGGGATAGCACTTGGATCCGCCAAGATATGCAGACCCTAAGGCTGGCCCAGGAGAGACCCAGAAGTGGGGACATAGTTGGAGAACATACCTCAGGGGAAGGTCTTTGCCATGGAAGGGCCACACCTTCTGGCCACACTTTCTGGACTAGCTAGGGCTGGGAACAATTGTGCAGTACTCAAATCACTTCAAGCTAAGTTTTGAAAACTGAGAAGGTTCACAGTAACAATACTTTTAATTAAAGGAAGACCAGGTCATCTCTCCCAGGCAACCAAAACCTACCCAAGGGCCCATACAAAACGATGAGGAGTGTGAGTCATGTTTTACTGTCAGAGATAATCTTCCAATCTACTATTTTAGAGAATCAGTTTAGAGCACTCATAAATCTGCATTCCCTTGATTTTTTTGAAATAAATATAAGCTTTATGATAATCAGTGAGAAAGATAAAAAGTAGAGCCACTACTCTGTGCCAGGCACTGAATTAAGTACTTTATGAATATTAGCTTCATTTAATCTTCACAACCATTCAGTGATATGTACCCATTTTGCAGATGAGAAACATGAGGGGTTTGTCTCTTGTCCAAAGCTTTTACATACCATGTGGCTGCTAAGGGACAATGCAGGGATTTGAACCCAGTTTCTCTGAGCATGTGGCTTAACCAGTATGCTGTGCTGCTTCACTAGCTGGTTTCAATTTTCCATGGTGGATTACCAGATGAAACTGGCTGGTCACCCAGCAAGACAGGCCAACAGCTTATGTTTGCATATTATGAGCCAGAGGCGTGGAATCCCTGGCTGCAAGTGTAGGTTTCTCTTCACTGGACTTTGGAGATCTTTGGGTTTCATGATGCCCTTGGATGTCTAAACTCCAGGGTGATCTCTCCATGCCAAGTGTGAGCCCAATTTGAAGGGATGAGGGAGCATCACCACCCCATGCTTCCTTTCCCTCTCTTTGCCTGAGATAAAGATCAGCCTCTTGGGGCCTCAGAAAGATGCTCTGGGCTATTAGATAGCAGGAGAGACTTTGCCTCAAGCAGTCCTGGGGTGTCTGCAGATGCTTCAAGAAAGACCCATTTCAGGAAGATAAGCTTACTTCTCTGATCCAGGGAGAATTTAAAATAATACTGCATTTCTTCCTCTGAAACCTTGAGCCTTTTGCCTTGTTGGTGATTTTGTTTCTAGTACCTTTTGTGTGTTTTCCCCTAATGCTGTGTGAGAAGGTTGCGAGGGAATTCTGGGTCCCCAGCCTGACCCTGCTATATGCTCTGTGGTCCAGACATCTTGAGTGAGTGAGGGCACATGGCCCAGGCCTGTGTGGAGCATAGTGGGGCTGCAGAGACAACCCGGTGGGCTTGTTCTCTAAACCAGCCTTTGTTTGTTTTTCTTCAACCCTGTGCTCATCTCAGGTTTCACTTCAGTTATTTTAGTGATTCATAGAAAAGAAGAAATTTTTGTTTTCCTAGAATGCTTGGGAAATTGTACATGAAAATCCCTAGCTGTGGTATGTTATTTCATTTGTTTTATTATTACTGTGTACTGGAAAAAATACAATGTCTGTGCCATTACTAGTAATAACTTTTTTTATTAAATGTTTTTATTTTTTATTTTTTTAATTGACTTTATTTTATTTTTTAATATAAATTTATTTATTTTAATTGGAGGCTAGTTACTTTACAATATTGTATTGGTTTTGCCATACATCAACATGAATCTGCCACAGGTGTACTCGTGTTCCCCGTCCTGAACCCCCCTCCCACCTCCCTCCCCATATCATCCCTCTGGGTCATCCCAGTGCACCAGCCCCGAGCATCCTGTATCATGCATCGAACCTGGACTGGCGATTCATTTCACATATGACATTATACATGTTTCAATGCCATTCTCCCAAATCATCCCACCCTCGCCCTCTCCCACAGAGTCCATAAGACTGTTCTATACATCTGTGTCTCTTTTGCTGTCTCGCATACAGGGTTATTGTTACCATCTTTCTAAATTCAATATATATGCATTAGTATACTGTATTGGTATTTTTCTTTCTGGCTTACTTCACTCTGTATAATAGGCTCCGGTTTCATCCACCTCATTAGAACTGATTCAAATGTATTCTTTTTAATGGCTGAGTAATACTCCATCGTGTATATGTACCACAGCTTTCTTATCCATTCAGCTGCTGATGGGCATCTAGGTTGCTTCCATGTCCTGGCTATTATAAACAGTGCTGTGATGAACATTGGGGTACACGTGTCTCTCTCAATTCTGGTTTCCTCAGTGTGTATGCCCAGCAGTGGGATTGCTGGGTCATAAGGCAGTTCTATTTCCAGTTTTTTAAGGAATCTCCACACTGTTCTCCATAGTGGCTGAACTAGTTTTCATTCCCACCAACAGTGTAAGAGGGTTCCCTTTTTTCCATACCCTCTCCAGCATCTATTGCTTGTAGACTTTTGGATCACAGCCATTCTGACTGGCATGAAATGGTACCTCATAGTGGTTTTGATTTGCATTTCTCTAATAATGAGTGATGTTGAACATCTTTTCATGTGTTTGTTAGCCATCTGTATGTCTTCTTTGGAGAAATGTCTGTTTAATTCTTTGGCCCATTTTTTGATTGTGTCATTTATTTTTCTGGAATTGAGCTGCAGGGGTTGCTTATATATTTTTGAGATTGTCAGTTGCTTTGCTTCATTTGCTATTATTTTCTCCCATTCTGAAGACTGTCTTTTCACCTTGCTTATAGTTTCCTTTGTTGTGCAGAAGCTTTTAAGTTTAATTAGGTCCCATTTTTTAATTTTTGCTTTTATTTCCAATATTCTGGGAGGTGGGTCATAGAGGAAACAGGATAGTCCCCTAAAGGTCCAGACAGAGCAAAATGGTGTGTGGTGGGAGGGGATGTTGGGGATTGGGGGGAATAGGGGTGGAGGATGGAGCTTGTTTTCTGAGCCTGGACTTCTGTCTCCTACCATTGGCTTTGGTTCTCCTTGTTCTCAGGCCTTCATACTGGGACTGATGCTGTTGGCTTCCCTCATTCTTCGGCATCCAGGTTTGGAGCGGAACCACACCACTGACTTTCCTGGACCTCCAACTTGTAGACGGCAGAGCAGCTCTGGGACTTCTCAGCTTCCAACATTATGTGAGCCAGTCCCACCTAAAAACTCTTTAGCTGTCTATATGTGACCTACGGTTTTTTTCTTCTGGAGGATACTAACTAATAGAAATGCTTTTTATTTTATTTTTAATTAGAGGATAGTTGCTTTACAATATTGTGTTGGTTTCCACCATAATATGAATCAGCCACAGATATACATATGCCCCTTCCTTCTTAGACCTCCCTCCTCTCAGGTTGGTTTATTTATCTTCCTTGGTTCTTATCTCGTCACAACAAAAATATGGAGCAATGGACCAAAATGTGTAGTACAACAGCCAAGTGAAAGCTCAGTTCACCTTAAGCATACAGAGCTTTTATTAGACTGACACTCCCCAAAGAGTCCTTCTCGTCCTTGCTGTCTAGCTCTCTTGGCTTCCTCCAGTCCCCCTCCTTTTGGTTATGCCTGGTGCAAAGCAGGGCTTGTACCCACTACCAGTCAATGAAAGGGAATACAAATGGGCATACGCTCAAGGCCGATTGACAATTTCAAGTTATATAACAACAGGCTGTGTTGTTTATGTCTTCCCATAATTCCATCTGATATAATTAGATGTAGAATATTCATGAGCCCTTGATGCACTCCTAATGCCTAAGGTTATTTGGAGAAGCCCCTGTGGTCATTTTGTATCTACTGTGTGCCTAGGGCCTTGTTCAGGAATTGAAAAGTTTCTATGGTTATTTTGCAGCATATTTGTGAGCTCTCCTGGGTGCATCTGGGATGGAGTTTAGAGATGGCTTGCATCCTTTCAGCCAGGCCTCCTCTAGGTGCTCATGTCTAACTTTGTACCTGACACTCTCACCTCCAATCCCATCCCACCCTTCTAGGGGTCACAGAGCACTGGGTTAGAGGTCCCTGTGTCTTACTGCTAATTCCCATTGGCTCTCTGTTTTACGTATGGTAATGTGTATGTTTCAGTGTTACTCTTTCACTTCATCCCTCCTCTTCTTACCCCACTGTGTCCACAAGTCTGTTCTCTGTGTCTGCGTCTCCACTGCTGCCCTGCAAATAGGTTCATCAGTACCATCTTTGTGGATTCCGTATATATGCTTTAGTATATGATACTTGTTTTTCTCCAACTGATTTCACTCTGTATGACAGACTCTAGGTTCATCCACACCACTGACTCAAATTCATTCCTTTTTGTGGCTGAGTAATGTTCCATTGTATATATGTATTAATACCAGAACTTCTTTATCCATTCATCTGTTGATGGACATCCAGGTTGCTTCCATGTCCTAGCTGTTGTAAATAGTGCTGCAGTGAACACTGGGGTACATGTGTCTCTTTCAATTATGGTTTTCTTAGGGTAGGTATATGACCAGTAGTGGGATTGTTGTGTCATAGGGTAGTTTATGGAGCTTTCCAAGTGCCAATGCAGGAGACAGAAGAGACGTGGATTTGATCCCTGAGTTGGGAAGATCCTCTGAAGGAGTGCATAGCAACCCACTCCAGTATTCTTGCCTCGGAGAATCCCACAGACAGAGGAGCGTGGTGCCCCAGTCCATAGGGTCACAGAGTTGAACATGACTGAAACAACTTAACACACACACCTGGTAGTTTTATTCCCAGTTATTTTATTTTATTTTTTTGAGTGATAAACTTTAATGACTCAGAATGTCATGCTGTCAAATTGCAACACGTTGAAAACAGATTTATAGCATTTCAGAGGCTTCTGATGGAAGGAGCCTGCATGCATGCTCAGTCATGTCTGGCTCTTTGCGACCCCCTGGACTGCAGCCCACCAGGCTCCTCTGTCCATGGAATTCTTCAGGCAAGAATACTGGAATGGGTTGTCATTTCCTCCTCCAGGGGATCTTCCTGACCCAGGGATCAAACCTGCATCTTCTGCATTAGCAACTGGATTTTTTTTTTTTTCCATATTCTCTTTTTTTTATTTTTTTTTCTTAATTTTATTTTATTTAACTTTACAATATTGTATTGGTTTTGCCATATATCAAAATGAATCTGCCACAGGTATACATGTGTTCCCCATCCTGAACCCTCCTCCCTTCTCCCGCCCCATACCATCCCTGTGGGTCGTCCCAGTGCACCAGCCCCAAGCATCCAGGATCATACATTGAACCTGGACTGGCGACTCGTTTCATATATGATATTATACATATTTCAATGCCATTCTCCCAAATCATCCCACCCTCTCCCTCTCCCACAGAGTCCAAAAGACTGTTCTATACATCAGTGTCTCTTTTGCTGTCTTGTATGCAGGGTTATTGTTACCATCTTTCTAAATATTCCCAGTTTTTAAAGGGATTTCCGTGCTGTTCTCCATAGTGGCTGTATCAATTTACATTCCCACCAGCAATGCAAGAGGATTCCTTTTATTCCATACCGGCTCCAGCACTTATTGTTTGTGGATTTTTTGATGATGGCCATCCTGACTGATGTGCGGTGATGCCTCATTGTAGTTTTGATTTGCATTTCTCTAATAATGAGCAATGTTGAGCATCTTTTCACGTGTTTATTGGTCATCTCTATGTCTTCTTTGGAGAAATGTCTATTTAGGTCTTCTGCCCACTTTTTGATTGAGTTGTTTGAGTTGTTTGTTTTTCTGGTATTGAACTGCATGAGCTACTTATATATTTTGAAGATCAGTCCTAGAGATGCTTTTTAAATATTCAAATTTCTAAATTACTTTCCCCTTAAATTTATTTTGTCAGATTGAGATTGAGGTCACAATGCATTTTGGGTCTCTCTTAGATCAGATCAGATCAGATGCTCAGTCGTGTTCGATTCTTTGCGACCCCATGAATTGCAGCATGCCAGGCCTCCCTGTCCATCACCAACTCCCGGAGTTCACTCAGACCCACGTCCATCGAATCAGTGATGCCATCCAGCCATCTCATCCTCTGTCGTCCCCTTCTCCTCCTGCCCCCAATCTCTCCCAGCATCAGAGTCTTTTCCAATGAGTCAACTCTTCGCATGAGGTAGCCAAAGTACTGGAGTTTCAGCTTTAGCGTCATTCCTTCCAAAGAAATCCCAGGGCTGATCTCCTTCAGAATGGACTGGTTGGATCTCCTTGCAGTCCAAGGGACTCTCAAGAGTCTTCTCCAACACCACAGTTCAAAAGCATCAATTCTTTGGCGCTCAGCCTTCTTCACAGTCCAACTCTCACATCCATACATGACCACAGGAAAAACCATAGCCTTGACTAGACGAAACTTTGTTGGCAAAGTAATGTCTCTGCTTTTGAATATGCTATCTAGGTTGGTCATAACTTTCCTTCCAAGAAGTAAGCGTCTTTTAATTTCATGGCTGCAGTCACCATCTGTAGTGATTTTGGAGCCCAGAAAAATAAAGTCTGACACTGTTTCCACTGTTTACCCATCTATTTCCCATGAAGTGGTGGGACCAGATGCCATAATCTTCGTTTTCTAAATGTTGAGCTTTAAGCCAGCTTTTTCACTCTCCACTTTCACTTTCATCAAGAGGCTTTTTAGTTCCTCTTCACTTTCTCCCATTAAGGGTGGTGTCATCTGCATATCTGAGGTTATTGATATTTCTCCCGGCAATCTTGATTCCAATTTGTGTTTCTTCCAGTCCAGCGTTTCTCATGATGTACTCTGCATATAAGTTAAATAAACAGGGTGACAATATACAGCCTTGATGAACTCCTTTTCCTATTTGGAACCGGTCTGTTGTTCCATGTCCAGTTCTAACTGTTGCTTCCTGACCTGCATACAGATTTCTCAAGAGGCAGATCAGGTGGTCTTGTATTCCCATCTCTTTCAGAATTTTCCACAGTTGATTGTGATCCACACAGTCAAAGGCTTTGGCATAGTCAATAAAGCAGAAATAGATGTTTTTCTGGAACTCTCTTGCTTTTTCCATGATCCAGCGGATGTTGGCAATTTGATCTCTGGTTCCTCTGCCTTTTCTAAAACCAGCTTGAACATCAGGAAGTTCACGGTTCACATATTGCTGAAGCCTGGCTTGGAGAATTTTGAGCATTACTTTACTAGCGTGTGAGATGAGTGCAATTGTGTGGTAGTTTGAGCATTCTTTGGCATTGCCTTTCTTTGGGATTGGAATGAAAACTGACCTTTTCCAGTCCTGTGGCCACTGCTGAGTTTTCCACATTTGCTGGCATACTGAATGCAGCACTTTCACAGCATCATCTTTCAAGATTTGGAATAGCTCAACTGGAATTCTATCACCTCCACTAGCTTTGTTCATTGTGATGCTTTCTAAGGCCCACTTGACTTCACATTCCAGGATGTCTGGCTCTAGGTCAGTGATCACACCATCGTGATTATCTGGGTCATGAAGATCTTTTTTGTACAGTTCTTCTGTGTATTCTTGCCATCTCTTCTTAATATCTTCTGCTTCTGTTAGGTCCATACCATTTCTGTCCTTTATTGAGCTCATCTTTGCATGAAATGTTCCTTTGGTATCTCTGATTTTCTTGAAGAGATCCCTAGTCTTTCCCATTCTGTTGTTTTCCTCTATTTCTTTGCATTGATCGCTGAAGAAGGCTTTCTTATATTTTCTTGCTATTCTTTGGAACTCTGCATTCAGATGTTTATATCTTTCCTTTTCTCCCTTGCTTTTTGCTTCTCTTCTTTTCACAGCTATTTGTAAGGCCTCCCCAGACAGCCATTTTGCTTTTTTGCATTTCTTTCCCATGGGGATGGTCTTCATCCCTGTCTCCTGTACAATGTCATGAACCTCATTCCATAGTTCATCAGGCACTCTGTCTATCAGATCTAGGCTTTTAAATCTATTTCTCACTTCCACTGTATAATCATAAGGGATTTGATTTAGGTCATACCTGAATGGTCTAGTGGTTTTCCCTACTTTCTTCAATTTAAGTCTGAATTTGGCAATAAGGAGTTCACGGTCTGAGCCACAGTCAGCTCCTGGTCTTGTTTTTGCTGACTGTATAGAGCTTCTCCATCTTTGGCTGCAAAGAATATAATCAATCTGATTTCGGTGTTGACCATCTGGTGATGTCCATGTATAGAGTCTTCTCTTATGTGGTTGGAAGAGGGTGTTTGTTATGACCAGTGCATTTTCTTGGCAAAACTCTCTTAGTCTCTGCCCTGCTTCATTCCGTATGCCAAGGCCAAATTTGCCTGTTACTCCAGGTGTTTCTTGACTTCCTACTTTTGCATTCCAGTCCCCTATAATGAGAAGGACATCTTTTTTGGGTGTTAGTTCTAAAAGGTCTTGTAGGTCTTCATAGAACCGTTCAACTTCAGCAATATTCTTTGGTGTTTGGTAATTGTACACTATTATATATTTGGTAAGAATACTAATGTATTTTCTATTAATAGATAAAACCTAGCTTAACTAATTAATCTAACATTCCACAGATTGTCTTTCTAATGTCACCTGTTGAATGGATGAGCTATAAACTAGTGTGTTTTCTCAAGTTCTCTTTGTGTTTTCTCAGCAGACATTGAAGGATAGGGTGGAATGATATGGAGGTTTAATCCAGTGGAGACTATCTGATCATGGTGAATAAATTGCTCAGTTACTTCCATAGCTAACCCTATTTAATTTTTCCACTGTCAGTAATTGGGTCTTTTTAGTGTCAACTGAAAAAAAAAATGCACAACTTGAAAGTTGAGAGTTATGTTTTATCTGGTGGGCAAAACTGAGGACTGCAGATAACTGAGAGACTGCTCCAAAGAGGCAAGGAGGGAGCCAGGATAGATAGAAGTTTCTGCAATAAAGACCACTTAGTTAGTTGGAACATGAAAGGATTGCTGTTAATAAAAGAAAACCAGATGTCTGAAGGTAAGGAATTTAGCACTTTTCTGTGTATGGGATGATGCTCTCTGAAAACATTCCTTTACTATATGCACCTCAGCCATCTGGGGCCAGTATACTGTGTTTGGCATCCTGAGTCTCCTCCAGGTACACCATCGTAGTGGTGGTGGCGGCAGCTTCCATTAGATGTAGCCCAGTGTATCCCCAGGTCATCTGACTTCTTTGCAACTCATGGGCTGTAGCCTGCAAGGCTTCTCTGTCCATAGGGTTTCCTAGGTAGGAATACTTGAGTGGGTTTTTACTGAGAAGTGCCATTCCGTTCTCCAGGGCATCCTCCCAGATCAGAGATTGAACATGTATCTCCTGCATTGACAGGCGGGTTCTTTACCACTGAGCCACCAAATCTGGGGACTGAGCCACCAGGCTTATGTAAATCATTTTACAGATATAACAGTCTATTACATGCTGATGATAACTTGATTTTTAACCTCTACCTCCCCTCACTTTGTATGTTTTTTTGTCACAGTTTACCTTTTTATATCGTGTATTAACAAATTTTATAGCTGTAGTTACTTTTACTACCTTTGTCCTTTAACGTTTATATTAAGAGTTAAATGATTAACACACAACCATATTCAGTATTAGAATATGCTGAATTTGGCTACATGCTTATCCTTATCTTCTTTATCTACCTGCATCCTTTGTTTTCATAGGAGTATAATTAATGCCCTTTCATGGCAACTTGAACTCATTTCAGTGTTAGTGCTAGTGAACTCCCTCTGCTTTTGTTTGTTTGGAAAAGTCTTTACCTTACCTCATTTCTGAGAGAAAAATTTACCAGGTAAAGTATTCTTTGTTGGCATTTTCAAGAGTGTTTATTAATATTATATCTACCCATTCTCTTCACCTGAAAGCTTCCTACTGAGAACTCAGCTTCTAGGAGTACCGTCATATTAGACTTTTTTTCTGTCTTGTTGATATAAAATTCTACCTTTATCTTTTATTTTAGACAGTATTATCAAAAAACTGGACAAGATTGTTTTGTATTGAAAATTTTGGGTAACTTTTAGCTTTATAAACTTGGATATCAAAATTTCTCACCAGATTTGAGATGTTTTCATCCATTATTTCTTTAAATATGCTTTATGACTCTTGTCTCTCTTCTTCTGAGACCCTAATACTTCTTAAAATGTTTTTTAATCTAAGGGATTTTTAATCTAAAATCTAATCTAATTTTTAATCTAATGTTCTTAGTCTAAGGAAATTATAGAATAATTCACAGAATTTTCACTCTTCATTCATCTTTCTTCTTCTTTGAATGAATGATTTCAAGCTCCTATCTACTACTTCACAAGTTTTCTTCCCCTTGACCCATTCTGCTGTTGATGTTATCTATTGCATTTGTAATTTCATCCACTATATTCTTCAGCCTAAGAATTTGTACATTTTTTTTCACAATGTTTTCTTTCTCCCTACAGAACTTCTCATTTGTTCATGTATCATTTTCCTGATTTTGGTGAATTGTTCTTCTATGTTTTTTTTGTAGTTTGTTGAGCTTCCTTAAAACAGCTGTTTTAAATTATTTATTGGGTAAATTGCAGATTTCCATTTCTTTGGGGTCGTTAGACACAGTTATTGTGTTCCACTGATGGTCATGTTTCCTTAAAAAAAGATTTTAACTGAAGTATAGTTAACATACAGTATTATATTTGGGGTGTACAGCATAGTGATCCAA
Source organism: Bos javanicus (assembly GCF_032452875.1). Taxonomy (NCBI): domain Eukaryota; kingdom Metazoa; phylum Chordata; class Mammalia; order Artiodactyla; family Bovidae; genus Bos; species Bos javanicus. The sequence continues at coordinate 28,894,066 of NC_083888.1, forward strand.
CATTTTCATGTATTGTGAGTTGATCACTATTAAGTCCAGGAGCCTTCTGTCATTATACAAAGTTACTGCAGTTTTACTGACTGTACTCCCTATGCTGTACATTACATCCCTGTGCCTTATATATTTTATAACTGGACCTCAAGTTTTCATATTCCTTGAAGTCCTGTGTTGCTGTTTTCACATCTGAAGAAGAGTAACCACTTCTAGTCCTTACTGGCTGACTTCAGGAGAGAAACACCCTCTGTGGGCTGTGCTAGGAATTCTCACATCTTTATTGTGGGATCGCCTGCTCCACACCTCTTGTGGCAGAATGCTGACGCACACATACCCTCTCTGGATCCTGCCAAACCTGGCTGAGTGCTGACAGAAAGGGATGCCGAATGGTTCATCCGGTGGTTTCTCCCGGGCCTGCTGACTCAGGTGGCTTTCTGCTCAGGCTCCCTTACTCCCCAAGTGCGTTCTCACAGCTCTCAGCATGTGCACAGGGAGGCAGGGGCATCAGGTGGGTGCTCTCCAAGGGGCAAGGAAGAGATTTTAATCTGGGAGCCAGCTGACTGGGAAGATGGCAGGCTTGTGCCTCAAAATAGCCATCTTGTCTGGACCTGGTTGCCAGGATCTTTTATGAATCAGAGATGAGGGGGAGGTGAGGAAACAAAGACTATTCAGTTTTTGCAAATGGCAACCCGTAGGCAGGGGAATGTGTTAGTTTCACTTCCTTACAGTCCTTCACAGGTGGGCAGCTCAGGTTATCTCCCTGAGGCAGGCCATTGTGTATAACAAAAAAGGGTTAAAGTCACAGAAGCAGATCCAGTGTAAATTTAAAATTAACCCTTCTCCATTACCCTTAGTCCTGAGTTGTCACCTTAGGGATTGTGGGGGAAACGGGAAAAATCGGACCATTTCTCGTACCCTCCTCAATGGATCCAGCATCTGATTTTCTGTCCAGCAGCGTGCTGGCACCCACCGCTGGACTCCGGGCCTCCCACACAGTGTGCTGGAACACTCTGCTGGACTCTGGGCCTCCCACAAAGGCTGTCTAGTCTGTGGGCGTTTGTCCAAATCAGTTTTCTTTCAGGGAAGATAGTAACCTATTCCACCATTTTGATGATGTTGCTCCTCTGCCTTCTGATTTTTGTTGAAAAATGGACATTTGAGTGCAGTAATGTGGTAACTCTGGAAATAAGGGTCCCACTCTTCCCCAGGGTTTGTTGTTTACTGATACTGGTTTTGTTCTAATTGTTCCTCTGTGCTGAGGACCAACCTGAGATGTAAGCTGAAGATCTTCTCAGGTCTTTTCTAAGACTTTGGCTTGTGTGGTGACTTCCTATTTTCCCCATATAGACATTTGTTTTTGAGTTACTGTCCAGTATTCTTTATGCAAGGAAGGCCTAGTGCTAAACAACTCTCTGTTTTGCCATCTACAGGATTCTTTGTTGACGTGTTTTTCCTTCAGTGCTTTGAATAAATCAACCCACTGTCTCCTGGTTCAAACTTGGGAAAGGAGTATGTCAAGGCTGTATATTGTACTCTGCGTATAAGTTAAATAAGCAGGGTGACATTTGAAATGCTGGGCTGGATGAAGCACAAGCTGGAATCAAGATTGCTGGGAGAAATGTCAATAACTTCAGATATACAGCTGACACCACCCTTATGGCAGAAAGCAAAGAACTAAAGAGCATCTTGATGAAGGTGAAAGAGGAGAGTGAAAAAGCAGGCTTAAAACTCGACATTTAAAAAATGAAGATCATGGCATCTGGTCCTGAAGGAGGAAACAGAACAGGCTCCATCTTGAAAGCAGGACTCCATCTTGGATGGGACTGTGGACTTTGAGCTATATGCCCTGTATCTATGGAAACAACATACAAAATCAGACCAGATGGAAGAGCCCCAGGGCTTATACCTAGACACTCCGTTGCCTAAAAAAATACCCTAACCAAAAAGAATCATAAATTCTATTATGCTTATTGGGGTATGACCACAGGCATATTGATAATTATCCACTGTTAACTACCTGGGCTTAAGGCATACGAATCATGGGTTAACTTTGATTGTATCTTTCTTTTCTTTTGTTCAGACTAGTTAGAGAATTTGGGGAGGTGGGTTTGAGCACGTACACTTAGGGTATATAAGGTTTTCACAAAAACTGGTCAGGGTCCTTGGCTAAGAGGAGACTCTGCCTTGGGCCCACCAGTGTAATAAATTGCACTCCACTATCTGCATGTCCTTTTGAGTGAGTTTGATTCCTGGAATGCACGGCTACAACATTTGGTGCATTGGCTGGGAAACTCCTCACTTGAGACAAGTCCCATTTGGGACTACTCTGAGGCCTTGAGGCTTGAATCTTCTAGAGGTGGGAGGGTGCCTCGCCCTTCTGGAAGGATTCTGCTTCTCAACTCCCAGACAGCAGCAGGGGAACTGAGTGCTCAGGTGAGGAGGAACCCACCTGGCAGAGTGGAAGAGGGGGCCTGATCACCCCCCTGGGAGGGACTAGAAGGGACACAGACCCACAGGAGCCTGGAATAGGCAGGTGGCAGCGATTGCTTGGTACACAGGTCAACAAGTGTGTTAGGGCTTAGGAAGGAAATTTGTGAAGGTCATTTAGGAGGTGGTGTCCACGCTGTCTTGGGGAAATTATTACCAAGCAATTGCCAGGGGATTTTAAGGAGAAGAAACTTGGTCCTTGTGTGCTCGTGTTCTACCCTCCCCCAGGAGGTGCCCTATCTGCTGCAAAACCCCGATCCCCTCAAACTAGTTAGGTAGAAAGAAAAAAGTATATCAGTGAGTATGAATTGGCCTTTCCAGGAGAAGCCTGGGATGTGGGGTATCTAATCGATCTGTGTTTTCATCCTCACCCAATTAAGCCCACCGGGACAAGAAGGGCATCTAAAGCAAAGGGGAGAAGAGGTTGTGGATGCTGTGGTGGTCTGGTTTAAACGAATAAGGCTGCAAGAGAAACAATGCCTGACTCCCCCCCATCCTCTGGGACTTAGCAGGTAAAGCCCTCCCTGACCCTATTAGATGAGAGGCAGACTGGCAGTTTAAGTGTTTCATCGAGTGGAATACCAAAAATACCTGGGATACCGAGTGCTTCTCGAGCCAAAAAAAAAGAAAAGGAAACATCAACGAGAGGGTAGGAAAAATGAGAGGAAACGGATCTAAGGCAACTGTACTAGAAAATATGATTAAAAACTTCAAAAAGGGATTTGACGGAGACTATGTGAAGAAGGCTGAGCGCTGAAGAATTGATGCTTTTGAACTGTGGTGTTGGAGAAGACTCTTGAGAGCCCCTTGGACTGCAAGGAGATCCAACCAGTCCATTCTGAAGGAGATCAGCCCTGGGATTTCTTTGGAGGGAATGATGCTGAAGCTGAAACTCCAGTACTTTGGCCACCTCATGCGAAGAGTTGACTCATTGGAAAAGACTCTGATGCTGGGAGGGATTGGGGGCAGGAGGAGAAGGGGATGACAGAGGATGAGATGGCTGGATGGCATCACTCACTCGATGGACGTGAGTCTGGGTGAACTCCGGGAGTTGGTGATGGACAGGGAGGCCTGGCGTGCTGCGATTCATGGGGTCGCTAAGAGTCGGACACGACTGAGCGACTGAACTGAAATGATGGGACAAAGATGACGCCCAGCTGGCTCTGCACTCTGTGAGGTCGAGTGGCCCGCAGTGGGAGTCAGTTGGCCACCAGATGATACCATGGACTTAAATTTAATAAAGACAGTCTATGCCATAGTTATGGGAAAACCTGGACACCCTGATCAGTTCCCATACATAGACTCTTGGCTAGGGATAGCCCAGGACCCCCCACATGGGCCCGATTTTATATCCAAAATGGAGAGGGGAAGATATTAATGGCTCAAAAAATAACCAAAGATGAAAAGGAGATCTTACAGGATCCAGAGAGGGAAGAACTTTGCCCACCACCATACTGGATGATGATCCCACCAACCAATGTTCCCATGGTGCCGAGAGCCTCCCCACAGGAAACTGACCAGAGGCTGGTAAGCATCCCAGAGCCTCCACCCTTCACCAGTCTTCCTGACAGCCCCACAGGTTGTAGAGCTGCCATTCTGGCAAGGTGTTGAAGGAGCAACAGGCTACAACCCATCGGATTCAACCACTGCTGACATCATACACCCCAAGCTCTATCCTCCGCTCCCTGTAAGTACTTCCAAACAAGGGGAGGGAGACTTTGGAATTAAGCAGAGACTGTGCTCTGCCAGAGAGCCGGAGGGAAAGGCACCACTACAGATGCCTCTTAGAGAAGTCCAACAACCCCCCTTGCAAGGGGAGGATGGTAATTACCATCAAGCTCCTGTAGCTTATTACTACCAGCCTCTCTCATCAACTGACATACTAAATTGGCAAAAGCATACCCCGTTACTCAGAAGAGCCACAAGGTATGGCTGCTGCTGCTGCTGCATTGCTTCAGTCGTGTCCAACCCTGTGCGACCCCATAGACGGCAGCCCACCAGGCTCCCCCATCCCTGGGATTCTCCAGGCAAGAACACTGGAGTGGGTTGCCATTTCCTTCTCCAATGCATGAAAGTGGAAAGTGGAAAGTGAAGCCGCTCAGTCGTGTCCGACTCTTAACGACCCCATGGACTTCAGCCTACCAGGCTCCTCTGTCCATGGGATTTTCCAGGCAAGAGTACTGGAGTGGGGTGCCATTGCCTTCTCCAACAAGGTATGACTAGATTGATGGAAACCATCTTTCACACCCATCGACCAACAATGGGATGATGTCATGCAATTATTGACATCTCTCTTCAGTACTGAGGAGAGATACAGAATTAATACGGAAGCAAAAAAATGGTTATGAAAGGTGGTTCCAGAAGGTGTTGCAAACCCAGAAGGGTGGATAGAGCAAGTCTTCCCCACTGATAAAACCTAATTAGGACTGTAACACAGAAGAAGGGCGGATTCAATTAGACAGATATTGGACAGCCATTATACAAGAGCTGAAGAGGGGAGCCCGTAAGCCAATGGACATGTCAAAACTTGCTGGGGTAATTCAGAAGGGGAATGCATCACCTGAATTTTATAAAAGACTGCGAAGCCTATAGACTTTATACACCTATAACCTGGAAGCTGCGGGCTCTCAGAGTGTTGTAAACTCGGCATTCATCTCACAGGCATACCCTGATATTAAGCAAAAGCTTCAAAAGACAGAAGGGGTGCTGTCCATGTCCAGCTCCCAGTTAATTGAAATAGCAGACAAAGTGTTCTGGAACAGGGACACAAATAGAAAAGAAATATGAAAAGAGATATAAAGAGGAACAAAAGAGAACAGACCAGAGATTTGCAATGCTAGCTGCTGCTCTGGGAAAGTCTATCTCGGGCCCTCCGGAAAAACCTCCTCCCGCCCCAGGGACAAGACAGACCTTCAACCGGTCCCAGTGGAGGCCCCAGGCCCCATTACAGCCCAAACCAGTGTGCCGGGTACCGAGGTTTTGGCCATTGGAAGAATGAATGCCCTAAGGCAAGGAGGGAAGGGGAAGCTCCCGCAGTTGTGGGACTTGCCGACTTGAAATTTAAATAGGGCTGCTGGGGCTCAGAGATACCAGGTCCCCAAGAGCCTGTGGTAACCTTAAAAGTGGGGGACCAAAACATTGACTTTATGGTGGATATAGGAGCAGAACTGTCAGTAGTAAAACCTGTGGCACCATTACCCAAAAAGACTACCGCTATAACTGGGGTATCAGGAGAAGAGATGATTAAATCGTTCTGCCAGCCCGGAAAATGCCAGATAGGGGGACACCAAGTGATTCATGAATTCCTCTACATTCCTGAGTGCCCAGTACCCCTGTTGGGAAGAGACTTGCTCTCCAAACTAGGAGCACAAGTGACTTTCTCCCCTGAGGAGAGGCCCACCTTCTGGATGGGCACTATGACTTATTGCTCTCTCTCTCAATACCCACCCCAAGATGAGTGGAGGTTGCATGAGCCTCCGAAGGAAAAACCAGGTGGGCTGGAAGAGCATGAGAGAGAGCTAACTCAATTATTCCCTGAGGTCTGGGCGGAAGACAACCCCCTCTCCCCACAGGCTGGCTAAACATTAAGCCCCAGTGATAATAGAACTCAAGCCAGGCACCATTCCAGTTAAAAGGTGCCAGTACCCCCTACTGATAGAGGCCCCGGCCAGCATACTACCCCACATCAATAGATTGGAACAAGCGGGTGGGCGTTCTAGCAGAGTGCCAATCGGCTTGGAATATGCCAATCCTGCCAGTCAAAAGAGGAGGACAGGACTATAGGCCTGTGCAAGATCTCAGGCTAGTCAACCAGGCTACTGTGGCTTTACACCCCACTGTTCCAAACCCCTATACCTTACTTAGCCTCCTCCCACCGAGGACTAAAGTTTATACTTGCCTAGATCTCAAGGATGCCTTTTTCTGTATATGCCTCACTCCAGCATCACAGCCCGTCTTTGCCTTGGAATGGGAAGATCCAGGCGGAGGAACCAAACAACAAACAACCTGGACTCGTCTCCCACAAGGGTTTAAGAATTCCCCAGCCATCTTTGGGGAAGCCTTGGCTTCTGACCTGGACTCATTCCATTCAGAAGAGTATGGTTGTTGGCTCCTACAATATGTGATGACCTGCTACTGGCTGCCAAGACCAAGGAAAAATTCTGGAAAGGGATGAAAGCACTGCTCCAACTGCTGATGGAAGCAGCTTACCGGGTGTCGAAGAAGAAGGCACAGATCTTCAAGGAGGAGGTAAGGTATCTGGGGTTTGTTTTAAAGAAGGGCAAAAGGTTATTAGACCAGTTCAGAAAAGAGGTGATCCTGAGGATCCCAACACCTACGACTTGTTGGCAGGTCCAGGAGTTTTTGGGAACTGCTGGGTTTTGCAGAATTTGGATTCCAGGATATTCCCCAATGGCCCAGCCTTTATATGAACTCCTGACAGGGCCTGAGGAGAATCTGCTAAATTGGACTGAAAAACAACAAAAAGCCTTTGATGAACTAAGGTTGGCAATTATATCAGCCCCCGCTTTAGGGCTGCCAGACCTTGCCAAGCCATTTACTCTGTATGTAACTGAAAAAGACAAAACAGCAATGCGAGTGTTAACTCAGATGGTGGGGACGTGGGACAGGCCTGTAGCTTCTCTCTCAAGGCGTCTTGACAATGTTGCCACCAGGTGGCCCAGATGCTTGCAAGCAAGTGCCACAGTTGCCCTACTAGTACGAGAAGCTACTAAATTGACTTTAGGCCAAGATCTGGTCGTAAGAGTCCCACATGAGGTCAACACACTCTTATGAGGAGATCCCCACAAATGGCTATCAAACTCCTGGATTATTCAGTTTGAAGGGCTGTTATGTGAAAACCCTAACCTCCGTTTTGAGCCTTGCCAGACTTTAATCCCAGCCACACTCCTTCTGGTGGGAGAGGGTGGATCTTCTCATGACCGCGGGGAAGTCTTGGAAGAGGTCTACGCTAGCAGACCGGACCTCCAAGACCAACCGATTCTGGACCCTGATTGGGTCCTATATACTGATGGCACTAGCCTGATAAAACAAGGACAACGGCTGTTGGGTTACGCTGTAGTCACAGAAAAGACTATCACTGAAGCTGGCTGCTTGCCACAACATTGGTCTGCTCAACGAGCTGAGTTATGGGCCTTGATTCGCGCACTCCAGCTGTCAAAAGGCAAGAAAGTAAACATCTTCCTCGACTCCAGGTATGCTTTTGCCACACGTGTACATGGGGCTCTGTATAAGGAGAGAGGCCTTTTGACAGCTAGTGGAAAACATACCAAAAATAAGGAAGAAATTCTGAGCCTATTAGATGCTATCTGAGAACCAGACAGTGTTGCAGTCATACACTGCCGAGAACATCAGAAAGAGGATACCCGGGGAAACCCAGGCTCGGGGAAACAGACTGGCAGATAAGACCACTAAACAAGCAGCCGAGGGCGTGGGGGTGACAAGCGAGCCCCTGTTAAAGCTCTCGTATTGGTGGAGCTGCCTGAGCTAACGCTGGACTCTCCAAAATACACTGAAGCCCAAAACCAACGAGCCAAAGCAGAAGGGGCTATCAAGACTGAAAAGGGATGGTGGGAATTGCCAAGTGGCAAATTACTGGTACCAGAAGAGCTGGCACCTACTCTGGGAAGCCAAACACACCAAGCGACCCACCTAGGCCATGATAAACTGGAAGAGCTAATTTGAAAATATTTCTTGGTTCCCCGCCTCTCTCCCCTATGTGGGACAGAATCTCAGAACTGCACTGCCTGCTCACAGGTCAATGTTGCCTTTTGGCACAGACAGAAACCTCTGGGGAGTCAGCTAAAAGGCAGGCTGCTCTTTGAACACCTGGAAGTGGACTTCACTGAAATGAAACCTTACTGACACTACCATTACCTGCGGGTCGTGGTATGTACGTTCTCGGGATGGGTAGAAGCTTTTCCTGCCTGGACTGAAAGAGCATCAGAAGTAGACCGGTCCCTGCTTCGGGAGATAGTTCCCAGATTTGGATTTCCTACCAGCATTGGATCAGACAATGGCCTGGCTTTTATAGCTGATTTAGTACAAGAAGTAAGCAAAACTTTAAATATCAAGTGGAAACTGCACACTGCATACAGGCCCCAGAGTTCTGGGATGGTGAAATGGACCAACGGAACACTTAAAGAGACACCCTCCAAATGCATCATAGAGACTGACTGCTCCTGGGTGGACTTGGTTCCGATGGCTCTACTCTGACTTAGGATGACCCCACAATCTCATGGCTACTCTCCATATGAAATTGTATATTGGAGACCCCCTGCCATAATAAAACAGGTGTCAACCAATTTGCCTCAGGTAACGGGGGATGGGATTTCGCGGCAGATGGAACTGGGTAAGGTAATAAATCAGGTAACTAAGTTTGTACAAGAAAGAGTGCTGTTCCCTTGGAGGAACAGATTCATGAGTTTACACCTGGTGACCAAATATGGGTCAAAGACTGGAAACATGATTCACTAGCCCCTCGGTGGAAGGGCCTATACTGTTACTCTAACTATCCCTACTGCAGTTAAAGTTGCAGGTATTGCCCCTCGGAGCCATCATACGAGGGTGAAGAAAGCATACCATGCAGACCCAGAAAACACTGAGTGGACTGCACAGAGGGACCCCGCTGACCCTCGAGGGACTAAGATCATCCTTAAGAAGAAAGAAAAGAAGATCCCAGATGAGCCCCTTTAGGATGAAGCCACATAATAACTCCTGCTGCTTGTCCTCATCAACATGATTTTGAATTTAACTTCAACTCAGGACAATGTTTTCATCTTATGGGCACATTCCTACATGGACTTCCACAACACCTCCAACTGCTGGATATGTGGGGCTATGCCTCTGTCTGTGATGGATGGACTTCCTTGGTGGTGTCACTGCTCTGCCAAGGGGATTTTAAACCACTCTGCTCTTCTCTAGGATGACAAAAAGAGACTTTCCTTTCTCTTGTCAATCATAATCTCTCCCTGCTGTCTTGGTGTAAGCCAGACCTACAGTCAATAGACTCGGTTCATGGGGTTATTTATGATGTAAACACCAGTTTCATAGAAGTAACAAAAACCTATACCTCATATTTAAAGAAAACAAAAAACGCTCCCTGACCAGCAAGGGAGGACAGGCCTCTAGGTATGTTGAACAGTTCTACCAAGTTTGGGATGTATATTTCTGGATGACCCCCAAAAAGGGTCAATTAATTACTCCCGCTGCTATATGCTGGGAACAGAAAGAACAAGGGTAGGGTTTGGTGACCATCGCTTAGACCCAAAAGAACTAAAATAGGGGTACCTATCCCCCGAACAATGTAAACGAACATTTGAGGTCACATACCACCCCAACCAGTCCATCCACTGGCCAGGCTCTGATTGGAAATAAAACCCTGGAATCTGCTGGGTGGCGCCCAACGAAACCTAATGGCTTTGGGGGCCTAACCTTTGGCCTTGGTTACCAGTCCGCTGGGTAGGCTGCTGCACACTGGGATTCACTTTTGCCCATGGCAGCATAAAGCCTAACCTACAGCAAACCCTGGTAAATCATGCTAAGTGGACAAGGTCTGTGTTTCAATGGCATGAGTAGATTGCTGCCTTATATGTACCTTCTATAGGGACAACAGATATTATGATTAAAGTAGAGGCCTTGACTAATTTCACAAAACAGGCCCTTCTAGATAGTGCTAAAGCCATCCAGGCCTTAAAAGAACAAATCCAAATGAGAAAAGTGGTAATTCAAAATTGAATGGCTTTGAACATGGTCACAGCAGCTCAAGGAGGGAACTGTGCTATAATTAAGGTTGAATGTTGTGTATATATTCCTGATTTATCTGGCAATGTATCAGCTGCTTTAGATGACATGAAAAACCGGGTAAAAGCAATGTCAAATGAAAACACTCTTTTCTGGACTTTGGTTCTATCTTGGGTGAAGGGTAATTGATGGAAAACTATATTTACCATTGTTATAGTTGTCTTGATAGTTCTGCTTTGTGGACCCTGCATTTACAATGTATTATGAACTTTGTAACCCAAAGGTTGGTGTCGTTCTTCCAAATTGGCGGTCGGAGAGCCAGGGTGCAATATATCCCTATGAGTGATGCTCACACTATGAGTTAAGAGCATCAAGAGGGGAGATAAAGGAGGAAACAGACAGAATGGGTTCCATCTTGAAAGCAGGACTCCATCTTGAGCTGGACTGTGGACTTTGAGCTATATACCCTGTATCTATGGAAACATACAAACTGGAAAATCAGACCCCCGGATGGAAGAGCCCCAGGGCTCATACCTAGACTCTGTGTCGCCTAAAAAAATACCCTAATTATCTGTGTAACCAAATATAATCATAAATTCTATTATGCTTATTGGGGTATGACCACAGGCCTATTGATAATTGTCCACTGTTAACTGGCTAGGCTTAAGGCATACAAATCACAGGTTTAAGGCACATGGGGTTAAATCTGATTCTATCTTTCTTTTCCTTTGTTCAGACTAGTTTCAGAGTTTGGGGAGGTAGGTTTGAGCACATACACTTCGGGTATATAAGATTTTCACAAAAACTGGTCGGGGTCCTTGGCTAAGAGGAGACTCTGCCTTGGGCCCGCCAGTGTAATAAACTGCACTCCACCGTGCACATTGTCCTTTTGAGTGAGTTTGTTTCCCAGAACGTATGGCTATAACAGTCCCATAACTTCATGGCAAATAGATGGGGAAACAGTGACAGACTTAATTTTGGGGGGCTCCAAAATCACTGCAGATGGTGACCGCAGCCATGAAATTAAGATACTTGCTTATTGGAAGAAAAGCTATGACCAACCTAGACTGCATGTTAAAAAGCAGACATTACTTTGCCAAGAAAAATCTGTCTAGTCAAAGCTATGGTTTTTCTAGTAGTCATGTATGGATATGAGAGTTGGAATATAAAGAAAGCTGAGCACTGAAAATTGATGCTTTGGAACTGTGGTGTTGAAGAAGATGCTTGAGAGTCCCTTGGACTGCAAGGAGATCCAACTAGTCCATCCTAAAGGAGATCAGTCCTGGGTGTTCATTGGAAGGACTGATGCTGAAGCTGAAACTCCAATACTTTGGCTACCTGATGTAAAGAACTCACTCATTTGCAAAGACCCTGATGCTGGGAAAGATGGAAGGCAGGAGGAGAAGGTGATGACAGAGGATGAGATGGTTGTATGGCATCACCAACTCATTGGACATGAGTTTGAATAGGCTCCAGGAGTTGGTGATGGACAAGGAGGCCTGGCGTGCTGCAGTCCATGGGGTCGCAAAGAGTCAGACGCGGCTGAGCCACTGAACTGAACATTTTGTAATGAGGTGAACACCACGTTTCTCCTGAATAGTATCAGCTGCTTCCTACTTACAAAATGCTACTAATGTATTAATCATACGCAGAGGAGTACTGCTATGTATGATTTGATGCTGAGCAGCCTTTCAGAGGAACAGGGGTGTAATACTTGGTGATGGTTGTCACTGAGGTACTCATTTCATAAAACCTTAATCAATATCCTGAGGGATTCTGAAGGAAATATATACCAACCTAATACCACACTTAAAAAACAAAAACTTGACCGAAAAGGATAATTAATCATTAAATATTCTAAACTCACCTTTCCAAACTAAGAACTTTTACATAGAAGAGCTTTAAATTACAATGTTAGCCATGGCTAAGATGGTGCTTTCAATGGGGGTATATCATTTTAAGATAATGAAAGTAGGCCAGCACTAATGATGGTGATGTTTTCTCTTGCTCTAAGCCAAACCCTGTGGTTATCTGCCCTCCTTTCTCCGAGGCACACACTCTAGTAATTCCATCTAAGGACACCCCAGTGAGCTGTGCACTATACTCTGTGGATGTTTGAGCCTACTGATCCAGTCAGCCTGACTGGAACCATCACTTTGCTGTTGAGAATTTTCTTTGTACAGCCCCATTTCTTTTTAATCTAACAAAAGAACAGCTTGCTTTTAACAGTCTTTTTCTTGTGATGATGAGCTTATTGTCAGGAAAAACAATTTGTCTCACAAAATAATCTGAATCACAAGCAGATTTCCCACACAACTAGTGAGAAAAGTCTATGTGTAAGTGATGTTTCAGCAACAGTCATTCATTTCAGAGTTATGGCTACACTATATTTTTGTGGATAAAAATAAACAGCCTCTTAATTATCTGTAGTCAGTAGGTAAACTGAAAAAAAAAAAAAGTATCTTTAAGTGGATACTAAATCAAGTTAGTTTGAAGGGAAACTCTAATGCAAAACTTGTCTAACAAACAAAAATAAATTGGTTTTTCCATTAAAATCAAAGCCCCCAGGACTCCCCTGGTGGTTCAGTGGCTAAGACTCCATGTTCCAACGGGGGTGCAGGTGTGATCCCTGGTCAGAGAACTAGATCCCACGTGGCACAACTAAGACCCAGCACAGCCAAACAAATAAATAAAATGAACAAATACTAAGAAAATTGAAGCCGCCCCTCCACCTGCCCCCCAGTCAGAATGGGAGAAAGTGCAAGCCATGTGTCTATTCAGGGACTTGTATCCAGAATATGTAAACCCTTGTGGCTAAATAGTTCATAGGCAGATAAAATAACTAAAATCCTGGCAACGAATTTGAATACACATTTCTCCAAAGACATAAAAATGACCCACAAGCAAATGAAAAGATGCTCAATATCATAAATCATTAGGGAAATACAAATCAAAACACTTCACAACCTCTAGGATGGGTCAGACCATAACAACAAGAAACAAGTGGAGGCAAAGATGTGCAGGAATTGGGACACTTGTCCTGTTTTGGTGGGGAAGTAAAGATGGTAAGGCTGCTGCAGAAAACAGCCTGGCAGTCGTTCATCGGGTAGTTGAAACATGGGGTTACCACAAGGTTCAGCAATTCTACTCCAACATGTGGGCAACAGAACTAAAAAACACATGTTCAGACATAAACCTGTACATGAATGTTTATACCAGCATTATTCCCAATTGTCCAAATGTGGAAACAACCCAAATGTCCATCAACTAGTGAAGAGACCAACAAAGTGTGGTGCATTCATACAGTGGACTATTATCTTGAAAACATCATGCTAAATACAAGAGGCCATTCACCAAAAGACACATATTGAATGATTATATTTATATGCATTATCCAGAGCAGCCAAATTTATACAGACAGTACAGTAGTGGTTGCTTAAAGCTGGAGGCTTGGGTGAGGAGGAGGAGTGACTGCTGAGGGGCCCCATTCAATTTTAGGGGCAACAGCAGTGTTATACACTGTGGTGATCACTGCAGTATCAACCTCCCTCCATTTTTTAATAGTAAAAAAGATAAACCCTTGACTAATATGTATGCATTAAAATGGTGAATTTTATGAGTTCTATCTCACCCTCATTCGTAGCATAACTGAGAAAATAACTGCATACTGCATCTGATTTCCTAGGGCAGCAGCAGTGGTAATAATGTGCAGAAGGGGGACAGTGAGAGGCAAGGATGGAGGTTGGGGGTGGGAGGGAGGGAAACGGGACACAGCATCCCTGTGTCCTGGTACAGGGACCTGAATGGAGGTCAGCCTGGACCTGAACCTCTGGCTCTGTTTAAAATAAGTAACCTAAAAAAATAAAATTAAAAAATAAAATAAGTAACCTCAGTTAATTTGTATGTTGGCATCTTTCATTTTGCTCCAATTTAAAAGGTCAGAGCCTTCAAAAACATTCAGTAGTATCCAGTACCTAATATATTTAATAGTAACAGAGCAATAACTGATCTATTTTTTCAACATTTATTGAGGTACAGTTGACTTACAATGTGTTGATTTCTTCTGAACAGCAAAGTGACTCAGTTACATAAATGTATATTCTTTTTTGTATTTCTTTTTCATTATGATTTATTACAGGACATTCAATATTGTTCCCTGTGCTATAGAGTAGGACCTTGCAGTTTATCCATCTTGTATATAATCGTTTGTATCTGCTAATCACAAACTCCCAATCCTTCCTTTCCCTACCCCCTAAACAATGCTATGTTTTTGACAAAGAATTATTATAATGAGGAAAAGTTGTTTTCCCTTAGATTTTTAGAACCTCACAGTTTGTACCAATTATATTTTAATTTTCTTTCTAAATGCCTTAATGGAAAAAACATGGAAATCATCAACAACTATGAAACAATAAGCCTTATACATAACTTGGAATTTATTTTAGGTGAATTATAAAAATGAATATGTTTTGGTAGTTATTGCATTTGAAGCTCTCTTAGGGGCTAACAGGCAAAATATTTCTTTTTTTAAACTTATTATTTAAAAGAGACTTTTTAAAAATAAAACTTTTTCTTAAATGTGTTTTCCTACTGACATTTCACTGTAAATATTAGATTAAAATGCACATTTAAAAATTCATACTAAGTGAATAATTATTGCTTTCTGGCTCCCTTAAATTTCCTCCCTTAAATTCCCGCACATGCATATATAAGGTTTGCCAGCCTTCTGACATCTGCTCTCCCCACCAGTTTAGGCCATTTTAAAATTCTTTTAATAATTATTTCTGGTTATTCCTGACATACCTGAGCAAACCAATCCAGAGACCCAGCAAAGATGTACTGATGAGTCTCGCTGAATGTATCCACTCAGTACTGTAGTCAAACTGTGTATGTACTGCATTTTATATCACTAATTTAGGGAAATCTTTAGTTGAAATTATTAGAAAGTTATCCTTTGAGGACCCACCTCTACTTGCCAGTATCACCTTTTGTCCTGAGCATTCAAATACTTCAACTGGAGTTGAAATCCAGTTGTAATTTAATAGCTGTGTGTCTTTGGGGGTTTACATCAACTCTGTTTATCTCAGTGTCCTATGCAACTCTGTTGCTACACCCCCTTCCCCATGAGGGCTTCATTACAGGAGACAATGTGAAGTGAAAAGACCAGCCATGGGCTCTGCACTCATCCTCCTCAAGTCTAGTGTCACTCTGCTTTTTCAATCTTAATACATATTGTCACTACAAAAATTAAACACCCCACTCCAGTACTCTTGCCTGGAAAATCCCATGGATGGAGGAGCCTGGTAGGCTGCAGTCCATGGGGCGCTAAGAGTCGGACACGACTGAGTGACTTCACTTTCACTTTAGTACTTTCTAGGGGTGTGTGTGTGTCTGACTCTTTGTGATCCCATGGGCTATAGCCCACCAGATTCCCCTGTCCCTGGAATTTTCCAGACAAGAATACTGGAGTGGGTTGCCATGCCCTCCCGTCCATGGGATCTTCCTGACCCAGGGATCAAACCTGGGTCTCCCACATTGCAGGGAGATACCATTTGAGCCACAGTTTACACTTCATTGAAGAGCTTGAAAAGTAGTTATGAAGTCCAGGTGGGTGAACTTATGATGGTGGAAAGAAAAGGGAAACACACCTGGGAACAGAGCACTCGTGCTGTGACCTGAGCCATCTCTACTCTAATCATCCCATTCAGCACAGTCAGGAGACAAACGCAGGCATTGCTTATAGTTGTACCATGGCTTTTAAATGTAATTTTATCCTAAAGGTAAGATCCATGGATGTAACAAAACAATAAGCCAAAACTGCATTTTAACTATATTCCTTCAGGAAATTATGAAAGTTCAGAATTAAAAAGCTTACCTTGTTTATATAGCAACTAAGGACATTCAGATGCACTGGGTTTTACTTTTAAAGATGGGAACAGGGGTTTCATTCCTGGCTGGTTTGGCACAACACTCACCGGGGCTTAGAGGGGAGTCTGAAACACTTTAAACAGCAGGTCATTTTCTCAAGCAAGTTTCTGCCTGTAAGCAGTTCCTGCCCTTCTGTTCCCCACAACAGGATGGGGAGTTGGACAGCTACTGAGAGCCACAGAGTCCCACAGAGACCTCCATACATGATGGAAACCAGGCTGTGATCCGACAGCCAGGGGAGCACAATCATTCCTTTAAATTTGCCCCCCAGTCTTCTTTTATGAGGATAAAGTCAAACATGAATTGTCGTCCTCTTAGGGTCCTAGGCTGACAATCTGGTCTACTCTCCCCAACTCCCCACCTGCCATCTCCCCCTCAATTGTTCATCAGGGAAATTAGGAAACACAGCCCTTGGGAGTTCACAGAAATACTCCAGAGTGAAAATTTTATATTCTGTATGTTACTTTGTAAGTTGGAATCAATTTTGGCTTTCAACTGAATGCAAGAATTGCAAAATATAAAATCTTTAAAAACCCAGTTAAATTCTGCCAAATTTACTCATTTTGTGGTGGTGGAATCTCATATTTTATGACAAAGGAGGAAGCAAATTTCCTTTCCATAACTGTATGTGGTGAAACACTTACATCAGTCAAAACAAGTGGATATAAAAACCCAACTCAGCCTAACCCAACAAAAAAGCCATTTGTGCTATCTCTAAACTTAGAAATTGATCTTTATATATTTGAAATCATTATGTGAAAAATGTAAGCTATGGAGCTAAATGTCAAAATGGTGTCAATCTCCCTGGTATTTTCAGAATGCTAACACCAAAACTGTGGTGCTGGAGAAGACTCTTGAGAGTCCCTTGGACAACAAGGAGATCAAACCAGACAATCCTAAAGGAAATCACCCCTGAATATCTATTGGAAGGTCTGATGCTGAAACTGAAGCTTTGACCACCTGATGAGAAGAGCTGACTCATTGGAAAAGATTCTGATGCTGGAAAGATTGAAGGCAGGAGGAGAAGTGGGTGACAGAGGATGAGATGGTTGGATGACATCACAGACTCAATGGACATGAGTTTGAGCAAACTCCAGGAGATAGTGAGACTTCCTTGGTAGCTCAGACGGTAAAGCGTCTGCCTACAATGCAGGAGACCCGGGTTCAATCACTGGGTCAGGAAGATCCCCTGGAGAAGGAAATGGCAACCCACTCCAGTACTCTTGCCTGGAAAATCCCATGGATGGAGAAGCCTGGTAGGCTACTCCATGGGGTCCCAAAGAGTTGGACATGACTGAGAGACTTCACTTTCACTTTCCAGGAGATAGTGAAGGACAGGGAAGTCTGGCATGCTAAAGTCCATGGGGTCACAAAGAGTTGGACACAAGCAACTGTACAACAACAACAATATATATATATTTATATTTTTCCTTCCAAAAGCGTAATACACACTCTTATCAAGTGTGCATGGAACATTCTCTAGGATACATAACATGCTAGGCCTCAGTACAAGCCTTGATAAGTAAGAAAATGAAACTAATATCAATGATCTCTTCTAACTACAACACTATGAGACTAGAAATCAAAAAGAAAACTGAAAAAGCTACAAATCCTTGGAGGCTAAACAATACGCTATTAAACAGCCAATGGGTCACTGAAGAAGTTAACAAAGTAATACCGCTACTGCCACTGCTAAGTTGCTTCAGTCGTATCCGACTCTGTGCAACCCCATAGACAGCAGCCCACCAGGCTCCCCCGTCCCTGGGATCCTCCAGGCAAGAATACTGCAGTGGGTTGTAATAAAATTAATAAAAATACCTGGAGACAAATGAAAATGAAATGATCCAAAAATCTATGGGTTGCAGCAAAGGCAGTTCTAAGAGGGAACTTGTAGTGATTCAAGTTTGCCTCAAGAAACAAGAAAAACCTCTAACAATCTAACCTTATGCCCAAAGGAATAGAAAAAGAATAAAGGAAATCCAAGTTGAGAAGAAAAGAAAACTATCAGAGGAGATAAGTGAATAAAAAATTGAAAAACAGATAAGATCAAGGAAACAAACAGCTTGTTTTTAGAAGAGTAAAACAAAACTGATAAACCTTTAAATGGACATCATCATGAAATAAAGGGAGAGGGCCCTAATCGATTAAAAAAAAAAAAAACCAGAAATGAAAAAGAAATTATAAATGGCACCACTGAAATACAAAGGATCATGAGAGACTACTATACATGTGCTGCTAGAGCTGGACGCTGCCAGTGGAAGAAAAACACTAGAAGAAAATTTTCAGTTCAGTTCAGTCGCTCAGTTGTGTCTGACTCTTTGCGACCCCATGAATCGCAGCATGCCAGGCCTCCCTATCCATCACCAACTCCTGGAGTTCACTCATACTCACGTCCAATGAGTGAGTGATGCCATCCAGCCATCTCATCCTCTGTCATCCCCTTCTCCTCCTGCCCCAATCCCTCCCAGCATCAGAGTCTTTTCCAAAGAGTCAACTCTTCGCATGAGGTAGCCAAAGTACTGGAGTTTCAGCTTTAGCATCATTCCTTCCAAAGAAATGCCAGGGCTGATCTCCTTCAGAAGGGACTGGTTGGATCTCCTTGCAGTCCAAGGGACTCTCAAGAGTCTTCTCCAACACCACAGTTCAAAAGCATCAATTCTTCGGTGCTCAGCCTTCTTCACAGTCCAACTCTCACATCCATACATGACTACTGAAAAAACCATAGCCTTGACTAGACGGACCTTTGTTGGCAAAGTAATGTCTCTGCTTTTGAATATGCTATCTAGGTTGGACATAACTTTCCTTCCAAGGAGTAAGCGTCTTATAATTTCATGGCTGCAGTCACCATCTGCAATGATTTTGGAGCCCAGAAAAATAAAATGTGACACTGTTTCCACTGTTTTCCCTTCTATTTCCCATGAAGTGATAGGACCAGATGCCATGATCTTCGTTTTCTGAATGTTGAGCTTTAAGCCAACTTTTCACTCTCCACTTTCACTTTCATCAAGAGGCTTTTTAGTTCCTCTTCACTTTCTGCCATAAGGGTGGTGTCATCTGCATATCTGAGGTTATTGATATTTCTCCTGGCAATCTTGATTCCAGCTTGTGTTTCTTCCAGTCCAGCATTTCTCATGATGTACTCTGCATACAAGTTAAATAAGCAGGGTGACAATATACAGCCTTGATGAACTCCTTTTCCTATTTGGAACCAGTCTGTCGTTCCATGTCCAGTTCTAACTGTTGCTTCCTGACCTGCATACAGATTTCTCAAGAGGCAGGTCAGGTGGTCTGGTGTTCCCATCTCTTTCAGAATTTTCCACAGTTTATTGTGATCCACACAGTCAAAGGCTTTGGCATAGTCAATAAAGCAGAAATAGATGTTTTTCTGGAACTCTCTTGCTTTTTCCATGATCCAGCAGATATTGGCAATTTGAAGAAAATTTTAGTCATTGTTGATTTGGCTGTTTTGCAGATGCCCCAATCAAAAAATGCTGCTGAAACTTAGAAGCTGATTTTGTCACAGTGTAAGTAATGCTCAAAATTCTCCAAGCCAGGCTTCAGCAATACGTGAACCGTGAACTTCCAGATGTTCAAGCTGGTTTTAGGAAAGGCAGAGGAACCAGAGATCAAATTGCCAACATCCGCTGGATCATCAAAAAAGCAAGAGAGTTCCAGAAAAACATCTATTTCTGCTTTATTGACTATGCCAAAGCCTTTGACTGTGTGGATCACAATAAACTGTGGAAAATTGTTCAAGAAATGGGAATACCAGACCACCTGACCTGCCTCTTGAGAAGCCTATATGCAGGTCAGGAAGCAACAGTTAGAACTAGACATGGAACAACAGACTGGTTCCAAATTGGGAAAGGAGTACGTCAAGGCTGTATATTGTCACCCTGCTTATTTAACTTGTATGCAGAGTACATCATGTGAAATGCCAGGCCGGATAAAGCACAAGCTGGAATCAAGATTGCCAGGAGAAATATCAATAACCTCAGATATGCAGATGACACCACCCTTATGGCAGAAAGTGAAGAACTAAAGAATCTCTTGATGAAAGTGAAAGAGAAGAGTGAAACAGTTGGCTTAAAACTCAACATTCAGAAAACTAAGATCTTGGCATCTGGTCCCATCACTTCATGGCAAACCAATGGGGAAACAGTGGAAACAGTAACAGACTTTCTTTTGGGGGACTCCAAAATCACTGCAGATGGTGACTGCAGCCATGAAATTAAAAGATGCTTGCTCCTTGGAAGAAAAGCTATGACCAACCTAGACAGCATATTAAAAAGGAGAGACATTACTTTGACAACAAAGGTCCGTCTAGTCAAACCTATGGTTTTTCCAGTAGTCGTGTATGGATGTGAGAGTTAAACTATAAGGAATGCTGAGCACTGAAGAATTGATGCTTTTGAACTGTGGTGTTGGAGAAGACTCTTGAAAGTCTCTTGAACAGCAATAAGATCCAACCAGTCCATCCTAAAAGAAATCAGTCCTGAATATTCATTGGAAGGACTGGTGCTGAAGCTGAAACTCCAATACTTTGGCCACCTGATGCAAAGAACTGACTCATTTGAAAAGACCCTGATCCTTGGAAAGATTGAAGGCAAGAGGAGAAGGGGACAACAGAGTATGAGTTGGTTGGGTGGCATCATCGACTCAATGGACATGAGTTTAAGTAAACTCTGGGAGTTGGTGATAGACAAGGAGGTCTTGTGTGCTCCAGTCCATGGGGTCACAAAGAGTCGGAAAGGACTGAGTGACTGAACTGAATTGAACTGATATATCAATAAAATAGACAAGCTAGTAGAAACAGACAAATCCTCTGAAATGTACAATCTCCCAAGATTATAACAGGAAGAAATAGAAAACACTGACAGACCAATTACCAGTATTGAGAGTTAACCATAATTTAAAGCTCCCAACAAACAGAAGTCCAGGACCAGATGGCTTCATGGGTGAATTCTACTAGACCTTCAGAGAAGAGTTAATACTGACCCTTCTGAAACCATTCCACAAACACTGCAGAGGAAGGAATACTTCTGAACTCATTCTGAGGCCAGCATCACCCTGCTGTCAAAACCAGACAAATAAGTCTCAGAAACAAAAAAGTTGCAGGCCAGTAACATGGATAAAAATAGATGTAAAACCCTCAATGAATTAGCAAGGAAACCCAGGGATTCAGAATCTCCCTATCAATGTGATACAACACAGTAACAGATCAAACAAAAACCATATTACCATCTCAGTAGATGCAAAGAAAGCTTTCGACAAAGGTCAATAGCCATTTATGATAAAACCTGAAAGTGAGTATAGAGGAAACATACTTCAGCATAAAGACCATGTACATAAGTGCACAGCTAACAGTCTCAGCAGTGAAAAGATGAACCATTTCTTCTAAGATCAGAAACAAGATAAGAATGTCCACTTTGCCACTATTATTCAATACAGTTTTAAAAGTCCTAGTGACAGCAATCAAAGAGAAAGCAATAAAAGGAATCTAAATTGGAACTCATGTCTCATCCATCTGAAAGTGAAAGTCACTCAGTCATGTCTGACTCTCTGCGATCCCATGGACCATGGAATTCTCTGGGCCAGAATACAGAATACTGGGCTTCGTCATAGCTCAGTTGGTAAAGAATCTGCCTGCATTGCAGGAGAGCCTGGTTCAATTCCTGGGTTGGGAAGATCTGCTGGAGAAGGGATAAACTACCCACTCCAGTTTTCTTGGGCTTCCCTTGTGGCTCAGCTGGTAAAGAATCTGCCTGCAATGTGGGACGCCTGGGTTTGATCCCTGGGTTGGGAAGATCACCTGGAGAAGGCTACTCACTCCAGTATTCTGGCCTGGAGAATTCCATGGACTGTACAGTCCATGGGGTCAAACATGACTGAGCAACTTTCACTTTCACTTCAAATTGGAAATTAAAGTGTCACTGTTTTCAGATGAAATGATACTATGCACAGAAAATCCCAAATGACTGCTAGAGCTCAATGAATTTGATAAGTTTGCAGGATACAAAATTAATATACAGAAATCTGTTGCATTTCTGTACACTAACAAGCTATCAGAGAAATTAAGGAAACAATCCCATTTACAATCACATAAAAATTAAAAAAGAAATAACTAGGAATAACCTCACCTAAGGTGGTTCAACATCTGTACTAAGAAAACTAAAGACTCTGGTGAAAGAAATTGAAAACACCACAACTATATGGAAACATAGACCATGTTCTTGGATTGGAATTGTCAATATTGTTAAGCTGACCATACTAACCAATGTCACCTGAGATTCAATGCAATCCCTATCAAACATCACTGGCAGTTTTCAATGACTGGAACAAACAATTTTGAGATTTTTATGAAAAAACGAGACCTTGAATAGCCACAACAACTTTAAAACTGAAGATATCCCATTCCCTGACTAAAGACAATACTACAAAGCTGGTCGAAGCAGATAATACTGGCCCCAAAAGGATACACAGACCAATGGAACAGGACAGAGTCTAGATAGAAACTCATGCACTTACAGTCAATGAAGGATACGAGAATATACAACAGGGAAAGAATATTTCTTTGATAACTGGAGGGAAAATTGGACAGACATGTAAAAGAATGTAATCAGAATATTCTATAAGAACATGTACAAAAATAAAATCAAAATGGATTAAAGACCTAAGCTTAAGACTAGAAACCACAAAATTCCTAAATGAAAACATAGGCAGAACATTTAATATAAATCATAGCAATAGAATTGTATCTGTCTCCTAAGAGATACAAAAGCAAAACAGAAACATATGGGAACTAATTAAACATAAAAACTTTTGCACATCAAAGGATAACATGAAAAAATGAAGCAACAACATGCCGAAAGAGAGAAATTTATTTGCTAATTATATGACCGGTAAGGGTTTAATATCCAAAGTACATAAAATAGCTCATACAACTCAGTCAAATAAACAACTAGATTAAAAAATGGGCAGACGTCCTGTTGGTGTTGTTCTACTGAACAACTCGGTCATGTCTGACTCTTTCTGATCCCATGAACTGCAGCATGCAAGGCTTCTCTGTCCTTCATTATCTTCCTGAATTTGTTCAAACTTCTGCACATTGAGTCAGTGATGCCATGGAACCATCTCATTCTCTGCTGAGCCCCTTCTTATCTTGCCCTCAGGTCTTTCCCAGCATCAGGGTCTTTTCCAATGAATCAGTTCTTCCTATCAGGTGGCCAAAGTATTGGAGCTTCAGCTTCAGCATCAGTCTGTCCAATGAATATTCAATGTTGATTTCCTTCAGGATTAACTGTTTTGATCTCCTTGCTGTCCAAGGGATTCTTGATAGTCTTTTCCAACACCACAGTTGGAAAGCATCAATTTTTCAGTGCTCAGCCTTCTTTATGGTCTAACATCCATACATGACTACTGGAAAAACCATAGCGTTGACTATTCAGAACTTCGTAGGCAAAGTGATGTCTCTGCTTTTTGATACTCTTCTAGGTTTGTCATAGCTTTCCTTCAGAGGAGCAAGTGTCTTTTAATTTCATGGCTGTGGTCACTATTCCCACTGACTTGAAGCCCAAGAAAATAAAGTCTGTCACTGTTTCCATTTTTACCTATCTATTTGCCATTGGCACCTCAACTCAAAAGGCCTGGGGTTCCATTACGGACAGCTGCACTCAGGAAATGTCCTATGGCCAGAACTGGAGGAAAAAAATTGCAAAAAGAGCTGATGTTCAGGAAGCCAAGCGCAAAAGATAACTTGTCCTTACAACTTCTAAGGAAAAAATAAAAAAAGGAATAATCACACTCAAATCTCCCCACCAAACAAGATGCTCAGCATCCCTCAAAGCTTCAGGAATTCCAATCAAAAGGACAATGGGGAAGTAAATCACAACAATCACAATGGCCAAGGTCACATCGGCAGGCAATAAATGTGGGAGAGAGGCTGGAGGAAAAAGAATCCCCTTAAGACTGTCAATGTGAACAGACATTGACAGCAGCCAATAGAATGGACACTCTCTGAATGCCTGAAAAACTATCAAGTCAGGCTAAGCCTAGGATCTGACATTCCCACACCTTGGTCTACATCTTGAGAACACCATCGATCAAAAAGCACAGGCACCCAAACAAACCTCCAGAACTGCTTCCTTCCAGTAGCCAAGATACATAACTATCAAAATCTCCAATGAGAGATTAAAACTTAAACAAGATATAGTATACGTATCCAGTAGACTATTTCTTACTCATAAAAAACAGACATTGAAATTAGGGAATTATAACACTAGAAGACACAGGGATAGATCTTGAAGGATCATAGACAAAGGGAATTCAGTCAAGCAGAGGAAGATCCTGGTATATGAGGACTCAGTAGGGCAAATGAGAGCAGACGTACAAGTTAACAAGTTGACAACCTAGAAAGAGACTGAGAATTCAAAGTCAGACAAATGGTTTTGGAATAAATAAATAGAGGGGCCTGGAACCATAGTGGGTAAGAACCTAAAGCAACAACAAATCTGTAATGTAATAGATCATCCACATGGATCTTCCTACTCCTTACTTCCTTCCTTCCATCCACATAGATGCAGAAATCTGTACCTCTAAGAGACAATCCACAAAAATTATCTTCTGTTTCAGTTCACTTCAGTTGCTCAGTTGTGTCCAACTCTTTGCAACCCCATGGACTAAAGCATGTCAAGCTTCCCTGTCCATCACCAAATCTGGGAGCTTGATCAAACTCATGTACATCAAGTCAGTAATTCCATCCAACCATCTTGTCCACTTCTCCTCCTGACTTCAAACTTTCCTAGCATCAGGGTCTTTTCCAATGAATCAGTTCTTCTCATCAAGTGGCCAAAGTATTGGAGCTTCAGCTTCAGCATCAGTCCTTCCAATAAATATTCAGGACTGATTTCCTTTAGGATTGACTGGTTTGATCTCCTTGCAGTCCAAGGGACTCTCAAGAGTCTTCTCCAACACCACAGTTCAAAATCATCAAGTCTTCGGCACTCAGCCTTATTTATGGTCTAACTCTCATATCCATACATGACTACCGAAAAAACCATAGCTTTGACTATATAGATCTTTATTGGCAAAGTAATGTCTCTGCTTTTTAATATGCTGTCTAGGTTGGTCATAACTTTTCTTCCAAGGAGCAAGCATCTTTTAATTTCATGGCTGCAGTCACCATCTGCAGTGATTTTGGAGCCCAAGAAAATACAATCTCTCACTGTTTCCATTGTTTCCCCATCGATTTGCCTTGAAGTGATGGGAACGGATGCCATGATCTTTGTATTTTGAATGTTGAGTTTTAAGCCAGCTTTTTTACTCTCCTCTTTCATTTTGATCAAGAGGCTCTTTAGTTTCTCTTTGCTTTCTGCCATAAGAGTGGTGTCATCTGCATATCTGAGATGATTGATATTTCTCCTGGCAATCTTGATTCCAGCTTGTGCTTCATCCACCCTGGCATTTACCATGATGTACTCATGGTATAAATTATATATAATTTAATATTAATATATTAATATATATAATAATAATATATATATATAATTTAATATTAATATAAATTAAGTAAAAAGTGACAATATACAGCCTTAACATACTCCTTTCCCAATTTGGGACCAGTCTGCTGTTCCATGTCCAGGTCTAACTGTTGCTCCTTGACCTGCATACAGAATTCTCAGGAGACAGATAAGGTGGTCTGCTATTCCCATCTCTTGAAGAATTTTCCACAGTTTGTTGTGATCCACACAATCACAAGTTTTAGCATAGTCAATGAAGAATGACAGTCACAATTACAGAAACTAACCAACTGATCACTTGGATTACAGCCTTGTCTAACTCAATCTCCTATCTACTTGCTTTCTAATCACAGAGAAGTGTATCTGAGTTAGAAAATGCACAAGGATGTGGTGCTAACCACTCTGCTCAACCTTATTAGGCAAAGAGTCACAAAAAACCATAGAGATACCCCCATAGATGACTTAATACCTGCCTGAATCAGGCAGCTGTGCTGTGACAAAAATCACACTATGGCAAATGGAAGACTCTGCAGGTAGTATTGGCAAGATGTTAAAGAAAACGGAAGGAAAGCAGTGCCTACTGTATTCTGTGAGACCTCCCTGATTTGGGATGGTGTCCCATCCATGGAGGCTGAGCCGGCTTGGGTCCCACTGGTGAACTGCAGTGGGGTAGACACAGCCTGGCAGGGTGCCGTTCACTGAACAACTTTTAAAGGTCTACCGTGTGCTATGTCTGGCTGGGACAATAGTCCTGTGTGGCATCAAAACCCCGAGGAATTTCAAGGCAAAATTCAGCTGGCTTCAATCTCTGCTGGAGTTGGGGACCCCAGCTCAAGCCTCCTCCACCCTGGGAGTGCCAACTCCTAGCACTTAAGCAGCCTCTGCAGTGTACTATGGATCCTGAAGGGATTACTCTGCATGGTCCCTTTGTGTATGAAGCTTTAGGGGGAAAACGAGTGAGGCTCAAGCATTTCTCTGTCTGCTCAGGCAAATTTCACTCTGTTTCACAGCCCAGGAAGCCAACTTGCCCTTAGGCTCTGCCCCGCCCCCAACCAAAAACAAACAAACAAAAAAAACATCAGAAAGTGCTTCCCCCTTGTGGACATATTCTGTAACTACCACTTGATCACCCTTGTTTGCAGGCACCTCAATTCACAAGGCCTGGGATTCTGATAATGACAGCTGCCCTCAAGAAATGTCCTATGGCCGGCACCTGAGAAATAAATTCCAAACACAGCCAAAGTTCAGGAAGCCAACCACCAAAGGTAAATTATCCTCACACCCTTTAAGGAGAAGAAGAAGAAAAATAAAAACAGACCACCCAAACCTCCCCTATCAAACAAATGCTCCGCATCCCTTAAAGCTGCAGGAATGCCGATCAAAAGGAGAATGGAAAATCAAACCCCCAAACTCACCACAGCCAGAGTCACAAGTCTACAGGCAATACATATAGGAGAGTATCTAAAGGAAGAAGAATCCCCCAAGGCTGTTGGTGGCAATACACATTGGCAGGAGCCAGTAGAATGGACAGTCTCGGAATGCCTGAAAAACTAGGAAGTCAGGCTAAGTCTAGGATCTGACATTCCTGCACCTTGTCCTATATCCTGAGAACACCATCCATTAAAAAGCACAGGCACCCCAACAAACCAGCCCTGCTTCCTTCCTATTAGCCAAGACAGGCAGCCTGCAAACTCCCTAGTGAGAGGTTAAACCTTAAACAAGATACAGTACATACATCCAGTAGGCTGTTTCTCGCTCATAAAAAACATACACTAAAATTAGTCAATTATAACCCCGAGAGACACAGCGATGGATCTGGAAGGATCACAGGCAAAAGGAAGTCAGTGAGGAGGAGAAAAGTCCTGGTACCTGAAGTGTCGTCTAGGTCAAGTGAGAGTTTCATACAGGTCAACAAATGGACATATGTAAAAAGAATCAGAATTCAAATTCAAAAAAATTGTTTTGGAAAAATAAAGTGCAGGGACTGGGACGAATTAGGGGGTAAGCTCTGAAAGTGACAACAAATCTGTACCTGTATTAAATCATCCATGGATGATCCTCATTCTTCCTACCTTTCATCCACAGAGACTCAGAAATCTATAGCAAAAAGGGATAATGCACAAAAATTCTTTTCTATGTTCCTGCATTCGATTCCCAGAAAAATGTATCTGAGTCAGAAAATGCGTGAGGACATGATGCTCACCACTCTAATTGAACACCTAAGGCAAAAAATCGCCAAAAAACCAAAGATACTCCAAAGATGACTTAATACCTGAATCAGGCAGCTGTACAGTGACAAAAGTCACAGTATGGCAATTGGACGATGCTGCAGGTAGTATTGGCAAGATGTTAAACACACACACACACCAGTGCCTACTGTATTCTGTGAGACCTCCCTGACTTGAGATGCTATCTCATCCCTGGAATCTGAGCAGGCTTGGGTCCCACTGGTGAAATGGGATGGGGTAGACACAGCCTGGCAGGGTGCCCTTCATTAAACACTTTTAAAAGTTCTACGTCTGGCTGGGACAAGAGTCCTGAGTGGCATCAAAACCCCAAGGATTTTTAAAGGCAAATTTAGCTAGTTCAATATCTGCTGGAGCTGGGGATCCCAGCTCAAGCCTCCTCCCTGGGAGTGCCACCTCCTAGCACCTAAAAGCCTCAGTAATGTACCATGGACCCTGAAGTGATTAGTCTGCATGGTCCTTTTGTGAGAAGCTTTAGGTTGGGAAGTGGTGAGGCTCAATCCCTTTCCTGTATCCTCAGGCAACATTCCCTCTATTTCACAGCCCAGAAAGCCAACTTGCCCACGGACTCTGCTTTGCCCCAGGAACCAAAGGTGGGCATGGAAAAGTGCTGCCGCCATATGGACATTTTCTGTTACTACACCTTGATAAACCTTGCACACAGGCACCTCAATTCACACAGCCTGGGGTTCCGATAATGACAGCTGTCCTCAAAAAATGTCCTGTAGCTGGCACCTGAAATAAATTCCCCAAACAGCTGAAGTTCAGGAAGCCAATTGCCAAAGGTAGACTGTCCAATAGGAAAAGGAGTACGTCAAGGCTGTATATTGTCACCCTGCTTATTTAACTTATATGCAGAGTACATCATGAGAAACGCTGGGCTGGAGGAAGCACAAGCTGGAATCAAGATTGCCAGGAGAAATATCAGTAACCTCGGATATGCAGATGACACCACCCTTATGGCAGAAAGTGAAGAAGAACTAAAGAGCCTCTTGATGGAAGTGAAAGAGGAGAGTGAAAAAGTTGGCTTAAAGCTCAACATTCAGAAAACGAAGATCATGGCATCCGGTCCCATCACTTCATGGGAAATAGATGGGGAAACAGTGAAAACAGTGTCAGACTTTATTTTTCTGGGCTCCAAAATCACTGTAGACGGTGACTGCAGCCATGAAATTAAAAGACACTTACTCCTTGGAAGGAAAGTTATGACCAACCTAGACAGCATATTGAAAAGCAGAGACATTACTTTGTCAACAAAGGTCTGTCTAGTCAAGGCTATGGTTTTTCCAGTGGTCATGTATGGATGTGAGAGTTGGACTATAAAGAAAGCTGAGCACTGAAGAATTGATGCTTTTGAACTGTGTGTTGGAGAAGACTCTTGAGAGTCCCTTGGACTGCAAGGAGATCCAACCAGTCCATCCTAAAGGAGATCAGTCCTGGGTATTCATTAGTGGGACTGATGTTGAAGCTGAAACTCCCAATACTTTGGCCACCTGATGTGAAGAACTGACTCATTTGAGAGGACCAATACTGGGAAAGATTGAGGGCAGGAGGAGAAGGGGATGACAGAGGATGAGATGGTTGGATGGCATCACTGACTCAACGGACATGAGTTTGGGTAAACTCTGGGAGTTGGTGATGGACAGGGAGGCCTGGCATGCTGCAGTTCATGGGGTCACAAAGAGTCGGACACGACTGAGCAACTGAACTGAACTGAAATTGTCCATACACAGTTAAGGAGAAGATGAAAATAAAAGAACAGACATATCAAAACCTCCCCTGTTAAGCAAGAGGTTCAACATTCCTCAAAGCTGGAGGAATGCCAGTGAAAAGGACAAAGAAAAATCAAATCACAACACTCACAATGGCCAATGTCCCAAGTCTACAGGCAATAAATATAGGAGAGTCTGGAGGAAAAAGAATCCCCCAAGGCTGTTGGTGGCAATGCACATTGGCAACAGCCAGTAGAATGGACAGTCTCTGAATGCCTGAAAAACTATCAAGTCAGGCTACATCTAGGATCTGACATTCCCACACCATGGCCTATATCCCAAGAACACCATTGATTAAAAGTCACAGGCACCCCAACAAACCTCTAGCACTGCTTCCTTCCAGTAGCCAAGATGGGCAGCCTACAAAATCCCCAATGAGAGATTAAAATGAAACAATGTGTGGTACATACATCTGGGATTATTTCTCACTCATAAAGACACTAAAATTAGGGAATTTTAACACTAGGAGACACAGGGATGGATCTTGAAGCATCATACATAAAGGGAAGTCAGTCAGGCAAAGGAATATCCTGCTTATGAGGTCTCATTTAGGCCAAATGAGAGCAGACGTACAAGGCAACAAACTGACATCCCAGAAAGAGAATCTGAGAATTCAATGTCAAACAAAAGTTTCCAGAAAAACAAATAAGTAAATAAACAAAGTGAAGGGCTGGGTCCAATTAAAGGGTAAATATTTAAAGTGATAACAAATCTGTACCTATAATAAATCATCCACATGGATTCTCCTTGTTCATCCTTCTTTCCATCCATCCAGACAGACAAATATGTAGCTTTAAGAGATAAGGCACCTATATAAAGAAAACTATAAAACCCTGATGAAAGAAATCAAAGATGACACAAATAGATGGAGAAATATACCAGGTTCATGGATCAGAGGAATCAATATAGTGAAAATGAGTATACTACCCAAAGCAATCTATAGATTCAATGCAATCCCTATCAAGCTACCAACAGTATTTTTCAGAGAAGTAGAACAAATAATTTCACAATTTGTATGGAAATACAAAAAACCTCAAATAGCCAAAGCAATCTTGAGAAAGAAGAATGGAACTGGAGGAATCAACCTGTCTGACTTCAGACTATATTACAAAGCTACAGTCATCAAGACAATATGGTACTGGCACAAAGAAATATAGATCAATGGAACAAAATAGAAAGCCCAGAGATAAATCCACACACCTGTGGACACCTTATCTTTGATAAAGGAGGCAAGAATATACAATGGAGAAAAGACAATCTCTTTAACAAGTGGTGCTGGGAAAACTGGTCAACCACTTGTAAAAGAATGAAACTGGAACACTTTCTAACACCATACACAAAAATAAATTTAAAATGGATTAAAGATCTAAATGTAAGACCAGAAACTATAAAACTCCTAGAGGAAAACATAGGCAAAACACTCTCTGACATAAATCACAGCAGGATCCTCTATGACCCACCTCCCAGAGTAATGGAAATAAAAGCAAAAATAAACAAATGGGGCCTAATTAAACTTAAAAGCTTTTGCACAATGAAGGAAACTATGAGCAAAGTGAAAAGACAGCCTTCAGAATGGGAGAAAATAGCAAACGAAGCAACTGACAAAGAATTAATCTAAAAAATACATAAGCAGCTCATGCAGCTCAATACCAGAAAAATAAACGACCCAATCAAAAAATGGGCAAAAGAACTAAACAGACATTTCTCCAAAGAAGACATACAGATGGCTAACAAACACATGAAAAGATGCTCAACATCACTCATTATCAGAGAAATGCAAATCAAAACCACAATGAGGTACCATCTCATGCCAGTCAGAATGGCTGCTATCAAAAAGTCTACAAACAATAAATGCTGGAGAGGGTGTGGAGAAAAGGGAACCCTCTTACACTGTTGGTGGGAATGCAAACTAGTAGAGCCATTATGGAGAACAGTGTGGAGATTCCTTAAAAAACTGGAAATAGAACTGCCATATGACCCAGCAATCCCACCGCTGGGTATGAAAGAGACACGTGTACCCCAATGTTCATTGCAGCACTGTTTACAATAGCCAGGACATGGAAGCAACCTAGATGTCCATCCGCAGATGAATGGATAAGAAAGCTGTGGTACATATACACAATGAAGTATTACTCAGCCATTAAAAAGAATACATTTGAATCAGTTCTAATGAGGTGGATGAAACTGGGGCCTATTATGCAGAATGAAATCAGTCAGAAAGACAAACACCAATACAGCATATATATATGGAATTTAGAAAGATGGTAACGATGACCCTGTATATGAGACAGCAAAAGACACACAGATGCAAAGAACAGACTTTTGGACTCTGTGGGAGAAGGCAAGGGTGGGATGATTTGAGAGAATAGGATTGAAACATGTATATTATCATATGTGAAATAGATCGCCAGTCCAGGTTCAATGCATGAAAGAGGGTGCTCAGGGCTGGTGCACTGGGATGACCCTGAGGGATAGGATGGGAAGGGAGGTGGGAGGAGGGTTCAGGATGGGGAACACATGTACACGTGAATGTGAATGTATGGCAAAAACCACTACAATATTGTAAAGTAATTAGCCTCCAATTACATAAATTAGTTAAAAAAAAAAAAGAGATAAGGCACAAAAATTCTCTCTCATTTACCTGCTTTCTATTCCCAGAAAAGTGTATCTGAGTTAGAAAATGCATGAGGACCTGATGCTCACCACTCTGCTCGACCTTCTTAGGCAAAGAATCCTCCCAAAGCATAGAGAGAGCCCCAGAGATGATTGAATGGGGTGGCTGTGCTGTGACAAAATCACACTATGGCAAATGGACGATGCTGTAGGTAGTATTGGCAAGATGTTAAAGAAACAGAAGGAAACGGTGTATTCTGGGCTATCTTCTGACTTGGGATGCTGTCCCATCCCTGGAGGCTGAGCAGGCTTGGGTTCCAATTGTGAACTCGCGTTGGGTAGACACAGCTTGTCAGGGCTTCGTTTAACACTTTTTTTTTTTAACTTTACAATATTGTATTAGTTTTGCCAAATATCGAAATGAATCTACTACAGGTATACCTGTGTTCCCCATCCTGAACCCTCCTCCCTCCTCCCTCCCCATACCCTCCCTCTGGGTCGTCCCAGTGCACCAGCCCCAAGCATCCAGTATCGTGCATCGAACCTGGACTGGCAACTCATTTCATACATGATATTATACATGTTTCAATGCCATTCTCCCAAATCTCCCCACCCTCTCCCTCTCCCACAGAGTCCATAAGACTGATCTATACATCAGTGTCTCTTTTGCTGTGTCGTACACAGGGTTATTGTTACCATCTTTCTAAATTCCATATATATGCGTTAGTATACTGTATTGGTGTTTTTCTTTCTGGCTTACTTCACTCTGTATAATAGGTTCCAGTTTCATCCACCTCATTAGAACTGATTCAAATGTATTCTTTTTAATGGCTGAGTAATACTCCATTGTGTATATGTAAGTTCTCCTGTGTGCTCCATCAGGCTGGGACAAGAGTCCCACATGGAATCAAAACTCCAAGGAATTTCATGGCAAAATTTAGCTGGCCTCAGTCTCTGCTGGTGCTGGGGATTCCAGTCCAAGCCTTTTCCCTGGGAATGCTGCCTCCTAGCACCTAAGCCGGAGAAGGCAATGGCACCCCATTCCAGTACTCTTGCCTGGAAAATCCCATGGACGGAGGAGCCTGGTAGGCTGCAGTCCATGGGGTCGCTAAGAGTCGGGCACGACTGAGCAACTTCACTTTCACTTTTCACTTTCATGCATTGGAGAATGAAATGGCAACCCACTCCAGTGTTCTTGCCTGGAGAATCCCAGGGACGGGGAGCCTGGTGGGCTGCCATCTATGGGGTCGCCCAGAGTCGGACACGACTGAAGCGACTTAGCAGCAGCAGTAGCACCTAAGCAGCCTCGGCAGTGTACTGTGGATACCGAAGAGATTACTCTGCATGGTCCCTTTGTGTGAAGCTTTAGGAAAAAAGTAGTGAGGCTCAGTTCAGTTCAGTTGCTCAGTCGTGTCCAACTCTTTGCGACCCCATGAATCGCAGCACGCCAGGCCTCCCTGTCCATCACCAACTCTCGGAGTTCACTCAAACTCATGTCCATCGAGTCGGTGATGCCATCCAGCCATCTCATCCTCTGTCGTCCCCTTCTCCTCCTGCCCCCAATCCCTCCCAGCATCAGAGTCTTTTCCAATGAGTCAGCTCTTCGCATGAGGTGGCCAAAGTACTGGAGTTTCAGCTTTAGCATCATTCCTTCCAAAGAAATCCCAGGGCTGATCTCCTTTAGAATGGACTGGTTGGATCTCCTTGCAGTCCAAGGGACTCTCAAGAGTCTTCTCCAACACCACAGTTCAAAAGCATCAATTCTTCGGCGCTCAGCTTTCTTCACAGTCCAACTCTCAAGCCCTTTCCTGTTTGCTCTGGTAAATTTTACTCTATATTACAGCCCAGGAAGCCAACTTGCCCTCAGGCTCTGCTGTCCCCCAGGAACCAAAAGTGGACTTGAAAAAGTGCTGCCACCTTGTGGACATTTTGTGTAACTACAACTTGGTCACCCTTGCACACATGCACTTCAATTCACAAGGCCTGGGGTTCCAGAAATGACAGCTGCCCTCAAGAAATGTCCAATGGCTGGCACCTGCAAAATAAATTCCAATCAAGGCCGACGTCCAGGAAGCCAACTGCAAAAGGTAAATTGTCCGCACACCCTTCAAGGGGGAAAAAACAAATGAAGAACAGACATACCCAAATATCTCTTCTCAAAGAAGATGCTCAGCATCTCTCAAAGCTGCAGCAATGCCAGTCAAAAGGACAGCAGAAAATTAAACACTCACCCGGCCGACATCAGAAGTCTGCAGGCAATATATACAGGAGAGAGTCTGGAGGAAAAGAATCTCCCAAGGCTATCAATTTTAAAGCACATTGGCTGCAGCCAGTAGAATGATCAGTGTCCGATTGCCTGAAAAACTATGAAGTGAGGCTAAGTCTAGGATCTGACATTCCCGCACCTTAGCCTGTATCCTGAGAACACCATCAATTAAAAGGCACATGCACCCCAGCAAACCTCCAGCACTGTTTCTTTCCTGTAGCCAAGACACACAGTCTGCAAAATTCCCGGTGAGAGATGCACCTTCAACAAGATGTCGTACATTCATCTGTAGACTATTTCTCACTCATAAAAAACAGACACTAAAATTAGGGAATCATAACAATGGGAGACATAGGGATGGCCTTGAAAGATCAAAGGGAAAAGTGAAGTCATTCAAGAGGAGAAAAATCCTGGCATAGGAGGTCTCATCTAGATCAAATGAGAATTTCATACAAGCCAAAAATTAACATATCTGAAAAAGACTCTGAGAATTCAAACTCAAAAAAGCTGTTTCAGAAAAGTAAATAAATTAAGTGCAGGGACTGGAACAAATTAGGGGGTAAGCACTTAAAGGGACAATGAATCTGTACCTGTAATAAATCATCCATGGATGATCCTCATTCTTCCTACCTTCCATCCACATAGACTCAGAAATCTATAGCACTAAGAGGTAACACACAAAAATTCTTCTCTATATGACTGCATTCTATTCCCAGAAAAGTGTATTTGAGTTAGAAAATGCACAAGGACATTATGCTCACCACTCTAATTGAAATTCTAAGGTTAAAAAGCCCCCCAAACCATAGAGATACCCCAAAGATGACTTAATACCCGAATCAGGGGGCTGTGTGGTGACAAAAATCACACTGTGGCAAATGGATGATGCTGCAGGAAGTATTGGCAAGATGGGGAAAAAAAAAAAAAAAAGGAAGGAAAGCAGTGCCTATGTATTCTGTGAGACCTCCCTGACTTGGGATGCTATCCCATCCCTGGAGGCTGAGCAGGCTTGGGTCCCACTGCAGAACGGGGGTGGGGTATACACAGGTGTGCCCTTCATTAAACATATTTTAAAAGTTCTACTGTGTGGTACATCTGGCTAGGACAAGAGTCCCGCATGGCATTAAAACCCTGAGGAATTCCAAGGCAAAATTCAGCTGGCCTCAATCTCTGCTGGTGCTGGGGACCCCAGCTCAGGCCTCCTCCTCCCTGGGAGTGCTGCCTCCTAGCACCTAAGCAGCCTCTGCAGTGTACTGTAGACCCTGAAGGGATTAGCCTGCATGGTCCCTTTGTGAGAAGCTTTAGGTGGAAAAAGTAGTGAGGCTCAAGACCTTTCCTGTTTGCTCAGGCCAATTTCACAGCCCAGGAAGGTAATTTGCCCTCAGGCACTGCTTTCCCACAGGAACCAAAGGCTCTCATGAAAAGTGCTGCCGCCTTGTGGAAATTTTCTGTAACTACAACTTGATCACCCTTGCACACACGCACCTCAATG
The DNA here is from genome assembly GCF_032452875.1 of Bos javanicus. Classification (NCBI taxonomy): domain Eukaryota; kingdom Metazoa; phylum Chordata; class Mammalia; order Artiodactyla; family Bovidae; genus Bos; species Bos javanicus. The sequence goes on from NC_083888.1 coordinate 28,930,140, forward strand.
CACAAGGCCTGGGGTTCCGATAATGACAGCTGCCCTCAAGAAATATCCTGTGGCTGGCATCTGAGAAATAAATTCCCAACACAGCCGATGCACAGGAAGCCTACCGCCAAAGGTAAATTGTCCTCATGCCCTTTAAGGAGAAGAAAAGAAAAAAAGAGCAGACACACCCAAACCTCCCCTCTCAAACAAGATATGCTCAGCATCCCTCAAAGCTGCAGCAATGCCAGTCAAAAGGACAATAGAAAATTAAACTGCAGCACTCACATGGCAAGCCTCAGAAGTCTGAAGGTAATATATACAGGAGAGAGTCTGGAGGAAAAAGAATCCCCCAAGGCTGTCAATTTTAAAGCACATTGGCAGCAGCCAGTAGAATGATCAGTGTCTGATTGCCTGAAAAACTATGAAGTGAGGCTAAGTCTAGGATCTGACATATCTGAACCTTGGCCTATATCCTGAGAAAATAATCAGTTAAAAGGTACATATACCACAACAAACCTCCAGCACTCCTTACTTCCTGTAGCCAAGACACGCAGTCTGCAAAATCCCCGGTGAGAGATTAAACCTTAAACAAAATGTGGTACATATATCTGGTAGACAATTTCTCACTCATAAAATGTAAACACTAAATTTAGAGAATTATAACACTGGGAGAAACAGGAATGGACCTTGAAGGATCCTAGGGAAAGCGAAGTCAGGAGGGAGGGAAAAATCCTGGCATATGCAGTCTCATCTAGGTCAAATGAGAACTTCATACAAGTCAACAAATGAACATATGTGAAAAAGACTCTGAGAATTCAAACTCAGAAAAACTGTTTTTGGAAAAATAAATTAAGTGCAAGGACTGGAACTGTTGCAGGAAGGGGGACCCCTTCCGGGGCCTGAAACTGGACTCTTGTCTAACACTCAGAAATGAATTGTCAGAGGAGACACGTGCTGACAAAGCAAGAGATATTACTGGGAAGGGGCACCTGGATGGAGCGCAGCAGGGAAGGGGAACCCAGGAGAACTGTTCTGCTGGGTGGCTTGCAGTCTTGGGTTTTATGGTGATGGGATTAGTTTCCGGGTAGTCTTTAGCCAATCATTCTGACTCAGAGTCCTTCCTGGGGGTGCACGCCTTGTTCAGCCAAGATAGATGCCAGAGAGAAGGATTCTGGGAGGTGGTCGGACATGTGAGGTCTCCTTTTGACCTTGCCCGAACTCTTCCAGTTGGTGGTGGCTTATTAGTTTCGTGTTCCTTACCTCTTGTCGTAAAACAACTCACGCAAATGATTACTATGGTGCCTGGCCAGGGTGGGTGGTTTCAGTCAGTGTGCATCCCCTAACAGAATGAATCAGGGAGTAAGTACAGAAAGCACAACAAATCTGTACCTGTAATAAATCATCCATGGATTATCCTCATTCTTTCTACCTTCCATCCACATAGACTCAGAAATCTATAGCACTAAGAGGTAACGCACAAAAATTATTTTCTATGTTCCTGCTTTCTATTTCCAGAAAAGTGTATGCATTAGAAAATGCATGAGGATGTGATGCTCACCTCTCTAATCAAACTTCTAAAGCAAAAAGCCCCCAAATACTATAGAGATACCCCAAAGATGACTTAGTACCTGAATCAGGGGGCTGTGCGGTGAAAAATCATACTGCACTAAATGGAGGATGTTGCAGGGAGTATTCGCAAGACGAAAAAACAGAACAAAACAAAACCAGAAGGAAAGCAGTGCCTACTGTATCCTGTGAGACCTCCCTACTTGGGATGCTATCTCGTCCCTGGAGGCTGAGCAGGCTTGGGTCCCACTGCTGAACTGGGGCGGGTAGATACAGCCTTGTAGGGTGCCCTTCATTAAACCCTTTTTAAAGTTCTACTGTGTGCTACAGCTGCGGATACAAGAGTCCTGCATTGAATGAAAACACGGAAAATTTCAAGCCAAAATTCGGCTGGCCTCAATCTCTGCTGGAGCTGGGGATCCCAGCTCAAGCCTCCTCCTTCCCGGGAGTGCCACCACCTAGCACCTAAGCACTCTCTGCAGTGTACTCTGGACCCAGAAGGGAATGGTCTGCATGGTCTGTTTGTGAGAAGCTTTAGGTGGAGAAAGCAGTGAGGCTCAAGCCCTTTAGTGTTTGCTGAGTAGAACTTTATTCTATTTCACAGTCCAGGAAACTAACTTACCCTCAGGCTCTATTTGCCCACAGGAACCAAAGGTGGGCATGAAAAGGTAGATGTTTTCTGTAACTACAACTTGATCACTCTTGCTTACAGGCACCTCAGTTCACAAGTGCCGGGGTTCCATAAATGACAGCCACCCTCAAGTAATGTCCTGTGGCCGGCACCTGAGAAATAAATTCCAAACACATCCAACGTTCGGGAAGCCAACCAACAAAGGTAGTTGTCCTTACATCCTTTAAGGAAAAGAAAGAAAAAAACAAAGAACAGACACATGCTACCTCCCCTCTCAAACGAGATGCTCAGCACCCCTCAAAGTTGCAGGAAAGCAAATCAAAAGGTTAATTAGAAAATTAACTCGCAACACGAACACAGCCAATGTCAGAAGTCTACAGGCAATAAATACAAGAGTGTGGAGGAAAAAGAATCCCCCAAGGCTGTTGGTGGCAATGCACATTGGCTTCAGTCATCAGAATGGACAGTTTTCAAATGCTTGAAAAACTATGAAGTGAGGCTAAGTCTAGGATCTGACATTCCCGCACCTTGGCCTGTATCCTGAGCACACCATCAATTAAAAGGCACATGCACCCCAACAAACCACCAGCACTGCTTCCTTCCTGTAGCCGAGACACGCAGTCTGCAAAATCCCCACTGAGAGACTAAACCTTAAACAAGATGTGGTACATACATCCGGCAGACTATTTCTCACTCATAAAAAGACACTAAAACTAGGGAATTATAACATGGAGACACAGCGAGGAACCGTGAAGGTTCATAGGGAAAGCGAAGACAATCAGGAGGAGAAAAATCCTGGGATATGAGGTCTCATCTAGGTTAAATGAGAACTTCATGCAAGTCAACAAATGAACATATCTGAAAAAGACTGAGAATTCAAACTAAAAAAAAAAAAAAAAAAACAACCTGTTTTGGGAAAATAAATAAAGTGCAGAGACTGGAGCAAATTAGGGGGTAAGCAGCGACAGGCGCAACAGATCTGTGCCCGTAATAAATCATCTGTGGTTTATCCTCATTCTTCCTACCCTCCACCCATATAGACTCAGAAATCTAGAGCATTAAGAGTAAATCCAGGGAAATTCTTTTCTATATTACTGCATTCTATTCCCAGAAAAGTGTATTTGAGTTAGAAAATGCACGAGGACGTGATGCTCACCCCTCTAATCAAAATTCAAAGGCAAAAAACCCCTCAAACCATAGAGATACCCCAAAGATGACTTAATACCTGAATCAGGCATCTGTGCGGTGACCAAAAGTACACTATGGCAAATGGACGATGCTGCAGGGAGTATTGGCAAGATGGAAAAAAAAAAAAAAAAAGCCAGAAGGGAAACAGTGCCTATGTATTCTGTGAGACCTCCCTAACTGGGTTACTATCCCACCCCTGGAGGCTGAGCAGGCTTGGGTCCCACTGCAGAACCGGGCTGGGGTATACACAGCCTGGAAGGGCGCCCTTCATTAAACACTTTTAAAAGTTCTACTGTGTGCTTCGTCTGGCCGGGTCAAGAGTTCCGCGTGGCATCAAAACCCTGAGGAATTTCAAGGAAAATTCAGCTGGCCTCAATCTCTGCTGGTGCTGGGGATCTCAGTTCAAACTTCCTCCCTCCTGGGAGTGCCGCCTTCTGGCGCCTAAGCAGCCTCAGCAGTGTACAGTAGACCCTGTAGGGATTAGTCTGCATGGTCCCTTTGTGAGAAGCTTTCCGCTGGACCCCAGGAAACAAGGGTGGGCATGAAAAAGTGCTGCCGCCTTGTGGACATTTTGTGTAACTACAACTTGAACACCCTTGATCACAGGAACCTCAATTCACAAAGCCTCAGTTCAGTTCAGTTCAGTCGCTCAGTCGTGTCCAACTCTTTGCGACCCCATGAATTGCAGCACGCCAGGCCTCCCTGTCCATCACCAACTCCCGGAGTTTACCCAGACTCATGTCCATCGAGTCGGTGATGCCATCCAGCCATCTCATCCTCTGTCGTCCCCTTCTCCTCCTGCCTCCAATCCCTCCCAGCATCAGAGTCTTTTCCAATGAGTCAACTCTTCACATGAGGTGGCCAAAGTATTGGAGTTTCAGCCTCAGCATCAGTCCTTCCAAAGAATACCCAGGACTGGTCTCCTTTAGGATGGACTGGGTGGATCGCCTTGCAGTCCAAGGGACTCTCAAAAGAGTCTTCTCCAGTACCACTGTTCAAAAGCATCAATTCTTCGGCGCTCAGCCTTCTTCACAGTCCAACTCTCACATCCATACATGACCACTGAAAAAACCATAGCCTTGACTAGACGGACCTTTGTTGGCAACGTAATATCTCTGCTTTTGAATATGCTATCTAGGTTGGTCATAACTTTCCTTGCAAGGAGTAAGCATCTTTTACTTTCATGGCTGCAGTCACCATCTGCACAGCTCCCCTCAAGAAACGTCCTGTGGCCATCACCTGAGAAACAAGTTCCAAACACAGCCGACATTCAGGAAGCCAGTTGCCAAAGGTGTCCTCACAGTATAACTGGGGAAAAATAAAGAAGAATAGACACACCCAAACCTCCCCTCTCAAACCAGATACTCAGGATCCTTCAAGCTGTAGGAACTCCTGTAAAAAGGACAAAATAAAATTATATCGCAACACTCACATGGCCAACCTCAGAAGTCTACAGGCAATAAATACAGAAGAAGATGAAGGAAAAGAATGCCCCAAGGCTTTGGTGGCAATGCACATTGGCAGCAGCCACTAGAATGGACAGTCTCCGAATGTCTGAAAAACTGTGAAGTCAGGCTAAGTGTAGCATCTGACATTCCTGCATCTTTTCCTATATCCTGAGGACCGATTAAAAGCCACATGCACCCCAACAGACCACCAGCACGGGCTGCCTTCCTGTAGCCAAGACACGCAGTCTGCAAAATCCCCAGTGAGAGATTAAACCTAAACAAGATGTCATATTTACATCTGGTATGCTATTTCTCACTCCTAAAAACTGACTCTGAAATTACGAAATTATAATACTGGGAGACACAGGGATGGATCTTGAAGGATTATAGGGAAAGAGAAGTCAGGCAGGCAGAGGAAGATCCTGGTATATGAGGCTCATGTAGGCCAAATGAGAGCAGATGTACAAGGCAACACACTGACATCCCAGAAAGAGACTCTGAGAATTCAAAGTCAAACACAAGGTTCCAGAAAAATAAATAAAGTGAAGGGCAGGGTCTAACTAGGGGGTAAGTACCTAAAGCGACAACAAATCTGTACCTGTAATAAATCATCCACATGGATTCTCCTCGTTCATCCTTCCTTCCATCCAGCTGCTGCTAAGCTAAGTCACTTCAGTCGTGTCCGACTCTGTGCGACCCCATAGACGGCAGCCCACCAGGCTCCCCCATCCCTGGGATTCTCCAGGCAAGAACACTGGAGTGGGTTGCCATTTCCTTCTCCAATACATGAAAGTGAAAAGTGAAAGGGAAGTCACTCAGTCGTGTCCGACCCTCAGCAACCCCATGGACTGCAGCCTTCCAGGCTCCTCTGCCTATGAGATTTTCCAGGCAAGAGCACTGGAGTGGGGTGCCATTGCCTTCCATCCAGACAGACAGATAAATATGTAGCCTTAAGAGATAAGCCACCAAAAATTATCTCCCATCTACCTGGTTTCTATTCCCAGAAAAAGTGTATCTGAGTTAGAAAATGCTTGAAGACATGATGCTCACCACTCTGCTTGACCTTCTTAGGCAAGAAGTCCCCAGAAAGCATAGAGATACCCTCAGTTCAGTTGCTAAGCCGTGTCCGACTCTTTGCAACCCCATGAATCATAGCACACCAGGCCTCCCTCTCCATCACCCACTCCCGGAATTCACTCAAACTCACGTCCATCGAGTTGGTGATGTCATCCAGCCATCTCATTCTCTGTCGTCCCCTTCTCCTCCTGCCCCCAATCCCTCCCAGCATCAGAGTCTTTTCCAATGAGTCAACTCTTCACATGAGGTGGCCAGAGTATTGGAGTTTCAGCTTTAGCATCAGTCCTTCCAAAGAACACCTCCTTTAGGATGGACTGGTTGGATCTCCTTGCAGTCCAAGGGACTCTCAAGAGTCTTCTCCAACACCCATGAACAGTATGAAAAGAGACACCCTGGAGATGACTTAATACCTGAATGGGGTGGCTGTGCTTGACAAAATCACACTATGGCAAATGGACGATGCTGCAGGTAGTATTGGCAGGATGTTAATGAAAATGGAAGGAAAGCAGTGCCTACTGTATTCTGGGCTACATCCATGACTTGGGATGCTATCCCATCCCTGGAGGCTGAGCAGGTGTGGGTCCCAATTGTGAACTTGTGTGGGGTAGACACAACCTGGCAAGGTTCCCTTCATTGAACAGTTTTTAAAGTTTTCTTGTGTGCTCCGTCTGGCTGGGACAATAGTCCCACATAGAATCAAGGACCTGAGGAATTTCATGGCAAAATTCAGCTGGCCTCAATCTCTGCTGGAGCTGGGGATTCCAGCTCAAGCCTTCTCTTCCTTGGGAGTGCTGCCTCCTAGCACCTAAGCAGCCTCTGCAGTGTACTGTGGATACTGAAGGGATTACTCTGCATGGTTCCTTTGTGTGTGAAGCCTTAGAGGGAAAGAGTGGTGAGGCTCAAGATCTTTCCTCTTTTCCCAGACAAATTTCACTCTGTTTCACAGCCCAGGAAGCCAACTTGCCTTCAGACTCTGCTTCCCGCCAGGAACTAAAGGGTCTCATGAAAAGTGCTGCCGCCTTGTGGACATTTTTGTAACTACAACTTGATCACCCTTGCACACAGGCACCTCAATTCACAAGGCCTGGGGTTCCGATAATGACAGCTGCCCTCAAGAAATGTCCTGTGGCTGGCACCTGAGAAATAAATTCCCAACACAGCCGACGTTCAGGAAGCCTACCGCCAAAGGTAAATTGTCCTCATGCCCTTTAAGGAGAAGTAAAAAAAAAAAAAAAAAAAAAATAGAACAGACACACCCAAACCTTCCCTCTCAAACCAGATGCCTAGCATCCCTCAAAGCTGCAGCAATGCCAGTCAAAAGGACAATAGAAAATTAAATAGAAACACTCACATGGCCAACCTCTGAAGTCTGAAGGCAATAAATACAGGAGAGAGTTTGCAGGAAGGCTGTCAGTTTTAAAGCACATGGGCTGCAGCCAGTAGAATGGACAGTCTCCAAATGCCTGAAAAACTATGAAGTGAGGCTAAGCCTAGGATCTGACATTCCCGCACCTTAGCCTGTATCCTGAGAACACCATTGACTGAAAGGTACCTGCACCCCAAAAAACCTCCAGCACTGCTTCCTTCCAGTAGCCAAGACATGCAGTCTGCAAAATCCCTGATGAGAGATTAAACCTTAAACAAGATGTGGTACATACATCTGGCAGACAATTGCTCATCCAGAAAATATAGACACAAAAATTAGGGAATTGTAACACTGGGAGACACACGGAGGGACCTTGAAGGATCATAGGGAAAGCGATCAGTCAGGAGGAGAAAAATCCTGGGATATGAGGTCTCATCCAGGTCACATGAGAACTCCATACAAGTCAGCAAATGAACATATCTGCAAAAGACTGAGAATTCAAACTCACAAAAATCTGTTTCAGAAAAATAAAATGCAGGCACTGGAACAAATTAGGGGGTAAGTATTGAAGGGACAAGAAATCTGTATGGGTAATAAACCATCCATGGATTATCCTCATTCTTCCTACCTTCCATCCACATAGACTCAGAAATCTATAGCACAAGTGATAATTAATTGATAATTAAGTGATAATCCACAAAAATTCATTTCTGTGTTCCTGCATTCTATTCCCAAAAATGTGTATCTGAGTCAGAAAATGCACACGGACATGTTGCTCACCTCTCTAATTGAATTTCTAAGGCAAAAAGCCCCCTAAAACCAGAGAGACCCCAAAGAGGACTAAGCACCTGAATCAGGTGGCTGTGTGGTGACAAAAACCACACGATGGCAAATGGACAATGCTGCCGGTAGTATTGGCAAGATGGGAAAAAAAAAACACAAAAAAACAGAAAGAAAGCAGTGCCTATGGGATTCTGGGCTACCTCCCCGACTTGGGATGTTATCCCATCCATGGAGGCTGAGCTGTCTTGGGCCCCAATGCAGAACTCATGTTGGGTAGACACAGCTTGGCAGGGGGCCCTTCATTGAACACTTTATAAAGTTCTCTTGTGTGCTCTGTCGGGCTGGACAAGAGTCCTACGTGGCATCAAGGCCTCAAGCAATTTCATGGCAAAATTCAGCTGGCTTCAATCTGTGCTGGAGCTGAGGATCTCAGCTCAAGCCTCCTCCCTGGGAGTGCTGCCTCCTAGCACCTAAGCAGCATCTGCAGTGTACTATGGATTCTGAAGGGATTACTCTGCATGGTCCCTCTGTGTGTGAAGCTTTTGGGGAAAAAGGTAGTGAGGCTCAAGCCCTTTCTGGTTTGCTGGCAAATTTCACACTATTTCAGAACCCAGGAAGCCAACTTGCCCTCAGGCTCTTCTGTCCCCCAGCAACCAAAGGTGGGCATAAAAAAGTTCTGCCGCCTTGTGGACATTTTCTGTAACTACAACTTGGTCACCCTTGCTTACAGGCACCTCAATTCACAAGGCCTGGGGTTCCAATAATGACAGCTGTCCTCAAGAAATATCCTATGACTGGCACTTGAGAAATAAATTCCCAACACGGCTGACATTCAGGAAGCCAACTGCCAACGGTAAATTGTCCTCACACCCTTTAAGTGGGGGGAGGAAAACAAGTCCCTCAAAGCTGCATGACAATCAAATGGAGAATAGAAAATTAAGTGGCAACACTTAACGGGCCAATGGCAGAAGTCTACCCACAATAAATACAGGAGAGAGTCTGGAGCAAAAAGAACCGTCCAAGGCTGTTGGTGGCAATGCACATTGGCAGCAGCCAGTAGAATGGACAGACTCGAAATGCCTGAAAAACTATGAAGTTAGAATAAGTCTAGGATCTGACATTCCACACCTTGGCCTATATTCTGAGAACACCATTGATTAAAAGGCACAGGCACCCCAACAAACCTCCAGCTTCCTTCCAGTAGCCAGGACACACAGTCTGCAAAATCCCCAGTGAGAGGTTCAACCTTCAACAAGATGTGGTACATACGTCTGGTAGACAATTGCTCATCCATAAAATATAGACACAAAAATTAGGGAATTGTAACACTGGGAGACACAGGGAGGGACCTTGAAGGATCATAGGGAAAGTGATCAGTCAGGAGGAGAAAAATCCTGGGACATGAAGTCTCATCCAGGTCAAACGAGAACGTCATACAAGTCAGCAAATGAACATAGCTGACAAAGACTCTGAGAATTCAAACTCAAAACACTGTTTCAAAAAATAAAGTGCAGAGACTGGAACGAATTAGGGGGTACGCACTTAAAGGGACAACAAATCTGTACCTGTAATAAGTCATCCATGGATGATCCTCATTCTTCCTACCTTCCATCCATATAGACTCAGAAATCTATAACACTAAGAGATAATGCACAAAAATTCTTTTCTATGTTACTGCATTCTTTTCCAGAACAGTGAGTCTGAGTTAGAAAATGCACAAGGATGTGTTGCTCACCACTCCAATCGAATTTCAAAGGCAAAAAGCACCACAAACCATAAAGATATCCCAAAGATGACTAAACACCTGAATCAGGGGGCTGTGTGGTGACAAAAGTCACGTGACGGCATTGGACGACGCTGCAGGGAGTGCTGGCAAGATGTTAAAAAAAAAAAAAAAAAAAAAGGAAGGAAAGCAGTGACTACTGTATTCTGTGAGACCTCCCTGACTTGGAAGCTATCCCATCCCTGGGAGCTCAGATGGCTTGGGTCCCACTTCTGAACCAGGGTAGGGTATACACAGCTGTGCCCTTCATTAAACACATTTTAAAGTTTTACTGTGTGCTACGTCTGGCGGGCACAAGAGTCCCACATGGCATCAAAACCCCGAGTAATTTCAAGGCAAAATTCAGCTGGCCTCAACTTCTGCTGGTGCTGGGGATTCCAGCTCAAGCCTCCTCTTCCCTGGGGGATGCTAGCCACCCCCTAGCATCTAAGCAGCTTCTACAGTGTACTGTAGACCCTGAATGAATTAGTCTGCATGGTCTCTTTGTGAGAAGTTTTAAGGGGAAAAAGTAGTGTGGCTCAAGCCCTCTCCTGTTTGCTCAGTCCAATTTCACACTATTTCACAGCCCAGGAAGCTAACTTGCCCTCAGGCTCTTCTTTCCCCCAGGAACCAAAGGTGGGCATGAAAAAGTGGACATTTTCTGTTACTACCACTTTATCCCCCTTGAACACAAGCACGTCAGTTCACAAGGCCTGGGGTTCCATTAATGACAGCTGTTCTCAAGAAATGTTCTGTGTCCAGTACCTGAGAATCAATTCCAAACTCAGCTGACGTCGAGGAATGCAACCATCAAAGGCAAGTGGTCCTTACACTCTTTGAGGGAAAAAGAAAAAGAACACCCAAACCTCCTCCTCAAAACAAGATGCTCAGAATCTAATTGCTGAATGGATGCAATGAAAAGGACTTTGGAAAATCAAATCGTAACACTCACATGGCCAACATCACGAGTCCATAGTCCGTAAGTGTGGGAGAAGTTCTGGAGTAGAAATAATTCACCTGGGTTGTCCTTGGGATTAGACTGGCAGCAGCCAGTAGAATGGACAGTCTCCAAATACCTGAATTAAACTGTCAAGTTGGCCTAAGCCTAGGGTCTGATATCCCTGAACCTTGGCCTATATCCCGAGATCACCATTGACCAAAAGGCACCTGCACCCCACCAAACCTCCAGCACGGCTTTGTTCCAGTAGCCAAGACACGCAGGCTGCAGAATCCCCCATTAGAGATTAAAGCTTAAACAAGATGTGGCACATTTATTTGGTAGACTATTTCTCAGTCATTAAGATTTGTCCCTGAAATGAGGGAATTACGACACTGAGAGCCACAGGCATGGAGCTTGAAGGATCACACACAAAGGGAATTCAGTCAGGAAGAGGAGGATGATGGTATGTGAGGTCTCATCCAGGTCATATGAAAATAGACTTACAAGTCCACAAATTAATAACCCAGAAACTCTGAGAATTCAAAGTGAAACAAATGGTTTTGGAAAATAAATAAGTAAAGTGAAGGGCCTGGAATGAATTAGGAGTTCTTTACCTAAAGTGGCAATGAATCTGCACCTGTAATGAATAGTCCCTGGTGCCTGAACAGGCTTGGCTCCCATTGTGAACTGGAGTGGGATTGAGACAGCCTGGCAGGGTGGCCTTCACTGAGCCCTTTTTAAACCTCTACTGTCTGCTTCACTCTGGCTGGGACCAGATCAGAGTTGGATCAAGTCCTTGAGGATCTTGGAGGCAATAGTCACCCTGCTTCCCCTTTTCCTGTTGCTAGGGTTCCCAGCTCAAGTCTCCTTACTCACACTGTAGCCTCCTAGGCACCTTAGCCTGCTCAGCTGGGTGCTATGGCCCCCACTGGGATTAGTCTAGTTAAGGTTAAGGGTGTGAAGCTTTAGAAGGAGGAAGTACTGGGACTCAAGCCCTTTCTTGTTTGCTCAGGCACATTCCGCTCTATTCACAGCCCAGGAAGCCAACCTTTCCTGTGGCTCAGTCTGCCACAGGAACCAAAGGTGGGCTTGAAAAAGTGCTGCCTCCTTGTGGACATTTCCTGTAACTACAACTTGATCACTCCTGCTCACAGGCACATCAACTCACAAGGCCTGGGGTTCCATTAAGGACAGCTGCCTTCAGGAAAGTCCTGGGGCAGGGGCTGCTGAAATAAATTCCCAACACTCCCAGCTATCGAAAAGCCACTCACCACTGGCAAGTTTTTCTCACACTCTTTAAATAGGAATTTATATAAAACACCACACTGTCTCACAGGATAAGATGCTCGGCAGTAATTAGGAATGCTAATTCCCACTGTTAGTGGGAATGTACATTGGCAACGTTCTCTTTAAGGGATTGTCTCCACATTCCAGGCAAAAAAAAAAAAACTATCAAGAGAGCTAAACCTAGAATCTGAACTCATATTTTCATAAATGAATATAGAAAATAACATTTTCACACCTGGAAATACATACCCTTATTTCTCACAGGAAATACAAAAATTTGATTTTCTTATATGGATACACCTATATTTTAATACAGGTAAAATAGAAAGTTCGATTTTCATGTATGAACATATGCACCCATAATTTCATATAGGAAATATAGAAAATTAGATTTTCTTATAAGGAAATATGCACCTATAGTTCCATACAAGAAACAGAAAATTCAATTTTCATATATGCACCCATGTTTTCTTACATGATATATAGAAAATTCTATTTTCATGTATAGAAATATCCAACCATATTTCATATAGGAAATACAGAAAAGATGGAAATAATGCCATTTTCAGCAACACAATCCTGGAGGTAATCAAAGTGAAGTCAGAAACACAAAAACAAATACTGTATGATATCACTTACGTGTGGAAATTAAAATAAGACACAAATGACCTTATCTATGAAAGAGAAACAGATTCACAGATATAGAGAGCTAACGGGGAAAGTGACGTGGGAAGCTAAGGTAGGGGTAGAGGATTAAGAGATTCAAATCACTATGTATAACATAAATTAGCTACAAGTTTATAGTACACAGCAGAGGGAAACATACACATTATTTTGTAATAACTTTCAATGGAGTAGGGTTCGTAAAAACATTGAATCACTAGGTTGTACACGCAAGGCAAGTACAGTAATGTAAATTAACTGTATGTCATTTAAAAAACAGTTGATGGCTAGCTACAAACAAAAAAACAATCAACAGGAAAAAATAAGCAATATAAAGATGGGAATTTTTCAAAACTAAAAGATTCCATCAAGAAATTAACTTTGATGAGATTTTTAAAAATCACATAAAGTAGATTTACTCTTTTCATTTTTCCTTCACAAAGAAACAATTAGTCAAGTTAGTCTTACAGGGTAAATACATTTTTTTTAAAAGTTGCTTCTTTCAATGTTCTCTGAGAAAACACTTTTTTAATCATTTTTGATGCCTACATTTTGATTTCAGTTCACATCGCCCTAAAACAGCAGTCACTGAGCAATCTTCTTGTTTCAAATGAAGATTTTGGTGCGTACTAAGATGCAAGACAGTACACTTGGGTTACAAAAGTCAAGTCTTTAAAAGCATTACTCAAAGGCACAATAATTTCCATTACGGTCCCTGGACTGGTGTCTGCAAATCTAGTAAATCGGAAGCTCCGGAACTGCCGTAGGACAGTTGCAGTTAATACACAATCAGGTGAATCTGAGGCGTGAAGCACACGGAAGTCTGAGAGCTATTGCCTACAAGTCCAGGCGAAACTCACGATTTGCCAACACAAAGTTGTAAGAATTTATGTTTGTTATAGTAAAATGCTGATTCTTTAAAGAACAATAGTAAAGGAGTTCACACTACAAAAGCGTATATCCATCTTTCACATATAAAATATGGAAACTTCTATTTGTAAATATGAATATGTACCCATATTTTCATATATTAAAGACAAAATTATTCTGCCCCATAGTTCCACACATGAAATACAGAAATGATTAAAATAATGCCATTTTCAGGAACAGGAACCTAGATATTATCATATTAAGTGAAGAGAGAAAGCAAAGGCAAATACCATATCACTTATATGTGGGATGTAGCATGCGACAAATGAACTTATCTATGAAACAGAAACAGGCTCGCGGATGCAGAGCACTAAGCTTACCAGTGGGCAGAGGGAGGTAGAGGGGCCAGCCAGGGGCGGAGGATTGAGAGCTACAAACCACTATGTATAAAATAAGAAACAAGGATACACAGCAGACGGAAATATGGCCAGTATTTTGTAATACCTCTAAACAGAGTATATTACATACAAATATTCAATCACTATGTTGTATCCCAAAACAAATATAGTAATGTAAATCAGATGTACTTCAATTTTTAAAAAATAGTTGCTGGCTAGCTATAAACACAAAAAATAATCAATAAGAAACAAAGTTAGCAAAATAAAAATGAGACATTTTCAAAAATAGAAGACTTCATCAAGAAACTAATTATGTGATTTTAAAAATCACATAAAGTAGGTTTACTCTCTTTATTTTTGCTTCACAACGAACTGATTAGTTAAATCAAGGCAATTAATCTAACTATAGGATAAATTTTTTTTAACTTGCTTTTGTTCATCTTCTCTGAGAGAGCACTTTAATGTGCTTTCATTTTGAGTTCAGTTCAGAATGCTCTAATGAAGAAGTCACTTACCAATCTTCTTACTTCATATGAAGACTTTTGTGAGTATTAAAATGTAAGACAGTATACTTGGGTTAGAAGAGATACATTAAATAAAAGTCATAATGATTTTCATTATGATCCCTAGACTGGTATGTGGAAATCTACTAAATCAGAACCTCTGGCTCTACATCTGACAATGTGAGTTAATAAGCTGTCGACTAAAAAATATAGTCACAACCTGAAAGCAGAGAGTTATTTTATTTGGCGGGAATGTTTAGGACTCCGAGCCCCAGAGACAGCATCTCAGTAGCTCTGAGGAAACGCTCCAAGGAGACTATCGACAAGTTTGCAACAAAGGGAGCAGGCAGTCTGAACTGAACCTGAAGATCAGGTATCGGGGAATTCAGCATTCTATGTATGCAAAGATGCAAGCCTCTGGGCTCACTGAATTCACTCCCTTCATACGCACCTCAGCTGTCTGGGGCCAACCCTGTCTCCTTGCACAGCTTGCTTCTTGCATTCCCCCAGTTCCTCTGCAATCACCGTGGAGGGTGGCACCGTTCACTGGATCGAAGTTTGGGGAGCTCTTATTGGAGGCCAGAAATCACTGCTGGCTATGACGTTACTTGTTTATTAACATGGCAGGAGATATTTTCATTTCACAAAACTGATTCTGAAGCACATTGAAGTTTGAGAGCTATTGCCCTGCAAGTCCAGGTGAAACTCATGATTTACCAATACAAAGTTGTAAGAATTAGTATCATTAGAAGTTAGAGTAAAATGTTGCTTCTTTTCTTGAAAAAACAATAGCAAAGGAATTCACTCTACAGATGCACATACCCATATTTTCATACATGAAATATAGGAAATTCTACATGCATGCATGAAATATGTTCCCATATTTCCATACATGAACTATAGGAATTCTACTTTCATGTGTAAAATATGCCATATTTTCATACATGAAATATAGGAAATTCTACATGCATGTATGAAATAACCCCCCATTTTCATACATGAAATATAGAAAAGTCTTCCTTCATGTATGAAGTGTGTCCCTATAATTTCACACATGAAATACAGGAAATTCTACTTTCATGTATGGAATATGCCCCTAATTTTCATAGATGAAACAGAAAATTCTATTGCCATAGATGGAAATCTGCCCCCATATTTCCATATATGAAATTGAAAAGTCTATATTTCATATATGAAATTTGCACCTATATTATCATACATGAAATATAGAAAATTCTATCTTAGTATATGAAATATGCACCTGGCTTGGGCTTCTGTTTCATCCCTGGAGGCTGGGCAGTCTTGGTTTTCATGGCTGCACTGTGGTGGGGTTGAAACGACCAGACAGGGTGCCCTTAATTTAGTGATTAAACCTCTCCTGTCTGGTTTGATCTGGCTGGGACCACAGTTTCTAGTGCATCCAGAGAATGGTGTCCTGACCGTCTGGATTTGAGGACCTTGGAAAGGTCACCTAGCCTCTAGGTCTCCTGGTGTTGGGGTTCCCAGCTCAAGCTTCCTTACTGAGAGTGCAGCCTCCTAGGCACCTTAGCATCCCCGGCTGGGTGCTGCGGCCCTGGCTGGGACTAGTCTGGGGTCGGGGTGTGAAGCTTTAGGGGGAGGAAGTAGTGAGACACAAGCCCTAAATGTTTGCTCAGGCACATTCCACATGAATTCACAGCCCAGGAAGCCCACTTTCCCTAAAGCTCCGGTTGCCTCAGGAACCAGAGATGGGCGTGAAAAAGTGTGGCCACCTTTAGACATTTCCTTTGACTACAACCTAACCACCGGGGCTTACTGGCACCTCTAATTCACAACACTTGAGGTTCTCTTAATGAGAGCTACCCTCAGCAAAGAGCACTGAAGAAACGAATTCCAAACAACATTCAAGTCAGTTTCAAGTATATCTCAGCATATTTACAGAAATCTGTAGCTGTCATAGATAATCCAAAAGGATTGCCTCCTTCCTTCCTTCCATATGTACACAGAAATCTGTATCTCTAATAGATACTCAAGAAGGACCTGATGTTCAGGACTTGGAACTGTGCTTAACCTTTTGGAACTACTGTGCTCTATGGCAAAATAATCCGAAAAAGAACAGGTATGCTGTATGTACATGTCATAACTGAATCCAGCAATTGTACACTGATAGCAAGCACAAATCAGCAAGCACAAATTGACTATACTCCAACACAGCATTGGCATGAGATTAAAGAAAAGGAAAAAAAGCAATGCCTAGTTTACTCCCTGCAACCTCCCCAATTAGGCTGCTATCCCACCCCTGGAGCCTGAGCAGATGTGTGCCTCATGTCTGGACTGGGGTGGTCGAGACAACCAAAATTTTAAAAGAGATGGGTAACCCTGAGATTTTGGCCCCACTACATACAATAGCCAAGACAGGGAATCAAGCTAATTGTAGAAACACAGATGAATGTACACAGACGATAGGGTACATATACACAGTGCAATAGTTCTCAACCTTAAAGAAACAGGAAATAAGGCCAAGCATGGCCACAGGAAAGAAAGTAGAGATGATCATTCCGAGTGAAGTAAGGGAGACAGGGAGAGACAAATATCGTATGATATCACTTCTGCTGCTGCTAAGTCGCTTCAGTCATGTCCGACTCTGTGCGACCCCATAGATGGCGGCCCACCAGGCTCCCCCGTCCCTGGGATTCTCCAGGCAAGAACACTGGAGTGGGTCGCCATTTCCTTCTCCAATGCATGAAAGTGAAAAGTCAAAGTGAAGTCGCTCAGTTGCGTCCAGCTCTTAGCGACCCCATGGGCTGCAGCCCACCAGGCTCCTCCGTCCATGGGATTTTCCAGGTAAGAGTACTGGAGTGGGGTGCCATTGCTTCTAGGTGTAAGCTAAAAGATGGATAAAAATGAACTTCTTGCCTGGAGATACAGCCTCACAGACTTAGAAAATAAGCTTTTGGTCACTAATATACAAGGATGTGTGGTGTGGAAAAGTGAGCTGCTTCAGACTAGTATATGCATACTAGTCTTGATAACATAAATGTCCAGGACCCTCTGTAGGACATAAGGAAACTTACTCCACACTCTGTAATAACCTGTATGGAAAAAAAATACATCTATGTATTAAGAAAAGTGAAACAAGTTGTGGTAGAAGGAAAAGGGGAAAAACCCCACAAGATTGTAATTCACCTATATGAGTGCCAAGTTGCTCAGCTGTGTTCGGCTCTTTGTGATCCTATGGACTGTAGCCCTCCGCCTCTTATGAGATTCTCCAGGCAAGAACACTGGAGTGGGATTCCCTTCTCTGGGGGATTTTCTCAACACAGGGATCAAACCCACATCTCTTTATATCTCCTGCACTGGCAGGCAGAGTCTTTACCACTACTGCCACCTGACTCCAATTCAAATAATGGGAGAGAAGCAGGAAAAATGAAAAAGAAATGCTAACTCTACATCCCTCAGGACATAGTGACCGAGGCTGGTGTCACACACCTGGAGAGTTCTGGGGCTGAGGGAGCTGGGAACATGGGGCAGGCAGTGTGCCTCCACAATGGACCTGGAGTGCCTGTTGCCTTAGCAGATGCTGAACCTCTAAATACAGGCAGAATAAATTAAGAGGTTGGAATTAACATATGCGCATTACTATATATAAAATAGGTAATCAAAAAGTACCTACTGAATAGCATAGGGAAGTTTATGAACACACTCTAATCACCTGTAGGCAAAAAAACAACCCAAAAGAGAATAAACAATAGGAAATCAACTTGACTCCAATATAAAATGTTGGGGATCTCCGAGGGGACCAGGCACACTGCAGGTAAAGAGCAGATATGGGGTCTCTGGGTACAGGATCCTGACCCATGAAGATGGGGTGAGACCCACACAATCCCCAAACCCTGCACCCAGGGTCACATAACCCTTGGTTAGGACACCAGTATCTGCTGGTTGGGCCTCTAAAGTGGGATACGAGTGGGTTCCTGTAACCTCCTGTGTAGGGGTTAATAGCTGCCTGTTGCTCTGGCTAAGCCATGAGAAAATCACCATGAGAAAAGAATAAAAGCAAAGTACAGCAATACAACATAACCCAAATAAAAGTTCACCGGGTTGATCAGTTGGGGTTGTCATGCCCTGCTAGGCTAAGGAAAAACATAGTGTGGACTTTAGAATACCAGGTCAGTGCAAATTCAGAACACTGCTTGTGCACACACTAAGATGTTTTCCCAAAGCTTATGCGGGTCTGTGACGTCCAACTAGGTGACAGCCCTTGTACAAGAAATAACAAAGATAGTTTAAAGTAATCAATAAAATGGGAGATGTGACTGGGGACACAGGAGGCTGACTTCATCGTGGCAGGACAGATACTTTCTGCTTGCCAAGACACTAAATAAGAGTGATGTGGCCGAGGAACAGGGCTCTTGACCCAGGTGGTCTTGAGTCCCCCAATCCCATCTTTAGAACTTTAATTCCGTCTCTAGCTTCTTTTTCCCAAACTGTGTGTCAACCACTTTTGATCCCTACCTGCTGCGCTGGCTGCAGCATTCCTGGGATGGTAGAAAGAAGTGTGGGGTCGGTCTCCTCTCCCCACACTTGTCCCAGAGAAGTCCTCCTTTCTTCCCTTTGGTTCTGTGTGATATTAACTGTTTTTCACAGCTGTCATGATAATGTTGAGCACACTACCTTGTTCTGGCAGGCTCGGTTTTTCTTGTCCCACTGAGGTGTAGAGAAAACACACCATGCGCAGGGCTGGGAGACGAGGTCCAGGTCTGCTCTCTGCTGAGTAGGGACGATCTACCAGAAGGAGAGCACAGCAGCGACCTCACCTGCTGCCCATTGGCCTTTTATGCCCTGTAATCAATTGCCCAGATAAACCTGCTCCCTTCCCACCATGCTTGTCCTGGTAAATTGGAATAACTACCAGGTAGGCCACCTGAGAAGTCTCCAGGAGGCCCAGGGAGGGTGAATCTTGAAGGGATAAAGAAGACAAACAGGCACATGTCTATAAAGTGAACGCCATAAAGCATTAATTACTAAACACAAATGAAACTCACACGTATTCTTCCCTTTTTCTTAGCTTTGTGTGTGTGGGGTCTCCCCGTACACGTGATCCTGACCCATGGAGATGGGGTGAGACTCACACAGTCCCCAGACCCCCGACCTGGGGTCACACGTCCTCTTGGTCAGGACACCAAGGCTGTGGTTGGTGGACTCACAATGTGTAAACAAGCCAGGTCCCTGGGACCTCTGGGGACCCTAGAAAGAAGTGTAGGAATCATCTCTTCTCCCTACAATTGTCCCTGAGAAGTCAGGCCCCTCCTGTTTTCACTGCGGTTCTGTGTGATTTTTTGCTGGATTGAAAGCTCGTGCTAGAATTGAACACACTACCTTGGTTCTGGCGGGCTCTGTCTTGTCCTGCTGAGGTGCTGAGAAAACAGGAGAGCTGGGCTGAAAGACGAGGGGCAGCTCAGTTGTCTTCGGAGGAGAGAGCCAACTGGAAGGAGAGCACAGCAGCAGCCTCACCTGCTGCCCATTGGCTTTTTGCCCATCCCTTTGCCCTGGAACCAATTCACCAGGTGCATCTGCCTCCCTACTCAACCTGAATGTGCTGGAAAATTGGAATGATTACCAGGTAGCCCACCTGAGGGGTCTCCACGAGCCCCAGGGAAGGTGAACCTGGCAGGGAAAAGACTATGAGCCTTATTGCAGCACTGACCCCGGGAGGGTCATGGAAGCCCACTCAGTGGAGAGCACGGTACCCAGAGAAGCCCACCTCAGCTCCAGACCCCAGATATCTGAGCACTGACATTCAGACAAAGGCACGGAGTTTTCTAGGACAGAGGCCAGGCCAGGTCTCCACCCAGGTCACCATGTCCTCATGCACAGAGAACATTGTCAAGTGTAAATGTTCTCATTTTACAAAGTATGCAGTCTCATCTAAACATCATCAGTGTAGACAGGACTTCAAAAGTGAAAGTGTTAGTTGCTCGGTCATGTCCGACTGTTTGTGACCCATGGACTGTGGCCCTCTCCAGCCTCCTCTGTCCATGGGATTTCCCAGGCAAGTATACCAGAGTGGGTAGCCATTCCCTTCTCCAAGGGATCTTCCTGACTCAGGGATCAAACCCAGGTCTCCTGAGTGGCAGGCAGATTCTTTACCGTCTGAGCCACCAGGGAAGCCCATAGACAGGATTTAGAGAGGTCTGAATCTACCATGTATAATAGAAGTTGGTCAGGTTTAAACTAGCTTAAAGCTGCTCTCCCAGGAAGCACAGGTCACACACACGCAGGGTCTCTCATCGTTGGACTTGGGGCTCACTTGCATGTGGGAACTAGCATGTACAGTTCTTAAAAAAGAAATCATCACTGGGCTCCCCACTTCACCCACATCAGGAAACTCAAAGAACCTTTGTCATTAAACACTTCAACAGGCAAAACAAAACTGTTACCAATATCTGGCCATGTGATGGTCAGGATCCAGGGGACACCCAGGGATTTCTTAGAGTTCAGCCCAGTGTCCTATGAAGACAAACAGGAAGTGGCTTGATTCCATCATCCCAGGCTTCCAGCAGGAGGCAGTCATATTGGAAGCCTTCCAGAAAAGGATATTCTTTATCAGAATAAAACATATATTGTTGAAATTGCAAGCACACTAGTTACTATTTGCCAACCTAAAATATTCTTAAAAGCTTGGCCACCTGATCTGTGCAGTTCCCATTGATTCCTTTGTGTTCAGATTTTTTGGGTAGAAAAAAGGCATCATGTCAAATTAGTTTCTTCTAATTCTATTATTTGCTATTTTATGAATGAAAGGTCACACTTGAAAAAATATGTAAGAAAATTCCTACAAAAATTAGTGAGTCAAAGAGCCCATAAGCTGCATGCCCTTTGCCTTCTAACAGTTTCAAATTCCTCCCTCAAGAAACCTGATAAAATAGGCACTCTGATTTTTCACTTCTCTATTCAAACTGTGCTAAAATGAAATTGATACTCATATCAACAAGTAAGAGTTCCTGAGTTTTGAGACGTCACACCAGGGTAACAGGTGCTTGTGAAAACAGAAGGTTCCTATGCTGCTAGTAGGCAAACCACATCCTTAAAATAAGCTTAGTTTCTAATTGGATTTAATTACGACACTACCTGGTTACATGAAGTATGAACCAAGAGTCTAAATATAGTAGGCAATATGTAAAGACAAATTTGATGCCCCATTGTTGTTGTTCAGGCTCTCAGTTGTGTCCGACTCTTTGCTACTACATGGACTGCAGTACATCAGGCTTCCCTGTCCTTCACCATCTCCTGGAGCTTGCTCAAACTCATGTCCATCGAGTCAGTGATGCCATCCAACCATCTCATCCTCTGTCGTCTCCTTCTCCTTCTGCCTTCAATCTTTCCCAGCATCAGGGTCTTTTCTAATGAGTCAACCTAAAGTATTGGAGCTTCAGCTTCAGCATCAGTCCTTCCAATGAATATTCAGGATTGGTTTCCTTTAGGATTGACTGATTTGATCTCCTTGCAGTCCAAGGGACTCTCAAGAGTCTTCTTCAGCACCACAGTTCAAAAGCATGAATCCTTTGGTGCTCAGCCTTCTTTATGGTCCAACTCTAACATCCACACATGACTACTGGAAAAACCATAGCTTTGACTAGATGGACCTTTGTTGGCAAAGTAATGTCTCTGCTTTTTAATATGCTGTCTAGGTTTGTCATAGCTTTTCTTCTAAGGAGCAAGCATCTTTTAATTTCATGGCTGCAGTCATCATCTGCATTGATTTTGGAGCCCAAGAAAATGTGAGAGTAAAAGCTACTGGTTTTTCCAGTAGTCATGTACGGATGTGAGAGTTGAACCATAAAGAAAACCGAGCACCGAAGAATTGATGCTTTTGAACTATGGTGTTGGAGAAGACTCTTGAGAGTCCCCTGGGCTGCAAGGAGATCAAACAAGTCATTCCTAACAGAGATCAACCCTGAATATTCATTGGAAGGACTGATGATGAAGCTGAAGCTCCAATACCTTTGGCCACCTGATGCAAAGAGCCAACTCATTGGAAAAGATTCTGATGCTGGGAAAGATTGAAGGCAAAAGGAAAATAAGGCAGAGGAAGAGATGGTTAGATGGCATCACCAAGTCAATGGAAAAAAATTTGAGCAAACTCCAGGAGATAGCAAAGGACAGGGAATCCTGGTGCACTGCAGTCCATGGGATCACAAAGAGTCAGACACAACTCACCAACTGAACAACAACAATTACAACAACGTGAGAGTAAATGTTTCTTGTCAGATCTGCAGCTGTTTTGCACAAATTGGTTTAGAATACTATCCAATATAGATCATCTCTAAGTCTGGTTAAGTGTGTCACTAGTGTGTGAATCAAAAGGTGATGTATTCATTCCAGGAAGGAATAGACTGTTACCTTGGACAGTCTATAAAACTTATACATAATCCACTCAACATTTCAAATAATAAAATATTTATCTGAAATTTAGAAAGAATTGCAGTTTTCCTCTTGGAAAGTTGTGTCCTATCTATGAAAACATTTCCTCTGCCCTTTCTGTGAACTAAGGCTTCCCTAGTGGTTCAGATTGTAAACAATTTGTGTGCAATGCAAGAGACCCAAGTTCGATCCTTGGGTTGGGAAGGTCCCCTGGAGAAGGGAATGTCAACCCACTCCATATTCTTGTCTGGAGAACTCCATGGACAGAGGAACCTGGCGAGCTAGAGTCCATGGGGTCACAAAGAGTTGGACATGACTGAGAGACTTTCACTTTCTGTTAATAATTTTTCACAGGAATAATATTTTAACTCCTCAGTTGCTGATGTTATTACCAAGATAACCTTGTCCTCGTGGATGAGGGAGGTGGAGTTGATTCATTGTGATTGCTCTCTGGTCAAATGACTCTCCCAATTTCTAATCATGTCCCTACATTCAAAACATTTCTTTTTATATCCATCAAAGTCCACTTCTCATATCTTCATGTACACCAAATAATAGATACCTGGTAAATTCAGATTATATCAAACAGTCTTTCCATAGCTTTTCCCATATCAATTTAATCAGAACATGGTGAAGCAGGGAGAAGGGTTGAAATTTTACATGATTTATAAGGCCCCTAAAAAAACATTAGACAGAAATCCTAGCGTTTACTGGTCTATATGAATGAATTACCATGTGTCTTTTTTATGTAATTGCAAGAAATGACTAACTAGAGTTGCAACAAATTGGAGTTATGCTTGGAATGATGTGAGTTGAAACAGGTTGGATGAGGGCATATGAAGATGTATGGGATAATACATACTTAAGGGGGTATCAACAAGTATGTATCCATAAATTGATAAGGTATACTTTGTAAACAAAGATTAAACAGTTCACTTTTTTTTTTCACTACCTGACCCTTCCAGAATTTGCCATCGCCACCTGAATCCCCTGTGGACTTCATGGTTTATTGCCACCAGATTAAAAGTAGTTACATGAATCCTGGTTAGATTTGTGCCCTTTGCTTTGAAATTGCTTACGTTTCTCTCTCGTAGTATGATCTTCTGATTGCCAATATCTGTATCACTTATTTTGTCTACTTTATAAGATTGTCTATTGCATTGTCCACTGTGTAACCATCTTCCATGTATATAGATATGTCTATGTATATAAGTATCTATATCTATATGTATTTATAATAGATATTTACATCTGTATGTTCATAGATATTTCTGTCTATATGTACATAGATATTTATATTTCTCTTTATGTAGATATTTCTATCTCTATGTAGCCAGGCATTTATATCACTGTGAACCTAGACATTTACATCTCTATGTACCTAGATATTTATATATTTATGTTCCTAGACATTTATTTCTTTTCCATGGGGATGGTCTTGATCCTTGTTTCCTGTACAATGTCAAGAACCTCCATCCATAGTTCATCAGGCACTCTATCTATCAGATCTAGTCCCTTAAATCTATTTCTCACTTCCACTGTATAATAAGGAATTTGATTTAGGTCATACCTGAATGGTCTAGTGGTTTTCCCTACTTTCTTCAATTTAAGTCTGAATTTGACAATAAGGAATTCATGATCTGAGCCACAGTCAGCTCCCGGTCTCGTTTTTGCTTACTGTATAGAGCTTCTCCATCTTTGGCTGCAAAAAATATAATCAATCTGATTTCAGTGTTGACCATCTGGTGATGTTCATGTGTACAGAGTTCTCTTGTGTTGTTGGAAGAGGGTGTTTGCTATGACCAGTGCGTTCTCTTGGCAAAACGCTATTAGCCTTTGCCCTGCTTCATTCTGTATTCCAAGGCCAAATTTGCCTGTTACTCCAGGTGTTTCTTGACTTCCTACTTTTGCATTCCAGTCCCCTATAATGAAAAGGACATCTTTTTTGGGTGTTAGTTCTAAAAGGTCTTGTAGGTCTTCATAGAACCGTTCAACTTCAGCTTCTTCAGCATTACTGGTTGGGACATAGACTTGGATTACTGTGATATTGAATAGTTTGCCTTGGAAACGAACAGAGATCATTCTGTTGTTTTTGAGATTGCATCCAAGTACTGCATTTTGGACTCTTTTGTTGACCATGATGGCTACTCCATTTCTTCTAAGGGATTCCTGCTCACAGTAGTAAATATAATGGTCATCTGAGTTAAATTCACCCATTCCAGTCCATTTTAGTTCACGGATTCCTAGAATGTCGACATTCACTCTTGCCATCTCCTGTTTGACTACTTCCAATTTGCCTTGATTCATATATCTATATACATAGACATTTATATCTCTATGTAAGTAGAATGTACATTTCTATGTACCTAAACATTTATGCATCTAAGTACGTAGACGTTTGCATCTCTATGTACCCAGATGTTTATATCTATGTACACTTATGTATAAACAAGTAGATGTCTTACCAGTGTAACAGGGCCTGGAGAAAAGGGAATGCTCCTACAAAAAGAGTCAGACATGATGACTGAACATCACCAAAATAGAAAATACATTCGGTTCCCCTGCCACCAACAACACACTGTATATCGATGTTACTACAATATGAAATAAGGGTTAATTTAAACAAGAATGTGCAGGGGACCTTCCCTGCAGTCCAGTGATTAAGATTCTGTGCATTCCTGGATGAAATATGGAAAAAATTCTGATTGAAATTATACTATTCCTGAAAATTATACTATTTTCAGGAAAGTATATTTACATATTCTCATCTAAGGCAAGGTTGTCAGAAACACACATCAAACTGCCATAGGAATTCACATTTAAGTTCAATCTAAAATACGACACAAGTGAACTTGTCAGTGAAACAGAAAGAGACTCACAAATCCAGAAACAAATGAATGCCTGTGGGAATTTGGTTATGGGTACTGCCAGATTGAAGTAGAAATTAGAGATAAAAATCTCTATGCATAATGAAAGGAAAACAATAGGATAGTATGCAGTGGAGTGATATATAGCTATGATTTCATAATGTCTTTAAATGACATATATTCCATTAAAATATTGAATCACTATGTTGTATCTCAAAGCAAATATAACAGTGTTAATCAACTGTAACTCAGTTTAAAAAAAAAACAGTGAATGAATAGCTACAAACACAAGAAATAATCAGTAATGAAGGTTAGCAAAGTAAAAATGGGAAAAGTTTAGGAATAGAAATTCCCATCAAGAAATTAATTTGGATAAGATTACTAAAAATGTCCATTAGTTCATCCACTAGAAAGAGCAATATGGAGAATCTTTAAAAAACAAAACAAAGAAGTGCCTTAAGAAACAGCAATCACATGCCTGGGAATATAGTCAGGGAAAAGCAACGTTTTTGGAGGCAAGGGTACCCACAGTATCCTGGGTACCCTCTGGGTAACACCAGGAATGATCTCCACTTTTTGTAATAATCTATGCAAGAAAAGTTCTTGAAATACAACATATACATATCTATGTGTGAGTGAACCAAGCGGCTATGAATTAAAAAACAAAACAAAACACTAATTGCCTTGTAATTCACCTATACACTCAAGTTCAAATAATAGGATAAACACAATAAATATAGAAACATATCCTGACTCTATTTCTCTCTTCCCATGGTCAGACTTTATTTTTCTGGGCTCCAAAATCACTACAGATGGTGACTGCAGCCATGAAATTAAAAGACGCTTACTCCTTGGAAGGAAAGTTATGACCAAACTAGATAGCATATTCAAAAGAAGAGACATTACTTTGCCAACAAAGGTCCAGCTAGTCAAGGCTATGGTTTTTCCTGTGGTCATGTATGGATGTGAGAGTTGGACTGTGAAGAAGGCTGAGCGCCGAAGAATTGATGCTTTTGAACTGTGGTGTTGGAGAAGACTCTTGAGAGTCCCTTGGACTGCAAGGAGATCCAAGCAGTCCATTCTGAAGGAGATCAGCCCTGGGATTTCTTTGGAAGGAATGATGCTAAAGCTGAAACTCCAGTACTTTGGCCACCTCATGCGAAGAGTTGACTCATTGGAAAAGACTCTGATGCTGGGAGGGATTGGGGGCAGGAGGAGAAGGGGACGACAGAGGATGAGATGGCTGGATGGCATCACTGACTCGATGGACGTGAGTCTGAGTGAACTTCGGGAGTTGGTGATGGACAGGGAGGCCTGGCGTGCTGCGATTCATGGGGTTGCGAAGAGTCGGACACGACTGAGCGACTGATCTGATCTGATCTGATGGTTACCTTGGCTGTTATCCCATCTCTGGAGACTGGGCAGGCTTGGGTCCGAAGGCTGGATTGTTGTGGGGCTTAGGGTCCTGGGAGGATGTGACAGACAGTGTGACCCCATGATGTTTCGGGAGTGTCTCTTGCCCTCTGCTGCTGCTGCTGCTATGTTGCTTCAGTCGTGTCCGACTCTGTGCGACCCTATAGACGGCAGCCTACCAGGCTCCTCCGTCCCTGGGATTCTCCAGGCAAGAACACTCTGCAGGAGTCCTCAATCTTTAGTCACAGGTGAAGTAAATTAAGAGATTTGAC
Organism: Bos javanicus; assembly: GCF_032452875.1. Taxonomy (NCBI): domain Eukaryota; kingdom Metazoa; phylum Chordata; class Mammalia; order Artiodactyla; family Bovidae; genus Bos; species Bos javanicus. Next base: position 28,957,556 of record NC_083888.1, read on the forward strand.
CTAACGTAGACACACATATTGGAGAAGGCAATGGCACCCCACTCCAGTACTCTTGCCTGGAAAATCCCATGGATGGAGGAGCCTGGTGGGCTGCAGTCCATGGCGTCGCTGCGAGTCGGACACGACTGAACGACTTCACTTTCACTTTTCAATTTTCATGCATTGGAGAAGGAAATGGCAACCCACTCCAGTGTTCTTGCCTGGAGAATCCCAGGGACGGGGGAGCCTGGTGGGCTGCCGTCTATGGGGTCACACAGAGTCGGACACGACTGAAGTGACTTAGCAGTAGCAGCAGCAGACACACATATATGTATCCAATAGATGATCGAAAACGACCTACTGAATAGTAGATGGAAGTTTACTGAACACACTGTAATCACCTAGATGGGAACAAGAACTTGAAAGAGAAGAGATAAATGTTCATACATCAATGAATCAAGTTCCTGTACACCTGAAACACACATAAAATCAGAAATCATCTCTATTTCAATATAAACACACGGAAATGACTGGTGGAAAAATTTGTGGGGGTGAAAAATGCTGCCGCCTTGTGGCCATTTTCTGTAACAACAGCTTGAAAAGCTGTAGTGATGGGCATTGCGCCTAGTCGAAAACAGCTGATCTGAACAAATGTCCTAGGGGCAGTCATCAGAAAATAATTTAAAACAGGGACGAATTGCAAGAAGCTGAATCGAGAGGTAACATGCAAATTGAAACCACAGGAAGGAATTACTTCTCAGCACTCAGAATGGCCATTGTCAGAAACTTGACAACACTGATGGAGAAGGTGTGGAGAAAAGGGAATATTTCTCCCCTGATGCTGGAGATATAAATTGGTACGAGACACTATGAAAGATCATGTGAGGGTTATTAAAGAAAGAAAATGAGAATGGGGTTAGAACAGTCTCTAACACCATACACGAAATTAACTCCAAATCCCAAATATCTAAATGTTAGGAGAGATTCTATGAAAGTCTTAAGGAAAACATAGGCAGGACACATGATGATATAAACTACAAGGCCTTTTGGCGTTTGGGTGACATCGTTGCAAGGTCTTTCAGAATCCATCTCCTAGAGCAATGAGAAATAAACCAAAACCAGGAAAAGGAGACCAACTTCAGTCTCAAACCAGGTGCTCAGAAAAGGAAACCTTAAGGAATGAAGAAGGCAACGGAGAATGTAAAGAAATATTTGCAAACCAGGATATCCACAAGCAATTCATTTCCTAAATCAACAAACAGCTCACAATTTTGTAGTATTTAAATAAAGCTGATAGTGTAAAAATATTGAATCACTATGTTGTATCACAACACAAATATACTTATGTTAATCAACTGTACTTCAATTACAGGAAAAATTGGAGGTATAGTTACAAACACAAAAGAAAACAAGAAGAAAAAAGGAATAAAATGAAAATGGGAAATTTTATATGATGGAAAAACCAGTTGAGGAATTGCTTTGGATGAGATTATTAACAATCACATAAACTAGATTTGCCATTTTAATCTTTGCTTCGAACAGAACGAATTAGTCAAAAGAGGCCAATGAATCTACCAGCAAGATAAATATGGACAAGAAAGCCATGCAAAAGTCACATTCTGATAATGAGAACTATCATAAGACACATAAAAATTTTGATGATATTTTCAAAAGCGATTCAAAAGGTGTTAACTCTGAAGATGTATTTCCTGTATTTTTATCTACACCCCAAGTTTCTGGGTTGAAATAAGGCAGAGTTTGTACTTCAGGCCAGAAACTCTGTGCCCCAAGTTTTGGGGATGAAATAGGACAAAATTCATATTTCAGGCCAGAAACTCTGTGCCCCAAGTTTCTGGGCTGAAATACAGAAAAAAATCCATTTGACATTATACTATTTCAGAAAATTATACTCTTGTCAGAAAAATGTATTTCCATACTCCCATCTAAGCACAAGCTGAAATCAAGATTGCTGGGAGAAATACCAATAATCTCAGATATGCAGATGACACCACCCTTATGGCAGAAAGTGAAGAGGAACTAAAGAGCCTCTTGATGAAAGTGAAAAAGGAGAGTGGAAAAAGCCAGCTTAAAACCCAACATTCAGAAAACTAAGATCATGGCATCCCATCCCATCACTTCATGACAAACAGCTGGGGAAACAATGGAAACAGTGAGAGAGTTTATTTTCTTAGCCTTCAAAATCACTGCAGATGGTGACTGCAGCCATGAAATTAAAAGACACTCACTCCTTGGAAGAAAAGTTATGACCAACCTAGACAGCATGTTAAAAAGCAGAGACATTACTTTACCAACAAAGTTTCAGGTTACAAAATTAATACAAAGAAATATCTTGCATTCAAATTGAAAGATCAGAAACAGAAATTAAGAAAATAATTCTGTTTACCATCACATCCAAAAGAGTAAAATACCTAGAAATAAATCTACCTAAGCAGGCAAAAGATCTGTACTCAGAAAACTGTAAAACACGGATGAAATAAATAAAGGTGACACAGATAGATATTCTGTGTTCTTGGATTGGAGGAATAAATATTGTGAAAATGAATATGCTACCTGAAGCAATCTATGGATTCAATGCAATTCTTCTCAAATTTCAAGTGGTATTTTTCACAGAATTAGAACAAAAAAATTTTACAAATTGTATGGAAACACAGAAGACTGTGAATAGCTAAAGTCATCTTGAGAAAGAAAAAATGAGGAAGAATCAATCTTCCTGACTTCAGACTATACTACAAAGCTACATTAATCAAAATACTATGGTACTAGCACAAAAACAGAAATATAGATCAATGAAACAGGATAGAAAATTCAGAGATAAATCCAAGTATCAATGATCACCTAATCTATGACAAAGGAGATGAGAATATAAAATAGAGAACAGACAGTCTCTTCAATAAGAGGTTCTGGGAAAACTGTACAGCTATGTGGAAAATAATGAAATTAGAGCACTCTTAATACCATATACAAAAATATTTGCAAGATGGATTAAAGACATAAATATAAGTCTGGATACTATAATATTTTAGAGGAAAACATAGAACAATCTTTGACATGACTCACAGAAACATCTTTATTGATCCACTTGCTAGAGTAATGAAAATAAAAGCAAAAATAAGCAAATGGGACCTAATTAAACAAATACTTTTTCACAGCAAAGGAAAACACAAACAAAATGAAAAACAGAATGGGAGAAACCATTTGCAAATGAAGCAACTGGCAAGAGAATAATCTCCAAAATATACAAAGAGCTCATGCAGCTCAATTAAAAAAAAAAACCATGATCAAAAAAAGAGCAGAAGAAAGCATACTGATGGAAATAGCACATGAAAAGATGCCAAATATAACTAATTATTAGAGAAAGGCAAATAAAAATCTACAATGAGGTATTACATCACACTGGTCAGAACGGCCATCATCAAAATGTCTACAAATAATAAATGCTGGAAAGCGTGTGGAACCCTCCAACATTGTTTGTGGAAATTTAAATTGGTAAAATCAGTATGGAGAGCAGTATGGAAGTTCCTTTAAAAAACTACAAAGAGCTACCATGTGATTCAGCTATTCCACTCCTGGGCATATATTCAGAGAAAAGCATAATTCAAAAAGATGCATGCACTTCAGTACTTATTGCAGGACTACCTATAATTTTGAGGACACTGAAGCAACCTAAATGTCCATCGACAGAGGAATGGATAACAAAGTTGTGGTACATATATACAACGGAATATTACTCAGCCATGAAATAATGCCATTTATAGCACCATGGATGGACTTAGAGATTGTCATACTGAATGAAATAAGTCAGATGGAAAAAGGTACATATCATACTTGCTTATATGTGGAATCTAAATAATGGGTACAAATGAACGTATCTACAAAACAGAGAGTTAGAGATGTAGAAACACAATTATGATTTCCAGGTGATAAAGGGGGATGGGATACATCAGGAGATTGTGATGACTTACACACACTTGTTGTTTAGTTGCTAAGTTGTGTCCAACTCTTTGCAACCCCATGAACTGTAGCCCACCAGGTTCCTCTGTCCATGAGATTTTCCAGGCAAGAATACTGAAGTGGGTTACCATTTCCTTCTCCAGGGATCTTCCTGACCGAGGGATTGAACCCACGTGTCCTGTGGCTCCTGCAGTGCACACAGCAGTATATGTAAAATAGATAGCCAATAAGGATCTACTGCATAGCGTACAGAACTGTACTCAATACGCTTTAATGGCCTATTTGGAAAAATAATCTAAAAAAGAGTAGATATATGTACATAAATAATGGATTCACTTTGCTGTACACCTCAAACTAACACAATATTGAAAATCAACCACACTCTAATAAAAATTTATAAAAAAGAATACAGACATTATCTAACATTCTTCAACCACAATGCAATATAATTAGAAACCAAAATAAAAAAGTCAACAGATTATATGTGAATATGTAAAAATATTTTTAGATTATTCATTAGTCAAAAATTATAATAGCCATAGAATGTTTGCTTTAATAATCTATTATTGGTAATAGGTCATTCCCAGACTTTGTGATTTCAAAACAGTCATGTTCATTATGTCTCATTTGGTGAGGGAAGTATCAGCAATTTGAAAATTGCTTCATCATGTGGTCCTGGCTTGGGGGCTTTCAGGTGGCAGCTGCCAGATGTTGTCTGGGCCTGCAGGCACTTGAAGACTTGCCCTGAGCTAGAGAATGCAATTCCAAGGAGTTTATTCACATTTCTGAGAAGAAAATTCTGATAGGTTGGTCTCTCTCCTTATGGGCATCTCCACAGGGCTGCATTAGGTGTCCCCTCCGGTGGTGACTGGGTTTCCCCGGAAATAGGGAGGTCCCACTGTCAGAGGGAGCCAGGCGCAAGTCATTCTTTTCTTGACCTAGCAACTGAAGTCACTTAACATCATTCCCACCACATTCTGTTTGTTCAGAAGCTCTCTACTAATTTTAACAGTCCACATTCATAGGGAAGGATGATAGAACCCAACTTTGATAGAAAGTGTTACAGACATGGGGATGTATTTTAAAATTACCATAATATGTTATAACTAACTAAATAAAAGCATCCCACAAGGATGTAAAGCAGATAATGCAGTGCTCAGGATTTGTAAAAATAAAAAGAAAGAAATATTAGATGAGTGAAATGCCTAAGATAGCTGATATTAATGAAACAGGAAACAAAGATGATAAAGATTCAAAAGTAAGTTAAACAAACCAAAATTTAATATTTAAAAACACTAATTGACAAACTTTAGCCCTGTCTCATAATAAAGAGAAAAGGCCCAAATGGAATAATACTTGGGCTAAAATCTTTATATATGTAAAGACACATCAAAAGCATTTAAATTATAAAGGAAATAGAAATTGGTGAAATAAATTTGAAACTAGAAATATATCTTACTTAACTACATAAGATAGGACATTTCTGGAATGAATTAAATCAATACTTGAAAACAACTGAGTCAATATTTAAATACTTATATCACCTGTTCCAGAGAGAATAGAAATAGAAAAATACAAGAAAAGTACAAGAAGAAATCGTTGTAAACCAAGATGTCTTACAAAGAGAGATGTAAATAAATTAAAAAATAGAACATGAAATTTGCAATGCTTATAGAAAGTAATATATTTAAAAATATACCTTACATAGCTGGGCAAATTTTTATTTGGATAAATATATGTAGTTTTTTCTTTCAAAGACAGAAAAGAAAATCAAACTAAATAGGTGAAGTTTTTGCTTCAGAGGTCTAAATATCACAAAGATATTTGTCATAAAATACTCAGCAATTCAAATGTAAAGATGAACAGGATATTTAATTGAACTCAACACATCTAAAATTCTTATGAATGAGGCCAAGAAATATTAAAATAATTTTGAAAAAGAAGAACGGCAGTAAGCCTGTGCCATACAACCCCTACATATTCCAAAAGTCTTCAGGACTGGCCTCTGATGAAATCTTGAGAGGTAACCTTGAACCCTTGGAATATTCTGCCTGATACGAGTGTAACTTTGTACACCCAGAGCCTTGAGTTATGTCCAGTGGTATATGCTAACAATGAGACTCATCGTGAACTATTTTTGTGTACCTGGAACTTTGGACCACCTTGCATCATTTTGACCTCTAGGGGTTGGGGTGTGGTCCCTGGAGACTGAGTAGCTAAAGTCAGAGATGTGGGTGCTCCATGCCTATATAACTGATTCCAATAAAAACCTGGACACTAAGGCTTGGGAAAGCTTCCCTCACTGGCAGCACTGTGTGCAAATGGTATACATGGTGGCTGGGAGAATCAAGTGCCGTTGCCTCTGTGGCTCTAATGGGAGAGCAGAGCTGGGAGCTCACACTTAGGGGCTGCTGTGCTCTGCCACACCCATCTGTTTCCTCTGCTGATTCTAATTTGTATCCTTTCACTGTAAGAAACAGTAACTGAGTGAGTATAACAGCCTGTGTCCTTCTAACAAATCGTCACACCTGGGCGGGTTTTTAAAGGACCCTGACAAAGGAACCCATGTGGGTGGGCACTCACTAGCTCAAATCTTTCAGAAATAATTGTGAAGCTATGGAGATTTAAAGTGTGACAATGGCATAGAAACAGAAAATATTAACAGACTAAAAGAGAATAAAATATTCAATGCGAAGAAATGACATCACAGATAAAAGATAAATTATTGAACAAATTGATCAAGACTACCCACTCAGGGAAAATAAATGTAGATTTCTATCAAGACATCATGTATCAAAATGTCTCAGATAGGAAAGCCTGAATGTGAAAGGCAAAATGAAATATATGCTTAAAAGAACATATAGGATATTTTTATACTCTCAGGATAGGCACAGTTTTATTAAAGTAGACAGTCATAAAAGAGAATATTTCTTAACTTGACAACATTAAAATTAAACACAACTGCACACCAAGAGGCATCGTAAACCTACAGAGATTAAACAGATGCAATCTGACTGACAAGAATTTAAATATATTCAGATTAGTACATCCAGAATATATATTAATCTAACACAAATATATTAGTTCATTCAACAAATCCTTATTGAGTGTCTGTTATATGCAAATTGCTGTTCTATTAGTAATTGCGAACAGAACTGTAGGAAACAAAACAGACAATAACTCCTCACAGGAAAGACAGGCAATAGTAAATAAATGAATAAGCATAGTTATCAATCTTGGCTTTTAGTAAGTGCTATAGAGATAAATAAAGCAATTGAAGAAACACAGAGCTTTGCAGGGTATGAGGGATGTTATTTTAGATAGGTTATTTAGGGAGGAACAATATAAAAACTCTATTCTTGAACCTAATAGGTTACAAGTCAGTGTGAGAAAGAAAATGACCCAATAGAAACAGGTTATTCTCCATTGAATTCACTCTATGGCCAAAGATTACTGAAACTTAAAATAATTTTGCCCGTGTGTTCATGTTAAGAGGTTTGTGGGATTTCAGAGAGAACATTTGAATATGAGTGGACAATTTTTGAAGCTGGGTGATGAGTTAATGGCAGTTTGCTATAATTATTCTCTCTCTCTTCCCTTTTCTTTCTTCTTTTCTCTTTCTCTATATATGTACACATATATAAAATCATACATACATAAATATATAATTAAAATTAAATATAATTATGCATTTAATTTATATATATATGATTTTCTATAAAGAAAATAATTAACATTGCAATACAATTATAAATGTAAAGTATACATAATTATATACACATATATAATTGCAAACACAATAATTTATATTATATATATTAATATATAATTATATATGAGATATATATCATAAATATATAAATAACAAATATTAGAAATGAAAATGAAATATCACCGAAGTTCATTGTTGTTCAGTTGCCAAGTCGTGTCCGACTCTTCACGACCCCATGGACTGCAGCATGCCAGGCTACTCTGTCCCTCACCACCTTCCAGAGATTGCTCAAATTCATGTCCTGTGCATCAGTGATGCCATCCAATCATTCCATCCTCTGTAGCCCTCGTCTCCTTTTGCCCTCAATCTTTCCCAGCATCAGGGTCTTTTCCAATGAGTCTGCTCATGAGAAGTTATTGTCTGTTTTGTTTCCTACAGTTCTGTTTGCAATTATTAATAGAACAGTAATAGAACAGCTCCAAAGTATCGGAGCTTCAGCTTCAGCATCAATCCTTCCAATGAATATTCAGGGTTGACCTCCTTTAAGCCTAACTGGTTTGATCTCCTTGCTGTCCAAGGAGCTCTTAAGTGTCTCCTCCAGTTCAAAAGTTCATTTATCTACAGATATAAACTAGATAGCTAGTAAGTATTACTAACAACTTTATGTCAAAATTTGAAAAATAGACAAATTTTTAGAAAACATAATTTATTAGTCAATCCAAAAGAAATAAAAATATTCACAATCCAATAATTATTAATGAAGTTGAATCTGTAATTAAATACTTTGTCAAAAAGAAACCCCAGGTCAAAATTTAATCACTAATAAGTTTTTGAGGAGAATGCTATTACACAAAATTTCAGAGACTAGAGAGAGAGAAGGAGCAAATCTTTATAGAAGTATTTCAAATAATGTAAATAGGTACTGTCTCCTCCAGGAATGGAATGGAATGCCCATGGTACCCCCACCTTGGGTGTGAATCCAGCTATTCATGTCCAAAATGTAGAGCACTGAAAGGGGAGAAACCTAGCAAGCAGTACTTTGACCAGATGGTCAAGGTATGTCACCCACGGTAGGTCACGCTGATGGCTTGTGCCCTTGACATGCTGTGATGAAGAGGGAACTTAATCTCTCTGACATTCTTTCCAAAAACTCATAAACCTAATCTAACCATGAAAAGCAATCAGATAATGTTCCAGATTAAGGAATGTTCTACTAAATACCTGGCCAGTATCCCTCAAAATTATCAAGGTCATGAAGATGGTGAATGACTGGGCACTGTCCTAGACCAACGACATCAAGGAAACATGAACAAACACAGTAGGGCATCCTGGATCACTTCTGGGAACAGAAAAAGAATACTAGAATAAAAACTGGGGGATCTGAATAAACTCTGGATTTTAGTTAATAGCAATACATTGTTGACAAATGTACCATGGTTATGAAAGGTGTTAACTTTAAGGAGTCTGATTAGTCTATCTTTTCATTATGTTTGCAACTTCTGTCTAGATCTAAAATTTATTCCAAAAGTAAAACATTATTATCTATAAGATTGGAACAAAGTATTAACAGAACTGTTATTATTCCCAGGAAGCATACTTGCATTATAAAAAACTCCAGAGAATCTACAGATAACATGTTTAGCAAAATTGCTAAAAGCAAAGTCAACATAGAGAACTTAAAGGTATTTTTAATTAGCAACAATTACAAAATAAAAATTTTAAAAGACTCCAATTAAAAGCCATATCAAAAACTATAGAATATAAAGAAATCAATAAAAACAAAATGTGCAAAACAGCCACACTTAAAATTATAAAACATAAAATGTGTACGTTCACAGATCAAGAGAATTAACCACTCATTTTTGTAAAGAAATCTATTCTTTAACAATTGATACATTGATTTAATGGAATCACAACAGACAGCTTGCTAGGTAACTGTGGGAATGATGGTAAGCTAAATGTAAGATGTACATGGGAATTCAAATGGCCATGACTAAATAAGTCAATACTAAATATTAAGAGTGACAATGATAAGTAGGATAGTATGGTAGGGGCAAAAGTATAGACAAACAAACCAAGAGAACATAATAAGAGCACAAAAGGAATCATACACACACTTGATTGGACAGACATGGCATTGCAGAGCAGTGAAGAAAGAACAGGTCTTTCAATGACAGTGATGAGCCAATTTGATATTCATGCAGAAAAAAATAAAAATTGATCCTTCACACCATTTACACACACACACAAAACAATGCCCACATGGACTTTAAATCTATATGTGACAAGTAAACAACTGTTAGAATATATTCTAATGAAGTATATTAATGACCCTGGTGTAGGAAAAGATTTCCTAAGCTTTCTACAAAAAGCTTAAAATATAAAAAGATTAAAGTATCAGATTACATTAAAATTGTGAACATATCTTCATGGATATAGTGACTAATAATAATAAAAAAATGCCATTAATAATAATGAAAAAGCAAGTCATAGAGTGGGGGGAAATGTCAGGCACAAAAAAACAGAGAAAGGAGCCTCTCTAGGTGATGTAGTGTGCTTTTACAGATCAGGGAAAAAAGATTCAACTAAAAATTTGGGAAAATATTTGACCAAGTATTTCTCAGAAGGGAGGTCTTTGAATGATTAATGTTTATATAAAAAGCTGCTAAACATCATTAGTCATCATGAAATGGATATTAAGGCATCCAAGAGACAGCTACATACCCATCATGATGACTAACATTCAAGGCTGTTGGGAACTGACTCTGTTGCTGCTAAGATGTAAATTGGCATCATCTCTTTAGAAAACTGTTTTACAGTACGCCAAGTCTGAACAAAAGTACATCCCTGCAACCAGCAATTTCCCTCCTATGTAGAGCACCAGAACGTGAGTACCAAAAGACATATGCGAGTTTTATTTCATCCACATCTAAGGACATGGATTAAGAGTCAAATCTGCTACACATATTGGTAGTCAGAAAGTTTCTTGGCAAATTGAGAAGCAAAGGAGAGTGTCATTTTTCATTACTCAGCTGTCATGGACTGGTTGGCTCTGGAGGGTGAGGCTGGTTGGCCAGTAGCTGAGAGGGGGCAGGTAGGAGGGCACAAGAGCAGTGGTCCAGCTGTCACTGCTGGAGGAGGTCCAGTCTGCTGAACAGAACATCCTGTATCTCGACAGAAATCAGTACCTGGTAGCCCGACACTGTGATGGAGAACTGACATGGGGAGAGGACCTGATGCCAGGTCACAAGGTTTCTCCAAAAGCAGGTGGAGAATGGGACAAGCAGTTAGGATGCTGAAAGGCTCAGCCCTCCAGGCAAGACGTCTGCATCAGGGACATCAGCCAGAAGAGGGGCTGTGGACCAGGGGCTGGAGTCACAGAGCTTAGGGTCAGAGGGTCAGTGCTCTTGACAGCAACCTGGCAAGGAAACAGCAACATCTATCAGAGAGGAATTAGGATTCCAAGAGAGAAATTCTGCCACAGCTTCTAAACTGGGATCACTGAGTGAGGATTTATTCAGCAGAAAGTGGCTTCAAGCTGTGGTAGACTGTGTCATCCTTCCCAGCTCTCCTCCCCATTCCCAGGTTGGGTCAGCATCCCCACAGGTGGCAACAGGTGCCTGGCCCATGGCACCTACTCTGCTGGTAAAATGAGAAGGGCAGGAGCAGAGTGCCGGGTCCATGGAGAACGTTCCCTCTCCCACCAGCATGGCATTTCCCACCAAGGGATATCTCCTTCAGCCTGGATCCTGAAGTCCTAGAGACATGTGGGTCAGACCTGCAGCCCATATGCAGACATCATGTAACATGAGTGGGGATTACTATTTGCTGGTGTAAGCCTGAGATTTTAGGGTTGTCAGTTCTCACAGCAAAGCTGACTACACAACGCTGAATTCTTGCATGAGCAGGTGGCGCTGCCCCAACAGAACTGCCCTGAAAGTGCAGGGTAGCTTGGCGGGGGCAGTGGAGGGTGGATGGCAGGTGACCAGAGAAGAGGAGAGGAGGAGGGAGGGCCTGGATACAGCGAGGCCCTGGGCAATTGTGTGCATTCAGCACATTCCATGTCAGTCATAACAATCTGGAAAACTATCCCACATCCATGTAGGTACAGAGAACAAGAATACTGGCAATTCATCTGTGCTTCAGTCATGTCTGACTCTGGGGATGCTAAGGACTGTAGCACACCAGGCTCTTCTGTCCATGATATTCTCCAGGCAAGAATATTGGAGTGGGTTGCCATGCCCTCCTCAAGGGGATCTTCCCAGCCCAGGGACTGAACCCACATCTCTGAGGTCTCCTGCTTTGGCCAGCAGGTTCTTGACCACTAGTGCCACCTGGGAAGTTCTGGAAATTTATGCTACCCAATTTCTTTTGAGTCAGTTGTCAAAGGCAACTTAGTATCACAGATGATTTTATATTGTTAATGTTTTCCTGAGCTGGCTCTTTCCATATACTTGATATCTTCTTTGTATTTGGGTGCATCACCTAATAATGCTGATGATTTATCCCGTTTTTAAATTCCAAGTTCTTCCTATTGTTTTAGGACAAGATCCAAGGTCAATCCAGTTGCTTGTATGTGGAAAAGATATCTGCACTCCCATGTTGATTGCAGCATTATTCACAGTAGCCAAAATATGGAAACAACTTAAGTGTTCATCATTAGTTGAATGGACAAAGAAGATGTATATATGTTATGTTATGTATATATATATAAAGTTATGTATATATATATTTACATACACACACATACACACACACACACATATATGGTAAAGACTAGAAATCTCTTCAAGAAAATTAGAGATACCAAGGGAGCATTTCATGCAAAGATGGGCACAATAAAGGACAGAAACTGTATCGACCAAACAGAAGCAGAGATATTAATAAGAGGTGGCAAGAATACACAGAAGAACTATACAAAAAAGATCTTAATGACCCAGAAAACCACAATGGTGTGATCACTCACCTAGAACCAGACATCCTGGAGTGCAAAGTCAAGTAGGCCTGAGGAAGCTTCACTATGAACAAAGCTGGTGGAGGTGATGAAATTCCAGTTGAGCTATTTCAAATCCTGAAAGATGATGCTGTGAAAGTGCTGCACTCAATATGCCAGCAAATTTGGAAAACTCAGCAGTGGCCACAGGACTGGAAAAGGTCAGTTTTCATTCCACTCACAAACAAAGTCAATGATGAAGAATGTTCACACTACCGCACAATTGCCCTCATCTCACACACTAGCAAAGTAATGCTCAAAATTTTCTAAGCTAGATTTCAACAGTATGTGAGTTGAGAAATTCCAGATGTTCAAGCTGGATTTAGAAAAGGCAGAGGAAGCAGAGATCAAATTTCCAACAACTGTTGGATCATTGAAAAAGCAAGAGAATTCCAAAAAAACATCTGCTTCTGCTTCATTGACTAGGCTAAAGCCTTTGACTGCATAGATCACAATAAACTGTGGAAAATTCTTCAAGAGATGGGTATATCAGACCACTTTACCTGCCTCCTGAGAATTCTGTATGCAGGTCAAGAAGCAAGAGTTAGAACAGGACATGGAAAAACGGACAGGTTCCAAACTGGGAAAGGAGTATGTCAAGGCTGTATATTGTCACCCTGCTTGTTTAACCTATATGCAGAGTACATCATTCGAAATGCTGGGTTGGAAGAAGCACAGGCTGGAATCAAGATGCTGGGAGAAATATCAATCACCTCAGATATGCAGATGACACCACCCTTATGGTAGAAAATGAAGAGGAACTATAAAGAGCCTCTTGATGAAAATGAAAAAGGAGAGTTAAAAAGCTGGCTTAAAACTCTACATTCAAAAAACGAAGATCATGGCATCTGGCCCCATCACTTCATGGCAAATAGATGGGGAAACAATGGAAATAGTGACAGACTTTATTTTCTTGGGCTCTGAAATCACTGCAGATGGTGACTGCAGCCATGAAATTAAAAGACACATGCTTCTTGAAGAAAAACTATGCAAACTAGACAGTGTATTAAAAAGTAGAGACATTACTTTGCCAACAAAGGTCTGTAAAATCAAAGCTATGGTTTCACCAGTAGTCATGTGTGGATGTGAGAGTTGGGCCATAAAGAAAATTGAGAGCTGAAAAATCGATGCTTTTGAACTGTGGTGTTGGATAAGACTCTTGAGAGTCCCTTGGACTGCAAGGAGATCAAATCAGTCCATCCTAAAGGAAATCAGTCCTGAATATTCATTGGAAGGACTAATGCTGAAGCTGAAGCTCCAATACTTTGGCGACCTGATGCGAAGAGCTGACTCATTAGAAAAGACCCTGATGCTGGGAAAGATTGTAGGCAGGAGGAGAAGGGGATGACAGAGGATGAGGTGTTTGGATGGCATCACAGACTCAATGGACATGAGTTTGAGTAAGCTCCAGGAGATGATGAAGGACAGGGATGCCTGGCGTGCTGCAGTCCATGGGGTCACAAGAGTTGGACAGAACTTAGCGACTGAACAACAACAATATATAGAGGTTTCCTAGGTGGTGCTAGTGGTAAAGAACCCGCCTGCTGGAGATTCAGGAGACATAAGAGACAGGGGGTTTGATCCCTGGGTAGGGAGGATCCCCTGGAGGAGGGCATGGCAACCCATTCCAGTACTCTTGCCTGGAAAATCCCATGGGCAGAGGAGCCTGGTAGGCTGCAGTCCATGCAGTTGTGAAGAGTCGGACACGACTGAGCGACTTCACTTTCACTTTTCACTTTCATGCATTGGAGAAGGAAATGGCAACCCACTCCAGTGTTCTTGCTGGAGAATCCCAGGGACCGGGGAGCCTGGTGGGCTGCCATCTATGGGGTTGCACAGAGTCGGACACGACTGAAGCGACTTAGCAGCAGCAGCAGAAGTCCATAGAGTCACACAAAGTTGGACACAATTGAAGCAACTAAGCAGCATATGTGTATATATGTATATAATGGAATATTATTCATCCATGAGAAAGAAGGACATCCAGTCATTTCTGAAACATGGATGGATCACAAAGGTGTTTTCCTCAGGGAGATAATTCAGACAGAGAAAGACAAATGTAGCCTGATATTCAATATAGGTGTGTGTGCTGTGCTCAGTCATGTCCGACTCTTTGTGACTCCATGGGCTGCAGCCCACCAGGATCCTCTGTCCATGGAATTCTCCAAGCAAGAATACTTAGTGGGTTGCCATTTCCTTCTCCAGATTCAATATAGGTACTTATATGTTAATACCAAAAAATCTGAACTCAAAGGCACGAGTAGAATAGTGGTTACCAGGAGCTGGGGGTCGGGGCATTTGGGGCCAAAGGGTACAAGCATGCAACTTGAAGATAAATAAGTTCTGGGCACCTAATGCTCAGCATAGTAATCACAGTCGACAATACTATGGAATCAACTTCTAAGTTGTTAAGAGACTAGATCTTAAATATTAAATATTCTCACTGCAAAATAAAAACATGTGGCGTGATAGAAAGTGAAGTTGCTCAGTCGTGTCGGACTCTTTGCAACCCCATGGTCTATAGCCTACCAGGCTCCTCTGTCCATGGGATTCTCCAGGCAAGAATACTGGAGTGAGTTGCCATTTCCTTTTCCAGGGGATCTTGCCAACCCAGGGATCGAATCCAGGTCTCCTGCATTGCAAGCATACGCTTTAACCTCTGAGCCACCAGGGAAGCCCTAAGTGATAGCAGAAAGTAAGTGGCGTGATAGAAGTGTTAACTAACTCTACGGTGGTAATCCTATTGCAATATATAAATGCATCAAATCAACATCCTGTGCCCGTTAAACTTATACAATATTATATGTCGATCATATTTTGATTAAAAAGTGGGTGGTAGAAATTGAGTATTTCAAACCTGAAAAAGCAAGGAAATGAATCGTGGTGAACTGACCTCCCCCAAATGTACAGGAAATATATTTTTGAGGGAAAAAAAAAATCCACTCTGATTATTGGAAGCATTTTGCTTTTTATCCAAACACAGTCCCCAAATCTAGCTGTTCCCCACAAAGTTAATGTTACCCGTATAGGAAAGCATCAGTGGAAGCCAGCTCTACAATTCTGGTAGTCTCAGCTCACACACACATTCCACGAGTTGCCTTCTCATCAAGAAACCTATCATTTGTCCAAACTATGTCAATACTTCAGCCAAGCTGAGTCTGCAAATACAAATATTTTGGAATCGGGACAAAGAGAGCTACTCTCACAGGAGAGGCAAGTCCAGACAGTAATCTAGCACCAAAAGGCATGGCAAAGGGGCACACACCCTTACAGCAGGAGAGGACTTTGTGAATCAATCCTTAGATTCTCCTAAAATCCACAGCTTCTCTGAAGAGCATGTGTACTTGAGAAATCTCCTCAAAAAGGTAGGCTGTCTCATTCTGAAAAAGTTGTACTTATTATATGTCTATTTCTCATGATAGGCCTTAATCATGCTTCCTGAGAATTTCTCTCCTTAATGCTGGAGATACATAGGGATTAGTTCATTACAACATACACTTTCACACATGAAGGATCTTTATTATGTATAACTCCTTGGATCAATATATTCTGTTTCTATATATTAGATGGTTTTCAGATTCCATGATACTTTGTCACATACTCTTTGTCAATATCATTCTTGAAAGAAGCTCTGTTTTCATCAAAATGATTCACCTAAGGATGTTTGATGAAGGCAATGGCACCCCACTCCAGTACTCTTGCCTGGAAAATCCCATGGACGGAGGAGCCTGATAGGCTGCAGTCCATGGGGTCGCTGAGGGTCGGACACGACTGAGCGACTTCACTTTCACTTTTCACTTTCATGCATTGGAGAAGGAAATGGCAACCCACTCCAGTGTTCTTGCCTGAGAATCCCAGGGACGGGGGAGCCTGGTGGGCTGCTGTCTATGGATTGCACAGAGTCGGACAAGACTGCAGTGACTTAGCAGCAGCAGTAGCAAGGATGTTTGAATGGGATTCTTGAATGAGATACCATGACAGAACTACATCTCAATCTCATTTTCCTTTTAAAAAGGAATTATGGTCCAGGCAATGGCAACCCACTCCAGTACTCTTGCCTGGAAAATCACATGGATGGAGGAGCCTGGTAGGCTGCAGTCCATGGGGTCGCTGAGGGTCGGACACGACTGAGCGCATGCCTTGGAGAAGGAAATGGCAACCCACTCCAGAGTTCTCGCCTGGAGAATCCCAGGGATGGGGCAGCCTGGTGGGCTGCCGTCTATGGAGTCGCACAGAGTCGGACACGACTGAAGCGATTTAGCAGCAGCAGCAGCAGCATGAATAAATGTTGCAAAGTTTTTCAACAATATTAAGTGGGGAAAAATAAAGTTATATAGAATTTATTTTAAAAATACTACTGAAATATTAATTTCAAATTCCATTGGGACTATATAACTGTATATATTTTGATGGGAAATTTTAATATTATAGATGTATTTTAGAATTTAAAATTGTTAGTTAAGAATTAAAAATAATTCTAGCTAGATTAATATCTAAAGAGAAAGCAGTAGAATTATTGCAAACCTTTATTTGGGTGCTAGATTTCAATTGTTCTCACTGTTTTGACCGCCTCATCACAGGATTTATTCATGTGAAGTTTCATTGTCTAAAACCCAGTCCTCCTCATGGGAGCCATCACCAAACCAGGAGTACTTTGTACTGTGCAAGTAACTTTCTGTCAATTTCTTTTCATTTTTCTGAAGCTCATAAGTGTTGTTTGTCAATACTGGGAGTTTTTGTTTGTTTTATTTTGTTTTGTTTTTTTACATTGACTCTGTCTTGTGTAGCTGTGACAACAGCAAATTTGTCTTCATTTGAGCTTATAGTAAAACTACTAACTGATTGTTCTAGTTATTACAAGATATGAAATGCTGTTCCCTGTGCTATACAGTAGGTCCTTGTTGTTTATCTATTATATATAGTAGTGTGCATATGTTAATTCCAAGCTTCTATTTTTTTCTTCCACTTACCCACCCATCTCCCAACCCATCCATCCCCTTTTGTAACCATAAGTTTATTTTCTATGTCTTGGAGTTTATTTCTGTTTTGTAAATACTTGAACTCATGATTTTAAGATCTCCAGAGTCTGGTGGAAGAAAGAGTTTAATATTTTGCATAAGAAAAGCACAGAAAACCCTGCTTCAAACATCTATTGACTATCTCTTTAAGTATTTAAAAGTGGCTCATCTCAAGCCTCTATTTCCTTTTCTGTAAAATGAGGATGAATGATGATGCCTGATTAGCTGGGTCTAATCAGCTAATCTGGTGGAGCCCAGAGTAGGGTCAGCCCCCAACAATTCCTGCTGCCCTTCTCCCCACTGCTGCTGCTGCTGCTAAGTCACTTCAGTCATAACCGACTCTGTGCGACCCCAGAGACGGCAGCCCACCAGGTTCCGCTGTCCCTGGTATTCTCCAGGCAAGAACACTGGAGTGGGTTGCCATTTCCTTCTCCAATGCATGAAAGTGAAAAGTGAAAGTGAAGTCGCTCAGTCACGTCTTACTCTTAGCGACCCCATGGACTGCAGCCCACCAGGCTCCTCCGTCCACAGGATTTTCCAGGCAAGAGTACTGTAGTGGGGTGCCATTGCCTTCTCTGCTTCTCCCCACTCCTGCCTGTAATTTCCACTCCAGCAGCACCAACCTTAGCTCCTTCTGCCTTCCCATCTTACACCCCTAGCTAGTTATGCAGATCTTTCTTTTTTCTGATCATTCAGTTCAGTTCAGTCACTCAGTTGTGTCCGACTCTTTGCCACCCCATGGACTGCAGCACGACAGGCTTCCCTGTCCTTCACCAACTCCTGGAGCTTACTCAAACTCATGTCCATCGTGTCCGTGATGCCATCCAACCATCTCATCCTCTGTTGTCCCCTCCTCCTCCTGCCTTCAATCTTTCCCAGCATTAGGGTCTTTTCCAATGAGTCAGTTCTTCACATCAGGTGGCCAAAGTATTGGAGTTTCAGCTTCAGCATCAGTCCTTCCAATGAACATTCAGGACTGATTTCCTTTAGGATGGACTAGTTTGATCTCCTTGCAGTCAAGGGACTCTCAAGAGTCTTTTCCAACACCGAAGTTCAAAAGCATCAATTCTTTGGCGCTCAGCTTTCTTTATAGTCATTTGCTGTTCACCAGGAGATGAATTTGTTAACTTGAGGAAACAGTGCATCCAGTGGGAGACTGCCACTGAAATATGTTACAGATTTTAGTTAGCTCCATTGGCCCTAGTCCACAGAGATAGCTAATGAAAGGAAAGGAAAATCAGTATCATTTGTGGTTTTAAAATAAGCTAGTACATTTGGCATATCTGTCTCTATGCAGTGAAACTGCATTTTAGCCTCTAACTTCAGATTTAGCCTTGCCAAGTGATCATTTTTCTACTTTCTGGGCTTTTTCCTGGGGAGATCTGATGGATGATGCTCTGGACAAAGGAAGATGGACGGGTCATAATCTGTACTTCTCTGCTCACAGCCAAACATTAAGTGTATTGTGTCCTAACATCCACGGGAAAGTAGCTCTTCAAATAACTGCAAGAAAATCTAATTAAACTTGTAAAATATTAATCATATCTGGAGAACCACCAAACCCAAGCAGATATGCCAATTGTTCTTAATCATAACTCCTTAATTGAATAGTAATTTTCACAGAGAATTATGATATCATGTGAAGTGGGCCTGGCAAGCTTTTCCATCAGGTTCCAGATGGGAAACTTAATTGAGCTTCTTGAATTTGTTCACAAAGTTTTAAACATGGATGAGAGGAGGATGGGAAACAACACCCAGGACCCTGCTTTTCTCCCTGAGTTCTGAGTCCTCACCACTGGGCTACATGCTCTTTCTGGGAACCAAAGAGGAGTAGACCCTGATTCATGTTAAAGACTTAAAAAACTGTTAATGCTTTTTGTTACAGATTTTTAAAAATTAGAGGATGTGGTGGCAAACATTTTAATAAATATTCTTATTTTCCTTCTCTTCTGCCCCATCCAAGTCTTTTGTCTCTCTGTTATTAAAGTTCAGATGGGCTGGCATAAACATGTTACAATGTAAGGAAGGTATTAAAAATGTGATGTGGTAAAAATGAGAAGGAAACAGTACCACCTTTCCATGCTAATTAGCATGAGAACATGATCTACATTACATGTTTTGTGGTGCAATCATGTAGATAGGTCAGTGTCACGCATGTGAGTTTATTCAAGCAGGTCCTTTGAAGTGGGAAAGACAACTCATCAGAGCAGATTGGGGCATGGTGTGAAAAAACAAGGTTCAGTATAGTACCCCAACAAACTAGATCTCCAGAAAACTAATCAATTTGGCAATATGTATGAAATGCATCTTGACTCAGCAATATAATTTCTAAGAATTTATTCCTAATAAAGATGTATAAAAATGGCTAGTATAGTTGCTTTAGGAAAATCAAATCATGGGGCATGCTAATTGAATTACCCTGCAGTCTTTAATACTGTAGAGATTTGCTCATTTGTATGAGCCTGGAGAGTGCATTTAAGTCTGAAGCACATTGTAGTGCAGGATGGATGTGAGTATTCCACATCCGAGAAAATTCAGGTAGAGAGATAGAACCCTGGTGTGAAGCATAGATTCCTGGTGATCGGTCATTTTGTTGTTTTCCTTTTCTTCTTGTTTACCCATATCTGAAAATTATCCCGTCCTTGACACAGGTTATTTGTATAATCAGAATGTCTTTTTTTTTTTTTTAAACATAATGTGTAAAATCAGTATCAATTGCCTTCCTTTCTTGGATTAATTTTGCTTGCAACTTTATTATAAGGTTCTAGACAGTACCATTCAGTGTTGTTCTGTGCCTGGTTCACTCTGTGGCAATTTTGAGTGCAGTGGGTTTCAAGGGGATGAGGTGAACATCTTACTTACTGTAGCATCATTCTTACAAGTGGACTCTCAGCTATTGACCTGCCATGGGGACTTTGATTTGGAACTAAAGAAGGGGCATCCTGTTTCCTGACCATGAGCTCCATGAGAATGGAGCCATGTCTGTCCTCTTCCCCGGACTTCTATACCCCCTGGGCACTAAGCTCTGGGCCAGTGACTACCTCATAACAGTCCTTCCACAGAAGACTGAGTTGATCCAAATCTCCTTACAGGTGAGGAGACTGAGGCCTATAAAGTTTAAGGATCTTTTTCATGATTGCATAGCACCTGATCCTTGATCACAGGTGGTGGGCATCCAGGCTGACAAAGGAGCGTCCTGGAAAAGAGGGGGGGCTGTGAAAACATACAAACAACAACAATACAATAAATGTTTTTGTGGTTTCTCACTGGGATTCAGCTCTCCCAGAAGAAAGGGCAAAGAAGACTCAACAGAACCAGGAGACTCTAAAATGGTCACACTGCTTAATAAGGAAAGGACAACAGAATGTTCTCTTATCGCTGGTGTAGAGGAATGGCTCCATGACTGTCTGGTCAACATTTTGTGGCTGATGCCCTGGGGGCTGCCCAGGTATCCTGTAGAACTGGGGCCATGTAGCTAGTCACTTTCATGCATTGGAGAAGGAAATGGCAACCCACTCCAGTGTTCCTGCCTGGAGAATCCCAGGGACGGGGTAGCCTGGTGGGCTACAGTCTACGGGGTCACACAGAGTTGGATACGACTGAAGTGACTTAGTAGCAGCAGCTAGTATGCTACAGGGCGAGAGGAATGTGACCCCTGGTGTCACTTTGCTGGGCATCCGTTTCAGGTGAGGGTAAGGATGTGAGGCAGCATGGAGAGTGGCCCTGCCTTGACTCTCCTGGGATATTATGTCCAATTTCACATCATCTTTTTCATTCTGATGCCTATAGAGTTCTTCCATTCTCTGCATGCCTCTTTATATATTGTTTCTTAAGAATATGACTTGTTTGGGTCTCAGAATATTCAAAACCGGATCCTTTATGTGGTTTTCTACCTATTGCCTTTGTGTTTGTCATTGGCTGTAATGGCTAATCTCATTGTGGGGTCCTCATCTTCAGAGATACTCTGACAATCAGTCACCTATCCCTCATAGAAAGAGGTGGATTGTCTGTCTTTCTAGCCTCTTCCAGCAGCCTGTCTTTGAAAGGAAGAAGGCTGATATAAGATGTGGGTAAGTAATTACTGTGATTGTAAATTTCAGCAGCCAGAATTCAAGTCCCAACTTGTGTACTTACACCTGTCCCCGGTGGCATCAACTGGAAAGGTCAGAGTGAGAAAATGCAAGCAGCCAGGAATCTGCAACGTGAGACACATGGAGCTAAGTTCTATGTGGGTGATATCATATCTGAGATCCAAAAGGCATCCATCAGACACTGGGCTGGTTCCTGCAGGGCTATGCAGCAGCAAAGTGAATGTGGCTCATGAGCTGTGCATTTTAAGCAGTGAAGGAAGACAGTTCAGGGTGAAAGAATGGGATTTGCAAGGGCACAGAAAGGACAACAGAATATAGTTCCAGATTACTCTTTGTGGAGGAGACTGGACATTGTTAGAAAGCCTACAAACCTCACCAAAGGGGCTGTGGCCTCAGGCCACAAACAGCGACCATGGTGCCTGCACATAACAACGTCACAGTGTTGATAAGGTAGATGATGTGGACATACACCCAAATATAAGTCAAGGGTATTTTTTACAAAATTATCCCATCACCTTATAGTCAGGTCCTTCCAAAGCTCCTCTCATTTAAGAAACCTTCACATATTTTGAGGAAAAAAGTGCTGCCTGTGGAGATGTATTAGTTGAAATGACTTAATAGTGATCGCTTTGCATGCTTACAAAATTCACTTAACAGAGGGGGAAAATGTGGAAGAGGGAGGAGCCAGGAATGCAAAAACACTTAATCCAGATTTAGCTGTTATTCCTGGGAGCGCAATCTGATAATCACAGTGTTGGGATCATTAAATAAACATTTGAAAATGACTGTGTTCACTGCCCAGATTATCCAATGTGATGGGCAGCTCCTTTGCATGAGGCCCTGTCAGGGAATGAAAAGGATTGAGGTGTTCTGATTTCTTATTGGAGGATTCAGTGATTGATACCCAAGGACTCCAGGCAGGGCACGATCATGCAGCCCTTCTTGAGCCCAGGGACCTCAGCTCCACTGCTTTTCCTACAGGGTAGAGAACAGTAATGCATGATGGACATACAGGCTCTGGTCTAGCTAGAGCTTATGCCTCATTTTCTTTTAGTTTCTGAGGGAGCTTCGCTGGTAGCTCAGACCATTAAGAATCCTCCTGCAATGCGGGAGACCTGGGTCTGATCCCTGGGATGGGAAGATCCCCTGGAGGAGGGCATGGCAACCCACTCCAGTATTCTTAACTGGAGAATCCCCAGGGACAGAGGAACCTGGCAGGCTACAGTCCATGGAGTCGCAAAAAATTGGACACGACTGAGTGACTAAGCACAGCATGGTTTCCTTCAGAAATCAGCTATTCTGGAGTTTTGCTGACTTCTGTTTTTGTAAAACCCCTTACTCATCCAATAGGGCAGAGAAATTCGCATCCTCTAGTTTCTATCGGTAATTTGCATTTCTAGGGACCTTCAAGCTTAGGATATCTGTTTAATGAGATACCTGGAAAGGACTCTCCTGAGATCTTTCTGTTGAAAGTTTTACCCAAAGACCTATATTTTGAAAGATCTCACAGTCCAGTTGTAAAAGTAAGTACATAAAGAATCAAAACAAATAGAGGCGGTAAATGTTCATTCAAAACAATATTGCAAAAATCATCACAATACAAAATATTGCTAATTGTAGTCACAACTGGTTAAAGGCATGCTGTAGACAATGATTAAGGCTGCTCAGAAGAAAGAGATGTGTTGGGAGAAGAAAGTCACTTTCATCAGGTGAAACTGCTGCCTTAAGGCTCCCAAGGATGTGGGCCTTTACACTGGTCCTCCAGCACTGTGCCTCCTGCCACAGCTTCTCAGAGGACAGTGCTCCTACACTGGGCACAGACAGCCCCCATGGTTGTTGGAGCACTTTTAAATGCAATATCTCACTTGCACCCCAGTGTTCATTTATAGTCAAGACATGGAAGCAAGCTAAATGTACATCAACATTTGAATGGATAAAGATGTGATACACAAACACACATGTGTGCACATGTGCCCACACACCCACACACACTAGAATTCTACTTAGCCATAAAAAGGATGAAATAATGCCATTTGTAGCAAGATAGATGAACATACTAAGGGAAGTAAGTCAGAGAAAGACAAACATCGTATGATGTCACGTATAAAAAGAAAGTTCCAAGTTTAAAGTGAAGTCGCTCAGTCGCGTCTGACTTTTTGTGATCCCATGGACTGTAGCCTACCAGGCTTCTCCGTCCATGGGATTTTCCAGGCAAGAATACTGGATTGGGTTGCTATTTCCTTCTCCAGGGGATCTTCCCAACCCAGGGATTGAACCTGGGCCTCTCGCATTGTAGGCAGATGCTTTAGCATCTGAGACACCAGGGAAGTAAACATGAGAAATCTAAAAAATAATGATACAAATGAACTTATTTGCAAAACAGAAACAGATTCACAGACTTAGCAAACAAATGTATGGCTACCAAAATGGAAATGTTGTAGCTGGGAGGGATACATTAGGAGTTTGGGATTAACAAATATACACTGCTATACAGACAACAGATAATTAACAAGGACCTACTGTATAGCACTGGCAACTCTACTCAATATTCTGTAATAACCAAATGAGAAAAGATTCTGAAAAAGAATGGATATATGTATATGTATAAATAAATCACTTTGCTGTACACCTGAGACTGGCACAACATTGCAAATCAACCATAATACAAAATAAAAATTAAAAATAATAAATGCAGTTTCTCGCTCTGGCTTCCAGATTGAATGACTCTCATGTTTTTGGCTTGTACTGTTATGGCTGATTTGGGGCTTATTTCCACTCACCCACCAGTGTGTCTTCAAAAGTTTCTAACATTATATACTTGCCAACTCACTAGTACATGAGCAGAATGCCCAGAGAACTATGTTTCAATGCAGGTCAATGCAGGTGTTTGGTTGCCTTGAAAATTTCAGTTCAGTTCAGTTGCTCAGTCATGTCCAACTCTTTGTGACCCCATGAATCACAGCATGCCAGGCTCCCTGTCCATCACCAACTCCGGGAGTTTACCCAAACTCACGTTCATTGAGTCGGGGATACCATCCAGACATCTCATCCTCTGTCATCCTCTTCTCCTCCTGCCCCCAATCTGTCCCAGCACCAGAGTCTTTTCCAATGAGTCAAATCTTCACATGAGGTGGCCAAAGTATTGCAGCTTCAGCTTCAACATCAGTCCTTCCAGTGAACACCCAGGACTGATCTCCTTTTGGATGATCAGTCCCTTTAGTCCAAGGGACTCTCAAGAGTCTTCTCCAACACCACAATTCAAAAGCATCAATTCTTCGGTGCTCAGCTTTCTTCACAGTCCAACTCTCACATCCATACATGACCACTGGAAAAACCATAGCCTTGACTAGATGGACCTTTGTTGGCAAAGTGATGTCTCTGCTTTTTAACATGCGTTGGTCACAACTTTCCTTCCAAGAAGTAAGCGTCTTTTAATTTCATGGCTGCAGTCACCATCTACATTGATTTTGGAGCCCCCCAAAATAAAGTCAGCCATAGTTTCCACTGTTTCCCCATCTATTTGCCATGAAGTGATGGAACCGGATGCCATGATCTTAGTTTTCTGAATGTTGAGCTTTAAGCCAACTTTTTCACTCTCCTCTTCCACCTTCATCAAGAGGCTTTTTAGTTCCTCTTCACTTTCTGCCATCAGGGTGGTGTCATCTGCATATCTGAGGTTATTGATATTTCTCCCGACAATCTTGATTCCAGCTTGTGCTTCTTCCAGCCCAGTGTTTCTCTTATATGTGACTCTGCATATAAGTTAAATAAACAGGGTGACAATATACAGCCTTGACGTACTCCTTTTCCTATTTGGAACCAGTCTGTTGTTCCATGTCCAGTTCTAACTGTTGCTTCCTGGCCTGCATACAGGTTTCTCAAGAGACAGGTCAGGTGGTCTGGTATTCCCATCTCTTTCAGAATTTTCCACAGTTTCTTGTGATTCACACAATCAAAGGCTTTGGCATAGTCAATAAAGCAAAAATAGATGTTTTTCTGGAACTCTCTTGCTTTTTCCATGATCCAGTGGATGTTGGCAATTTGATCTCTGATTCCTCTGCCTTTTCTAAAACCAGCTTGAACATCTGAACAATGTTGCAAAGTTTGGTAACATTAAAAATCTTGTACAGTGCATGATCTATGAATATGATGAAAACTCCTACAATTAAGAAAAGGACATACTGTTCTCAGAATGTCAAGGTTACCTTGATCTGGCCAGTTTTCATGTGTTGTGCCTGATAATGTTTATTTCTGCTGCTTTGCTTGTTTAGCATCATTGTCATCAATAAATTTTGCTGCACAGGGTGTGTTTTTCCTGTTGTGAAACATTTTTGCGTTGATGATGCTTTGAGTAATAATTTTCCAGTAACTAAAATTTCTGGGTATGTGACTGCAATTCAAAGAAATTTCATCCTAACTCCTAGACTTAATTTAAGAGCTAACTAGGCTATGGAGGTTGCAACAGTGAATAAAATTCAATGCCTGCCTTTCTGTTCCTCAGAAAAATCAGCATTAAAACCAAATGGCAGAGGACAAGATGGTAGAGGAGTACGTGAATGTGGAGCACACCTCTCTCCACGGATACATCAGGAATACACCTTCAGACACAGAAGACCTTGAAGAACACCAGCTGAGAATGGGCAGGAGTACCTGCCCACCAGAAAAGAATATATAGAAGCAGACAGAACTCAGTAGGATGAAGGAAATAGGGGGAAAAGCAGGGGAGTTAGTAGGACTGGACCTGCCCTCGGCAGGTGGGGGAACTGAAGCAGGGGTTCGATCCCCACATCTAGACAATTGTGTAGGACAGAGGAGAAACACTGGAGGCTGAAAGAAAAGCAGCTCATCTGTGACAATCTAAAGGGCGAGGGTGGGATGATTTGAGAGGGTAGTGCTGAAATGCGTTTATTATCATATGTGAAGCAGATCGCCAGTCCAGGTTTGATGCATGAGGCAAGGTGCTCAGGGCTGGTGCACTGGGATGATGATCCTGGGGGATGGGATGAGGAGGGAGGTGGAGGAGGATTCTGGACAGGGAACACATGTGTGCCCATGGCTGATTCATGTCGATGTTTGTCAAAAACCACTACAATACTGTAAAGTAATTTGTCTCCAATTAAAATAAATAATTTGTTTAAAAAGTGATGAAAAAAAATGTATAAAAAATAATAAAGGGAATGAGAATTCCAAAGACAATCAATCCTTGCTGCATGTACCCCAGACAGGAACATGGGCCCCCTAAAAGGCACAGAGGCAGGGAATTGGAGCGTAAGGATTGTGGACTAATCTGAAGACAAGGTCTGCTGCTGACTGCAGGGAGACAGCCTGAGGGGATGTGAGAGAGGAGTATGTGATGGGAAATGCCTGTGGAGGAAAACCAGGCAGACTTGGAGGCATAGCAATGCTGCTGTGTCATGTTTAGGGGGTGGAGCCATCGCTGTAGCCACTTTCTTCCCTAATACCAGCACCAGCAGGTGAAGGATAGAGAGGCTGGCCCTTTAAGCACCTGATGTGCCAAACATCAGAGTAGGACCATAGTTGGAGGGGGAGCCCTTTAAGTGCCTGACACTCCAAACAACATAGGAGGACCTCAGCCAGGGAGCCTTTTAAGTGCCTTAATGGGCGGAGCCCTTTTGAAGGAAGTCTCCATTACTGCCATTAACCCTGCTATAGTTTGGCTTCAGGCCAAACTACAGGGAGGGAACACAGCCCCACCCATCAACAGAAAATTGGATTAAAGATTTACTGAGCATGGCCCCACCCATCAGAGCAAGACCTGGATTCCCTCACAGCCAGTCCCTCCCATCAGGAAGCTTCCATAAACCTCTTATCCTTATCCATCAGAGGACAGACAGAATGAAAACCACAACCACATAAAACTAACCAAACTGATCACATGGACCATAGCCTTGTCTAACTCAATCAAACTATAAGCCATGCCATGTAGGGCCACCCAAGATAGATGGGTCATGGTGGAGAGTTCTAACAAAACGTGGTCCACTGGAGAAGGGAATGGCAAACCACTTCAGTATTCTTGTCTTGAGAACCCTGTGAACATGCAAAAATATATGACACTGAAAGATAAACTCCCCAGGTCAGTAGGTACCCAGTATGCTACTGGAGAAGAGTGGAGAAATAACTCAGAAAGAATGAAGAGGCTGAGCCAAAGAAAAACAATGCCCAGTTGGGGATGTGACTGGTGATAGAAGTAAAGTCTGATGCTATAAAGAGCAATATTGCATAGGAACCTGGAATTTTAGGCCCATGAATCAAGGTAAATTGGAAGTGGTCAAACAGGAGATGGCAAGAGTGAACATTGACATTTTAGGAATCAGTGAACAAAAATGGACCTGAATGGATGAATTTAATTCAGATAACCATTACATCTACTACTGTGGGCAAGAATCCCTTAGAAGAAATGGAGTGGCCATCATAGTCAACAAAAGAGTCCAAAATGCAGTACTTGGGTGCAATCTCAAAAATGATAGAATGATCTCTGTTTGTTTCCAAGGCAAACCATTCAACATCACAGTAATCCAAGTCTATGCCCTAACCACTAATGCCAAAGAAGCTGAAGTTGAATGGTTTTATGAAGACCTACAAGATCTTATATAACTAACATCAAAAAAAGATGTCCTTTTCATCATAGGGGACTGGGATTCAAAAGTAGGAAGTCAAGAGATATCTGGAGTAACAAGCAGGTTTGGCTTTGGAGTACACAGTGAAGCAGGGCAAAGGTTAATAGAGTTTTGCTAAGAGAACGCACTGGTCATAGCAAACACTTTCTTCCAACAACACAAGAGACAACTCTACACATAGTCATGACCAGATGGTCAATACCAAAATCAAATTGATTATATTCTTTCCAGCCAAAGATGGAGAAGCTCTATACAGTCAGCAAAAACAAGACCGGGAGCTGACTGTGGCTCAGATCATGAACTCCTTATTGCCAAATTCAGACTGAAATTGATGAAAGTAGGGAAAACCATTAGACCATTCAGGTATGACCTAAATTAAATCCTTTATGATTATACGGTGGAAGTAACAAATAGATTCAAGGGATTAGATCTGATAGAGTGCCTGATGAACTATGGACAGAGGTTCATAACATTGTACAGGCGGCACTGTTCAAAACCATCCCCAAGAAGAAGAAATGAAAAAAGGAAAAATGGTTGTCTGGGGAGGCCTTACCAATAGCTGAGAAAAGAAGAGAAGTGAAAGGCAAAGGAGAAAAGGAAAGATATACCCCACTGAATGCAGAGTTCCAAAGAATAGCAAGGAGAAATAAGAAAGTCTCCCTAAGTGATCAATGCAAAGAAATAGAGGAAAACAATAGAATGGGCAAGACTCGAGATCTCTTCAAGAAAATTAGAGATACCAAGGGAGCATTTCATGCAAAGATGGGCTCAATAAAGGACAGAAACAGCGTGGACCTAACAGAAGACAAAGATATTAAGAAGAGGTGACAAGAATACACAGAACTATACAAAAATGATCTTTTGACCCAGATAACCACCATGGTGTGATCATTCATCTAGAGCTAGACATCCTGGAGTGTGAAGTCAAGTGGGCCTTAGGAAGTGTAACTATGAACAAAGCTAGTGGAGGTGATGGAATTCCAGGTGAGCTATTTCAAATCCTAAAAGATGATTCTGTGAAAGTGCTGCACTCAATATGCCAGCAAATTTGGAAAACTCAGCAGTGGCCACAGGACTGGAAAAGGTCAGTTTTCATTCCAATCTCAAACAAAGCCAATGCCAAAGAATGTTCATGCTACTGCACAATTGCCCTCATTTCACACACTAGCAAAGTAATGCTCAAAATTCTCTAAGCTAGATTTCAACAGTATGTGAGTTAAGAAATTCCAGATGTTAAAGCTGAATTTACAAAAAGGCAGAGGAACCAGAGATCAAATTGCCAACATCCGCTGGATCATGGAAAAAGCAAGAGAGTTCCAGAAAAACATCTATTTCTGCTTTATTGACTAGGCTAAAGCCTTTGACTGTGTGGCTCACAGAAAACTGTGGAAAATTCTTCAAGAGATGGGAACACCAGACCACCTTACTTGCCTCCTAAGAATTCTGTATGCAGGTCAAGAAACAAGAGTTAGAACAGGACATGGAACAACGGACAGGTTCCAACTGGGAAAGGAGTATGTCAAGGCTGTATATTGTCAGCCTGTTTATTTAACTTATATGCAGTGTACATCATGAGAAATGCTGGGCTGAATGAAGCACAAGCTGGAATCAAGATTGCTGGGAGAAATATCAATAGCCTCAAATATGCAGATTACACCACCCTTATGGCAGAAAGCAAAGAGGAACTAAAGAGCCTCTTGACGAAAGTGAAAGAGGAGAGTGAAAAAGCTAGCATAAAGCTCAACATTAAAAACACTGAGATCATGGTGTCCAGTCCTATCACTTCCCCACCCCACCGGCATTTCTACACCATGCCCCTTCCTTCCCTTCTCTCATTGTTCGCATTCCTATTCCAGAAGGGCATGCCCAAGGTCCCTCTGCCTAGAATCTGTTTTCTTTTTCTGTCATTGCCCTTTCTTATTATTCCTCTTTTTCTTTCGTCTTCCCCTCCTAGCAGCTTGCTACCACTGTGGGAGCCTGAGGCCTGTGGATAAACACAGATATCGACAGGTTTATCCAGCACAGCTCAGTGGAGAACATCTTTCCTGCACATTGAAGTGTTTTCAGGTTCTTTCTACACTTACACTGTCTGGTGCTGTGCAGGCAGATTCTCCTGGGAGAGTTACCTTGAAGGAAGCTCATAAGCGATCCTACAGACTGTTGTTTTGAGAACTTGCTGTGTGACAAGAAACTTAGAGTTATA
The DNA here is from genome assembly GCF_032452875.1 of Bos javanicus. Lineage (NCBI taxonomy): Eukaryota > Metazoa > Chordata > Mammalia > Artiodactyla > Bovidae > Bos > Bos javanicus. The sequence goes on from NC_083888.1 coordinate 28,988,162, forward strand.
TATATATATATATATATGTATTATATATATCCAGCTCCAAATGTAAATTGGTACAGCTGCCACTATGAAAACAGTATGGAGGTTCATTAAAAAGCAAAAAACAGAGGTGCCATCTAACAACACCGCTCCTGGGTATGTATCTGGACAAAACTAATTTGAAAAGATACATGCACCTCTATGCTCATGGTAGCATTATTTACAATAGTCAAGACGTAGAGGGAAGCTAAATGCCCATCAACTGAGGAATGGATAAAGAAGATCAGGTACATACATACAATGGACTATTACTCAGCCATTAAAAATGAAATAATGCCATTTGCAGCAACATGGATGCACCTAGGGATTATTGTACTAAGTGAAGTAAGTCAGAGAAAGACAATAGTATCACTTATATGTAGAATCTAAAATATGACACAAATGCACTTATTTATGAAACAAACAGACTCCAGACATAGAAAACAAACTTATGGTTACCAAAAGAGAAAAATATTGGGGAAGGGATAATTTAGAAGTTTGGGATTAACAGATACAAACTATTATATATAAAACAGATTAAAAAAAAAACACAAGGACCTATGTATAACATTGGGAATTATATTCAATATCTTATAATAAATCATAATGGAAAAGAATAAGAATATATATATTCATATATATATGACTCAATTTGCTGTACATAAAAAATTAACACAAAATTGTACTTCAATTAAAAAAGAAATAACTGCCTGGTGCTAATGCGGACTATAACATAGGCAAGTAGGATAGATGGATATTTTCTGGAAAGCATCCTTGGCTGCAAGCACAGGCTGGCACCAAAGACTGAGTCCAGATCTTAAATGACTTAACCTGGGGAATGCTCAGCACTTTATACTTTTCTATCCACCCCTTTCTATATGTTAATGCTTCTGCCCTCCCTTCCTTACTTCCTCCTCTTCAGTCTGTCTAAACACCAGTTCCCCAAAAAACTAGCTCCCCAAGTACTTGACCATGTGAAACATGAACCAATCACAGCAACTAAGCAAAATGGGCACCAACCAGGTCCCCAGGGGCCTCTTCTGGACCATTGGGGTGGGATCTTGTCAGATGGGGTCTTGAGGCAAGCCAGGTAGACCAGAAGATCCCAGGGAACTCAGTGCTTTAATAAGTAGACAGTGGAACCACCTACTGAGTGTCAGATCCAAATATTAGTGCTATTGTAATATCTCTTTTGTCTTGAAAAGATGAGGTGGCAGTAGGAAGTTTCTAGACTCCTTTGATCAATTTCCCTGATTCACTCAACCTCAAAACCATATATGACTGCCACCAGAGGGCACTCCCCACTGCCACTCCAGACTGCGAAGCTTAACCTCAAACCAAGCCCTGTATTCCTAAAACTTCTGTCTGGTCTAGAGGAGGCTCTCAGAATTGCTGAAGGGGCAAGGCATCAGAAAGGAAATGTATTTCACAGTGAGGGTGAAGTGGCTGTTGTTTTACTCAATTGGTTTGTCTGTTTATTTTACCCAAACAATATCATCTGTTGGAGAAAACAACCTAAAATATTTAATTTTGTTTACTTCGATTGCTTTAAAGGATTGTTTATGCTTAAGGGCTAACTTGGATGAGGTGCCTCCATTTCCAACATCTTTCCTTTGGTAACTAATGAGCTTAGCTTTAGTCACCATGGGATCATGCTTGCTTTTTTTTTTTTTTCATATCAGGGCCTTCTCTAATTATTATGTATTTGGCAATCAAAATATCCTCCAAATGGTATTTTTTAAAAATCCCATAAGACCCTTAGTTTTCTTGTCACCTTAGAGACAGGAAACTTTTTATTAAATAGCAATCCATCGAAGACACAATATCTGCCCAAAATGTGAGACCAGACTTATAAAAATCAAGAGGCTTTTGGCTAGTTGGTGCTGAAAGACCTGTGGCTGACATAAGTGAGAAAGAACATTTGAAATTCTCTACAGATTTTTAAAAATCACATTTAAAACCTGCATCCATGACTCATGTGGGAGAGTCTCTGTCATTTTCCCATTTCGAAGTCGATTAATTTGCTATGAGTTTGACTGAACAGATTTAGAAACTTGCTCACCTTCTTGTTGCTATCTTTTCTGGATTGAGTACAAGATTTTGAAGTTTGTAAAGGCTGAATAAAATTGTTTTTTTTCTTTAGCTTTGCAATTTGTTTCAGTAAAATCGTGAGGCTCAAAGGATGAGCTAAGTACTATTTGAGATCATCAATCATTACATTTCAGAAGGAGGGAGGGTGGAGCATGCTCTTCTGTCTAAGGAAATGTGGACCCTCAACCCCGCCGTTACTGTAATTTCGGAAAAGCTATTTTTTTTTTTTCCCCCCCTGCTCCAAGGTTCTTGGTCAGCAGTCTGGGGAATATGCTGAGTTGCTGTTCTTCAGGGTCACAGGTGGAGTTTTCAAGGTTCTGTCTCTCTTTTCTTTCTGAAAACATTTCTTTTTTCTTTTCTTAAACTTCGCCTCTCTTTGCATATGACCCTCAAATCAATTTTCCTGCTTCATACTGGTCTTTCCAAGGCATTTCAGCAACCTTGTTTGAACTCTCTGTTTGCAGAAAGTTCTGCAGGAGAACAGTAACCAATGCTGCATAGAGCTGGAAGATCTGTTTGCAGTATGCAGTTTGCATAGTGAAAGTTTATGCAGCCTCCCAGCTTGTTCCCTTCATAATTTTACCCCAGGAGAACTCTAAAATGAGGCTACAATGATGTTTACTAGGACAACTCAACATTCACACTGCTCAGCAGTGGCCATCCCAGGAGCTTCTTCTGTTCAAGCCCCAGGAATCCATCTAACTTGTCACTGAAGCACTGGAACATTGGTCCTCATTGATATTTGTTAAATTATTTCTCAGCTCAGAATTGGAGCTCAGAGATAATTTTCACTAAATTACAAAACAGCTCCTCTGGCACATCCCTGGATACTGCAGTTTCCACAGCCCATGTGGAGGGTGTGACAAGCGACATCTGCTGATGTCACTATGAGACAGAGAGACCTAGCCTTGTTAGGCCTACCTGTAGCCTCCCTTTTCCTCTGCCATAGTTATCAGCCATCCCAAAAGGCTGTCACCTTGACTTTCAAAGATGCTCGTCCCTCAAACACTCTGATGACCTCTCTCCCTGAGCTTCTGTGCAGGTACTGAGCCTGCAGCAGAGGAGAAAGGCAGGCCCTTTGTGGAGACCTGCCACTGGGTTTCACTCAGTCCTGTGAGCACTCAATTGAGAGCAGGCATTGGACAAGCACAGCAGGTACAGGGGCTTAGAGCAAGACTCAGGTCCTAGTCTTCAGTTTCACTAACATTAGAGAACACTCAGCACATAATCACTTAAGTCATTAATAGCTATACTTGTGATAAGCATCAGAAAAGAGAAATGTGTGTTATATAGTAAAATAGATTATAGGTTCTTTTCCTGGACTGGGGTGGAGGTGAGGTATCCAGAAAGGGTGCTTCAGGGCAATGATATTTACCTGATGCTAGGAAAGATAGACCTGAGCCAGCCAGAGACCATAACCCTGGGCACAGGGCTCTACTGTGGGACAAACTTGTAATGTGCTGGGTAATGGAAATTGCGTGGCAGGAACAGAGGCCCTGACAACTCAGTAGGTAGCTATGCAGGCTGTGGTTAAGGCTTTGGAGTAGCCACTGATGGTTTTATTTTGTTTTCTTACTCCAGTGGAATTGAGAACAGGAGTTGATGGGAAAATTAAGAAGGAACCTTTGGGGGAGAGTGTGGTCTCCATGGGAGCTGTAGCTACAAGGACAGCGTAGGAAGGTGTATAGACTGTGCCAGGCCTAGGGTGGATGAGATACAGGGCAGCAGAGTGTCCACACACAGATCATGGTGCCAACTGAGTCCTGGGGTCAGGAACAAACTACACTGGGCAGAGGAAAGGGGGGAAGGCCCGTAGGAGGAAGGACACCCAATGGGGCACATGAGGAGGGTGAGCGGGACATGGAGGATCAAGGTTCCCCTAATGCCATGGGCCACATTCTCCCAAGCACTCTTTCCTCAACTTTTTGAAATATATACATTTCAGTTGCTGAAGTATAAAATTGCTGAAGTAAAATGTGCATTTACATGCAAAAATTAAACACAACAGAAAGGAATGAAGTGAAAATAAAACTCAGCCCTACATCCAACTTCCACTGAAAGGCAGTTTCTTATTTTATTGCACTAAAGGATCTGGTGAGCCTACATTTCTTGATTTAAACATTTTCTGTGACTCCTCATCTAGTCTCTCCCTCCACTTCCTTCCAGTTCTTCATAGTAGTGGCATGGTTTTCAGCTCTCCCACTGGTTACCTTTATAACTCTCTAAGTTATGTGAATTTGTCTGATGGCATCAGTTGGACAATCTCTCTGGTCTGCCTTTCATCAGAGATGTGGAAATATTTTCCCCTGCACTTCCCTCCCACATTTACAACGTTTTCACACTTACACTTCTGTTTCTTAGTCCTGAGTCTGTGTTTACTTTAGATGTTGATTGAAAACTCAGAAGCAGCTTTCACAGTATCAGAGGGATCTTAATGGCTGTTAGTGCAGACGTGAGCAGGGCAGCTGGATGCAGAGAGAAAGACTTAGGATTCCTGAACTAACCCATCTGGTAAGTACATACCAAAAACCAAGGTCAAATGAAATCTCCAAAAAAATGTGTCGCCCATCCAATCTCTAAAGCAAAGTTTAGCAAATATTTTTTTTCTGTAAAGAGCCCAACAGTAACTGTTCAGGCTTGGCAAGCCATGTGGTCTATGTCAGAGCTACTACCATCTGCTGTTGCAGCATAGAAGGTGTTGTACAAACTATCGGGTGGGCCAAAAATTTCATTCGTGTTTTTCCATAAGATGTAATGGAAAAACTTGAATGACCATTTATTTCATCAATACATGGTAAAACACAGATGGCTGTGTCCAAAAAAAACTGAAAACAAAATTGTCATTCAAAACAATCTACAGCCAACCTGTTTAAAGCAGCAGTCCTCTAAATGTGGTGAACTTCAGAAACCCTGGGAGGTTTGCCACTCCCCCTCTGCCAATAGTTTCTGATTCAGCAAGTCTGGGGTGGGCCTGGAACTTGTTAAAAGTCCCCAGGTGGCACCCCTTGACTATGCTGATGCATGCTACATTGTTGTTGCTTTGTACTAGAGCATCATCCTCTTGTACATGTTTGGTATTTTCCTGGGGTTCCTAAAAGCCTTTTTCTTTTTGCATTTGGAAACTGACTACAGCTTATCACCAAGATTTTCCATCATCATCATGATGATTTTTATTTTATGCTTTCATGAGTGCTTGCTCAGTTGTGTCTGACTCTTGGCGACTCCATGGACTGTAGCCTGCCAGGTTCATGAATCTACTTTTTTCTTAAAATAATTCCCTGAGGCACTCCCAGTCTTGCGTTTTGCTAGACCAGTTGCTCTCCAAGCCTACTGTTCATTCATCATCTAAGACCATCCTTCACTGTCTCCAGGATGGGGCTCCTCCCTCTTAGGTCCTACGCTTTCCTATATCCTGGATTTACATTAGTTTTACTGCACATCATTAAGGAGTAATTTTTTCACAAAAGATACATGAGACGGCTTCAGAAATCAACCCTGCCAATGCCTAAACTTAGACTTCTAGCCTTCAGAATTGTGAGAAAATAAATTTGTCATCTTTAAGCCACATGTCTGTGGTATTTTGTTATAGCAGCCTGAGCTGACTAATTCACAGGAGGAGTAGGGCAGAGAGGAAGCCAGATGAGGTTAAAAATACTATCCAGGAGCTAAATAAAACAGGTACAATGAAAAAAAGCCATGATTCAAGTCTGTGGCAATCAGTTTAAATCTAACCTTTACCCAACTGGCCAACAGACATAGCTGGACCACCAGGGCAAGGGTTGAGCAGGGACTGGACGTGCCGCTAGAACTGAAAGGCAAGGCAAGCACTCAGCCCCCATCAGACAAGGAATAACCAGAGAATTAAATCCACAGGAGTACGTCAAGAAGCATTCTGCAGCTGCTGTGAATCTCAAGGTATGAATCCCAGTGGAAAGAGGTAAGGCGTTTAACAAGCTGATCAGAAAGTTATTCTGACAGGGCTTAGATCATATGATACTAGTGACATGAGGATAGGTTGATTATTTTAGATATTTTAAATCTATAGTCATTAAACTTATCTCGATGCCCATCAAAGAATTGGGCATCATGGTCATGATGAAGAAACCACCACCAGTTAGCCAAGTAGTTAGCACTTCTTTGATTCTTCTACTCTCTGCTTTTCATTTTGTGCCATTAGTTCTTCATCCAGATAATAAAACAAAAAAAGAGTATATAGAGAAAATGTACTATTTTGTGACTTTTTTTTAAATCACAGCACACTTGAAGCAAGTATATTGTTTTTGTTGTTTAGTCGCTAAGTCGTGTCCAACTCTTTTGCGACTCGATGGACTATAGCCCGCCAGTGGGTTACTAGCTCCTTCTCCAGAGGATCTTCTTGACCCAAGGATCAAACCCGAGTCTCCTGCATTGGCAGGCAGATTCTTTGCCACTGAGCCACCAGGGAAGCCTGAAGTAAGTATAAGTGAACATAAAAGCAAGGCACTCCAGAGTTTTGCAAGTTTAACTCATTACACTTTTACAGAATGAGTATTCAAAGTTACACTAAAGGAAGAGATTGATTCCAGGCAATAACAAGGAACCATTGCATTCCAATCCATAATATCAAACTACTGAAGGAGAGAGTCCAGCATGGATTTTCCTTTTTCACCATAAAACTTTCAGATTACCATTTGACTTTCCTTCAGTCAATATAAATGTTCACATCTGTCTATTTACAATAGCCAAGATATGGAAGCAACCTAAATATCCATTGACAGAGGAATGGATAAAGATGTGGTATATATATATATATGTGTATGCAATGGAATGTTCCTCAGTCCAAAAAAAAAGAATGAAATAATGCCCTTTGTAACAGCATGGATGAACCTAGAGATTCTCATACTAAGTGAAGTAAATCAGACAGAGAAAGACAATATCATATAAGTGATATTATATGACAAAATGATACAAATAAACTTATTTGCAAGACAGAAATAGACTCACAGATATAGAAAACAAACATGGTTACCAAAGGGAATAAATTAGGAGTTTGGGATTAACAGAAATATGCACTACTGAAATACAAAATAAACAGAGAAGTATTATATAACACAAGGAACAATATTCAGTATCCTGTAATAACTTATAGTGGAAAAGAATCTGGAAAGAACAAATTCAGATATATATCTGAGTCACTTTGATGCACACCTGAAACTAGCACAACATTGAAAATCAACTATACTGCAATAAAAATAAATAAGTAAATAGACATGCAGTTCTGTGGCAGTTAATGAGTTTTCTTAACTATAAAATGAATAACTATCTTATTTTGTATATTGATTCCTTTGTGTTTTTTTTGGATTCTCTTCAATTATTTTGGAGAAAATCAAGTTTTGTTGTGGCAAAGGAGGTGGCAGTCCCTGAAATGCTTGGCCCAACCCAGGGCTTCTGTGGATAGTGCCAGTCTGGGGTGGGCAGCCACAGCTCCATCTGGGAGGATCCATTCACCTGACCTTGGCCTGCAATAGACAACAAAAAGTTTGGGGGTGGGGGAAATTGGTGTTTTGGGGACTTGGGGAGTTGTGGTTTCTAATTTAACTTGATTATTTTTAGCAAGTAAAATTGAGTTGACCATATATTCTTTTTGTATATAGGTTCCTGGAAACACAAATTTGGGGGCATATTTAAAGATTGATATGGGGCTTCCCTCGTGGCTCAGCAGTAAGAATCTGCCTGCAATACAGGAGACTGACGGCAATACAGGAGATGAGGATTTGATTTGTGAGTCAGGAAGATCCCCTGGAGAAGAAAATGACAACCCGCTCCAGTATTCTTGCCTGGGAAAATCCCATGGACAGAGGAGTCTGATGGGGTCGCAAAGAGTAGGACACAATTGAGTGACTAAACCACCACCACCAAACATAGAACAAAGAGGTTATTGTTTATTTTACAAAATAATTTCCTTAGGGAAGTATCTCAGCTGGATAATATTCTCAAGTGAGCTTTATGTTTCTGTGGCTATAACCTTTGAGATAGTTTTAATGAGAAATAGCTAAGAGATAGTAGAACAAAGGACTTGCCATTTCCTGATGAAATAGCATGATTTTCAAAGAGTATTTAAGAAAAACCAATATTCTCTAAAGTGATTAGCTGCTCAAACTTTCCATAAATCTGTATTTGAATGTATACATATATTCAACTCAAGAACAACATAAAATAAGAAATGCATAAGACAAGGTATGGGGAGGAAGGTTAGCATAAAGCTGACAGTCATACCTCCACTGGGGACACCATTCTTCCAACACGTTGATGTGTTCACCAAGCCAGAAGCTCCATAAATCTTACTGTTCAGGAATTGTTACTGAAGTTTTGTTTTGCAGGTATAATGGATGAAATAAATGGCCATCAGGAATTGAACTCAAGTTCAGTGTCTCTCCCCTTCCTGGAGGTCAAGGGTTGGGGCTAATAGTTCTAACCCTGTAATAAAGTGTTTAGTTCCTCTGTCAACCAACCCCCATCCCAAAGCTATCACCACCACCCCCCATCTCCACCAAAAATCACCTTATTAATGTAAATTCAGGTCTCACATATAGTTGAAAGGGGTTCATTGTGAAAAACCAAATACACTCATCACTCAGGAAATTTCAAAGATTTTAGGGGCCCTGTGCTAGGAACTGAAAACAAATATCAAATATATATGCTTTTGTTATACCTTAACACAATATGTTAGGAAATGTTATATATCTATAGTAATCATGAGGTGATGATATTGATAGAGAGATAAACACATACATCAATGGAACAGAATAGAGGTCCCCAAAACTCACACATGGGCCCAAATGAGTTTTGAAAAAGGCACTAAAGTAATTCAATGGAGGAAGGATAGTCTTTTCCACAAATGTTGCTGAAGCAATTGCACATCTACAGCCAAAACAACTTAAATTTTCCAGCCTGTAACTTCCCAGGTGAAGCAGTGGTAAAGAACCTGACTGTCAATGCAGGAGATGCAGGTTCACTCCCTGGGGCTGGAAGATTCTCTGGGGGAGAAAATAGCAACCTACAATGGTATCCTTGCCTGGAAAATTCCATGGACAGAGCACCCTGGTGGGTGACAGTCCATGGTGTGGCCAAGAGTCAGACACAACTGATCACACACACACATATATATGGTACAAAGAAAAAATTGGGATATATGTTTAGAGAAAGACTTCTTAGACTTGGTATCAAAAGCATGATTTTTATATAAAAAGAAAAAATGATAAGTTGGACCTCAGCAAAACTATTGCTCTATGAAAGGCAATAAGAAAAGGATGAAAGCTAAACTGGAAATAGAACTGCCTTATGATCCAGCAATCCCACTGCTGGGCATACACACTGAGGAAACCAGAAGGGAAAGAGACACGTGTACCCCAATGTTCATCGCAGCACTGTTTATAATAGCCAGGACATGGAAGCAACCTAGATGTCCATCAGCAGATGAATGGATAAGAAAGCTGTGGTACATATACACAATGGAGTATTACTCAGCCATTAAAAAGAATAAATTTGAATCAGTTCTAATGAGGTGGATGAAACTGGAGCCTATTATACAGAGTGAAGTAAGCCAGAAAAAAAACACCAGTACAGTATACTAACGCATATATATGGAATTTAGAAAGATGGTAACAATAACCCTGTGTACGAGACAGCAAAAGAGACACTGATGTATAGAACAGTCTTATGGACTCTGAGGGAGAGGGAGAGGGTGGGAAGATTTGGGAGAATGGCATTGAAACATGTATAATATCATGTATGAAATGAGTCGCCAGTCCAGGTTCGATGCACGATACTGGATGCTTGGGGCTGGTGCCCTGGGATGACCCAGAGGGATGGTATGGGGAGGGATGAGGGAGGAGGGTTCAGGATGGGAACACATGTATACCTGTGGCGGATTCATTTCGATATTTGGCAAAACTAATACAATATTGTAAAGTTTAAAAATAAAATAAAATTTAAAAAAAGAAAAGAAAAGGATGAAAGCTAAGAGACTATATACACAATCCATATATCTATCAAATGACTTGTGTTTATAATATATTAATAATCCTCAAAAGTCGAGAGTGAAAATAACAATCTGATGAGAAAAGGGGCAAAAGACATTTTACTAAACAGGATATTCAGAAGACAAGTAAGCACTTGAAAGGATATTCTTATCAGTAACCATTAGAGAAATATGAATTCTAATTATAGTGTAATAGAACTACATACTTATCTGACTCTTTGTGACCCTGTGGACTATATGGAATTCTCCAGGCCAGAATACTGGAGTGGGTAGCCTTTCCCTTCTCCAGGGTATCTTCCTGACCCAGGAATCAACCGGGGGTCTCCTGCATTGCAAGTGGATTCTTTACCAACTGAGCTATCAGGAAAGCCTACATACTTATCAGAACAGTACAAAACCAAAAACAAACAAATAAGCAAATCAAAGCAATGATAACACCAAATACGGGCAAGAATGAAGAGTGACTGGATCACTCACACATTGCTGGTGGGAATGTGACATGGCACAGTGGCACAGCCACTCTGGAGAAGAGTACAGGGGCGTCTTACAAATATTTATGGTATGTTTATTATACAAGCCAGCAATCACACTCTTGGACACTTATCCCAGAGAAATAAAAATATACATCACAGGAAAACCTGTATATACATGTTCATAGAAGTTCTATTAATAATTACTAGCACTGGAAATGACTCGTGTGTCCCTTAGAAGGTAAATGGTTAAGTTACGGTCCATCCATGGCTTGGAAAACTTTCAGCAATAAAGAGGAACAAATTATTTTTATAGTAAAAAAAACTTGGTTGAATCTCAAGGAGATTGTGTTGAATGAAAATAAAAAGAAGCAATCTCAAAAGGCTATATGCTATATGATTCCATTAATAAAGCATCCTTGAAGTGACAGAAGTCACAGATAACAGTTTAGCGGTTGCATGGGCTGGGGACAGAGGGAGAGGGCTGTGGCTACAAAGGCTAATATACCTGTTTTGTGTCTTGACTGTATCACACATATTTGTGAATGAGTAAGGTAAAGTCATGTAGAACTGAATATCCACAGACAGACAAGTAAGTGCATTAAAATATATAGAATCTGAACAAGTTTGCTGGCTTACATAAATACCCATCTCCTGTTTGTGACATCAAAGCTTTGGTTATACAAGAAGTTATCACTGAGGAATTGGGTGAAGGGTATAAAAAATCCCTATTATTTCTTAGGCCTGCATATGAATCAATAAGTATCTCAAACTAAGAAGTTAAAAAATACATAAAATTATCATCTTCTGGGTCCAAGTCTGCCACTAAAATTAAGTGGTGACTTAGAAGTTGACTCTGGAACACAGGATTAGAAGCATAGCTGGGCCTCTGTGTACAGAGCCAAGCTCATGGGAATAAATTATCCCGAAAACTCATGGATAGGAAAGCAAACCCGGGGCTTGAAAAGTGCATGTTTAAGAGATTTTGATAGTTGACATTTTAATAAATGCATTTCAGTAATTGTTATAAGAAGGGGAAAGAAGAGAAAGAGAAGGAGGGGGAGGGAGTAAGGAAGGAAAGAAAAAAGGAAGGAAGAAGAAAGAAAACATATCAGAAAAATTACCATTTTGTAAACTTCAGTAAAATAAGTTATTCAGACAAGGATCTTCAAGGGAGGCCGAAAAGCACTGGTAGGTGGCAATGTGAGGAATGACATAGTCCTGTGTTTCTATAATAGCACCTCACAGAGTGCTTGCTAATAAGAAAGGAAAAAGCATACCTTCCTGTTGGAACACGCAAGTTGTTACACTTAGCTAAGTGACCAAATTTGTATAGCACTAACAGAGATTTCATAACATTATATGCCTTCTGATGTGATGTGATAGAAATACACAGAAGCTGTACTCTTGTCAAAGATCTTTAGTTTAAACAAGTTTTGAATCTAATTTCCAAAGTACATGAAGTCTGGAAAATAAAAGAATCAACCATACAAATTCAGAATAGGGAATATTCTGTAAACTCAATTTCTTAATAGAGCAATATCATGAAAAAAGAACATAAATCACTATTATAAAAAATCAGTATCGTGAAGAAAGAAAAAAAAATCCCCATTGAGGTATTCTCAGGAAATAGAGGTCAGTGGACCCAAATTTGAGCTCTCCTTCTGACTCACTCTAGCTCATCAGAGTGGAGTTGTCTGATTTCTTTTTGCAACTACTGTCAGGAGACATCAATACATTTCCTGGTTCTACCGCTCAGTGTGGGGTTTACACTTGTAGGTCCCACAGAACTAACCAACAGAGGAGAGGTCTCAAACAGCTACCACGCCCAGGGCACAGTAACTCAGGACCCAGGAACTCAGTCTTTCTGGCAAAGAGGGCTATTAGCTCATCATGTTAGCTGCAGCCTGAGGGGCATGGTTCCAGTTAAATATACATTTAAGGGCTTACTGTAAACCCTACCCTCTAGAGACCTTAGAATGTGGGTGCCATATTCATGCTTTCCCTCTGGAGTGGTCCAGAGTGCCCATATCTCTCAGAGGGAATGTTTTACACATGTCTGGTGCCCTGGTTTTTATGTCTGGGGCCCTGATGTTGGTGGCTGTCACTGAGGGGATGCCCCTTGAGTGCCTGGCTGTGGTGGCTAGTGGGGCTTGTGTTCCTAAATCCCACAGGACTGCAACAATCAGAGAGAGAGTTCTCAGCAGCCTGCCACACCTAAGGCACTGAAAGGCAGCAGACACATCCCCACACTCCCTGTAGAATATTTACTTGTCCTGGAGCTTCAGCCTGAGGGGTACCTAGAGGTACACATATCTAGAGGCTTACGGAGATATTCTCAGGGGACATGAACCAGGGGATACAATTGCGCTCTCCCTCTGCCTCATGACAGCTCACCCAGAAAGGAGATTACACACTCATCTGGAGCCTCAATATTTGTGATTGCCACCCAGGGAACAACTTCAGATTGCCTGGTTTGGTGCCCAACCGGGCTTACACTTGCAGTCCCATAGGACGGTACATGTTTCCATACTTTATTTAGAGTCAGTTTCATGTTACACACTCAAAGAGCAATAGCATTCTAGTGGTCAAACAGAATTTGGGAACAAGGTTGAGAGAATTTTCCCTGCCTGTTCGCGGCAGTTCTGTTGGGGCAGCTCCACCTGCTCATGCAAGAATTCAGTATTGTGTAGTCAGCTTTGCTGTGAGAACTGACGACCCTAAAATCTCAGGCTTACACCAGCAAATAGTAATCCCCACTCATGTTACATGATGTCTGCATATGGGCTGCAGGTCTGACCCATATGTCTCTAGGACTTTGGGATCCAGGCTGAAGGAGATATCCCTTGGTGGGAAATGCCATGCTGGTGGGAGAGGGAACATTCTCCATGGACCTGGCACTCTGCTCCTGCCCTTCTCATTTTACCAGCAGAGTAGGTGCCATGGGCCAGGCACCTGTTGCCACCTGTGGGGATGCTGACCCAACCTGGGAATGGGAAGGAGAGCTGGGAAGGATGACACAGTCTACCACAGCTTGAAGCCACTTTCTGCTGAACAAATCCTCACTCAGTGATCCCAGTTTAGAAGCTGTGGCAGAATTTCTCTCTTGGAATCCTAATTCCTCTCTGATAGATGTTGCTGTTTCCTTGCCAGGTTGCTGTCAAGAGCACTGACCCTTGACCCTAAGCTCTGTGACTCCAGCCCCTGGTCCACAGCCCCTCTTCTGGCTGATGTCCCTGATGCAGACATCTTGCCTGGAGGGCTGAGCCTTTCAGCATCCTAACTGCTTGTCCCATTCTCCACCTGCTTTTGGAGAAACCCTGTGACCTGGCCTCAGGTCCTTTCCCCTTGTCAGTTCCCCATCATGGTGTCGGGCTACCAGGTACTGATTTCTGTCTGGATACAGGATGTTCTGTTCAGCAGACTGGACCTCCTCCAGCAGTGACAGCTGGACCACTGCTCTTGTGCCCTCCTACCTGCCCCCTCTCAGCTACTGGCCAACCAGCCTCACCCTCCAGAGCCAACCAGTCCATGACAGCTGAGTAATGAAAAATGACACTCTCCTTTGCTTCTCAACTTGTCAAGCAACTTTCTATTAATTTTGTGTAGCAGGATTGACTTTTAATCCACACCCTTAGGTGTGAATGAAATAAAATTTACATATGGCTTTCAGTACCCATGTTTTGTTGCTCTACATAGGAGGGAAATTGCTGGTTGCAGGGATGTACTTCTGTTCAAACTTGGCATACTGCAGAATAGTTTTCCAAAGTGGTGGTGCTAATTTATACTTGTAACAGCAACATAATGCAGTTTTTCACAGCCTTGAAATTTTAGCCATCGTTATGGGTATTTAGTATCATCTCTTGGTTGGTTTCCTGTACGTATCCTGATGACTAACAATGCTGAGCAACTTTTATTTATCAACCAATTATTCTAAAACCTCCCCTTTGAGAAGTGCTTGCTCAAATATCTTCCCAATTTTTCAATTGCATCTTTTTCTTACTAATTTGTAGAAGGGCATTATATAATCTAGAGAAGGGGCCTTTCTCTGTTGTGTGTGCCTGACATACTTGTTCCCAAGCTGTGACTTACATTTTCATTATTTTCGTACTATATTTCAGTGAAGATATGTTCACAGTTTTAGTGTAATCTGATTCTTCCATCTTTTTAATGTTCAAAGATTTGGTGTAGTGTTTAAGAAGTATTCTTCTATACCTATGTCATTATATACCTCATTAGAGTATATAACTCCATTCTAAAAAGTTCATTGTTTACTTTTCACAGTTTTAAATCCCATGTGGAAATTGTTGGGGTGTGCACGTGTGTGTTTCTGTATAAGCCATGAGATAAGGATCAATTTTCACTTTTAATTGACTTATCACTATTACTAATATGACTATTATTTATTCATTGCTATATACTAATAACAAATGAACAGAAAGAAAATTAAGAAAATATCCCATTAACAATTGCACAAAAATAAAATTGGCATAGCTACTATGAAAAATAGGAAGAAATTTCATAAAAAATTAAATATATAACTATCATAGGATCTAGAAAACCCAGTTCTGGGTACATAACTGAAGGAAATTAACTCAGTATTTCAGAGAGATATCTTTGTTGCAGTATTATTTACAATAGCCAAGATATAGATACAAAGTAAGTGTCTGTAGACAGATGAACGGATAAAGTAAATGTGATATGTATTTTATATATCATTATATATGTGTATCTCTTCACTGCTCCTCCAGCAAAGCACAGCCACTGCTCCTGACCTTGGACGTGTGCTATCTCCTCATGGCCACTCATACCAGCAAAGGTCTGTCTTGTCAAGGCTATGGTTTTTCCAGTAGTCACGTATGGATGTGAGAGTTGGACTATAAAGAAAGCTGAACGCCAAAGAATTGATACTTTTGAACTGTGGTGTTGGAGAAGACTCTTGAGAGTCCCTTGGACTGCAAGGAGATCAAACCAGTCCATCCTAAAGGAAACCAGTCCTGAACATTCATTGGAAGGACTGATGTTGAAGCTGAAGCCTTTGGCCACCTGATGAGAAGAACTGATCATGTGAAAAGACCCTAATGCTGGGAAAGATTGAAGGCGGGAAGAGAAGGGGACAACAGAAGATGAGCCGGATGGATGGCATCACTGACTCAATGAACATGAGCTTGAGTAATCTCCGGGAGTTGGTCATGGACAGGGAGGCCTAGCGTGCTGCAGTCCATGGGGTTGCAGAGTCAGACACGACTGAGCGACTGAACTGAACTGATATATGTGTATATATATGTGTGTGTTTGTATGATTGATATAATAATGAATATTATTCAGTAATACAAAGGAGGAAGATCCCATCATTTGTGATAACATGGATGAAACTTGAGGTCTTAAGTGAAATATGCCAAAGACAAATATCAGTTACTTGTGGAATATAAAAAAACCTTCAAACTTAAAGAAACAGAATTCTGGATGTTGGATATTGGTTGTCAGGGATTAGATGGTGGGAGAAATAGTAGGATATTGGTCAAGGAGCACAAACTTTCAGAATTAGTTCTAAGGATATAATGTACAGCATGGTGACTACAATTAATAATACTGTATTGTGACAGTATACTAACGCATATATATGGAATTTAGAAAGATGGTAACAGTAACCCTGTAAGCGAGACAGCAAAAGAGACACAGATGTATAGAAGAGTCTTTTGGACTCTGTGGGAGAGGGCAAGGGTGGGATGATTTGGGAGAATGGCATTGAAACATGTATAATATCATATAAGAAATGAATTGCTAGTCCAGGTTCGATGCAGGATACAGGATGCTTGGGGCTGGTGCACTGGGATGACCCACAGGATGGTATGCGGAGGGAGGTGGGTGGGGGGTTCAGGATGGGGAACGCGTGTACACCCGTGGTGGATTTATGTTGATGTATGGCAAAACCAATACAATATTGTAAAGTAAAAAATAATAATAATAAAATAAAATGTTGAATAGAAAAAAAAATAATACTGTATTGTGTACTCAAAATTTTCTGAGAGTAGATATTAAGCTTACTCACCATGGGGAAAAAAGAAAATAACTCTGTGAGGTGATTTATGTGTTAATTTCATTGTGGCAATCCTTTCATAATGTATTCATATATCAAATAATGACAGTGTACTATTTAAATATGGCAACCCACTCTAGTATTCTTGCGTGGAAAATCCTATGGACAGAGTAGCCTGGCAGGCTACAGTCCATGGGGTCGCAAAAGTTGGACATAACTTAGTGACTAAACCACCACCACCACCGTTTAAATATATACAATTTTATTTGTCACTAACATCTGCATGTGCTAACTCACTTCAGTAGCGTCTAATTCTTTGCAACCCTAGGCAACATAGCCCATCGGGCTCCTCTGTCCATGGGATTCTCCAGGCAAGAATACTGGAGCGGGTTGCCATGCCCTCCTCCAGGAGAACTTCCTGACCAAGGGATGAAACCGCGTCTCTTATGTTTCCTGTACTGGTAAGCGGGTTCTTTACCACTAGCACCACTTGTGAAGCCCATTTGTCACTTATACATCAGTCTAGAAATACATTTAAAAAGAAAATTGAAAAAAGAGAAAAGAATACTCTAGATTAAAGAGATGTAATAACAAAATGTAATACGTGAACATAGATTGTTTTCTGGTTTTAATAAAAGTTGTAAAAGTCATTTTTAAAGCAACTGAAATTTTTGAATATGGACTGTGTATTAGATCAGTTCAGTTCAGTAGCTTAGTCATGTCCGACTCTTTGCAACCCCATGAATTGCAGCACGCCAGGCCTCCCTGTCCATCACCAATTCCTGAAGTTCACTCAAACTCACGTCCATCGAGTCAGTGATGCCATCCAGCCATCTCATCCTCTGTCGTCCCCTTCTCCTCCTGCCCCCAATCCCTCCCAGCATCAGAGTCTTTTCCAATGAGTCAACTCTTCACATGAGGTGGCCAAAGTACTGGAGTTTCAGCCTCAGCATCATTCCTTCCAAAGAACACCCAGGACTGATCTCCTTTAGAATGGACTGGTTGGATCTGTATTAGAGAATTACCTTGAATTTTCTTATCTTTGATTATGAGACTATGTCATTGAGATGGTCTAATAGCTTAGCAAGATAAAAATACAAGAATACATAACAAAAAAATTACAATTGTTGATTCTCCAATATATTATTGAATCACTATACTGTACTACAGAAATTAACACATATAAATCAGTGTTTTTGCCTTGAGAATCCCAGGGATGGGGGAGCCTTGTGGGCTGCCGTGTATGGGGTCACACAGGGTCAGACACGACTGAAGCGACTCAGCAGCAGCAGCAGCAGCATAAATCAACTATACTTCAATTTTAAAAAGAAAGAAAAGATGAGTAAGAAAGGAGAAGCATTTTAGGTTTGGGAAGTCAAAATGACAAAGATAAGAAATAATGTTGGGAGAAGACCTGCTTAGAAGACTGCAAACTCCAAGGAAGTCATCAAGTGGTTTTTGCTAGAGATCAGGACTCAACCACCTTTAGTCTTTCTGAAGCCAGGTTTGGACAAGACAAAATCAGTCAGTAAGAGCTCTTCACCAGTCTCAGAGACATTTTCTGACCTGGACCTGGATATTGATGCTTTTTGAATATGATTTCATGGGGGAAGAGAGCTGGGAGCTTACTAAATGCCAGGCCTTGTGCACAGCATTCTTCCATGGATTATCGCATTTACTCATCACAACAATCCTCTGGGTTGAAAATGTAGTGGATTTTCTATTAGGAGTGTCGAAAAGAAGAGTCATGTCAAAGAGCTTAGGTGCTTTGAGAACCAAGAAATGGTAGCAGGAAGTGAAATAATTGAAAGTGTCTTTCTTAAGAAGAGAGTTAAGATTAAAAAATGAATTCATTTTTGGACATGTAGCTAATTGAAGAATTAGAGTCCTTAATACAGAATGCCTTAAGAAATTGAACTTTTCTAGTGACTTCATGGATTCATTTTTGGCTTTACAAATGTTGACAGTTTAAGTGACTCAAGAAAGCTTGTAAAGATTATTTTCTGAGAGTAGATCTTAAGCTTACTCACCATGGGAAAAAAAGAAAATAACTCTGTGAGGTGATTTATGTGTTAATTTCATTGTGGCAATCCTTTCATAATGTATTCATATATCAAATAATGACAGTGTACTATTTAAATATGGCAACCCACTCTAGTATTCTTGCGTGGAAAATCCTATGGACAGAGTAGCCTGGCAGGCTACAGTCCATGGGGTCGCAAAAGTTGGACATGACTTAGTGACTAAACCACCACCACCACCATTTAAATATATACAATTTTATTTGTATGACACCCACCTTTCTACAAAAAAATATGGATTAGAACAATGAAAATTTAGAAAATTATCCCTTTTCATTAAGTTTAAATTTCTTAAGTTCACATTTAGTTTTGACCAAATAATACTAATATGTGCATGGTCTGTCTGTGACGCAAACAGGGAAAACTCAGCAGGCAGAAATAAATGCTGTAACTCCTGAAAAACCTGAATTAATATCACATGTATTTCCCGATGCTCTTGTAAATCTAGAATACACGTGTAGGTAAAGAATACGAACAACCACTTCCTAAAAGTTAGGCAGAACTTTCAGTTCTACATAGTCTCAAGTAATCTTTCCTAGTTATCTGAAGTTACATCAGCTAATGACAGTATGAAATGGAGGAGAAATCTAGGAGCTACAGACACCTGAGATGGAATGTAATTTTCTAATTTGTCTGATATTTGAGAACTCTTTCAGGTACTACAAATCTTGAACTAAATGAGAAAATTAATTTTACTGACTCTTTTGAAATAAAAAAAAAATGAAAATTTCCCAAAAGATTATGTGCAATTTCAGACAGAATAATTTATAAGTAAAGATGAACAAAAAACAGAAACTAGTCTAACAGCCTGGAGTATTTTGTCATCTGGAGTCAGTAGAAAAGACAAAACCGTGATGTTGACTGTCATGACAGGGATGGCCAGGCTCTCATCAGAGATTGTCTGGAATTGCCGTTACCTGCTGAAATGGCTTTTCAGATCAATGAAGTATTTGGCTCTGTTGGTATTGATTCAGGGTCTGTAACAGTTGAGGACAATGTGCTTCATATTGACCTGAGTTTGAAAAAAAAGTGGTTCATAAAAAATTAAGAGAATTTGTGATGGTTGGCAGGCTTTTTTAGTAAAGAATTCCCTTTTTGTCTATTTTGTAACCTTCCTCTTAAACAACATTTACCACATTATATACTATAATTCTATTAAATTTCATTTTGAGAGAGAATTAACTTTTACCGATTAATAGCTTGCTGATTTTTCTTCCTCTTTTCAGCTTTTTAAAAATTATTTTTCTTCCAGTTTCATTGAGATATAATTGACATACATCACTGTATAAGTGTAAGGTGTACAACATAATGACTTACATACATTATGAAATGATTATCACAATAAGTTCAGTGAACATCTGTCATCTCATATAGATACAAAATTAAAGAAATAAAAGAAAAATTTTGTCCATGTGATAGAATTCTTAGAATTTACTCCCTTAACTACTTCCATATATAATATAGAGCAATGTTAATCATATTTAACATGTAATGCATTACATTTCTAGTACTATTTATTTTATAACTAAAAGTTTGTACTTTTCAACTGACTTCATCCATTCCTCCCACTCCTCCAGCCACCCCACCTCCCCTGACCAGATTTCTGGTAACTACAGATCTGCTCTCTTTTTCTATGAGTTTGTTTGTATAATTTTTTTTGAAATATAATTGACATATAATATATATTAATTCCAGTTACATCTTTTTAGGTTACTTCCAGACAGGCCAAATGATATAATTGGTGCTAGAATCCAATGTGATTGTTGATATTTTTCGAGGCTAAAAAAGAGAAAGTGAGTTTTCTACTCCTAAAGTTAAAGACTGCAATGCTGATTAAGTTTTAAAAGCAGTTACTAAAAGATGCAGGAGAAGAACTCTGTAAGTGGAGAAATTACATTTGTTTATATTTACTATGAATAATTTGCCTATAACTATACAAGACAAAATTATTTCTAAACAAGAGTAATATAATGGCCTTTACCAATGCACCTCTGCTTTGCCAATTCCCTGACTTTTATTTGTGTTAAAAGCATCAAGGACAGGCAGTATTCTGTAACAAGCTAGTCTGAGACCCTCTCCTGGTTGAGGATATTGATCCTCACAATCCTGAACAAACATTATCTCAGAGAACAGACAACCAGAAATTTTTGAAAAATTTAGCAGCTCCTAATATGCTACTCTTTTCTTACTGGATCTTTGGCATATACAAACTCTTTTTTGAATTATAGTTGATTTGCAATATTGTATTCGTTTCTGGTGTATGGCATGGTGAGGTGATACATTATTGTAGTTTGGGTTTGTATTTCTCTGATAATTAGCAATGCTGAGCACTTTTTCATGTGCCTGTTGGTCATGGGTAGGGAATATTCAAACTTAAAAAGTATCACTCAGAAAAATAATGTCAGAAGAAATTTCCTCACAGGAAAAACATGATTTGAAAAGGGATCCACATGATGTTTGTAAAAGATTGTGTCATTGAATTAGAGAAGCACCAGCTCCTCAAGATATTCCAAAAATTCCCTGATGGAAATTTTCAAGCCATTTCTTGGGATATATGTTTATATTGCGTTCTTAAAGGAGACGCCCAAAAAGCTGTTTTCACATGAGAGTTTTTCACCAAAACATGAGTATCATTTTACTGCATGGAAGTCTAAAGGAAATCAATGGAAAGACTGAAGATAAATGAAGTGGTCCATTCCATGAGTAGGATGGCTGCAGGCAGAAGAGGATGGAAAGCTACAGCAAGGTGAAGAAGCCCATCAAATGAGGGTCGGGAGGACTGCCATGGCTTGTGCTCCCTTCCAGGGAAGTGTCCATGAGTGGATGAGTGAAGCCAGGGGCCTTGCAGCTGCAGGGATTTTTTAAAAAATGTGCCTCTTTGCTGACAGAATGTTTCAGACCTCTGTGGGCTGCATGGAGACAAAGCTAGAGGACACTGGATGACAGGGTTACAGCACAAACTGAAGAATTCAAGAGAATGGTCATATATTCTGTCTCTCTGTGATTATGGGCCAAGAAAAACAGCCAGGGTGTAGTCAATGGCAGGAAGCCAGCCGCTGCTAAATACCTACAACTACAGCTCCAGGCTCTCAGAAATTAGACCAGGCTGCTGGAAAGAAGTTCTGCTAAAGTAAAGAAACATCCTTGACTTAGAAACATGAAGAATTTAATAAAGAAACAAGGCCAGAATACATCTGCATCCAGAAGAGCCCTTTATGACTTCACGTTATTTATGACAAATGTTGTTATCTTTCTCGTTAAACTGAGTAATTGATTCTTAAGGTTCAGATGGTGAACCTGTTTTTAATAAATGATTGAATTAACTGTGAGGCTGCTCATTAAAATGCAATATTGCAGCTATCGTGTGGAGAATATATTACAAAACTTTCAGCCAGTATATGAAAAACAAAATGTTTTTATTTGTACAATAAAGAAAAAAGAGTTTTGCTGTCAGTTCTGTACATTTTTATTGAAAACTTTTTATAACTCTGCTTTTAAAATTTTGTATAAAAGTGTTTGCAAATTACATACTTAGTTTAATGAAAATACTCTAGCCACCCCCCAAAATAATTGGGTATTTGCTTGTATGTCAAACAGGTATTAAGCTGTACTTAGCCAGTCAATCTGCCTCCTCAGGTTCTGCTGACTTTGAGGTTTCTTTCAACACAGTTTCATCATTCCTGAAAGGATCTGGGGTGTTTACTGGTTTTCTTGGGCTTCCCTGTGGCTCAGATGGTAGAGAATCTGCCTGTAATTCAGGAGACGTGGGTTCGATCCCTGGGTCAGGGAGATCCCCTAGAGAAGGGAATGGCTACCCACTCCAGTATTCTTGTGTGGAGAATTCCATGGACAGAGAAGCTGGCTGCAATCCACAGGATTGCAGAGTTGGACAGTCAGATACGACTGAGAAACTAACACTTTCACTTTTTCACTTATTGGTTTTCTGGGACTGTTGTACAACAGATTGGGTGGCTTAACCAACACAAATGTATTGTCTCACAATTCTGGAGGCTGGGAGTCTGAGATTAAAGGGTTAGCAGGTTTGATTCTTTCTGAGGGCTATGATTCTCCTTGCCTTGTGGATGGCCTTCTTCTCTCTACACTTTCTCACTCTGCCCTCCCTATTTGTATGTAGCTCTGTGCCCAAATTATCCCTTTTTCTAAAAACAACAGCCATTTGGGTTAGATCCATCCTACTGAGCTTGTTTTCTACTCCCTTCTCCAAATAAAGTCACATTCTGAGGTACTGGGGGTTAGGACTTTAACATATGACTTTGGGGCAGAGGGACATATGAATTTACCTATAACAAAGTGAATTCCCTTCTGGGGGCTGTGCTACCCATAACCATCCCAGGAAAGGTACCAGGGCCAAGAAAGCTTAGGGATCATGGACCTTGTTTGCTAGGCTTGGAGTTTCCCTTTTGCAATACATTCCCCCAATATATCTTACAATTCATCAGGGACCTCCAGTACACAGTGACAAAGGCCAGTGTTTCTACATGAAGATCTTTAAGCATGCATCAGTCCTAACAGAATCTCTGACTGTACACACGTGTCTGCCGGAGTCCAGCTCCAGCAGTCAGGGAATCAGCCTGAAGGGGTGAGCGGTGTCGGCGGACGATGATGTAGCCTCTGACTCATAGTACGGAGCTACATGTTTATTTCAAGCTTCAGGTTCTCTTTTATACTTTGACAAAAGCATTAGGTCAGAGGTTTGACGTTTTCAGTTTCCCCCACCCAGATTTATTGTCTCCAGAAATCATTGTTGCCCTACAAACAGAGTTCCTGCTTCAGTGATTCTCTCAGAATCGGCTTTACTATCTATTATCTACTTTCTCTTATGTGTCCTATACTTAACTTGTGATTACATTGTAACTCATGCTACATTCCTCAGTTTATTTCTTATCTTTCTAAACCCTGTTTGCCCCTAGCATCTTAAGATCACTATCTCCTAAAAAGGCTTCTAGTTATTCTTAATTATTCCCAAACCCTAAACTCAGCAAACTTCTTCTGCCACAAATATTTCCCTCACAAACATGTCTCAGAAAACAATCTTTCCCATGGCCTCAAGCTGCAGCCTACGTGCTCATCTTGGGACATTCTTTGTAAAGATCCTCGAACAAATGTCAATGGTTACTTTATAGATTATTTTCTGGGCACAACTGCAGAAGACTTTGTGCTTTCTCATGCTTCTCTCAAGCACCTTAACATTCTTTCCAGCCAACTCAACCGAAGAAAGGAAAGAACAAGTCAGAATCACAAGGCCTAACTCCTTCATCCCGGGGCCATGCCTGTGAGATGAGGAGAGGGAGTTGGGGCTGTGCCCCCATTTTGTCAGTAATGCCTAATGCGGCTCCCAACACGTGTCTCTGGCCACTTCTGCCCACATGAATGAGTTCTGCCTAACTCTCTACCTCTAACTGCAAGGAAGGAAGTATGAGCCTCCCAGTGCTGGGCATCCACTACATAATTAATAGGCTTTGCTAAGCTCTCCACAGACATCATCTCCTTTTATTGTCCCATAAGCCTAGAAAGTAGGTGATGATGTTTCTGTTTTATAGATGAGAAGACTACTGTTGTTCAGTCACTCAGACATGTCCAACTCTTTGCAACCCCATGGACTGCAGCACACCAGACCTCACTGTCCTTCACCATCTCCTGGAGCCTGTTCAAACTCATGCCCATTGAATCAGTGATGCCATCCAAACATCTTGTCCTCTGTCATCATCTTCTTCTCCTGCCTTCAATCCTTCCCAGCACCAGGGTCTTTTCTAATGAGTCAGCTCTTTGCATCAGGTGGCCAAAGTATTGGAGTTTCAGCTTCAACATCAGTCCTTCCAATGAATATTCAGGATTGATTTCCTTTAGGATTAACTGGTTTGATCTTCTTGCAGTCCAAGGGACTCTCAAGAGTCTTGTCCAACACCACAGTTCAAAAGCATCAATTCTTTGGTGCTCAGCCTTCTTAATGGTCCAACTCTCACATCCATACATGACTACTGGGAAAACCATAGTTTTGACTATACGGACCTTTGTTGGCAAAGTGAAGTCTCTGCTTTTTTAATATGCTGTCTAGGTTTGTCATAGCTTTTCTTCCAAGGAGCCAGCATCTTTTATATAGTAAATAAATTAAGTGCTTTGCTCAAGCCTTTGCTTATCATTTCATTAAATGAAATAGATCCACCATACTTTCTCATTTAGCAGAGATGAAATACCACTCCTGTTAAGGACAGAGAAAAGGATGAGTGCCAGAAGGAAGAGAGGTTTCGTGAGTCTCCACAATGAGGATTGACACCACTGTTTGAAAAGGAAGGGTAATCCTCCTTCACAGCTGCACTGTTCACAACAGGCAAAAGGAGGAAGCAACCCGTGTCCATCCATGGATGAATGGATAAGCCAAGTGTGGAAGTGTAGTCTGTCTATACAATCGAATATTAGTCAGTCTTTAAAAGGGAGGGCATTCTGGAGCTAGCAAGCAAGGGAACCTGTTGTTTGTTCTTACTCCCTTCCTGCTGCAGCGGAGGCCCCAATAAAACCTTGCCTGAATTTCTTGTCTGACCTCTGGCCAATTTCTATCAATTAAGGAGGCCAAGAACCCTGGTCAGTAACACTTTGTGGCAGCCAACATGGGGCACTTGTTCCCTTCTGAGGAGAGAATCTGGGCACCTCCAGGACCACCAAATGCAACTTCTTCATGGGTGGCAAGCGACCAACTGAACCTCTTGTTTCAGCGTCACCATATTTGGTAAGTTTGCCTTCCTGTCCCCGAGGGGACTCAGTACTCTCATTCAGGCAACTCTTTCCCTTCCCCTTTGTCCTTTTCCTCTCAGCACTTTCTCTTTCCTTTTGCCCCTTTCCTTCTCCTGAAATCTTCCTACTTCTCTCTCTGTCCTCTCTTTCTTCAGCCCTATTCTTCTGAGGGAGAGTGGACATCAGGCAGCTGCAGCATCACTCCACGCAGCTTGTAAGGCCGTGTTTCCTCTAGCTGGCAGTGGTTCACCTTGATGGGTGACAGGCAGAGGTGGGAGAGGCTCACCCCACTCTATACAGACGTTGGCACAGTAGGCGCTCCCTGACCTGAGATTTATGAGAGTGATAGAGGTTCAAAGCTCATATCTTGTAGTGGCTAGAAGTCCAATTGTCCCAATATTCTCACCATTATTTCCTGCCACCAAGAGAAGTTCCACTGGGAATGGGCTAAAATGACAGATTTCTGTATACTGGTGTATGCACAGGTGAGTGTCCGCCTTTGGGTTTCGTTCCCAAAGACAACGTACAACTGTCTGGTTTCTGGGCTTGATCACCTTGGTGGGTAGTGCACAGGATGCTCGCTCCTTCACCGGTCCTTTCTGAAAGCACACAGGTTGGTACCTGAATAGATACCCACAGGCAATGGGTTGAAATGTCAATCTCTCTCTTTCTCTTTTTCAGTCTTTTCTGTCTCTCCTCCCTTTACCTCTCCCTTGGTCCTCACACCTGCACTCCTGTCCTCTTTATCCTAAAAACTTCCTGTCAGTGTCTTTAAGTTTTGTAATTGGTATCTTTGTTTGTAATGTAGTTTTGTCTGTCCAACTGCTGCTGCTAGTCTCTGCTAACTTTGCAGCCACAGTGGAGCACTTAAGCCTTGAAACACAAACACAGTGCACATTGCCTGAGACTCCAGCCTTGGGTTACTTAGGGGGATTTTAAAGAACAAAAATAAAAAACAGGAACTTGCATGTCTTTCCTCTACCTTAGCAGTATAACTATTCTCTTGGGCTCTCAGGAACTACCTGATTCATTGGTAGTCCCCCAAACTGAGGGGCAAAAAAATCATTTTAAATTTTAGTTGGAAAGCTATGAGGTCTCTGGTTCTGTAGAAATTAACTTGTCTGGCTTAAGTTTGTAGGTTTAATTAATAGAGACATGAACATTAAGGATAATACTTCCATTTTACCTAGAGTTCTTAGAAGAAAATTAGTTCATATTTTTGTTATAAAGTCTATCAACAGGAAAAATAACCTGATGTGATTAAATTTTTAGTGAATGTAACTGGTATAAAACTTGTGGTAAACACTACAGGAGTAATTAGGGATTCCCTTTGTAGCCCAGTCAGCTTCCCTGGTGGCTCAGAGGTTAAAATGTCTGCCTCCAATGTGGGAGACCCGGGTTCAATCCCTGGGTCTGGAAGATTCCCTGGAGAAGGAAATGGCAACCCACTCCAGTATTCTTGCCTGGAGAATCTCATGGATGGAGGAGCGTGGTAGGCTACAGTCCACAGGGTGTCAAAGAGTCAAACAGGACTGAGCGACTTCACTTTCACTTTCACTTTGTAGCTCAGTCAGTTAAAAATCTGCCTGCAATGTGGGAGACCCAGGTTCAATTCTTGGATAGGAAAGATCCCTTGGAGAAGGAAATGGCAACCCACTCCAGTATTCTTGCTTGGAGAATCCCATGGACAGAGGAGTCTGCGGGGCTATAGTCCATGGGGTCGCAAGAATTGGACATGACTTAGTGACTAAACCAACCAGCACCACATAGGAATAATTTTTGTAAATGTTCATCTGAGGTAGTCTCTCTCCAAATTTTGGTAACATGAAACTAAAATAAGCTAAATGATAGAAAGTTCACTGAAAATTCAGGCTGTTTCAGATAAGATAAAATACTGTTACATTAATTGGTAAACAGGTCTAAATTTACCTTCTTTTGTCTTCTTGTGAGAGAGAAATTAAGCTGTTTGGTGATACCTTGAGATATTCTTTACTATCCTACAGAATGCTAATGTAAAAGACGGTTCATTGTTACTTAAGGAAAGTAGTATGCGTATTTTCCGAAAAGAAGGTATGAGGAATGGAAATATATTTTGTTGAAAGAGAAAAAGGATGATTTTGTTCTACAGCTGTTCATTTCTGAATGGAGAAGGAATAAGGGACAAAATACAGCTATAGAAAGTTGCAGGAGGTTAGTGGAAGAGGAACCCTGAGAAAAAAATTTGTATGTGTTCAGAATTTTCTAAGGTTTAATTACATTTAACTAGGTAAATGGATTTTATTAAGAGTGGGCTGGTGCAAGGCTGGATTTGGTTTTTCTCTCTCTCATAATAGAATAAAGTTGTCTGGAATAACAGATTGTGTAAGTTCTTGTGCCTTTAAGTGACCTGTATTTGCTTTTGATTTGGGAAATCTTAGCTCAAGGAAAAAGTATTGTTTCACAGCAATCCATGATCCTATCTGACAGGGTGTTTTAAAACTTTTTTTTTTTTAACTTTTAAAAACTTGACAGACTTCCCAAGTATATCATGATTATTCTGGCCCACCGTTGCACCCCAGATGAAAAGGAGTATATTTCAAGAAAGGCCAGGGAACACAGAGATAGCCTACTGGCCGCTGATACACACTACCAAATTTATCAGGTAGGTGGGGATGCAAATTGAGAACAAGACCCACAATAGGACTATGAATATTGTGTCGGCCTGAGATGAGACATATTACTTGTCTATCAGAATGAATGAAAAGGTGTATGCTGCTAAGTTGCTTCAGTCGTATCTGACTCTGTGCGACCCCATAGACGGTAGCCCACCAGGCCGCCCCATCCCTGGGATTCTCCAGGCAAGAACGCTGGAGTGGGTTGCCATTTTCTTCTCCAATGCATGAAAGTGAAAAGTGAAAGCGAAGTCGCTCAGTCATGTCCGATCCTTAGCGACCCCATGGACTGCAGCCTACTAGGCTCCTCTGTCCATGAGAGGTGTATAGTAAAGCCTATAAATTATGATAAGGTCTGAGAGGTTACAAAGGAAAAAGATGAAAATCCAGTAGTCTTCCTGAGCCAGGTGACAGAGGCATCCCAGAAGTACACCAATACAGACCCTGAGTCTGCAGAAGCAAGGCAAAAGGGAACCCTTTCAATGGAATAAAGACCTTTAAGACTCTAGAGACTGAATTGAGTAGAGCACCAGCACTGGGGCTTCCACATTTGGACAAGCCCTTTACCCTATATGTTCATAAGAGATCAGGGGAAACTCTAGGAGTCCTGACCTAAAACCTGGGATCTTTCAGAGATCCCTTACTTTTCAAAACAACTGGACTCAGTGGCCCTGGGATGGCCGAGCTTCCTGTGGGCAGCTTCAGCCACAGCCCTGTTGGTTAATGAGGCTTCCAAGGTCACCCTGGGACAACCCCTAGATACATTAACCTCTCCTCAGGTATAATCTGTTTTGGAGGTCAAAGGATATCATTGCTTGACTGAGGAAAGGGATGCAAGATATCAGACCCTCTTAATGGACACCCACAACATTAAAGGTGTGCCAAACCCTAAATCCAGTAACTCTGCTTCCCGAAGTCAAGTGGAGACATTGCATCAGTGTCATAGAACAAACTTATTCCAGGTGGTCTGATCTTCCAGATGAGTGTCTTTACAGCCCTGATGTTGAATGGTTTACTGATGGGAGCAGTTTTACAGAAATGGGAACCTGAAAGGCAGGGTAAGTCATAGTTCATCTAGGTGTAGTCATAGAAGCCAAGGCTCTGCTACCCCAGACATCAGCTCAGAAGGCTGAACTAATTGCATTGGGAGAGCTTTGCAATTAGGGAAGGATACAAAATTATTTTCACTGATTCTAAATATGGGTTCCACCTACTACAAGTCCATGTTGCCATTTGGAAAGAAGGAGGAATGCTAAACTGCTAGAAATTCCTCCATAAAGCATAAATATTTGATTTTGGCTTTTTAAGAAGCAGTACAGTTTCCAAACCAGGTAGCATTAATCCACTATATGGGTAATCAGAGGGGTGGATCTTTTGTAAGCCAAGGGAATAGCCAAGCTGATCAAGTTGCAAAACCAGGCAACTCAATTTCAGGAACCTGAAAAAGTTATGGCTCAGTGATTGTTCCCGCCAAACTCCTAACCTCCCCCAGTATTCCCCACAGGAACAATAAAATGTTGAAAAATGGGGCTATGAGAAAGAAAGCATGTGCGTGCTTAGTTACTTCAGTCGTGTCCGACTCTCTGCGACCCTATGGACCATGGCCTGCCAGGCTCCTCTGTCCATGGGATTCTCCAGGCAAGAACACTGGAGTGCGTTGCCATTTCCTTCTCCAAAAGAAAGCACAGGGTGGTATAAAAGGGAGGATAAACTTCTAACCCCTGAAGCCCAACAATGGAAACTCATTCCAGTGATGCCACCCATTATGGGGGGGATGCACTATGGGACTTGATGCAAAAGACTTTCTCAGGGAAGGGGCTTAAAGGAAGAGTAAGACAAGTAATGCTTACCTGATTTATGTGCCCACAATAGCCCACAGACCCATCCCACTTTGTTACTCGGGCCAATTCAATGTCAAGGGACATATCCAGGGGAAGGCTGGTAGTTAGATTTCACCCAAATGGCACCATGATCAGGATATAAATATCTTTGGTGTTGATACTTTCATAGGATGGGCTGAAGCCTTTCCATCCAATCTGAAAAGGTTATGGATGTCTGTAAGTCCCTTTTAAAAGAAATAATTCCTTGGTTTGGACTTCCAAACTCCCTCCAGAGTGAGAATGGGCCCTCTTTATAGCCAAGATAATACAGGGGCTTACAATGGCCTTAGGGATAGATTATAAGCTACACACCTCTTGGCTCCACCAGTCTTCAGGGAAAGTAGAGAAAATGAACCATACTTTAAAGAAAGCCATAGTAAATCTCTACAGTCCTAGGTAGTGCTCGTGGTAAAGAACCCACCTGCAAATGCGGGAGACATAAGAGATACGGGTTTGACCCCTGGGTCAGGAAGTTCACCTGGAACAGGAATGGCAACCCACTCCAGCATTCTTACCTGGAGACCACGGACAGGGGAGCCTGGAGGGTACAGTCCACCTGGTTGCGAAGAGTAGGACACAACTGAAATGATTTAGCATTAAAGAAAGCCTGTCACAAAAGGCTTTTCTCAGTTTTTGAGAAACCTCTGTCACAAAATTCATGAACCCTGGACCAAATTGCTTCCTACTGCACTCCTCAGGGTCTGTGTAGTTCCCAGGAGTGGTCTGAGGCTTGGCTCATTTGAAAAGACATATGGGGGACCTTTTCTTACTACTGACATTCTATTGATGAGGAAGTGAACTGGGCCCTGAGATATATTATTAATCTAGGACAGGTTCAGAAGACAATCCAGGACTATGCACAAGACACTGCTAGCTCACACTAAAAATACAGAGGAAGGAGCAGTTCCTTCAGAAATAAACCCCAGGGACAAAGTTCTCAAAATCGAGAAAGAGGACTCCCCAAAGACCAACTATTGCCAAAATGGAAGGACTGCTGTAAAGTAATTTTAACCACTCCACTGTTGCAATCTGTAAGGGCTATCTAGTTGGGTACATTCACCCAGACTAAAGCTTTTACCTCCAGAAACCCTGCAGGTCACAACAGAACAATACACCTGTAAGCCAGAGAAAGATCTGAGATCCCTATTCAAGATAGGCAACATCAACATAAGTAAAATGATGTAGTGAGTTGGTTATTATTTGAAGCCTTAATGGGACTTGGGAACTCTCATTTCATTGGCTGATGTGGTTGACAATCACATCATCTGGCCCTTGTGTATCTTCTGGTAGAAAAATGTATAGTTTATGGGACAATGGGCTTCCCTTGTGGCCCAGCTGGTAAAGAATCCGCCTGCAATGTGAGAGACCTGGGTTTGATTCCTGGGTTGGGAAGATCCTCTGGAGAAGGGAAAGGCTACCCACTGCAGTGTTCTGGCCTTGAGAATTGCAAAGAGTCAGGTATGACTGAGCGACTTTCACTTGTGGGACAATGAATACTTCCTGCTGCACTTGGATCAATGTGATAGGACAGGTAACAGTTAATATTAAGGAAATATACATCCAGGCAGAGTGGCATCACAATTTTGGCAAGGGTGGTGTTGCCTCCTTGGTCTTGTCAACAGTTAAAAAAAAAGCCCTCCCAAAGTTAACCCAGTTCCTTCTCTTTCTAGGTCCTTTAATGGCTATTGTTGTTCTCCTTTCTAGTGTGTGTTTATTTAACCTTCAGAGTGAGTTTGTGTCTTCTGGGCTCCAATGGTTTGAAATAAGTCTCATGATGGCTCAAGGAACTCCAGTCATTCCGGTGGACGGTGGCCCAGGTCCCTACAGGTCCTTAGAACAGACAGTGACGGACTTCTACTGACTTCTACTTCTCAGGTAGGATAGGGCCTACAGCCTCTGTCCAGCAGAAAGAAGTTTCAGAAGAAGAGATTTTCAGCCCCTTACCCTTTAAGAACTGTTGTTTAGTCGCCAAGTCATGTCTAACTCTTTTGTGAACCCAAGGACTATAGCCCACTAGGCTCCTCTGTCCATGGGACTTTCCAGGCAGGAATACTGGAGTGGGTTGCTATTTCCTTCTCCCAGGGATCTTCCCAACCCAGGGATTGAACCCATGTCTTCTGCATTGCAGGCAGATTCTTTACCGTCTGAGGCACCAGGGAAGCCTTTTATATAGAGAAATGCTCTCAAATTTACCTTTCACTTTTAAAAACATTAAACCTCCTTCAAAAGGACTTATGCCAGCATGCCCCCACGGCTCCCAGGACTGTTGTATTCAGTGCTCCTAACCCTGTGGCAGGCCGCTGTTGACCTATGCCTCTGCCAGAGACTCCTGGACACCCACAGGCAAGTCTGACTCAGTCTCTTGTGGGGTCACTGCTCCTTTCTCCTGGATCCTGGTGTGCACAAGGGTTTGCTTGTGCCATCCAAGAGTCCATTCCCCCAGTCCTGCAAAAGTTCTGTAATCAAATCCCACTGACCTTCAAAGTCAAATTCCCTGGGGGTTCTCATGCCCTTTGCCAGATCCTCAGGTTGGGAAATCTGTTGTGGTTCCTAGAACTTTTGTAACAGTGTGAGAATTTCTTTGGTATAGTTGATCACTAGTTTGTGGGTTGTCTGCTTGGTGGCTCTACGGAGGCGCTAATGGCGACCTCCTCCAAGAGGACTTATGCCACATGCCATGCCTCCCAGGCCTGCTGCAGCCAGAGCCCCTGTCCCCAGTGCAGGCCACTGCTGACCCGTGCCTCTGCAGGAGACACTCAAACACTCAAAGGCTGGCTTAGTCTCTTGTGGGGTTTCTGGGTCCTGATGCATACAAGGATTTATTTGAGCCCTCTGAGCGTCTCTGGTGGGTATGGGGTTTGATTCTAAATGCAATTTTACCCCTCCTACTATCTTATTGGGGCTTCTCCTTTGCCCTTGGATGTGGGGTATCTTTTTTTGGTGGGATTATATTCAGTTCGGTTCAGTTCAGTCACTCAGTCCTGTCCGACTCTTTGCAACCCCATGGACTGCAGCATGCCAGGCCTCCCTGTCCATCACCAACTCCTGGAGTTTACTCAAACTCATGTTCATTGGGTCAGAGGATGTCAGCCAACCACCTCATCCTCTGTCGTGCCCTTCTCCTCCAGCCTTCAATCTTTCCCAGCATCAGGGATTAGATTGCTAAGTTGCTTCAGTCGTGTCCGACTCTGTGCGACCCCATAGATGGCAGCCCACCAGGATCCCCCGTCCCTGGGATTCTCCAGGCAAGAACACTGGAGTGGGTTGCCATTTCCTTCTCCAATGCATGAAAGTGAAAAGTGAAAGTGAAGTCGCTCAGCCGTGTCCGACTCTTCGAGACCCCATGGACTGCAACCCACCAGGCTCCTCCATCCATGGGATTTTCCAGGCAAGAGTACTGGAGTGGGGTGCCATTGCTTTCTCCAAGGGAATTAATAGTCATGAATCTGTCCTGCAAGTTCCAAGGCCCAGCCTTGTCACAGAAGACCTTCAGAACCCACAGAAATGGGTGAACACACACTATTAAAAATTTTATTAGACTGTCAGCCTTGTGTATCTCCTCCAAAAACATGTTGGTCATAAAAACATGTTTTAGTTCTCTTCAGCCAATTTGATGCAATTTCCTTCAGTGCCACTTGGTTATAGTTAATGTCTTTTTTATACTTACATCCACAAAGTAGGAAAAATAATGCAAAGCAGGTCATATTCTAAAATAGAAAGCAGTAAAGGGTAAAGCTCTGGATCTCCCACCACCTCAAAAAACTAAAATAAAAAGAGCAAAGCAAAGTGAATCTCACATTATGCATCTGAAGCATTTTATTTCTAAATTTTACAAAGCAATAGAAAACTTGTTCACTTTTATAGCCAGACAGAAAGATAATAATAGCATTTGTAGCTATGGAGATGTAATTGAGCTTTTATTTAAATATGGTAGAGAGTTTGGGTTCATTATAGGAAACAAATGAACAGCAACAAATCATCAGTTGGCTTTATCATCCATGAGGTGCTGGGTGGACCATCTCTTGTGTTGTAATTGAACTACAGAGCCAGGGCTTGATGAAAGCCAACCCTCTGCAAATTTGAATAGTAATAGTCATTGTTCTGATAGTCATCATCATAACAAAATAGTCCCTGTCCTCACTGCTGTATTTAAGTAGAAAAAGTAAAGAAAGCTTGCCAATTGTAAAAGCAATTCTTAACTTTGCCAGTGGAAAACACTGAATTTGATCATCTTCTTGTCTCTGCCTATGCCTAAACTCCTTTCCTGAATTCTAATTCCTGTTTTTCTCCTAATCTGATAATTTCCTTCTATCCTTATCATCTCCCTGCCCAATTAGGGAGCTGCAGAGGAACATGGGGTAAAACCTACCTGAACAATCTCCTGCAGGGTTCACCAGATTCCTGATAGATCATGAATGTTGAGCTAAAGGTCCTTGACAGGTTCCAGGTTCTTCCAAAAAAGCAGATAAAGTCCCAAACAATAAGCTTTAAGTTAGTTCTCTTTTAAAATTGGGTAAGACTAGTTGAGCATTTCTGATTTCTTTCAATCTTATCCCCTTCCATTTCGTGAAGGAAAATTCAAGGATGAGGATAAGAATTTACTCATTAAAAAGTATAAATTGACTTCTGTTTAAAGATGACTATGCTTGCTCTCATTCTTCTTCAAAGTCCACCCAAAACTACATAAACAATAACAACAAAAGAAAAATAGAGAAAAAGATACATCCAACTTAAATAGGTAAAATGGAGGGTCTACAGTTTATGACCCATTTGTGTGTTCTTGCCCCAGCTGTTCTCATCACTGGAAAAGTGTCAGAGGTGTACAGGACAAAAAGCGTGGTGACAGCAATTGCCAGCATCAAGTAGACATTCTGGAAAAAGCTTGAGAGGATATTCCTGGAGGCAGAGGATCCTCAGGGCAAGCAGTAGCAGATTTTATTGGAGGACCCTGAAAGACAAATGCATGTGGAAGTGGAAGACAGGATCCCTAAATCACTTCCTGCCACTTTCCCAACCCCAGCCCAGCCTCCCACTAGCTGAATGAGGTGCCTCACTGGTCACTTCAAAGACGAGTCATGCAGAGATGAATAGCCTGGTCCTAAGTGTAAACACTGCAAAATAATACAAGTGAGCTTATTTACAAAACAGAAACAGAAACTCTCCTCTGGTAACAAACTTACGGTTACCAGAGGAGAAACATGGGGAGGGATGAATCAGGACTTTGGGATCAATATACATACTACTCTATATAAGAACTATAACTGATAAAGACTTACTGTATAGCACAGGGAACTCTACTCAATCTTCTGTGATAACCTATATGAGAAGAGAATCTGAAGAAGAATGAATATATGTAGCATGTATAACTGAATCACTTAGCTGTACTCCTGAATCTAAGACAAGGTTATCAGCTATATTCCAATAAAAGGTAATCAACTACACTCCAATACATTAAAAAAAAAAATACTACCATCAAGCTGTCAACTGGCTGCACCCATTGATGGAGAGAGGGAAGATAAAAGGAGAAGACAAGGGCATATTAAGGACATATATCACAAGAGGCACTATTCAAGGGAACAGGAAGTCTGACCAATAAAATTCTTCATTGCTGCTAAAAGATATGTGTAGCAGACAACATTCCATCACTGAAACAAGAGCTCATGTGACAGTTAGGATGTAACTGTCAAAGACAAAAAGAGAGGATGAGAACATGCCAGGGTCCAGGAATAACTGGAAAAGAGGAAGCACACTACACAAATGAAAAATCTGTATGAAGGAGAGAATAGGCAGATGTGATAATTATGTCTTGACCGATAGATCTGGGGGAAATCTCTTAACTAAGAGGAACTATGGCAACCCACTCCAGTATTCTTGCCTGGAAAATCTCATGGATGGAGCCTGGTAGGTTACAGTCCATGGGGTCACAGAGTCAGACACGACTGAGCAACTTCACTTCAGAGAATTTAAAAATATATGTAAATCTCTGTTTAGAAGAATGATGACAGAGAAGCAAGCATGCAAAGGTGACACAACTCTCCCTTGCTGCTTTTAACTTTTTCACTTCCACAATATACAAGGCTGTATACTGTCACCCTGCTTGTTGAACTTCTATGCAGAGTACATCATGAGAAACGCTGGACTGGAGGAAGCACAAGCTGGAATCAAGATTGCCGGGAGAAATATTAATCACCTCAGATATGCAGATGACACCACCCTTATGGCAGAAAGTGAAGAGGAACTAAAAAGCCTCTTGATGAAAGTGAAAGAGGAGAGTGAAAAAGTTGGCTTAAAGCTCAACATTCAGAAAACTAAGATCATGGCATCCAGTCCCATCACTTCATGGGAAATAGATGAGGAAACAGTGGCTGACTTTATTTTTTGGGCTCCAAAATTACTGCAGATGATGATTGCAGCCATGAAATTAAAAGACGCTTACTCCTTGGAAGGAAAGTTATGACCAACCTAGACAGCATATTAAAAAGCAGAGACATTACTTTGTCAAAAAAGGTCTGTCTAGTCAAGGCTATGATTTTTCCAGTAGTCCTGTATGGATATGAGAGCTGGACTGTAAAGAAAGCTGAGCACAGAAGAATTGATGTTTTTGAACTGTGGTGTTGGAGAAGACTCTTGAGAGTCCCTTGGACTGGAAGGAGATCCAACCAGTTCATCCTAAAGGAGATCAGTCCTGGGTGTTCATTGGAAAGACTGATATTGAAGCTGAAACGCCAATACTTTGGCCACCTGATGCAAAGAATTGACTCATTTGAAAAGACCCTGATGCTGGGAAAGATTGAGGACAGGAGGAGAAGGGGACGACAGAGGATGAGATGGTTGGACGGCATCACTGACTCAATGGACATGGGTTTGGGTGGACTCTGGGAGTTGGTGATGGACAGGGAGGCCTAGCATGCTGTGATTCATGGGGTCACAAAGAGTAGAACACAACTGAGCGACTGAACTGAACTGAATTTTCACTTTCATCAAGAGGTTCTTTAGTTCTTCTTCACTTTCTGCCATAAGGGTGGTATCATCTGCATATCTGAGGTTATTAATATTTCTCCCAGCAATCTTGATTCCAGCTTGTGCTTCTTCCAGCCCAGCTTTTCTCATGATGTACTCTGCATATAAGTTAATTAAGCAGGGTGACAATATATAGCCTTGATGAACTCCTTTTCCTATTTGGAACCAGTCTGTTGTTCCATGTCCAGTTCTAACTGTTGCTTCCTGAATTGCATATAGGTTTCTGAAGAGGCAGGTCAGGTGGTCTGGTATTCCCATCTCTTTCAGAATTTTCCACAGTTGATTGTGATCCACACAGTCAAAGGCTTTGGCATAGTCAAGAAAGCAGAAATAGATGTTTTTCTGGAACTCTCTTGCTTTTTCCATGATCCAGCGGATGCTGGCAATTTGATCTCTGGTTCCTCTGCCTTTTCTAAAACCAGCTTGAACATCTGGAAGTTCATGGTTCACGTATTGCTGAAGCCTGGCTTGGAGACTTTTGGGCATTACTTTATTAGCATGTGAGATGAGTACAATTGTACTGTAGTTTGAGCATTCTTTGGCATTGCCTTTCTTTGGGATTGGAATGAAAACACCTTTTCCTGTCCTGTGGCCACTGCTGTGTTTTCCAAATTTGCTGACATATTGAGTGCAGCACTTTCACAGCATCATCTTCCAGGATTTGAAATAGCTCAAGTGGAATTCCATCACCTCCACTAGCTTTGTTCATAGTGATGCTTTCCAAGGCCCACTTGACTTCACATTCCAGGATATCAGGCTCTAGGTGAGTG
Organism: Bos javanicus; assembly: GCF_032452875.1. Classification (NCBI taxonomy): domain Eukaryota; kingdom Metazoa; phylum Chordata; class Mammalia; order Artiodactyla; family Bovidae; genus Bos; species Bos javanicus. Next base: position 29,025,950 of record NC_083888.1, read on the forward strand.
ATCACACCATCGTGATTATCTGGGTCATTAAGATCTTTTTTGTACATATATATGTATATAAAACATATATAGAGAGGATTACATATAAAATTATATATATATATAACTCTCCTTTCATATATTATATAGTTATCTTTTACATATTATACATATAAAATTCTATTTTTGTATATATAATTATCATTGTATATTTATATCTATATTTATATATATAGTCCATTCTGAAGGAGATCAGCCCTGGGATTTCTTAGGAAGGAATGATGCTAAAGCTGAAACTCCAGTACTTTGGCCACCTCATGTGAAGAGTTAACTCATTGGAAAAGACTCTGATGTTGGGAGGGATTGGGGGCAGGAGGAGAAGGGGACGACAGAGGATGAGATGGTTGGATGGCATCACTGACTCGATGGACGTGAGTCTGAGTGAACGCCGGGAGTTGATGGACAGGGAGGCCTGGCGTGCTGCGATTCATGGGGTCGTAAAGAGTAGGACACGGCTGAGCGACTGAACTGAACTGACATATATATCAAACTCCACACTTAGAGTATAGATAATACTTGTTCACTATTTCAGGTGACCAAGAAGCATACACAAAATCCAACCACATATTAAGCCACAGAGTAAAATGTCAACAAATTGCAAAGAATAAAACAGAAGAAATATTTTCTAATTCCATTCCTATAAAACTAAAATTTTTCAGTAAAAATATCAAATACAAAATTAAAAAAATAGAAATAAAGCCCTCAGATTAAAAGCAAATTAAATTGAATATTACATAATATAAACAAAGTAATGATCATGAAAACTTACATATCGGGTCCTATTAAATACAGCTAGAACTATGCTCAGAATGTGACTCAACAAAATAAATTGAAGCAGAAAGAAAACATTGGTAAAGATAAAAATCTTATTAAATTAACTAGAAGTACAAAACCTGTAGAACCAATATAATCAGATTTTTTAAAATAAAATTCAAAACCATTAGCTAATATAATCAAGTGGGTAGAAACTTTTTAAACATCAAAAAGAGAATATTAATAAACAAGGCTAGTTTGCTCTGTTTTATAAAGACATGTGAAGAACCTGAATGAAATAGATTATTTCCTAGGAAATTCTTGGGGAAAATACCAAAAATGATCTCAGCAAAATGTTCCCTAGATATTTCTAGTACATATATATATATATCTATAAGATATATATATATACATATATATATTATTATATCTATGGACTTTTCAGTCTGTTTTGTTGATTTCTTGATTTTCATTCTGTTTGAATTTTTCACTTTCCCTGAGAATGATTTTTATAGAATACTCAGGAAAAAATTGTCAGTATGCAAATTACTCAAACACCAGGCCTACACACTTTTGCATAGAAAAGTTTACCAAATCTTTAAGGACACTAAAATTTTATATTTAAGCCTCACAGCATGCTAAAAGAAGAACATTTCCCAAATTCTTTTAATGAAACAAACAAAATTTATAGTAGCCCCAACCAAGATAGCACAAAAATCTACAGATAAATCTTTATTATGAATATTAATGGAAGTATTATAAATAAAATATTAGACATGGAAGGCAGCAGTATAGCGCTATTCCCAGTAACACCAGGGTGGCTTACTACTGCAAAACCTATTTATCTAGTTCATTATATATTCCCATGATGCATTATATTAAGTAAAAAATTGAAAACAAATGAGAAAAAGATATTTTAATGACCTTCAATATCTCTCCTTGGTTTGAAAAACTGACTTAAAATTGTGACTGATAGAATATGTATATTTTGGCCCCAGATCCATTCTCATGCTTGATGGAAGAAAACCAGAAGCATGACAGTTAAGGGCAGGGACCAGTCTAGGATATCAAGCATCATTATTACCATTGAGTGTTTCTACAGTGGTACTAGCTGAAAAATTTAGGAAGAAGCATGACGTATGAAAACTTGAAGGGAAGAGATAAAGTCACCTTTGATTGTAGTTAACATGATCCATATGGAAATGGAATTAGAAAATATTTCTTCTATTTTGGGCTTAGAAAAGGAAGAGGAACCAGAGATCTAATTGCCAACATTCACTGGATCATAGAGAAAGCAAGGGAATTCCAGAAAAACATCTACTGCTGTTTCATCAACCACTCAAAAGCCTTTGACTGTGTGGATCATAACAAACTGTGGAAAGCTCTTAAAGAGATGGGAATACCAGACCATTTCACCTGTCCCATGAGAAACCTGTATGTGGGTCAAGAAACAACAGTTAGAACCCTGTATGGAACAACTGATTGGTTCAAGATTGAGAAAGGAGTACAACAGGGCTGTCTGCTGTCACTCTGTTTGTTTAAACTATATATTGAGCACATCATGAGAAACTCATGTCAGGCCGGATGAGTTGCAAGCTGGAATCAAGGTAGGCAGAAGAAACATTAACAACCTCAGATAGGCAGATGATACTACTCTAATGGCAGAAAGTGAAGAGGAACTAAAGAGCCTCTTGATGAGGGTGAAGGAGGAGAGTGAAAGAGCCAGCTTAAAACTTAATATTAAAAACACTAAGATCATGGCATCGGCCCCATTGCTTCATGGCAAATAGAAGGGGAAAAGGTGGAAGTAGTGTCAGATTTTCTCTTCTGGGGCTCTAAAATCACTGCAGATGGTGACTGCAGCCATGAAATCAGATGATTGCTTCTTGGCAGGAAAGCTATGACAAACTTAGACAGTGTCTTGAAAAGCAGAGACATTACTCTGCCAACAAATGTCCGTATAGTCAGGGCTATGGTCTTCCCAGTGGTCATGTACCATTGTGAGAGCTGAACTGTGAAGAATTGATGTCTTTGAATTGTGGTGCTGAAGAAGACTCCTGAAAGTCCCTTTAACAGCAAGGAGGTCAAACCAGTCTATCTTAAAGGAAATCAGCCCTGAATACTCATTGGAAGGATTGATGCTGAAGCTGAAGCTCCAGTATTTTGGTCATCTGATTCGAACAGCCAACTCACTGGAAAAGTCCCTGATGCTGGGAAAGATTGAAGACAGAAGCAGAAGAGAGAGTCAGAGAATGGCATCACCAATGCAGTGGACATGAACTTGGGCAAACTTTGGGAGATGGCGAGGGACAGGGAGGTTTGGTGTGCTGCTATCCATTGGGTTGCAAAGAGTTGGACCCGACTGAGCAGCTGAACTGACTGACTGACAGCTTGATTATATCAGCAAAGACCTTACTTTCAAATAAAGTCTATTCTTGGGTACAATGTATCTTTGGGGGCGACACAGTTTAATCAGCAACAAATGCAGTAATAGATGTGTTAAAATATGTTAGATGCATGCTAGAGACAAGACATGCACATTTCAATGAAGATATTGTAAAGACACATATCTGAGGGGAAAAGTAAGGAGATGAGTGGGATATACAGCAGAATGCCATTTATGTAACTTAAAATATATGTGCAAAAAAAAATTAAAAAATTAAAAAAAATTAAAAAAAATAAAATAAAATAAAAAAAATAATAAAATAAAATAAAATATATGTGCACAACTAGGTCTACATGTTTTAAAAAAGCCCATACAAGGGAAGAACACAGATTAAAATGGGAACACACATTAAAGCGGGCCTAAGGAATGGGGTTTGGAATGGGGATAAAAGTATTAAAAAAAAAAAAAAAAGAAATGCTCTGCTCTAAGGCACTGACCTGAGCTATGATATTTTTGCACTTGAGGTCCAAAAAAATTAATAATCACATTAACATGTGAGAATAACAGCAAATACACATTTACCATTTCCTGTGTGTCACACACTGTGCTAGCTCTGGCATATATATGTGTATGTGTGCGTTCAACTAATTAAATAGAAGACCACTCTCATGACTCTTAACTTTCCTTCTTACTTGACCCCTTAAATGGCCTTTTTAGAATGTTGCATTATTAAGCAATATAAATTTATAGAAATGTTAACAATTGAGGAGATTCAATGAAATCTCTGATGCAAATCTCTAAAAATCTTTTTAAGAAGAACACTGAGAGTGGTTCATTCTGTATTTGTCACTTTCTTAAAGTAGTATCTAATGTAACATAGGAAGGAACAACTCTGAATATTGAGTCTTCCTTTTGTTCTGCAAATTAATAAATTGTTCCTCATTTAATTTGTAGATCGACTCCCTTATCAAATCCCCTTGTACATGGATTGTATTTGTTCTTGGCCCTCTATTCTCAATGCTGAAAGCTTTATTTGATGTCAACTATCCTGGTCATTAAATGAATGATGACAGAATGGACTCCTTTAGAGGCCAAAGCTGCCTTAGGTGACAGAGATTTCAGCTTCCCAGCCCTGAATGTGTTTGAAGGCACAAAATAAGAATCACAAGATCATCAAGAAAGACATGAAGTAAGTGTGAATTTTCTTTAGTCCCATTTGACTTTCTCGGAGAAGAGAAGACCTGGCCCTTTCTATCTGTCCCCAGAGACAGACTGGAGCTTCTGTTCTGTTCTCAAAGTGCACTATGGATAATATGAAAATGTGTTTCCGGGGAACTTTCTCAGTAGCTGCAACTTTCTCAGCTGACCTGGTGCCATATTAATAAATGTTAAGCCCACAAAGTCCCCACAAGTCAATAAATAATGCAGGCTGAAATCACTAAATATTATGCCTCTGAGGGCCATTTCATTGAAATTCACTGATTCAACACTTTTCTGAGGAAGTTCTGCCTCATTCAGCATTCTTACTATGGAGTTGGCCAGCCTGAGTACCAAGGTCCTTAAAGGCTCTTCTTGCTGCTGTCACCCTTTCCCTGCGCACAAATGATGGGGATACAAAACTGGTTCTCAGAGAATTGCAATTTCATTGTGCCTCCAAAGGCTGGTTCATTTCTTCTCAGTTTCCAAGTCTGTAGAAGAAAATCAGATATGCTCACTCTGCCTGCCTAGCAGATTTTACTCCTCTCCACCCCAGCTATAAAGTTCAAAGCACAAATTGAAAAGCCTTGAAAAGGCTGACTCAAAGTCTTTCCTTTCTGTTAACAATCTCTCAGAGTATTATGTTTGGAAGACTCTGTTTTGTAACTGAGCTCTTATTCTGGAACTTCCAGAGCCAAACATTCAGAAATGATGTGCTATTAATACATTTACTAACAACAAGAGTAAAAACATCTGCAACCCTGTTGCTGAAATTTGGTCTCTGTAAAACAGTGCCAGATTAAATCTCAGAGACACAGTGTTGGGTGAAGTAGAAAGAAATAGCTTTATTATTTTGCCAGGTAAAGGGGACCACAAGGAATGCCCTCAAGACTATGTGCTTTGCCCTGGAGGAGGTAATGAGGAGTCTTACAGTAATGGTTCAAAGAGCAGTGCGTGATCAGCTCCTGGACATTCTTCTGATTGGTTGGTGGTGAGTACTGAGAGTCTGCATCACCCACCTCCTTGTTCCAGCTGGTCTGGGGTCTATGTTCTTGTGGGCAGCAGTTAACTTCTTCCACCTGCTGAAGGTTTCAATATCTGCAAAACAGCTCAAAGGACATGGCTCACAATACTATCCATAGTCCGTGAGGAAGAACTAAGAAAGATCTTTGACTTAGTTTAATAGCTAACATGGTATTATCCTGTCTTTCTGCATTTTCTCACTCCTTTGATTAAATTTATTCCTTGACTAAAGTCCTGCCACAGATAAAAGACAGGTGAAGGATATGTGTGGGCATCTATTTTGGGGAGGCTTCATAGGGTCCTGCTCAATTACAACCCTTGTCACGTTCTCTTCTCTGAGGATAAAGGAGAATGCAGATTGAGGGATTGCTGAGAGAGGAGAGAAGACAAATCAGATGTACTCTGGTGGTGACTACCCGTGGAAAACAAAGGACGCTTTGGGAAAAGCATCTTTACTTTCCTCTTTCAAATTCCTACAATATCACGTGTCTTGCAGGTGCTGTGTGTCCATAGGTACAGAGATGCCTGGTGTCTGTCCTCCTCAGGTTGTCCTTGGTTCAAGGGTAAGGAGAGAGTTCTGGGCAGGTTTGTATACACCGGGCAGGTTTGATTCCCCATAATCCTGTATGTTCCTTCTACACCAGCAGTCAATTGTGATTTATAAGCATTCTTCTGAATGAACATCTGGTGACAAGGAAAGACTCCAAAATATCACAATTTAAAAACAAATGGGGGTCTAAGCAAAACCTGAACCTTTCTTTGTTAGTCATGAACTTTATGGCAGATCACTTAACCTTCTTAACCCTGCACTTCCTCACCCTTAAAATCATGCCAGTGATCCTTAAGATACTGTCAAAGAAGATAATAGGTATTTGCAAATAATCAAAATCATCAAGCAAAATGTAATCTACTCTTTCTTCCTCTCACTCTACACTATATTGTATGTTTCTTATAACTTTAGTTAGGCATGCTACAAGGGATAAGACTTCCTACAAGCCAATTCAAAGACTGCTTTTGGGTAGCAAATTTTATAGAAAATGATGTTAAATGGTTGCAGATGTGGATGCAAGGAGCAGCACAGCTGCCGAAGGCAGAGTCGAGTCTTTGTACAGTCCTGGGAGCCCAGTCAGTATGGCCAACCCCTCTCAAAACTCATGATCAGAGCAGGTTTGCAGCTGATGTCTAGAATATTTCTTTTTTAAGAATTTTACTGAGGTGGAGTTGATTTACAATGTTTGTTAATTTCTGCTGTACAGCAAAGTGATTCAGTTAAGGTGGCATCAGTGGTAAAGAACTTGCCTGCCGATGCAGGAGATATAAGAGATGTGAGTTCAATCCCTGAAGATACTCCAGGAAGATCCGCCAGGAAGATCCCCCGGAGAAGGTAATGGCTACCCACTCCAATTTTCTTGCTTGGAGAACCCCATGGACAGAGGAGCCTGGCGGGCCACTGTCCATAGGGTTTCAAAGAGTCGGACACAACTGAAGCAAGTTAGTATATACATGTGTGTGTACATGTATATGTGTCTGTATTCTTTTCATATTCTTTGCCATTATGGTTTATCACAAGATATGGAATATAGTTCCCTGTGGTATACAGTAGGACCTTGTTTTTTATCCATCATTTATATACTAGTTTGCATCAGCTAATCCCAACTTCCCACTCCACCCCTCCCCCACCCACCTCCAAGTTTGTTCTCTGTATCTGTGAGTCTGTTTCTGTTTTGTAGACATGTTCATTTGTGTCGTATTCTGGAAGAATTCTTAGTCCATTAATGTCTTTTGTAAAAATGCTAAGCCACTTATCCACAATGCTAATTTCTTCCTAGGATAAGGTTTATGCATTATGTCACACAAAAAGGTCTGTTCCAGATTAGGACTAGAAGAAGCCTTTTTTAAAATAAACTTTTTGCAAAGAACATAAATCTCTGTTAGTAATTTGCTAAGAAATAAGGCTGCACTAGCCTTTTGTGTTTGCTCTTTGAGTCTTGTCAACTGAAAAATATGTACAACCTAAAAGTTGCATATTATATTTTATTTGAGGACATTACTGAAAACTACAGCCCAAGAAGGCAGCCTCTCAGATAGCTCTGAGGGACTGTTCCAAAGAGGTAAGGTAGGGGCTATATAAAAGTTGTTGGTGAAAAAAAAAAGCACACATACTGTAACACCCAAAGATTACTGCTAATCACACGCACACACACTAAACTAGACATCTCAAGTGAATGATTTTTGTGCTTTTCTATGTATGAGAACATGTAAGAGTCTGGATTCATTGAAATTGTTCCTTTGATATGCATCTTAACTATCCAGGGTCAGTATCCTGTTTTTATCCATCCTGAATTCTCAGATTCACCATGGGAGGGGGGCATCTGCAGTGGCTGATGGCTCCATAGCCACAACACTTTTTTTTTTTTTTTTACTGACATCTTCTCTTTGTCCACAGCCTGAAGGATGTCATCTTGCCTTAGTGCCACTTGACGGACACCAGTTGGCAGGCTGCAATCTAAGAAGAATCAAGTGAAATCAGGAGCTCCGTGTGCTAATCTGTAACACAGAACAGAATCTCCATTCCCTTGGATGGGACAGCAGGCCTTGGCAAGGATTACCCACCTCCCCCCCAACATGAGGCCCCTGCTTTTTGGTTCTCTGAACCCAAATCCAGATGAGACTGGCCATTTCTAGCTAAAGATCAAGTTACCCTAGGCATAGTTGAAGTAAGAGAACTGTGTTCATTGCTGGTTACATGTTTTCATTTCTATTTCTTTTTTTTTCTCTTTTCTTGGGGGTTGTGAGAGACAAATTTTCGTGAGAGGAAAAAAATATAAACCTTGGCTTTGAAATACTGGCTTCTGTTATCCAGAGGAGCCTGGCGGGCTGTAGTCCATAGCATCAAAAAATGTCAGACACGACTAAAGCAACTTAGCACAGCACAGCACAGCACATCCTTATGCTAGTTCTATGGGACCTGTTTCTTAGTAAGATCACTGTACGAGTGCATGCTCAGTTGATCAGTGATATCTGACTCTTTGCAACCCTGTGGACTATAGCCGCCAGCTCCTCTGTCCATGGAACTTTCCAGGCAAGAATGCTGGAGTGGATTGCCATTTCCTACTCCAGGGGATCTTCCTGATTCAGGGATTGAAGCTGCGTCTCCTGCATTGGCAGGCAAACTCTTTACAGTGCACCACATTAGAAACCCAAGAAGATCATTATTTAAGAGTAAAGTTGCGGATCCTGGCTGGGTTTACAGGGGCCACTGAACTCAGCCTGAAAACTAATGAGCAAAATTATAAAAATTATCCAGAGGATAAGATGTTTTTCTACAACCAAGCCCCCAGACACTGAGATTCCCAGGCTAGCTGGAGATCAGCAATGAAGGCAGTACAGTCCCCCACCTGCCCCAGTGAGGATGTCTGAAAAGTCACTGCATCAGGCCACAGCACTCTGACCTGGTCTATGGCCATGTGGTTACTCCTTACTGACTGACAAGAGTTCTGAGTTACTGAGCCCCAGACTAGCAGCCATATCCCAGCCTGAGGCCCGAAATGTGTCAATTACTCATGCTTATCCTCAAGAGTTCCTACTCCTGGCTTTCAAGAGAGAAGATCCAGGGAACATTCATTTAATCACAGCGAGGAAACTTGTATGTTGGTTTTCCTATAGATTTAATCTCTCTGACGCTCAGGTCTTCGTATTTTTTTAGTTGTTGTTTTCTGTTACAATGAGTAGGTAGTTAAAGCTGTGTGTCTCAAACTATGTTTCTAAAGCATCAGAATGTTGTTTCCAGGTGAAAATCAACCCAGTATACACACGTACATTCCATGCACACATGTATATTCATATAAATGCATAGATGCACATGCATACTATGTACATTTCATATGTGGGGACAAGTAACCATATACACACACATCCTAAATGTACGCACATGTACATATTATACCACAAATACACATGTACATATACATATACAAAGGCACACCTGTGGTAGTTGAAGCTCAGTCTGCCTCCCTGTCTCCCAGTCTGGCCTTCATGGTAACACCTGGGCACCATCGTCTTTAGCTCCACGCAACTCTGCTTTAAAACCATCAAGTTTTAGCATTCTGAGAAATGGAGTATTTCTTGCAGTATCAGTAAACAAGGGTGTCACAGTCATCAGTGATTTTGGCCCTCCAAATGTGAATTTCTGAGCCCTAAGGACAACCAGGAAAGAGAACAATACCTGCGAGCCAGCAGCCATCAGTCTGCAGCCACTTTCTACGGTGAGCCCTGAAGAATTCAGGATGTAAAAATGCAGGATACTGACCCCAGATAGCTGAGATGCATATGAAAGGAATGATTTCAGTGAGCCCAGGCTCTTAAATCTTCCCATACATAGAAAAGCGCTCAATTCCTAAAATTGAGATAATCTGGTTTTAATTCACAAAAATACTTTCAATGTTCAGACTACTTCTCCTTTGTTGCAAATTCTGTATAACCTGACTCCTTCCCCTGCCTCCTGGGACAAATTCTCTCAGCATTACTTGAGATGCTATCTCCTAGGCTCGAAGTTCTAAAAATATCAAACAAGACATAATTCTAAACTTTTAGATTGTGACTGTTTTTTAAATCAACAATTCAAAGTCCTGTTCCCACCAACCAGCTTGCTGGCAAATCTGAAAATGTAGACCTTTGCATGAGTCACTGCTGCCTGAGGCCAATCTCTCTTGAAGGAAATGAGATCATTCATCTAATTTGAGGGGTTAAATTTGGCAAAAAGCAAACTTCCTTTAAGAACCAGGACAGTTCAGTGAGTCTGAAAGTTGGACATCCCAAACCCTTAGTTAGGACCCTTAGATCTCCCAGAATATCTTTGGTGTGGATGGTTTCTGCTTAATGACTTGGGCAAATTGCTTAACCTTCATAAGCTTCCGTTTCCTTATAAGTAAAATGAAAATAATTATAACACCTATTTCATGAGGTTTGGTTTAGGATTATAAAATAATCCAGAGAGAGAACTCTGCACATTGTTGGGAGCATCATCAACACTTGCTGTGTGTGAACGTCTTTACAATCATTGTTCCTGTAATTGTATAATAATAGTGCTCAGTGCCAACAAGAATGCATCAGGCAACAACAAAAATATTTTTGGTGAAGTGTAAATATGACTTGATGACCTATAAACTTTAATGGGCAAAGGAGAAAAAAGGAAGAATTTCAAGCCAGGTGGAAATCTTAAGAGATACGGAATTAGGGGTGATGAAACTGTAGACTGATGAAAAAGCACAACTTAAAAATTGAGAATTATAATTATGTTTTATTTGATGAACAGAACTAAGGACTTAAGTCCAGAACACAGCCTTTCAGATAACTCTAAGGGACTGCTCTGAAGCGGTAAGGGAGGAGCCAGGATATTTTTTAGTTTTTGCAGCTGAGACCAGGTAATCAGAACATCAAAACATTACTGTTAATTAAAGAAAGCTAGATATGTCAAGCTAGATTAGCACTTTTCTGTGCTTGGGAAGATGCAAGAGTCTGGGCTCACTGAAATCATTACTTTGATATGCCCCTCAGCTATCTGGGGCCAGTATCCTGTGTTTCCCATCCTGAATCTCCTCAAGGTGCTTCTTGGGGGGTGGCTGCAGTGTCTGATGGATTGATGATGATCATTCAGTTTCCATCTTGAGTTCCCTCAGGACACACCATCCAGAAGGGTGTAATGTGATGGCTTGATGGCTACGATATGGCAGGCAGCATCTTTTTCATTGATCATACAATGAATGGAGAGGAATTAAGCACACATACATGCCTAATGTTGTAGGCACAGGTTCCGAGAAACAAACTCACTCAGAAGGACAATGCAGATACTGGAGTGCAGTTTATTACACCAGCAGGCCCAAGGCAGAGTCTCCTCTTACCCAAGGACCCCGATCAGTTTTTGTGAAAACCTTCTATACCCTAAGAGTACGTGCGTAAACCCGCCTCCTCAAATTCCCTGAAACTAGTCTGAACAAAGGAAAAAAAAGATACAATCAAAGCTAACCCGTGATTCATATGCCTTAAGCCTAGGTAGTTGACAGTGGACAATTATCAATAGGCCTGTGGTCATACCCCAATAAGCATAATAGAATGTATGATTCTATTCAGTTACATAGATAATTAGGGTATTCTTTTAGGCTTTGGAGAGTCTAGGTACGAGCCCTAGGGCTCTTCCTTAGGGGGCCGGGTTTTCCAGTTGGTGTGTTAACATTTCCATAGATACTGGCCATATAGCTCAAAGTCCACAGTCCAGCCCAAGATGGAGTCCTGCTTTCAAGATAGAGCCTGTTCTATTTCCTCCTTCAGTAATGGGTTAGAGCCCAGTGAGGATATCACAGGAGGGAAGGTACATGAGCAGAGCATTTTAGAAATTGATGTGTTTCTGGATAAGTGGGAGCTAGTGTAGGGGAGGAAAGAAATGACTAAGATCAAAGCCCTGATGATCACTGAATTCACAGGACTGGAGGAGTTCATGCAATGGCAAGGTGAGAGCCTGTAATTGTGATCAGCAAAAAGATGAAAGGGGATTTGGGGAGCTTATTTTTTGGGAACACATGGAGGGATGAGAAGGTGCAGAGCTGGTTCTATTCCTCTGACAGAATGTGGAGCCCTATCTCTGAGTGAGACTAGAACTCCACAGCTGACCTTGGGATTGAGTGAGTTGAGAGCAGGGGTGTCATCTGGCCATCTGCAATGGGAGCGCAAGTGACCCAGTGGACTCAGTGGAAGTGGCAGAGATTCCATCCTTGGGTCCCTGTTCGGTGGTGATGTAGGTCACTTTCATGCTGAACATATGCCACATTCTCATACTGAAAATTTATACACTGCCATCCAAAAGTTTAAATGGACACACGCACACACCTGTAAGGAAGAAAATAAGTTAAGCTGTTATTGTCAACTGATGATGGGATCATAGCTGATATTTATCTCAACCATTCATGGTTTTTCTCCCAGTCCACAGGTGACCCAAACTTTAATTACTGAAGGGTCTGAGTCCTTAGCTGGCTTGCTGTTATGGGATTGCTACTGTTGTTTGTATTCATTTCCAAGGGCTTCTGGAACAAATAAGAAAGGATGCTACAAACAAACAAACAAAAATCCAGATGGAATCATCTGGGAACAAAATGGTGATGAATCTGACCTTCAACAGCCATTGAGTCTCATTATACACTGATTTGACTACATTAGCATATTAAATGACATAGCATCCGGTGGCCAAGACTGGACATTAGAAGCAAAAAACAATGAAAAGGGGGTGGCCCCCTATTCCCTTGATAAAAGCCCTGCCACTTCCCTGTTAGACTAATGCATATGCCTCCCATAATTACCTTCACTCTTCCTGCCTTTGGGTTTCCCTTGTGGCTCAGCAGTAAAGAATCCTCCTGCAATGAAGGAGACGTGGGTTTGATCCTTTGGTTGGGAAGATCCCTTGGAGAAAAAACTGGCAACCCACTCCAGTATTCTTGCCTGGGAAATCCCATGGAGAGAGGAGTCTGGCACACTACAGTCTATGGGGTCACAAAAGAGTTAGACATGGCTTAGTGACCAAAGAACAACAACTCTTGCCTTTGTCTTTATCCTTTAAAATTAAACACATTTCCCCATGTGGGGTGAGAAGTTGATCTGTGAACTTAGTTCCTTCTCCATTCTCTGGCCACTGAATAAAGCTTGAGCTGTGTCCATCTCAAATTAAAAGACGCTTACCCCTTGGAAGGAACGTTATGACCAACCTAGACAGCATATTGAAAAGCAGAGACATTACTTTGTCAACAAAAGTCCGTCTAGTCAGGGCTATGGTTTTTCCAGTGGTCATGTATGGATGTGAGAGTTGGACTATAAAGAAAGCTGAGTGCAGAAGAATTGATGCTTTTGAACTGTGGTGTTGGAGAAGACTTTTGAGAATCCCTTGGACTGCAAAGAGATCCAACCAGTCCATACTGAAGGAGATCAGCCCTGGGATTTCTTCGAAAGGAATGATGCTAAAGCTGAAACTCCAGTACTTTGGCCACCTCATGCCAAGAGTTGACTCATTTGAAAAGACCCTGATGCTGGGAAAGATTGAGGGCAGGAGGAGAAGGGGACAACAGAGGATGAGTTGGATGGCATCAATGGCTCAATGGACATGGATTTGGGTAAACTCCGGGAGTTGGTGATGGACAGGGAGGCCTGGCATGCTGCAGTTTATGGGGTTGCAAAGAGTAGGACACGACTGAATGACTGAACTGAACTGAACTGAACCGTGCCCATCTCAGCTTCAGTTTCGTTATTCACCAACTCAAACTCAAATGGGAAAAGAGCCTTCCCCCACCAAGGGAGAGAGCCTCAGCTGAGCTAGAGCTCAAACAGGGTCCACACAACTTAATTCACAACACTAGCTTCTGATGGTAGCTGGAAACCTTGTCATTATTTGTTTTGGTCCTATAACTCCGATCTCTGCCTCTGTTGTCAGATGGCATTCTTCCTCTGTGTGTTTGTGTGTCTCTTCTCCACTTTCCTAAGGGTACCTGTCGTATTGGAGGTCATATTGGGTGGCCACTCTAATTTGATATGACCACCTCTTATCATGGTTACATCTGCAAAGACCCTATTTCCAAATAAGATCATATCCACAGACACCAGAGTTTGGAACTTAAACATCTTTTGGGGTGGACACAATTTAACTCATAAAATTATCCACTAATATTTCCTATTAGACATGAAAGGGGCATGGGAGAGGTACCCCAGCTCTTTCTCCAGGTACATCTTTCCTACCTTCTTTGTGTAGCAGAAACTCAGTTTCTCTTTAGTAATCCGAGTCATTTACCTTGATTGGGACAGTAACCCTCCTCTTTATAGTGGAATAAAGAGCTCGATGTGACAGGATACAGCCTCCGTTTTCAATCCAATTGATACACCATTGTTTTCTCTGGCAGAAGCATCCCTCTCCTTGGAACTGTGATGTACAGACCAGCAAAGTACACAGTTCTAAGGATGGGAAGCAAAAATTCTGCAGGAGAGATATTAGACATACTAGTGAGAAAAATCATTTCCACTTAGCTTTGATTTCCAGACTCCTGTATTCTCATGATTGCTGGCTGGTTCAAGTGGACCATGTCCAGGGTGCTACCTCTCAATGGGTACCATAATGGAGCTTTCTCAGGCCACCCTACCATCGTATCAGGGCAACCCCTTCTGGGTGACATGGCATGTAGTAGGATATATTAATTTCATGAGCCTATTATGCTATTCCTTTGATTGTAAAGTGAGTGCTTTGATCAGAAGTACTGTTTGAAATAACATGATAGCAACGGTGGATTCTAAACAAAGTAAAAATCTAAATGTCCGGCTCAAGTTTTTACCTACTTGGAGGGTATCTCTTGCTATGCTCTTTAAGGCTTCCCTTGAGGGAGGATGTAGTGATTGGTGCCAGCATCTCAGGCAGAACCATCTGTGAATGGTTCTGTCATAAGGAATTCCCCATGAGGTCCTATGTGTAAATTGTGGGTTGGGGAGTGGGAGATGGAGAAGTAGAAGATGTCATCAGAGTCTGAGCCACCTGTTTGTGAAACCAATTTGTGCCTCCTGAACTAGCAAACCTCTTCTCTTACAAACCACTACCACCCTGTGACTCCATGTGTCAGGGCATAGCCAATTCATGGGGATCAGTTTCTATCATAGGGTCACTGAGTCCTCATTCTGCTACAGAGTTCAATTTCATAGCAAGAGTTTATCCTTAAATAATAATTGTATGCAGCAGGTAACATGGCTTTGCTCACCAAACTTAGATTTTTACATTGTAATTTTCTTATTTGAATGGCCAGAAGCCCCACACTATATCCTTGTGGAAACAGACATTTCAGTTACCATGACACTGTTCCATAAGGCCCAAGATACTTGCTCCAGGCCCCACTTAAAATCTAGAGTTTGGTAGATTTTTCAGTAAATGGATTGGGGCAGACGTTTCAAATATGGCCTATGTTGCCTCCAAAGAGACCCATCCAAAGCTGTCCAGTTTTGAGCAGTAGGCAGTAGAAGAAAAGCAACTTTTCTTTCACTTTGGAGGGAATGTCCCAACATGCTTCAGATCATCTTGTCCTTAGGAACCTCCCTGGGGTCTGGGCCCCTGAGGTTCACCAGGTTTCTTGCTCAGCTTCTGCCCATTTAAGGCTCTTGTTATTCCTGCTCACCAGGTTCAGTCATCATGATATCATCGGTATAGTGGATGAGAGTGGTCTTCTGCAGAGTGTGGGGATTTCTGCACATGGGCCATCACAGAGGTCAGAGATGGCTTCATCCGATGTGGGCCACTGTCCAGTTTGGATTTCACCTCAGTGCTAAGGAAGCGGAGAACTCCCATAAAGAGCTCCATTAACCCATTGGGCCCAATTTGTCAATGAAAATAGTCAGTGAACAATCAATAATAAGAATAGAGAAGAATTTTATTTGAATCAAACTTAGAACTAGCCTGGAATTTCTTTCCCAGATGACACTGAGAAACTGCTCTCGAGAAGCAGAGTTTTCAGCATGGTTTTATATATTGTCAGAACAAAGAACATTAAACAAGTCAGGGTTAGATTTCTTCAAGGTTTAAAAAAAAAACAAAACCAAAACAACGGTCCAGCATGTATACAGCAAGTCAGCATGGCCTTGACACTTAGGAAGTGATTCTAATCATCAAGGGAGGACCATTACTGACATCCTAGGAAGGGAGACATTTAATCTTTTTATTTTTAACATGGACATTCTTCACATCTGGTCAATGTGCCCGTTTCTTTAATAATTAAAGCAGAGGTACAAGGTATGTTTGATAGGCTACAAACAGGCTATTTTATTTAGCATCAAATAGAGGTTAATTCAAGAATAAGCCAGAATAACTTCCCTATATCTCAGTATGTGAACATTTCTTTTATCACTCTAGAAGTGCCCTCTCCTGGGTAAGTTCAGATTTATCTAGTATTGAAATCTGCACTTAATGGCTTAAGCTTCTTAAAACCCAAGCTCATTTTACCTTTGTGCCTGGTGGTTTGAATTAGCAAATCTGTCTCTGTCTTTCCCCTTCCTGCTCTCTCTCTCCACCCCCTCCTTTGTCTCTCCGCCTACCCACCACTCTCTTCTCCACCACACCTACCCCTGTTCCTCTCTCACCCCTAACCCCACTAACTGGAAAAATCTCCTCCTTAATCAGATTTTGCATTTGTCCTTGTGAAACCTACTTGCTAGTTGTGACCCTAATTATGAGTCACAGGGGAGTAATAGGTGAGCGGGTGGGCTGGAGGATCATAAACATCAGCTTGCAAGGCGACTTTCCCATGAAAGTTATTAAAGGATCTTCAGAGAAAGAAAGGTTTTTTGCACAACGTACATGGGCCACTTCTTCCATCAAGGGTGGAGCAGAGCATCTTGCAGAGTTCCAAATCCCCAGCTTTTCTGGAATCCACACACATGACCCAGTTTGAAATCTCAGGGTGCTCCTACACCACAGTCCAGGCTTGCTTCTACACAAGAGTATCATCAAGTTACATTGTAATGATGCCACCTACACAGTTACATTCTGAGTCTGTGTTACAGCCATGTTGGTCATGCTACTTTAAGAAAAGAAAATGTCTTACCCTGTTTTGTTTTGAGTGTCACTGCAGAAGCTGTCTGATTTTCTGATCATGATGGGAACCAAGGGGTTAAAGTACTGACAGCATGTCAATCCGTCACGCTGGCTTGTGACTGCCCTCTTGTGCAGTCATATGTGGCTTTCCCACCCCTCCTTGACAGCTTTGTCATCGTCGTCACCACTGTGAATGTCAAGTACAGCATCCAGGGCATTCACGTCAATAGGAGTTGCTTCCCTAGCAACCCCAAAGGTAATTGAATCCTAATACCCCTGCACACTGGATTATTGGAATCCCATTTTCCACTCAGCATTACATTCAAGGTGAAGGACATCATTAAATCAATCCTGAAATCTCACATCAGATGTCAGTAACAGGATATATTTTATATACATTTTTAACACCCAAAAAAGTCAAGTGGGGGGAACAACTCTGGGGGGGAAGCCACACTATTATTGGAGTCCATGCTTTATTTTCAAACTTCAAATAAATAGATGTTTAAAAACTACTTCCTGGATACAGGTAGTGATATGTTTTGGCCTTGTCAATTTCCTGACAATAGCTATTAAGCACACAATCATACAAACTCATGGTTAGTACTTACTAGTACTCTTTTGCCTTCATCCGCATCATCTCTGAAAATTACATCCTAGATATATCCCAGAGGGCTGGCTACACCACAAACCATGTCATCTTCAGGCTTGTGGCTGTGTATTGGGAATCTGTCTAGGTCTAATCTCCAGGGTCCTTACGATATTGGCTATATGCAGCCTGTTGTCTGTGTTAGGTCCGAAAGGGCAAACCTGGCTAATGTGTTCACTCAGAGAAGCAATCTTAATTTGTTACTGTGACTTGCAGCATCAAGGTTATTAAAATTCAAGGACTTAATAGATTTCTCCATTTATTGCATCAATAGCAATTACAAGGATTAGCTGAAATGCACTATTATTTAATGCAATGAGAAAATATTTTGTCTTTTATGAAACTCATCCCCATTGATCCCCACTTCTTTGAAAAAAATGTGTTTTATATGGATCATTTGAGGTGTGTATGCATGGGTAATTTCACATATAATTTATTTGAATTCTATAGCAGGAGAACTTCATTTTTTCCCATGGTACGTACTTCTCCAGTGATTTTGGTTTTATGGCTATTTCTGTGATGTCAGAACTAACAGGTACCATTCTATGCCAAATAGATTTAATGGCTTTTCTTATTTGGGTTCAATTCCTTTGTGTCCTCTGAAAGAAGCTTCCAGAGTCTGAAATTCGGTAGCCATAGCTAGGAGTACTTAAACTATCTATCCATTTTATATTAGGTTGGTGCACAAGTAATCATAGATTTTGCATTGTTGAACTTTGTCATATGATATTGGAATACATTCTTGTATAAATGTGGTTATGTTATACATCATTTTAATGTGCATTTATCACTTTATGTGTTTTGCTAAAGACATTACTTGTCATATATTTTATATTTATTTTAGACTATGGAAATAATGTTAGACAAAAAGCAAATTTTCTTACTAGAGTTCAAAATGGGTCAGAAAGCAGCAGAAACAACTTGCAACATCAACAACACATTTGGCCCAGAAACTGCTAACAAAACATACAGTGCAGAGGTGGTTCAAGAAGTTTTGCAAAGGAGATGAGAGCCTTGAAGATGAGAAGCACAGTGATCAACCATCAAAGTTGACAACAACTAGTTAAGAGCAATAATCAAAACTGACTCTCCTACAACTACATGAGAAGTTGCCAAAGAACTCAATGTTGACCATTCTATGGTCGTTTGGCATTTGAAGCAAATTGGAAAGGTGAGAAAGCTCGATAAGTGGGTGCCTCATAAGCTGATTGCAAATCAAAACAATTGTTTTGAAGTGTCGTCTTCTCTTATTCTATGCAATAACAATGAATCATTTCTCAATTGGATTGTAACATGCGATGAAAATTGGATTTTATATGGTGATGACCAGTTCAGTGGTTGGACCGAGAAGAAGCTCCAAAGCAGTTCTCAAAGTAAAATTTGCACTGAAAAAAAAAAAAGGTCATGGTCACTATTTGGTGGTCTGCTGCTGGTCTGATTCATTACAGTTTTCTGAAATCTTGGCAAAATCATTACATCTGAGAAGTATGCTCAACAAACTGATGAGATGCACCGAAAACTGCAACACCTGCCACCGGCAGGTCCAAAAGGACCCAATTCTGCTCCATGACAATGCCCAGCTGCACATCCCACAACCAGCGCTTCAAAAGTTGAACAAATTGGGCTACAAATTTTGCTTCATTCACTGTATTCACCTGACCGACTACCACTTCTTCAAGCATCTTGACAACTTTTTGCAAGGAAAATGCTTCCACAACCAGCAGGAGGCAGAAAATGCTTTCCAAGAGTTCTTCAGTCCCAATGCATGGATTTTTATGCTACACGAATAAATCAACTTATTTCTCATCGGCAAAAATGTGTTGATTGTAGTGGTTCCTATTTTGACTAATAAAGATGTGTTTGAGTCTAGTTGTAGGGCTTCCCAGATGGCTCAGTGTTAGAGTCCGCCTGCAATGAAGGAATTGAGGAGATCAGATCAGATCAGATCAGATCAGTCCTCAGTCGTGTCCGACTCTTTGCAACCCCATGAATCGCAGAACACCAGGCCTCCCTGTCCATCATCATCTCCCGGAGTTCACTCAGACTCACGTCCGTTGAGTCAGTGATGCCATCCAGCCATCTCATCCTCTGTCGTCCCCTTCTCCTCTTGCCCCCAATCCCTCCCAGCATCAGAGTCTTTTCCAATGAGTCAACTCTTCGCATGAGGTGGCCAAAGTACTGGAGTTTCAGCTTTAGCATCATTCCTTCTAAAGAAATCCCAGGGCTCATCTCCTTCAGAATGGACTGGTTGGATCTCCTTGCAGTCCAAGGGACTCTCAAGAGTCTTCTCCAACACCACAGTTCAAAAGCATCAATTCTTCGGTGCTCAGCCTTCTTCACAGTCCAACTCTCACATCCATACATGACCACAGGAAAAACCATAGCCTTGACTAGACAGACCTTTGTTGACAAAGTAATGTCTCCGCTTTTGAATCTGCTATCTAGGTTGGTCATAACGTTCCTTCCAAGGAGTAAGCGTCTTTTAATTTCATGGCTGCAGTCACCATCTGCAGTGATCTTGGAGCCCAGAAAAATAAAATCTGACACTGTTTCCACTGTTTCCTCATCTATTTCCCATGAAGTGATAGGACCGGATGCCATGATCTTCGTTTTCTGAACTTTTTCACTCTCCACTTTCACTTTCATCAAGAGGCTTTTTAGTTCCTCTTCACTTGCTGCCATAAGGGTGGTGTCATCTGCATATCTGAGGTTATTGATATTTCTCCCGGCAATCTTGATTCCAGCTTGTGTTTCTTCCAGTCCAGCGTTTCTCATGATGTACTCTGCATATAAGTTAAATAAGCAGGGTGACAATATACATGTAGCCTTGACGTACTCCTTTTCGGATTTGGAACCAGTCTGTTGTTCCATGTCCAGTTCTAACTGTTGCTTCCTGACCTGCATACAAATCTCTCAAGAGGCACATCAGGTGGTCTGGTAGTCCCATCTCTTTCAGAATTGTCCACAGTTGATTGTGATCCACACAGTCAAAGGCTTTGGCATAGTCAATAAAGCAGAAATAGATGCTTTTCTGGAACTCTCTTGCTTTTTCCATGATCCAGCAGATGTTGGCAATTTGATCTCTGGTTCCTCTGTCTTTTCTAAAACCAGCTTGAACATCAGGAAGTTCACAGTTCACATATTGCTTAAGCCTGGCTTGGAGAATTTTGAGCATTACTTTACTAGTGTGTGAGATGAGTGCAATTGTGCAGTAGTTTGAGCATTCTTTGGCATTGCCTTTCTTTGGGATTGGAATGAAAACTGCCCTTTTCCAGTCCTGTGGCCACTGCTGAGTTTTCCAAATTTGCTGGCATATTGAGTGCAGCACTTTCACAGCATCATCTTTCAGGATTTGGAATAGCTCAAGTGGAATTCCATCACCTCCACTAGCTTTGTTTGTAGTGATGCTTTCTAAGGCCCACTTGACTTCACATTCCAGAATGTCTGGCTCTAGGTCAGTGATCACACCATCGTGAGTATCTGGGTTGTGAAGATCCTTTTTGCACAGTTCTTCTGTGTATTCTTGCCATCTCTTCTTAATATCTTCTGCTTCTGTTAGGTCCATACCATTTCTGTCCTTTATCAAGCCCATCTTTGCATGAAATGTTCCTTTGGTATCTCTGATTTTCTTGAAGAGATCTCTAGTCTTTCCCATTCTGTTGTTTTCCTCTATTTCTTTGCATTGATCACTGAAGTAGGCTTTCTTATCTCTTCTTGCTATTCTTTGGAACTCTGCATTCAGATGTTTATATCTTTCCTTTTCTCCTTTGCTTTTTGCCTCTCTTCATTTCACAGCTATTTGTAAGGCCTCCCCAGACAGCCATTTTGCTTTTTTGCATTTCTTTTCCATGGGGATGGTCTTGATCCCTGTTTTGTGTACAATGTCACGAACCTCATTCCATAGCTCATCAGGCACTCTGTGTATCAGATCTAGTTCCTTAAATCTATTTCTCACTTCCACTGTATAATCATAAGGGATTTGATTTAGGTCATACCCGAATGGTCTAGTGGTTTTCCCTACTTTCTTCAATTTCAGTCTGAATTTGGCAATAAGGAGTTCATGGTCTGAGCCACAGTCAGCTCCTGGTCTTGTTTTTGCTGACTGTATAGAGCTTCTCCATCTTTGGCTGCAAAGAATATAATCAATCTGATTTCGATGTTTACCATCTGGCGATATCCATGTATAGAGTCTTCTCTTGTGTTGTTGGAAGAGGGTGTTTGTTATGACCAGTGCATTTTCTTGGCAAAACTCTATTAGTCTTTGCCCTGCTTCATTCTGTATTCCAAGGCCAAATTTCCCTGTTACTCCGGGTGTTTCTTGACTTCCTACTTTTGCGTTCCAGTCCCCTATAATGAAAAGGACATCTTTTTTGGGTGTTAGTTCTAAAAGGTCTTGTAGGTCTTCATAGAACCATTCAACTTCAGCTTCTTCAGCATTACTCTTTGGGGCATAGACTTGGATTACTGTGATATTGAATGGTTTGCCTTGGAAACGAACAGAGATCATTCTGTCGTTTTTGAGATTGCATCCAAGTACTGCATCTCGGACTCTTTTGTTGACCATGATGGCTACTCTATTTCTTCTGAGGGATTCCTGCCCGCAGTAGTAGATATAATGGTCATCTGAGTTAAATTCACCCCTTCCAGTCTATTTCAGTTCACTGATTCCTAGAATGTCGACATTCACTCTTGCCATCTCCTGTTTGACCACTTCCAATTTGCCTTGATTCATGGACCTGACATTCCAGGTTCCTATGCAATATTGCTCTTTACAGCATCGGACCTTGCTTCTATCACCAGTCACATCCACAGCTGGGTATTCTTTTTGCTTTTGCTCCATCCCCTCACTCGTTCTGGAGTTAGTTCTCCACTGATCTCCAGTAGCATATTGGGCACCTACTGACCTGTGGAGTTTCTCTTTCAGTATCCTATCATTTTGCCTTTTCATACTGTCCATGGGGTTCTCAAGGCAAGAATACTGAAGTGGTTTGCCATTCCCTTCTCCAGTGGACCACATTCTGTCAGATCTCTCCACCATGACCCGTCCATCTTGGGTTGCCCCACGGGCATGGCTTAGTTTCACTGAGTTAGACAAGGCTGTGGTCCTAGTGTGATTAGATTGACTAGTTTTCTGTGAGTATGGTTTCACTGTGTTTGCCCTCTGATGCCCTCTTGCAACACCTACTGTCTTACTTGGGTTTCTCTTACCTTGTTCGTGGGGTATCTCTTCAGGGCTGCTCCAGCAAAGCGCAGCCATTGCTCGTTACCTTGGACGAGGGGTATCTCCTCACGGCCGCCCTTCCTGACCTTCAACATGGGATAGCTCCTCTAGGCCCTCCTGTGCCCATGCAGCCAGAGGCAGGTTCAATCCCTGGGTCAGGAAAATCCCCTGGAGGAGGGCATGGTAACCCACTCCAGTATTCTTGCCTGGAGAATCCCATGGACAGAGGAGCCTGGCAGGCTATAGTCCATAGGATCACAAAGATTTGGACACAGCTATAGCAACTTAGCATGCATGCACACATAAGCCTAGTTGTAATCATTTAAAATTCACAGTCCCAAATCACAATTATGTTTGCACTAACCTAATAATTGATTGCATGCATCGTCTTGATCATAATTTTCCTGATCTTTGACCAATCCACTTAGCAATCATTGCATATCCCACAGAGCTCTGTCTGTCACACCTTGGTTAATTGGAGAAGAGGCTGTTGGGCGAGGCCATAAACTGAGACAAAAGACCCACAGAACTCAGAAGATAGTTCTGAGGGATCCTCTGTCATTGGAAGGAAATCCAGCTCAGCAGAAAAAGTCCCAGAGTAACACCTGCCAAGGAGCAGAGAATAGGAATATGAAATGAGTTTCTGAGAATATCTGACAATTCCTAGTAGGAAAGCAGGCAAGAACCTATCTGCCTTGGGTCTTGGGCTCGTGTCTTCAGTCCCTAGGGAGGCACCTGTCAGGGCCAGGACTGGGTTTGTGGCCTCTCTGGTGAAAGCTTCCTCTTTCCCTTGTTCGTTCTGCCCAGCCACCACAGCCCATCCTCCTTTCTGAACTTGCTGGTCAGACTACTCTGCCAGGGCCTTTGCACATCTGGAAGGCCCTTCCCCAATACCCAGATGGCTTATTTCCTCACTTCCTTCAGAGTTTCACTGAAGAATCATCTTTTTAGTCAGTGTCCTTCCCTGACACATGATCTAAACATTTACATTCCCTCTCCCTACACACCAAATGTATGTCTCCTCTCTCTGTTTAATTTTCCTCTCAGAATTTATTACTATCTAATATGCTATATATTTTTCCTCTTTACTTCTTTAAGACATCTCCTCTACTAGAATATAAGCTCCATGAGGGAAAGGTGTTTGTTGGGTGGTGGTTTTGTTCACTGCTCATGGTCCAATGCCAAGAACAGAGCTTGATATGTAGTAAAGGCTAGTCAATATTTGGGCTTCACTGGTGGCTCAGCAGTAAAGAATCTGCCTGCAGTGCAGGAGACATGGGTTCAATCCTTGGGTCAGGAAGATCCCCTGGAGCAGGAAATGACAACAGACTCCAGTATTCTTGCCTGAGAAATCCTATGGACAGAGGAGTCCAACAGGCTACAGTCCATGGGTTCGCAAGAGCTGGACATGAGTTAGAGACTAAAACTACCACCAGTCAATATTTAATAAATAGATGCATAAAATAATCATGCAAAATCTTTTCCTGAGAAATAACTCTTGTTAACAATTTAGTCTTTGTAGTAGATTGACTCACTCACCCCAGAAGTCCATTCCTCTGTGCAAGGACTTCTGGTCAGAGGGTCTGGACTTTGGCCTGGGATGTGGGACCTGCCTCTGCCAAGGGCAGAGGGTAGAAGCAATTGTGTGCCAATTCCAAGTCAGGCATTAAGAAGTCTTTCATGTTTCCGCTCAGGCTCTTGAGCCTGAGAAGTACAAGTTCTGGCCACCCTGCTGATCCAAGGAGGCTGGGAAATACACAGAAAAGATCAGCACATAGCTCACCAGTTGAGACACAGCTGCTCCATGACCTAGAGGGTCATCATAGTAACAAATGGCTGTTCAGGTCCACTGAGTTTGTGATACAACAGAACTGTAGCAATATCTGACCAAGGCAGTGTGCATCTTTCCCATGATTTTGTCAGGTACCTTCAGAATTAATCCTGTTGGAGGCACTGGGTTGTTTTTTTTTTTTTAATTCAAATAATTTTTTTATTGAAGGATAATTGCTTTACAGAATTTTGTTGTTTTCTGTCAAACATCAACAATAATCAGCCATAGGTATACATATACCCCCTCCCTTTTGAACCTCCCTCCCATCTCCCTCCCCATCCCACCCCTCTAGGTTGATACAGAGTCCCTGTTTGAGTTTCCTGAGCCATAGAGCAAATTCCCATTGGCTATCTATTTTACATATGGTAATGTAAGTTTCCATGTTACTCTATACATCTCACCCTCTACTCCCCTCTCCCCATGTCCATAAGTCTATTCTCTATGTCTGTTTCTCCATTGCTGCCCTGTAAACAAATTCTTCAGTATCATTTTTCTAGATTCCATATATGTGTGTTAGAATACGATATATATCTTTTTCTTTCTGACTTACTTCACTCTGTAAAATAGGTTCTAGGTTCATCCACCTCATTAGAACTGACTCAGATGCATTCCGTTTATGACTGAGTAATATTCCATTGTGTATGTGTACCACAACTTCTTTATCCATTCATCTGTCGATGGACATCTAGGTTGCTTCCATGTTCTAGCTGTTGTAAATAGCGCTACAATTAACAATGGGATACATGTGTCTTTTTCAATTTTAGTTTCCTCAGGGTATATGCCTAAGAGTGGTTTTATTCCTAGTTTTTTAAGGACTCTCCATACCGATTTCCATAGTGGCTGTATCAATTTACATTCCCACCAACAGTGCAAGAGTGTTCCCTTTTCTCCACACCCTCTCCAGAATTTATTCTTCGTAGACTTTTTTATGATGGCCATTCTGACTGGTGTGAGGTGATATCTCATTGTAGTTTTGATTTGCATTTCTCTAATAATGGCATTTTTAAAAAATGATGTGTCTTAGGGATCCTCCAAGGTCAATACTTATAAATTAACAGTATTCTTTGTAATGACTAAGTAGTATTGCACAGTATAGATGTAACACAATTTATTTAGCCAAACACTGTTGATGAATATTTAACTTCTGCTCTTTCCTCAAATCAACATGCTGCAGTGTATATTTTTATATAAGCATTCCTTTTCACATATGGGAATTTTTAAGACAGATTCCTAGTGGAAAGTTCATGAATAAAAATACATACACATTTACAATTTTGACAAATGCATCCAATTTTTCTGAAAGACTACAAAGAACATTCATTACTCTGCAGGCTTTAAATTAAACCCAACCTTCTAGATGAGGAAAAAATTTCAGTATGACTTTATTTTGTTTGTTTTGATTTTAAATACGAATTAACATCTTTTCATAGGTTTTTTGGCTAGGTTTCATTCAGTCTTCTGTGAAGGTCATGTTCACAAGAAATATATTTTTATACTACTCCAAAATAATGAAGCAACTCCCTATATTTTCTAAGTGAACAATTTTGATATTTATTTGTCCTTTGCAACACTTCAGTGCTTTGAAAACGTTCTCTAACATTTTTTCTACGTTTACAGTTTTGTTTTTTATCAGAATCTTACTGTTTTTATAATGTAAGGAAGCATTTTTTTCCAGAAGGGAATTATTTCTTGAATGTGCTATCATTTTACCACTGATTTGAAACACATTAAAACTTGAATTTTTTAAAATTTTCATAAGCCACTATCCTATCAATATAGTAACATGCATTCTTTTAACTTGATAAACATAATTGTGGTTACAAATAGCATGAAGTTTGCCACTGTAACTATTTTTAAGCACATATAATTCTGAAGTATATTTACATTGCAGTGGGAAAGAGTTCCAGAACTTTTCATCTTAAAAAACTAAAACTTTGTACCCCTTAAAAAACTGCCCCCCACAACCCAATGCCTGGCAACCACCAGCTACTTTCTGTGAATTTGACTCCTGTAACGAAGATCATGGCATCTGGTCCCGTCACTTCATGGGAAATAGATGGGGAAACAGTGGAAACAGTGTCAGACTTTATTTTTGGGGGCTCCAAAATCACTGCAGATGGTGACTGCAACCATGAAATTAAAAGACGCTTACTCCTTGGAAGAAAAGTTATGACCAACCTAGATAGCATATTGAAAAGCAGAGACATTTCTTTGTAAACAAAGGTCCGTCTAGTCAAGGCTATGGTTTTTCCAGTGGTCATGTATGGATGTGAGAGTTGGACTGTGAAGAAAGCTGAGCGCCGAAGAATTGATGCTTTTGAACTGTGGTGATGGAGAAGACTCTTGAGAGTCCCTTGGACTGCAAGGAGATCCAACCAGACCATTCTAAAGGAGATCAGCCCCGGGATTTCTTTGGAAGGAATGATGCTAAAGCTGAAACTCCAGTACTTTGGCCACCTCGTGTGAAGAGTTGACTCATTGGAGAAGACTGATGCTGAGAGGGATTGGGGGCAGGAGGAAAAGGGGATGACAGAGGATGAGATGGCTGGATGGTATCACCGACTCAATGGATGTGAGTCTGAGTGAACTCTGGGAGTTGGTGATGGACAGGGAGGCCTGGTGTGCTGGGATTCATGGGGTCACAAGAGTCGGACACGACTGAGCGACTGAACTTACTGACTGACTGACTGAAGGACTTCATATAAGTAGTATCATACAGTATTTGTGTATTGGATTGGCTTATTTCACCTAATGCCCTCATGATTCATCCTTAATGTAGCATGTGACAGGAGTTTTTCTTAAGTTTGAACAATATTAAGACTATTTCCTGAATCCTTTCATTTGTTTATCTTTCCTATTTATCTACTTTTGTGCCAGTACCACCATTTTTTAATTATAATTGATAGGTAGTGATAATCACACTCTATTGTCTTATTTAAAAAATTAGATATTCTCTGACGTCAGGGAGCTTGATTCCTCCAGCTCCAGTTTTCTTTATCGATTGCTTCTTGCTATTTGGAGTTTTTCGTGTTTCCATATAAATTGTACAATTTTTTGTTCTAATTCTGTGAAGAATGCCATTGGTAATTTGATAGGGATTGCACTGAATCTGTAGGTTACCGTGGGTAAGTATAATCATTTTCACAATATTGAATCTTCCAGTCCAAGCATATGGTGTATTTTCCCATCTGTTTGTGTCATCTTCCTTTTTTTCTCATCAGTGTTTTATAATTTTCTAAGTACAGGTCTTTTGCTTCCTCAGGTAGGTTTATTCCAACATATATATATATATATTTTGTTGTTGTGATGGAAAATGTGATTATTTCCTTAATTTTTATTTCTGAACTTTTGTTGTTAGTGTGGAGGAATGCAAGACATTTCTGTGCATTAATTTTGTATCCTACAACTTTACCAAATTTATTGATTAAATCTAGTAGTTTTCTAATGACACCTTTCAGATTTTCTATGTTTAGAAAATTTGCAGATCATGTCATCTGCAAATAGTTACAGTTTTACTTCACCTTTTCCAAATTGTATTCCTTTTATTTCTTTTTCTTCTCTAATTGCCATGGCTAGGGCTTCCAAAATTATGTTGAATAAGAGTGACAAGAATGGACATCCTTGTCTTCCTTCTGATCTTAGAGGAAATGCTTTTAGTTTTTCACCACTGAGAATCAAGACAGTATGGTACTGGCACAAAAAAGGAAATATAGATCAATGGTGTAGGACAGAAAGTCCAGAGATAAACCCACACACCTATGGTCACCTGATCTATGCAAAGGAGGCAAGACTATACAGTGGAGAAAAGACAGTCCCTTCAGTAAGTGGTGCTGGGAAAACCGGACAGCTACATATAAAACAATGAAATTAGAACACTACCTAACACCATACACAAAAATAAACTCAAAATAAATTAAAAACCTAAACATAAGACTGGACAAGATATATAACTCTTAGAAGAAAACATAGGAAAAGCACTTCTTGATGTAAATCACAGCAAGATCTTTTTTGACTCACCTCCTAGAGTAATGAAAATGAAAACAATAATAAACAAATGGGACCTAATTAAATGTAAAAGCTTTTGCACAGCAAAGGAAACCATAAACACGATGAAAGACAACACTCAGGATGGGAAAAAAATATTTGTAAATGAATCAAAGGACAAAAGATTAATCTCTAAAATACACAAACAGCATGTGGAACTCAATATCAAACAAAGAAATAACCCAATCAAAAAATGGGCACAAGACATTTCTCCAAAGAAGGTATGCAGATGGCCAAGAGGCAAGGAAAAGATGCTCAACATCACTAATCATCAGAGAAATGCATATCAAAACTGCAATGATCATCATCCAAAGTTTACATTAGAACTGCTCCTGGTGTTATACATTCTATGGGTTTTGGCAAATGTATCTCGTTTATTATAACAAATGTAGCACTCTTGTGGGGGATCCTGAGGAAGGCTATGCATGTGGCAGGTTATGGAGTACTTGGGAACTCAGACCTTTCTAATCAATTTTGATGTGAATCTAAAACTGCTCTAAAAAGTAAAGTCTTTGAAAGGAAAAACTACAGTGAGGTATCACCTCACATGGGTCAGAGTGGCTGTAGTCAAAGAACTCAATGAACAATAAATGCTGGAATAGGTGTGAAGAAAAGCGTATCCTCTTGCACTGTTGTTTAGCTGTTAGTCATGTCCTCATGATTCTTTGTGTCCTCATGGACTGCAGCACTCCAGGCTTCCCTGTCCTGCACTATCTTCTAGAGTTTGCTCAAACTCATGTCCATTGAATCAGTGATGCCATCCTACCATCTCATCCTCTGCTGCTGCCTTCTCCTCTTGCCCTCAATCTTTTCCAACATCAGGGTCTTTCCCAATGAGTCGGCTCTTCACATCAGATGGCTAACGTATTGGAGTTTCAACTTCAGCATCATTTTTTCCAGTGAATATTTAGGGTTGATTTCCTTGAGGGTTGACTGGTTTGATCTCCTTGTTGTCTAAGGGACTCTTAAGAGTCCTCTCCTGCACCACAGTTTGAAAGATCAGTGATTCAATGCTCAGCCCTCTTTTTGGTCCAACTCTCACATCTGTAGATGACTACTGGAAAAACCATAGCTTTGACTATACAGATTTTTGTCTTCAAAGTGATGTCTCTATTTTTTAATATGCTGTCTAGGTTTGTCATATCTTATCTTCCAAGGGGAAAGTCATCATCTGCAGTGATTTTGGAGCCCAAGAAAATAAAATCTGCCACTGTTTTCACTTTTCCCCCATCTGTGTGTCATGAAGTGATGGGACCAGATGTCATGATCTTAGTGTTTTTAATGTTGAGTTTTAAACCAGCCTTTTCATTCTTCTCTTACACCCTCTTCAAGAGGCTCTTTAGTTCCTCTTCACTTTCTGCCATTAGAGTGGTATCATCTGCATATCTGAGACTGTTGATATTTCTCCTGGCAATCTTGATTCCAACTTGTGATTCATCTAGCCCAGCATTTTGTATGACATATTCTGCATATAAGTTAAATAAGCAGGGTGACAATATACAGCCTTAACATATTCCTTTCCCAATTTTGAACCAGTCTGTTGTTATATGTCTGATTCTAACTGTTGCTTCTTGACCTGCATACAGGTTTCTCAAGAGGCAGGTAAGGTGGTCTGGTACCTCATCTTTTTAAGAATTTTACAGTTGGTTGTGATCCACACAGTCAAAGGCTTTTGTGTAGTCAATGAAACAGAAGTAGATTTTTTCTGGAATTCTCTTGCCTTCTCTATGATCCAATGGATACTAGCAGTTTGATCTCTAGTTCCTGTACCTTTTCTAAACCCAGCTTGTACATCTGGAAGTTCTTGATTCAAGTACTGCTGAAGCCTAGCTTGAAGGTTTTTGATCATAACCTTACTAGCATGGGAAGTGAGCGCAATTGTTTGGCAGTTTGAACATTCTTTAGCATTGCCTTTCTTGGAAATTGAGATAAAAACTGACCTTTTCCAGTCCTGTGGGCTCTGCTGTGTTTTCCAAATTTGCTGGCATATTGAGTGCAGAACTTTAACAGCATCATCTTTTAGTATCTTAAATAGCTCATCTGGAATTCCAACATCTCCACTACCTTTATTGGTAATAATTCTTCCTAAAGCTCACTTGATTTCACATTCCTGGATGTCTTGCTCTAGATGAATGACCACACCATTGTGGTTATCAGGGTCATCAAGACCTTTTTTTGTACAGTTTTTTGTATATTCTTGTCACTTCTTCTTAATTTATTTTGCCTCTGTAAAGTCTTTACTGTTTCCTTTATCATCCCCATTCTTGCATGAAATGTTCCTTTGATATTTCCAATTTTCTTGAATTCTTGAAGTCTTTCTCTAGTCTTTCCCATTCTATTGTTTTCCTCTATTTCTTTGCATGGTTCAGTTAAGAAAGCTTTCTAGTCTCTCTTGCTATTCTCTGAAACTGTGCATTCAGTTGGGTATCTTTCCCTTTTCCTTTTGCTTCTCTTCTTTTCTCAGCTATTTGTAAGGCCTTCTCCAATAACCATTTTGCCTTCTTACATTTCTTTTTCTTTGGGATAGTTTTGTTCACCACCTCTGGTACAAAGTTATGAACCTCTGATCATAGTTCTCCTGGCACTCTGTCTACCAGATGTAATCCTTTGAACATACTTGTCACCTCCACCATATAATCATAAGGGATTTGACTTAGGTTATACCTGAATGGTCTGGTGGTTTCCCTACTTTCTTCAATTTAAACCTTAATTTTGCAATAAGAAGTTCATGATGTGAGCCACAGTCAGTTCCCAGTCTTGTTTCTACTGACTGAACAGAGCTTCTCCATCTTTTGCTACAAAGAATATAATCAATCTGATTTCAGTATTGATAATCATGTGATGTTCATGTGTAGAGTCATCACCTGTGTTGTTGAAGAAGTGTTACGACCAGTGTGTTCTCTTGGCAAAACTTTGTTAGCCTTTGCTCTGCTTCATTTTGTACCCTAAGACCAATCTTGCACCTATTACTCTAGGTATCTCTTGACCTCCTACTTTTGCATTCCAATCCCCTATGATGAAAAGGACATATTTTTTTGGTGTTAGTTTTAGAAGGTCTTGTGGGCATCCCTGGTGGCTCAGACGGTAAAGCATCTGCCAGCAATGCAGGAAACCTGGGTTTGATTCCTGAGTCAGGAAGATCCCCTGTAGAAGGAAATGGCAACCCACTCCAGTATTCTTGCCTGGAAAATTCCGTAGACTGAGGAGACTGATAGGCTACAGTCCATGGGGTTGCAAAGAGTCGGAAACAACTGAGCGATTTCACTTTCACTTAGAAGGACTCGTAGATCTTCATAGAACCATTTGACTTTAGCTTCTTTGGCATTAGTGGTTGGGACACAGACTTGGATTAATGTGATGTTGAAAGGTATGCCTTGGAGACAAACCGAGATCATTCTGTCATTTTTGAGATTGCACTCAAGTACTGCATTTTGGACTCTTTTGTTGACTGTGAAGGCTACTCCGTTTCTTTCAAGGGATTCTTTCCCACAGTAGTACTTATAATGGTCATTTGAATTAAATTCATCCAATGTCATCCACTGTGGTTCACTGATTCCTAAAATGTTGATGTTCACTCTTGCCATCTCCTGCTTGACCATGTCCAATTTACCTTGAATCACAAACCTAACATTCCAGGTTTCTAAGCAAGATGGTGCACTGTTGGTGGGAAAATTGACACAGCCACTGTGGAGAACAGTATGGAGGTTCCTTAGAGCACTAAAAATAGAACTACCACATGACCCAGTAATCCCACTACTGGGCATATACCCTGAGAAAACCATAATTTAACAAGTCACATGTACCCCAATGTTCATTGCAGCACTATTTAAAATATCCAGGACATGGAAACTACCTAAGTGTCCAATGACAAATGAATGGATAATGAAGATGTGGTACATTTATACAATGGAATATTACCAATCATAAAGAGGAATGAAATTGAGTTATTTGTAGAAATGTGGATGATCCTAGAGTCTGTCAAACAGTGAAATGTCAGAAAGAGAAAAACATATACTGTACATTAATTCATATATGTGGAATGTAGAAAATGATACAGACAAACCTATTTCCAAGGCAAGAATAGAGATGCAGATGTAGAGAATGGACATAAGGGCACAGTGGGAAAGGCAAGGGTGAGATGAATTAAGTGATTTGCATTGACATATATACACTATCATGTACAAAATAGATGGGCAATGGGAACCTGATTTATATAGCACAGGGAGCTCAGCTTGGTGCTCTATGATGACTTAAGAGTGGTAACATGGGGTTTGGGGCGAGGTCCAAGAGGAAGGGGATATATGTATATATATAGCTGATTCCTGAGTGATCAATGCAAAGAAATAGACGAAAACAACAGAATGGGAAAAACTAGAGATCTTTTCAAGAAAATGAGAGATACCAAGGGAACATTTCATGCAAAGATGGGCTCGATAAAGGACAGAAATGGTATGGACCTAACAGAAGCAGAAGATATTAAGAAGAGGTGGCAAGAATACACAGAAGAACTGTACAAAAAAGATCTTCACGACCCAGATACTCACGATGGTGTGATCACTGACCTAGAGCCAGACATCCTGGAATGTGAAGTCTAGTGGGCCTTAGAAAGCATCACTACGAACAAAGCTAGTGGAGGTGATGGATTTCCAGTCGAGCTATTTCAAATCCTGGAAGATGATGCTGTGAAAGTGCTGCACTCAATATGTCAGCAAATGTGGAAAACTCAGCAGTGGCCACAGGACTGGAAAAGGTCAGTTTTCATTCCAATCCCAAAGAAAGGCAATGCCAAAGAATGCTCAAACTACCGCACAATTGCACTCATCTCACACACTAGTAAAGTAATGCTCAAAATTCTCCAAGCCAGGCTTCAGCAATACACGAACTGTGAACTTCCAGATGTTCAAGCTGGCTTTAGAAAAGGCAGAGGAATCAGAGATCAAATTGCCAAGATCCGCTGGATCATGGAAAAAGCAAGAGAGTTCCAGAAAAACATCTATTTCTGCTTTATTGACTATGCCAAAGCCTTTGACTGTGTGGATCACAATCAACTGTGGAAAATTCTGAAAGAGATGGGAATACCAGACCACCTGACCTGCCTCTTGAGAAACCTGTATGCAGGTCAGGAAGCAACAGTTAGAACTGGACATGGAACAACAGACTTGTTCCAAATAGGAGAAGGAGTACGTCAAGGCTGTATATTGTCACCCTGCTTATTTAACTTATATGCTGAGTACATCATGAGAAATGCTGGGCTGGAAGAAGCACAAGCTGGAGTCAAGATTGCCGGGAGAAATATCAATAACCTCAGATATGCAGATGACACCACCCTTATGGCAGAAAGTGAAGAGGAACTCAAAAGCCTCTTGATGAAAGTGAAGAGGAGAGTGAAAAAGTTGGCTTAAAGCTTAACATTCAGAAAATGAAGATCATGGCATCTGGTCCCATCACTTCATGGGAAATAGATGGGGAAACAGTGGAAACAGTGTCAGACTTTATTTTTCTGGGCTCCAAAATCACTGCAGATGGTGACTGCAGCCATGAAATTAAAAGACACTTACTCCTTGGAAGGAAAGTTATGACCAACCTAGACAACATATTCAAAAGCAGAGACATTACTTTGTCAACAAAGGTCTGTCTAGTCAAGGCTATGGTTTTTCCAGTAGTCATGTATGGATGTGAGAGTTGGACTGTGAAGAAAGCTGAGCACTGAAGAATTGATGCTTTTGAACTGTGGTGTTGGAGAAGACTCTTGAGAGTCCCTTGGACTGCAAGGAGATTTAACCAGTCCATTCTGAAGGAGATCAGCCCTGGGTGTTCTTTGGAAAGAATGATGCTAAAGCTGAAACTCCAGTACTTTGGCCACCTCATGTGAAGAGTTGACTCATTGGAAAAGACTCTGATGCTGGGAGGGATTGGGGGCAGGAGGAGAAGGGGACGACAGAGGATGAGATGGCTGGATGGTATCACCGACTCAATGGACGTGAGTCTGAGTGAACTCTGGGAGTTGGTGATGGACAGGGAGGCCTGGTGTGCTGGGATTCATGGGGTCACAAGAGTCGGACACGACTGAGCGACTGAACTGAACTGAACTGAACTGATAGCTGATTCACTTTGTTGTACAGCAGAAACTAACAGAACTTTTGGAAAGCAACTCTACTATAATAAAAAATTAGATATTTTCTAAAATATGACATTTAAAATCATTTTATCAATTTCCATGAAAGATTCAGTTATGATTTTCTTATTCAATCCTTTACCAAAAGATTTGTTAAAATACAGAAAACAAAGACATAGGCCCAGTTCAGTTCAGTTCAGTTTAGTCGCTCAGTCATGTCTGACTCTTTGTGACCCCATGAATTGCAGCACGCCAGGCCCCAGAGTATAAAGTAAAGGCAACAGTATTGGTTACAATCTCCATTATGGATTGAATTACAATTTAATGCGATTTTTAGATTAATGTGGGGGAGAATTAACACTTTTACATGCTTGTGAAAATGTTAATTCTTCTTCTTATATCTGTCCATATCAGGACATAATATGTCTCTCGTTTCATTTTAGTATATTTTAAAATGTCCTTCGACATTAAAAGTTTGAAGTTTTATTCACATAAGCCTTGTACATTCTTTGTTAGGTCTGGGGAAGAATTTGCTAGCAGTTTATTAAAAATCTAGTTTATTTGCCTTCTTGGGCAAGTAGCTAAACTTACAGCAACTCTGTCTTAGCCCATGGAAGGTAAACAGAAGTAATGGGTGTTACTTCCAAGCCAGACCCCTAAAACACAACCTCACTTTCTCCTAAGTCCTCTCCCTCTCTTGCCTGCTGGGAATGATAATCCCCAAGGGGTCCTTAGAAGAAGTGCGATGAAGATGGCAGAACTCTGTCAGGGGATCCCTGGGACATGAGTGATGGAATGGAGCAGACTTACATCTTCCCTACATGGGTTGCTTCCTAGGGTTGTTAGATGTGTGAGAAATGAACTTCTCTTGGGTGGAACTGTTACAATTTTGAATCTGTGGCCACAGCTACATCTCTTCTAATCGGTACAGAAATCTCCACTTTGAAGGGTCGAGGTCTGAAATTCATGGTCTAATAATGCTTCGGTGTTGGCCCCAGGAAGATCTGGAAGGACAGAGGCCCTAGACAACAGTGGTGGACATTTTGAGATAGGCTGGGATCTGATATCCTTTTCTGTAGTGCTACAATGCTTGCACCTAGACAGAGCTCTTCTTGAACAACCAAATACAAAGAAATTGTATGGGACTAAAAATAATTGCATGCATGCATGAAAGTGGAAGTGATGGTTGCTCAGCTGAGTCTGACTCTTTGTGATCCCACAAACTGTAGCCACCAGGCTCTTCTGTCCATGGAATTCTCCAGGCAAGAATACTAGAGAGGGTAGCCATTTCCTTCTCCAGGGGATCTTTCCAACCCAGGCATCAAACCAGGATCTCCTGCATTGCGGGCAGATTCTTTACTGTCTGAGTCACCAGGGAAGCATAGTTGGGACAAATTCTGGACAAAAGATACAAAGAGACCAAAAAGAGGGGGGGAAAAGCCACTTTTGAAGGTCCTGAAGCAAAAGAAGGGGATCAGGAGGAAAAAAACCAAAAAACCAGGGTAGTGAACATGTCCCCTGCACACGATATCACGTAAGAGGTGAGCAAACCACCTGAACCACCCCTCCAGTCTGACCCCTGGACAGATCCCTTACTTTGTATAAGGAACCAGCTCATCACTACCCACCCTCCCTCTCCACTCCCCACCACCAGCAAGCAAGCAGGCAAGCAAGGGGAGCTGTTGTTTTTTCTTGATCCCCTCCTGCTGCAGAAGAAGTCACGGGAAAGCCTTGCCTGAATTTCTTGTCTGGCCTCTGGTCAATTTCTATTGCTTGGGGAAGGCCAAGAACCCTGGACAGTAAAATTTGGTCCAACTCTTCACAGTAACTTTAGGGTTGCCAGATTTACTGAATTAAAACATAGGACACTGTTAGATTTAAATTTCAGGTAAACAATGAATAAGCCTTCATGGAAGTATGGATGTGATTGTTGGCATGTGAAATTGACTGACAGAAGATCAGAAACCTACAGAATTTTTCAGGAAGTTATATTACCAAAGAAACCATGAGCTTAAAAGAAAACCTGGGAATGCAAACTAAATTTGGGGCCCCCAAAATGGGAACCAGCAGGAAAACTGCTACAAAAACTGCACACACCCCAAAGATCGTATATTCTCCACGTGTTAGTCGCTCAGTCGTGTCTGACTCTTTGCGACCCCACAGACTGTAGCCTACCAGTCTTCTCTGTCCATGGGATTTTCTAGGCAAGAATACTGGAGTGGATTGCCAATTCCTTCTCCAGGGAATCTTCCCAACCCAGGGACTGAACCCAGGTCTCCCGCATTACAGGCAGATTCTTTACAGTCTGAGCCACTAGGGAAGCCTTGACCTATTCTCCAATGCCTACTTCAAATATAGTCATGAAAGAAAAAGGAAGAAAAAAATAAACCTTGTCAAAGGGTAGAACCAGGGACAAAGGAGACTCCTGGAGTCCAAATCCAAAGTCTAATCAAGTTGCTGGCTCAGCAGGAGTCCACTGTTGCTAGGAATGGTGATTGTCCTATGTCTCCTGGTATTTCCCACTCTAAGTCTCCCTTTTAACCGAAATTTCACTGAGGTTACTCTGTGCTTACTTCACCACAGCAATTAGTTTGGAGGAAATTGGATGAAGGCAAGCCACATCCAGGTGAATGGGGATGAAAAGGCTTCACACAGATCCCATACTGAGCTGGATGGAATTTGGGCTTGGCCTCCTGGGAAATGGTTTGAATGAGTTCTGTATGTGGGAAGAAGGCTGCAGACAGATTTTCATGACAAGATTAATGCAGAGCTTCTTAAGTGTTAAAAACCTATTCCTTCTCTTCCTTTCCTATCCTGCCTTGCAGTCACACGTGGCCAGCCAGGTGCTTGAGCTCTGGCCCCTGGACTGTGAATGCCGCTTCTAGTCTGGCTTGTAAAGGCCTTCCATGCACTCTCTTCTGTGCTTTTCTCCTCTTCCAGTCAACTTGGAAGCAAGGTGTGGAAGACAGCAGAGTCACAGTTACTCTTTGCAGCAGGATGTCTGGTACAGCAGAATCTTTGCACTTAGCTGGAACCATCTCTCATTGCCAAGTGAGACAGTAGGGATTTGGGCCTATTCAAGGCAGCCGTGTGGCCCACCCAGATACTGTAGTTTATTTCATGGTATTTTCTGTTTACTTCAACAACTGATAATGGAACCCACTTCTTCCACTGCATTTTCTAATCGGTTATTATTGGTAAATATGTTTTAAATGTTTATTGCACATCAGACTATAACCAAAAATGCGGTCAGGCTGCTTGCTCCTCAAAAGTCAATAAAGAGGCCAGGTTGGTAGAAAGGAAAGTTTGCTTCATTTCAGAGGCCAGCAGCAAGGGATTATGGGTGGGAGTGGAGGCAGGGGAGGGCAGAGGCCTGTCCAAAGGCCGAATCCCCCACCCCTCAACCATAATGGGGCAAGAGTTTTTATAGGCAGAGGGAGGCAGCTACATACAGAAACAGCATACTAATCTCTGGCAGTCATCTTGAAATGGTCATGGCAGTAGTCTGACCAGTGTCATCTTGACTGTTTTAGGTGCAGTAAATCTTCAGTTCCAAGGCCAATTTGTCGCCCCCTCCCCCTCTTCTTTTTGAGGCCAGTTCTCAGAATTGTGGCAGTTTATGTCATGGCTACAGTCTGGTCATCATGTAGTTAACGTCTTCCACCTGGCAGGGTTACAGTACCTATGCTATGCTATGCTAAGTCGCTTCAGTCGTGTCCGAGTCTGTGCAACCCCATAGACTATAAAATAGCTCAAAGGACATGGCTCAGAATATTATCTATAGCCCTTGAGAAGGAAGGTCCTTGACTTTGCTTACTAACCTGTTATTGTTTTTTCCTGTTTGACTGCTTTTTGCAGGGCGGGGGTAGGGGTGGGGTGTTCTGAATTTTCTCATTTCTTTGAATAGACTTATTCTTTGGCTAAAGTTTTTCCACAGACAGAAGGAAGACCAAGGACATACAGGGGAAGGACCATAGGGTCAAGACCATCTTTTTAGTTAATATCTTTTATCAATTCATTATCTGGAGTTTTGGGATAGATTATCAGAGGAAAGTTTTTTTTAGATGGCAGCTTTGTATCTTTTATTCTATTATTTGTACTTATTTCTTTTCATTTATTACTAAGGTTTCCTACTCAAAATCTTGAATAATGTAATAAGGTAAGTAAAAATAATAACTAGTGTCTTTTTCTTATTTATAATTTTAATATGAGTACTTCTGATATTTCACCATTAACTATTGTATTTGCTTCAGCTTTCTAGAATATACTTTTTATATAAAGTTAGAGTTTTATTTCTAACTTTACTGTTATTTTGTTTACATTTTTATCACAAATAGATATTGAATTTTAGAAATGTTTTCTTCATGTTTACTGAGATTATCTTTTCCTACTTTAATTTGTAGATGCAGAGAATTAATAGATTTTGAAACTGTTGAATCTTGTTTGTACTCTAAGTATTGTTTTGACCTGATATGTGACTCATAAAAATTATTATGGTGTAAAATTTGCTGAAATATTTTGTGTTTAATTTGTCCATCTCTAATTTTGTGTTTAATTTGTCCATCTCTTAGTGTGACTGGCTGATAGTTTTTAGATTTACATCAGCCTTATCTAGTTTGGGGGTAAGTATTATATTAGCCTCAAGGAATTTTCTTTTATTTGTAGAAAAAGGACATTTAGCAAAAGACACACTGAAGAAAAAGTCACTATGGCCCAAGAGACAAGGCAGGGAGGTGACAGGTGTTCAGAGGACCCTCTGAAGTTAAGACAGGGCTGGGACAAAGGGAGATGCTGTACCTGGTAAGTGCTGAGTGGTGGGGCAACAGAAAGGTCCAGATGGATCCACACTAATGTCAGGTCATGGGTGAGACTCACAGTGATCTTGCTGCTAATGAGTGCTTCGAGGGTGGCTGGTGTCAGTTAGTGCTGCAGATTAGAGTGAGAGCCACCCCCTGGTTCCCGAAAGGACATAGAACAGGATGCCCAAAATGGGAAGTGTAATTTGGGGTGAAGGCCAGGGAAGCAGGGGCTCTGCAGTGGCTGAGGCAGAGGTGCATCCCGTTGCAGGAATGGGGGGTGGTATTCCACTTTGTCTCTGCTGGGCATTCTCCACTCCAATCAGGGTGCGAGTGTTGGCAGTCCTTCCCTTCAGGGGTTTTCTGGCACACTCACTGCTGGCACAAGGAGGTCAGATGTATTTGTCTATCTCCTCTATGACCCACAGCAGCTCCATGCAGTGCTCTGGGGGACCTGGGCACGTGATAGCCTCATCGCCTGCACATCGTCCATGGAGGGCAGTCCAAAGTAGTTCAGCAGTGGGGTTTTCTTGTTTAGTTTTATTTTTTTCACTGTTCAAGCTGGTATGACACTTGGATAGTTGGCTGCATCATTTATGTAGATTTTTTTTCACATTATATGGCATTGTGTATTATTCTGATACATACAGTACACAAAATAAAATTCTTTAGAATAGGTATGCATGAGACATACAATATTGGATTTATACACTGGATCCTAGAATGTGATTAACTGGAGAAATAAAACTTGGATTAGGCATCTTGGCTAAAGGAACCAGAAGCTATTAATATATAACCCACAGTAAATACACATCTGGTTTGTTGGAAGAGCAGCTACAGCCTCTATGACATTGGAAGTGGTACCTCTTGAGGAGGGTTAAAGTTCAAGGACTATGGGACCTGTCCATCTGTAGTGCCCATGAGCTGCGCCCAGGGGTGCCTCTGAAAGTGAAGGCAATAAATATATTGTAGGTCATCCTGAATCTCTGACCACAGATGCTGGCCAGTGGTTCCCCAAGGTTTGTTGTCCATGGTCAGTCATGTTCAGAACCTGGTGCTAGTAGCCCATAACCTTCTGTAGAGGCAACTATTGTATCATTCCTGCAGGGCTCAAAGCTGCCTTGTTGGTTTCTGAGGATAATCAAACTGGTATGAATACGGTTGTATATCATCAAAACTGCACAATGTAACACAGATGCCGTTGGATACGCATTATGCTTCTCCTCACACACTGTATGCAAGTGTGTCCATAACATAGAAGTCATCTATCAAATAAGATTTAGTGAAATTCACTCAACAAACTATCTGAACCTTGCGTCATTGTTATGGATAGATTTTTATTTCTTTTTACTACCCTCTAATTTTTGGTTTTGATACATCAATTGTTCAGAACTGATAACTCATAGAAAATGTCTTCAAAAATTGCCCATTTTCCCTAGACATTTAAATGTGTCAGGTTCAGTTCAGTTCAGCTGCTCAGTTGTGTCTGACTCTTTCCAACTCCATGGACTGCATGCAGCATGTCAGGCTACCCCGTCCACACCAACTTCCCGAGCTTACTCAAACTCATGTCCTTTGAGTTGGTGATGCTATCCAGCCATCTCATCCTCTGTGGTCCCCTTCGCCTCCCACCTTCAATCTTTCCCAGCATCAGGGTCTTTTCAAATAAGCCTGTTCTTCGAATCAGGTGGCCAAAGTATTGGAGTTTTAACTTCAACATCAGTCCTTCCAATGAACACCCAGGACTGATCTCCTTTAGGATGGACTGGTTGGACCTCCTTGCATTTCAAGGGACTCTCAAGAGTCTTCACCAACACCACAGTTCAAAAGCATCAATTCTTCGGCACTCAGCTTTCTTTATATCCAACTCTCACATCCATACATGACTACTGGAAAAACCATAGCTTTGACTAGATGGACCTTTGTTGGCATAGTAATGTCTCTGCTTTTTAATATGCTGTCTAGGTTGGTCATAACTTTTCTTCCAAGAAAAATAGTCTTTTAATTTCATGGCTGCAGTCACCATCTGCAGTGATTTTGGAGCCCAAGAAAATAAAGTCTGTCACTGTTTCTATTGTTTACCTATCTATTTGCCATGAAGTGACAGGACTGGATGCCACGATCTTAGTTTTCTGAATGCTGAGTTTTAAGCCAACTGTTTCACTCTCCTCTTTCACTTTCATCAAGAGGCTCTTTAGTTCTTTGCTTTCTGTCATAGGGTGGTATCATCTACATATCTGAGGTTATTGATATTTCTCCTGGCAATCTTGATTCCAGCTTGTGCTTCATCCAGCCCAGCATTTCTCATAATGTACTCTGCGTAAGTTATATAAGCAGGGTGACAATATACAGCTTTGATGTATTCCTTTCCTGTTTTGGAACCAGTCTGTTGTTCCATGTCCAGTTTTAACTGTTTCTTCTTGACCTGCATACAGATTTCTCAGGAGGCAGGTCAGATGGTCTGGTATTCCCATCTGTTGAAGAATTTTCCAGTTTGTTGTGATCCACGCAGTCAAAGGCTTTGGCATAGTCAACAAAGCAGATGCTTTTCAGGAACTCTCTTGCTTTTTCGATGATCCAGCAGGTGATGGTAATTTGATCTCTGGTTCCTTTGCCTTTTCTAAATCCAGCTTAAACATCTGGAAGTTCACAGATCATGTACTGTTGAAGCCTGGCTTGAAGAATTTTGAGCATTACTTTGCTAGTGTGTGAGATGAGTGCAAATGTGCAGTAGTTTGAACATTCTTTGGCATTGCCTCTCTTTGGGATTGGAATGAAGACTGACCTTTTCCAGGACTGTGGCCATTGCTGAGTTTTCCAAATGTGCTGGCATATTGAGTGCAGCACTTTCACAGCATCATCTTTTAGGATTTGAAATAGCTCAACTGGGATTCCATCACCTCCACTAGCTTTGTTCCTAGTGATGCTTTCAAAGGCCCACTTGACTTCACATTCCAGAATGTCTGACTCTAGGTGAGTGATCAAACCATTGTGGTTATCTGGGTCATGAAGGTCTTTTTTGTTACGTTCTTCTGTGTATTCTTGCCACCTCTTCTTAATATCTTCTGCTTCTGTTAGGTCCCTACCATTTCTGTCCTTTATTGTGCCCATGTTTGCATGAAATGTTCCCTTGGTGTCTTTAATTTTCTTGAAGAGATCTCTAGTCTTTTCCATTCTATTGTTTTCCTCTCTTTCTTTGCACTGATCACTGAGGAAGGCTTTCTTATCTCTCCTTCCTATTCTATGGAACTCTGCATTCAAATGGGTTTATCTTTCCTTTTCTCTTTTGCCTTTCAAGTCTTTTCTTTTCTCAGCTATTTGTAAGGCCTCTTCAGACAGCCATTTTGCCTTTTTGCATTTCTTTTTCTTGGGGATGGTCTTGATCACTGCCTCCTGTACAATGTCATGAACCTTCATCCATAATTTCTTCAGACACTCTATCAGATGTAATCCCTTGAATCTATTTGTCATTTCCTCTGTATAATTGTAAGGGATTTGATTTAGGTCATACCTGAATGGTCTAGTGGTTTTCCTTACTTTCTTCAATTTAAGTCTTAATTTGGCAATAAGGAGTTCATGATCTGAGTCACAGTCAGCTCCTGGTCTTGTTTTTGCTGACTGTATAGAGCTTCTCCATCTTTGGCTGCAATGAATATAATCAATCTGATTTTGGTGTTGACCATCTGGTGATGTCCATGCATAGTCTTCCCTTGTGTTGTTGGAAGAGGGTGTTTGCTATGACCAGTCTGTTCTCTTGGCAAAGCTCTGTTAGCCTCTTCCCTGCTCTGTTTTGTACTCCAAGGCCAAATTTGCCTGTTACTCCAGGTGTTTCTTGACTTCCTACTTTTGCATTCCAGTCCCCTATAATGAAAAGGATATCTTTTTTGGGTATCAGTTCTAGACGGTCTTGTAGGTCTTCACAGAACCGTTCAACTTCAGCTTCTTCAGAATTACTGGTTGGGGCATAGACTTGGATTACTGTGATGTTGAATGGTTTGCCTTGGAAATGAACA
This sequence comes from Bos javanicus, assembly GCF_032452875.1. Classification (NCBI taxonomy): domain Eukaryota; kingdom Metazoa; phylum Chordata; class Mammalia; order Artiodactyla; family Bovidae; genus Bos; species Bos javanicus. The sequence continues at coordinate 29,069,613 of NC_083888.1, forward strand.
GAGATCATTCTGGCATTTTTGAGATTGCACCCAAGTACTGTATTTCGGACTCTTGACTGTGAGAGCTACTCCATTTCTTCTAAGGGATTCTTGCCCACAGTAGTAGATGTAATGGTGATCTGAATTAAATTCGCCCATTCAGGTCCATTTTAGTTCACTCATTCCTAAAATGTCGATGTTCACTCTTGCCATCTCCTGTTTGACCATTTCCAATTTGCCTTGATTATGCTTTGTCCGTCAGTTCAATTCAGTTTGGTTCAGTTGCTCAGTTATGTCCCACTCTTTGTGACCCCATGAATCACAGCATGCCAGGCTTCCCTGTCCATCAGTCGTGTCCATCTCTTTCTGACTCCCATGGACTGTAGCCTGCCAGGCTCCTCTGTCAGTGGGGATTCTCCAGGCAAGCATACTGGAGTGAGTTGCCATGCCCTCCTCCAGAGGATCTTCCTAACCTGGGGATCGAACCCAGGTCTTCCACATTGTGGGCAGATTCTTTACCACCTAAGCCACCAGGGAAGCCCATGAATACTGGAGTGGATAGCCTATTCCTTCTCCAGGGGAACTTTCTGACCCAGGAATGGAACCAGGGTCTCCCACATTGCAAGTGGATTCTTTACCAGCTGAGCTTCCAGAGAAGCCCTAAAATTTATATGGGGACACAAAAGACCCTAAACAGTCAAAATAATCTTCAAAAAGAAGAACAAAGTTGGAAGTATCAAGCTCCCTAATTTCAAGCTACACTACAAACCTATGGTACTGAAAAGAGTATGGTTCTGATGCAAAACCAGATTATATATATGTGTGTGTGTGTGTGTGTGTGTGTTATTTTCTATCATAGGTTATTACAAGATGTTGAATATTGCTCTGTGTGTTATACAGTAAATCCTTGTATTTCTTTTCTATAGAGTAGTGTGCATCTGTTAATCCCATGTGACTTCCCTGGTGGCTCAGACCGTAAAGCATCTGCCTACAATGCAGGAGACCCAGGTTCGATCCCTGGGTCGGGAAGATCCCCTGGAGAAGGAAATGGCAACCCATTCCAGTATTCTTGCCTGGAAAATCCCATGGACGGAGGGGCCTGGTTAGCTACTGTCCATGGGGTTGCAAAGAGTCAGACACGACTGAGTGACTTCACTATCTATCTACCTGTCTATCTATTAATCCCATATTCATAATATATCCCTTCCCCTTCTTCCCCTTTGGTAAATATAAATTTGTTTTCAATGCCTATGACTCTGTTTCTATTACATAAATAGATTCATCTTATTATTTTTTAGATTCCACATATAAGTGATATCATATATATGTCTTTCTCTGTTTTACTTGATTTAGTATGATAATCTCTAGGTTCATTCATGTTGCTGAAAATGGCATTATTTCATTCTTTTTTTTTATGGCTGAGGAATATTCCATTGTATATATGCCCTACATCTTCTTTATCCATTCTTTGTCAATAGAAATTTAGGTTGTTTCCACATCTTGGCTATTGTAAATAGTGCTACTATGAACACTGGAGTGCATGTTTCTTTTCCAATTATAGCTTTCTCCACAATGTATATGCCCAAGAGTGGGATTGCAGGATCATATGGTAGCTCCATTTTTTAAAAAAGTCTTTCAAGGAGCCTCCTTACTAAAGGCAAAAGAGAATTCTTAATTATGTTCCCCAGGACTGACTGCTTCTCATCCTTCTCCTAAATACCAAGATATAACTTAATGCTAGTTACATTTCCAGGACAGTGTCTATTTTTTCCTGTGGTTAAGCAGAGGTGATAACTTGTTTAAATAAAAAACAAAACTAAGGTATTCTCTGAACCCAGGCTTCAGCAATATGTGAACCGTGAACTTCCTGATGTTCAAGGTGGTTTTTGAAAAGGCAGAGGAACCAGAGATCAAATTGCCAACATCTGCTGGATTATAGAAAAAGCAAGAGAGTTCCAGAAAAACATCTATTTCTGCTTTATTGACTATGCCAAAGCCTTTGACTGTGTGGATCACAATAAACTGTGGGAAATTCTTTAAGAGATGGGAATACCAGACCACCTGACCTGCCTCTTGAGAAATCTGTATGCAGGTCAGGAAGCAACAGTTAGAACTGGACATGGAACAACAGACTGGTTCCAAATAGGAAAAGCAGTACCTTAAGGCTGTATATTGTCACCCTGTTTATTTAATTTATATGTGGAGTACATCATGAAAAACCCTGGGCTGGAAGAAGCACAGGCTGGAATCAAGATTGCCGGGAGAAATATCAATAACCTCAGATATGCAGATGACATCACCCTTATGGCAGAAAGTGAAGAGGAACTAAAGAGCCTCTTGGTGAAAGTGAAAGTGGAGAGTGAAAAAGTTGGCTTAAAGCTTAACATTCAGAAAACAAAGATCCTAGCATCTGGCCCTATCACTTCATGGTGAATAGATGGGGAAACAGTGGAAACGGTGTCAGACTTTATTTTTCTGGGCTCCAAAATCACTGCAGATTGTGATTGCAGTCATGAAATTAAAAGATGCTTACTCCTTGGAAGGAAAGTTTTGACCAACCTAGACAGCATTTTAAAAAGCAAAGACATTACTTTGTCAACAAAGGTCAGCCTAGTCAAGGCTATGGTTTTTCCAGTGGTCATATATGGATATGAGAGTTGGACTATAAAGAAAGCTGAGTGCTGAAGAATTGATGCTTTTGAACTGTGGTGTTAGAGAAGACTTGAGAGTCCCTTGGACTGCAAGGAGATCCAACCAGTTCATCCTAAAGGAGATCAGTCCTGGGTGTTCATTGGAAGGACTGATGTTGAAGCTAAAACTCAAATACTTTGGCCACCTCATGCGAAGAACTGACTCATTGGAAAAGACACTGATGTTGGGAAAGATTGAGGGCAGGAGGAGAAGGAGACGACAGAGGATGAGATGGTTTAATGGCATCACCAACTCAATGAACATGAGTTTGGGTAAACTCCGGGAGTTGGTGATGGACAGGGAGGCCTGGTGTGCTGCGGTTCATGGGGTCACAAAGAATTGGACACAACTGAGTGACTGAACTAAACTGAACGGAAGGCATTTTCTAGCCAGGGTCAAAATCCCATGGACAGAGGAGCCTGGTGGGCTGCAGTCCATGGGGTTGCTAAGAGTCGGATACGACTGAGCGACTTCACTTTCACTTTTCACTTTCATGCATTGGAGAAGGAAATGGCAACCCACTCCAGTGTTCTTGCCTGGAGGATCCCAAGGATGGGGGAGCCTGGTGGGCTGCCGTCTATGGGGTCGCACAGAGTCGGACACAACTGAAGCGACTTAGCAGCAGCAGCAGCAGCCAGGGTCAGAGAGTAAGCACAATATGTTACTTTATGGTGGTAACAGTCATGTTTGAATTTTTCCCACACATATGAGAAAGTAGAGAAGGAAGAGATTCAGTAAAAGTGTACAAAGTAGCAAAACAGAGAGGTTGGGGACAAATTTTGATATTGAGATTTGCCCTGGACACAACCCTGCCCCAATAATTTTAAATAAAAATTATCCAGCAGAAACCTTGAGATTCTTTTTAACTTCCTATTTCAGTTTTGGTCATATTTTACTTTAGATAATTTTCTAAAATTGGATAACCTGGAGACTAATTTATTTGCTTGTCACTTTCCCATTAGAAGGTTGAATTCATTTTTGTTTTCATTACTGGTACACAGTGACTTGTCTAAAATTGCCTTCACCAAAATCTCACATGGATGAACTTACAGCATTTTAATAAGATGGCTCTTTGCTTTGGGAAGAATTTATAATGAGTAAAATAAATCTCCTTATCTTTACTCACTTGTGCCAACAGACACACACAGTCACAAAGGTTGGGAGGTTAGCCTGAATGTGAGACCAAAGCATATCTTTGTACTTGCATACAGCATAAGCCAGGATTCCTTCTTTAAAAGTTCAATACTGAGGTTGTAATGCAGTATTTTATTAGATGATGAAGAGCTCCCTTTCTTCATATACTATACTCCATTAACTGCTGAGTTGTCAGAGTGCTCCATAAATAAGGCAAGTCCTCTGCCCATCACTAACAAAAGATATCGCTAAGTGGACAGAAAATTCAATGATTCCTTTTTACAGAGATCACAGGACACACACACAGCACAATCTGCTGAACTTGCCATCAAAAAATACTGTCTGAAAAAACTGGGCCCTGGGTCCTTTCACACTGAAAAATGGAGAGTGGGGAATTTTAAAGGGAGACACTAAACCCTGGTTAAAACTCTGACTTCACTTTAGAAGTGGTCCATCAAGAAAAATGTGTAACTATTGCCTCTCTTCTATTCAGAGCACGCTCTTCTAGCAAAGGCATGCTGAGCCAGGAAACTGAGCTCTCAGGAAATCAGCTGGTTATAAGCCCAAGTGCACTGCAGAATCAGACCCCAGTGTGGTAACAGTTATATTATCATCTGCAATAAGCCGTGAATCATCACTCATGCATCTTGTTTGTAATGTGACAAATATGCCAAGCAAGCAAATTCACCATGCATCTGTCCTGGGTAATTTGGCTTGGGAATTGTAACACAGAGTAACAGACAACTTGGTAATTTTATAAATCCAAAGAAAGCGGGGCCTATGGAGTAAATTTCCAGATGTCCAGGCACCTGGTCTGGACATGCTTTCCCCCAGCTGATAATGCATTCTGATGTGCTGTTTCTCAATACTCTAAGCAAAAACAAACCTCAGTCAAGTCTGCATTAACATCTCTGGTGAATGCATGTTGCCCATTGCCAGACTTGCCAGAATGCAAGTCTGCCTACATCCAGACTTGGAATGTTTCTTAATAGTTAGTTGATCCTATATTCTGGAAAGTGTAGTTAGACAGATTGTAACATAGACATTGCAGGGACCACTCTAGATTTCTTTCTGGCAAATGCACAAGCTTAGACTCTGCTGCTGCTGCTGCTGCTGCTGCTGCTGCTAAGTCTCTTCAGTCGTGTCGGACTCTGTGTGACCTCATAGATGGCAGCCCACCAGGCTTCCCCCTCCCTGGGATTCTCCAGGCAAGAGTACTGGAGTGGAGCGGGTTGCCATTTCCTTCTCCAATGCATGAAAGTGAAAAGTGAAAGTGAAGTCGCTCAGTTGCGTCTGACTCTTAGCGACCCTATGGACTGCAGCCCACCAGGCTCCTCCGTCCATGGGATTTTCCAGGCAAGAGTACTGGAGTGGGGTGCCATTGCCTTCTCCGAGCTTAGACTCTAGGCATCTCCAAATGTTCCACTCTGCAGCATAGAAGCCACCTTTCATTATTTTTCCCACTCAAATCAGAGCCCAGACTGAGCCAAAACTCTTTACCTGACCAAATCTGCTGAAAAGAACCAGAAATCTGTTAAGAATTCTTCGGCATTTTCTGATAGTGTGGTCACTGTGATTGGCATCTTAACACACACACACCTGCCCCTCCACCACCACCAAAGAAAGGTTAAGCCTACAATCCCGAGAAAATGTATTACCCTCCTCCTCTAGATTTAGGTGTTTGTTTTTTTTTTTTTCTGTCCAAGCATCAGAATCAACTTCTGCGCACATTGAAAACTGAATTCCTGGTTTTCACTCCAGACATGCTAAATTAAAATCTCTGAGAATGAGACTCTGGAACTTTTTCTCTTTAATAAGCTTCCAGACAGTTCTGTCCACATTGTATTTTGAGAATCACTTGGGGTAGGCTTGCACTAAGACTCCTCTCTGCCCTAATGTTCTGTGGCTCTGGAAACATCTAAAGATGGCAGTGTGTACCACAAACAATCACCTGTAGCCACTGGCCACCCCGTCCTCAGGCCATCACAGGACTGTGCTCAGGGGAACACACAGTGGGAAACACACAGTGGGGAACACACAGTGGGAAATGTCTTCATCAGTTGTGAGGGCTGGAAGTCACAGATTTGGGTTCAAGTTCAGTGCCTCCATTTCTGACTCTGCAGTCTTAGTTTCAGCATTTGACCTCTCTAATTTCAGGTTCTCTACCTGAGAGTAAACCCAGAAAAATAGTTGCTTCCCAGATTGCAGGAGGATTAAATGACGTGATGAAAGTGTAGGATCTTGTATGGGGTGATGCTCCACTGACACTGGACTCAATTCTGTACATGTTAGTTCCCAGTTTCCCACCTGCAAAGTCATGATGACATCACCTTCTGGCTTGTGGGTTGTTTTGAAGACCACGTTAGATACAATGAGAGACTGTCTCTACAGATAACATTGTGAAGAGTAGGGGCCCTGAATTCTTTTCCCTGTCTTGAAAGAACAGACAAGGCCACCAATTCAATCTGAGAGGAGAGTCGTAAGCTGGATGAATACTAGACCCCTAGGATGTCCCCGTCCTAACCCCTAGAACCTGTAAATACATTATCTTACATGGCAAAAGTGACTTTGCAGATGTGATTAAGGACTTTGAGATGGGGAGGTCATCTTGGATCATCCAGGTGGGCCCTAAATGTAATCATAGATGTCCCTGTAAGAGAAATGTAGAAGGAGGATTGACTGTGAAAGGACAGGTGCAATGCGACAAGGAAGTGGAGAGAGGAAAAAGCCATGTGTACAAGGAAGGAGTCAGATCCAAACAATGCAGGCAGCTTCCGGAAGCTAGAAAAGGCAAGGAAACAGTTCCTCTCTTCGGACCTTCAGAAGGGACCAATCCTACTTAGATTTTTTTTTTAAAGTATAGTTGATTTACAATGTTGTGTTACTTTTAGGTTTACAGCAAAGTTATGTGTGTGTGTGTGTGTACATCCTGGAGAAGTAAATGGCAACCCACTCCAGTAGTCTTGCCTGGGAAACCCATGGACAGAGGAGCCAGGCAGTCCATGGAGTCGCGACAGAGTCAGACATGACTTAGCGACTGAGCACACATGCATATATACATATACATATATGTATAATATTCTTTTTCAGGTTCTTTGCTTTTAGAGATTATTATAAACTACTGAGCACAGTTCCCTGTACTATATGGTAGGACCTTGCTGTTTATCTCCTTTATATATAGGAACTCCTAATGCATCCTTCCTCTTCCCCCTTTGGTGGCCATAATCTTGTTTTCTTTCTCTGTGAGTCTATTTCTGTTTCACAAAAAGGTTCACTTGTGTCATATTTTAGATTCTACATATAAAGTGATACCAGGTGGTATTTGTCCTCCTCTTTCTGATTGACTCCATTTAGTATGATCATCTCTAGATCCATCTATGTTGTTGCAAATGGCATTATACCATTCTTTTTATGGTTGAATAACATTCAATTATATATATGTGTACAGGGCACCCACTAAGGGCCTGGCACAGGGCAGCTCACTGTCAGTCTGACACCAATCTAAGGTCACATGTGTCCCCATTTCCTTTGCCACCTTCACTTGGTGGGGGCACCAAGCATCTCTGGGAAGAATGAATGCAGATCTAGGATAGAGCCAGGCTGGCACAGAGCTGGGTCGCAGTGTCTTCAGAATCAGCTTCCTGTAATCCTTACAGCGTGTAAGTTTCTTGGGTCCACTCCTGTTCCCTAGCGGGTCTACCTAGGTCAGGAGGCCCAGCAGGAAGGGTAGAAGTTTTTCCTCCCCATCCCTACCATTTTCTCTGCTACCTGTTCTCAATCTGTTTCCTTTTTGTTCCATTTTTCCTCATCCTCACTCTGTCTGCCAGAATCCTATTGCCAACCTATTGTAAAGCTTGGTACTGTGGTTAAAACAAAGCAGATGCAGACAGTTCAATGCACAGAGGCCCCTGGGCTAAGAATAGGATGATCGTATAATTTATCATCCACAGCAGGACACTTCTGCATTCAAAGCAGCCTTGCTGGCCTGAACCTGCATATCTGATGGAGCAGGCAAGCTCCAAAACAGGCAGAGTACTGCTGCCTGGAGTGGGACCACAGCCAGGCAGGGAGAGTAGGGCAGGTGGGCCCTCTGTCAGTCCAGCTCCCACATTCCCTTGTTCATATGGAGCACACAAGCTTGTGGCTGTCTTGAGTTTCCAGGAGAGCCCTCCAGAAGCCCCGAGGATTGAATGAGTCCCCCTGGGATAGAGAAACAGCATATTCCCTTCCTCTTACAACATCATCTGGACCGGAGCCAGTTGCTTTCCCAAGCAAGGACCTTGACTCAACTGACCAGCATGTAGCCCAGCCTCCTGGGGCTTTTTAGGCTCTGGTCTATAACTAGACCTTCTGTAGTCAGCGCCTCTCTACAACCCATCAGCGTCAATCCTCTGCTGTACACACACTCCCTGAGTTCTCTTTGGCCATCCACTAAGATCCTGGTTTCTCAGGCAGATGCCTAAAACCCCTAGGTCATTGGCAGAGCACTCCTTGAATCTCATTACAGACCAAGATTCTCTTAATTTGGAACACTGCTTCAATCTACCCAGTTCTTTAATATTAATTTTTGTGATGACCTTCCCACTCTCCTTCTCCCTGGGGTGGGGAGATAAAATACAGGATATCCAGTTAAATTTGAATTTCAGATAAACAACTTTTTGAGGATATAAGTAGGTCTCATGCAATATTTATTTCATTCTGTATTTTTACTTCATAAATATACTGGCCCTACCTTCCCCCATTCCTTTCCCCAAAACTCAAGGAGCTGTTATCCAAAATCCTGTCAGATTGTACAATATCTATAAAATCTGAATAAAATATTTGTATATGTTGAAACTGATGTGTAAAATGGAATAATGTGGCAACTATTTAGGAAGCCTGCCCACACCAGGAATTCCATGAGGCAAGGTCATCCAATGGTGTGAATTACATGGGTTCAGATCCTATGTCTCTGCCATGTCTTATACTCCCAGAAAGGTTGAAAAGAATTGCTGTGCAGATTTCAGTAAGATGTCTCCTTGAAGCTTCCCAAACTCCATCATCATCTCCAAAGAGACACATAGTTTACACAGATGTATGGGTCAAAGGTTCCATATGATATGCAAAGCCTCCCTGACTTTGAATATACTTTGAGTGCCATTTGGCTAAAAGTCTATAACCAGAAACTGTAAGTGGATTGTATTTATTTATTTTTCTGTCATTATGCTACTATTTGTGTGTGTGTGTGTGTGTGTGAAGTTTCTCAGTCATGTCTGGCTCTTTGTGATCCCGTGGACTATAGACTACCAGGCTCCTCCACCCATGGAATTTTCCAGGCAAGAGTACTGGAATGGGTCACCATTTCCTTCTCCAGGGGAATCTTCCTGACCCAGGGATTGAACCCAGGTCTCCTGTATTGCAGGCAGATGCTTTACCATTTGAGCCAACAGAGAAGCCCTTATGCTACTAAATGTGAAGTTAATTTTCATGCCATTCAATGAACTACACTGGTCCTGAACATCCATTATAACTCCTCTTTTGGTTTTCTGAAAGATGTTTTTGAAAGCAGATACACGTCATTGAAAATTAATGGAATGTGTGTCTTAGGGACAGACGGAGTGCTGGGAAGAGAAGTTTAAAGGCCGGGGTTGTTCCCATTTGTCAGTAGTAGACTCATCAGATGAATGAATGGAAAAGATACAATCTCCAGTTTTAAAAAGTTACTCCTGGGGTCATTCAGACACCAAAAAAATGCCAGGATGTTCTCAGCTCGGACTTAATATATTGTCATTCAGAATCCTAGGGTTTAGCAAAAGTTATACTATCATGGAGTTGGTGGCCAGATGAGGGTGGAATAAATAAGCCGTTTTACGTGTTTCCAAAAGCTTTCAATGCTCAAAATTCTCCAAGCCAGGCTTCTATGTGAACCGTGAACTTCCTGATGTTCAAGCTGGTTTTAGAAAAGGCAGAGGAACCAGAGATCAAATTGCCAACATCCGCTGGATCATGGAAAAAGCAAGAGAGTTCCAGAAAGACATCTATTTCTGCTTTATTGACTATGCCAAAGCCTTTGACTGTGTGGATCACAATCAACTGTGGAAAATTCTGAAAGAGATGGGAATACCAGACCACCTGACCTGCCTCTTGAGAAATCTGTATGCAGGTCAGGAAACAACAGTTAGAACTGGACATGGAACAACAGACTGGTTCCAAATAGGAAAAGGAGTACGTCAAGGCTGTATATTGTCACCCTGTTTATTTAACTCATATGCAGAGTACATCATGAGAAATGCTGGACTGGAAGAAGCACAAGCTGGAATCAAGATTGCCAGGAGAAATATCAATAACCTCAGATATGCAGATGACACCACCCTTATGGCAGAACATGAAGAGGAACTAAACAGCCTCTTGATGAAAGTGAAAGTGGAGAGTGAAAATGTTGGCTTAAAGCTCAACATTCAGAAAACGAAGATCATGGCACTGGTCCCATCACTTCATGGGAAATAGATGGGGAAACAGTGCAAACAGTGTCAGACTTTATTTTTTTGGCCTCCAAAATCACTGCAGATTGTGATTGCAGTCATGAAATTAAAAGACACTTACTCCTTGGAAGGAAAGTTATGACCAACCTGGATAGCAGATTCAAAAGCGGAGACATTACTTTGCCAACAAAGGTTCATCTAGTCAAGACTATGGTTTTTCCTGTGGTCATGTATGGATGTGAGAGTTGGACCGTGAAGAAGGCTGAGCACTGAAGAATTGATGCTTTTGAACTGTGGTGTTGGAGAAGACTCTTGAGAGTCCCTTGGACTGCAAGGAGATCCAACCAGTCCATTCTGAAGGAGATGAGCCCTGGGATTTCTTTGGAAGGAATGATGATAAGGCTGAAACTCCAGTACTTTGGCCACCTCATGCAAAGAGTTGACTCATTGGAAAAGACTCTGATGCTGGGAGGGATTGGGGGCAGGAGGAGAAGGGGACGACAGAGGATGAGATGGCTGGATGGTATCACTGACTCGATGGACGTGGGTCTGGGTAAACTCCGGGAGTTGGTGATGGACAGGGAGGCCTGGTGTGCTGCAATTCATGGGGTCACAAAGAGTCGGACACGACTGAGCGACTGAACTGAAATGAACTGAAAAGCTTTCATGGAAATTAGCATGTGAATGCCATCTTCTCTGAATATATTGTAACTGGAAAATGTCCGCCAACTGAAGACCCCTAGCAACAGGACTGCAGTTAAACAAGTTGGGTTTATTATTCTCTAGAGCAAGAGAGACCACACACAAGGCATCCCAGGGGAAGCCAGGTTCATCCCAGTAAAAGGGAGCTGGAAAGGACTCACTATTAGGCTTGTGTTGGGGGATTTAGGGATAGGGGTCCAGGAAGCTGGGCTTTGCTCTAGGTTGGATGCTGTGATGCTGTCAGGAAGAGGGGAGTCCTATGCTTGGACATCTTAATAAATTGTGTCTATAGTCCACAGGGTCTCACAGAGTCAGATATGACTGAAGCGACTTAACACACATGCACGCAGAAGTGCAAGCTTCCCTAGTAGCTCACTGTGTAAAGAACCTGCCTGCAAGTAGGAGACCCAGGTTCAATCCCTGGGTGGGGAAGATCCCCTTGGAGAAGGAAATGGCAACCCATTCCAGTATTCTTGCCTTGAAAATCCCATGGACAGAGCCTTGTGGGCTATAGTCCTTGGGGTCACAAAGAATTAGGCATGACTTATCGACTAACCCACCACTACCAGTACAGCAGAAGTGCAGATGAAAGCGAGGCTGCAGTCTTCACTTAAAGAAACAGCCCCCTCCCTTTACCCTCAGCTAAGTGGATGTTTGACCCTTTGTGTGGCTTCCTGTCTCATCTGTGTTCAGATGTGATGACACTGTGACCTTGCTATTGATCTCACCAGATGGCCTTGCCTGATGACGTTCTAGGAAGTTGTTTGGGTTCATCAGGAGACACCAAGCTGTGAGCACTGGGCCAGCTCTGCAGCTCTGTTTGGTTCTCCTTTTTTCACTATGAAACAATAATTACCACTGCAAAATACGACCAAGTTTAGTATTGTTTTGTCCATGTTTATTGTGGGGTTATCATGGAATAATGTTTCATCACATTCCTTTCTTTAGAAACACTGGAATAGAGTTATTAATGGAGTTGATATACTATTTCAAATCATGAGATGCAGAAAGGAAAAGTAACAAAAATGTCTTGGGCTAAAGACAGTCTAATCTTGCAATATACAAAGATGAAATTGTCATGCAGCAGCCACTAAACCAGACCCCAGGAGACCACAGGAGGCTGTGTCTGTTCTCATCAGGCCAACAGGGCCCCCTCACATCTGCTATCCCTCTGTCCACAGCCCCAAGGATATCTGTCCACAGCCCCATGGATATCTGTCCAATATATAACACTTCCTTTACTCTCAGGTTTTCCCAGCAACCCCTGGCAGTGCATCCTCCCACCTCAAGGACAGTCTATGGGAAAGATGCAAGCTGCCTCCATCTCACTATTCATCCACCCAATAAAATAGGGGCACCCCTGCCTGCTGCTCCAGGCACAGTTAGACACCTCAAATAACACAAGCAGCAATCAGAGGACTCTGAAAGCTGGCCAGAGGACAGAGGACTAGTTTGAGACCCTAGGAAGGAAAGCACAGCAGCAAGGAAATATGCTGCTGCCCTTACCCTTCCTAACCTTCCCATTGAGTGACTTCTAATCAGCTCTCATTGTCTGCTGCACACGTCGCCTCTGGGTTGGGGGTGGCGGCTGGCCCGAACTTGCTCCACTGCTCCCAGGTCTTTTCCCCTTCACTCAAAAAATGTCACTTTTGTGTCCATGTCCAGTCCTACATGACTTAGCCACTGAACAACAACTACCAGACTCTAGATGCTTGTGGATAAGCTCCTCCCTCATTTATCTTGGGAACACATCAAGCATATAGGTGGCATTCAACAGACAGCCATTCTGTGAAGAGTCTCTGCTGGTTTCCAAGGGTAATGGCCCCTCCCTAAGGACCCCACCAGATTACCCCAAGACTCACTGCTAAAGCCTCTCTCTTCATTTTTGACTTGTGCTTTTCAGTTTTGGGTCTTAGAAAATATCACTAGAAAGAGACAATTGAGAGTATCTCTCTAAGCTTTCTTTTTTTCTCACCAGAGAACTCATTGCTGGATATCATTGCCAACAGTGGTGGGAAGAGTTTGCTAAACTTGAAAGGGATGCCTGTGACAGGATCGGGAAGCCTGTTTGCTGGACAGCCTTTTAAGACAAGAATAGCATGTCCCCTGTGTGGAAAGGTTGAGATTCGATCCTGATGGAAATTAGCTCAGCTGAATGAGTGTTCCCACGTTCCAGGCTGTATCTAGGTTCCTGACTCAGCTGGTACATGCGCACATGCTAAGGCATTTCAGTTGTGTCTGACTCTTTCCAACCCCATGGACTGTAGCCCGCCAGACTCCTCTGTCCATGGGATTCTCCAGGCAAGAATACTGGAGTATGTTGCCATGCCTTCCTCCAGGGGATATTCCTGACCCAGGAATTGAACCCGAGTCTCTTATGTCTCCTGCATTGGCAGGCAGGCTCCTTACCACTAGCGCCACCTGGGGAGCCCGGCTCAGCTGGTACTAGTACTGGTTGTTCTTGAAAGATGGGGAAACTGAGTGTGCAGTAGTTCAGTAGGGGCAGAGTTAGATTTGCAGATGAGGTGGCTAACCTGGGGCAACCAGTTTTCATCTCTGCACTAGAGAAAGGATGAAAGGTATGTGGAGGGAACAGACTTGTCAAACTTAAGGTTGACAAGCAAGCCTTGGACAGGTTTTCTTAATCACTGCCCACCCAAGCTTATTCTCTCTTCAAAAATTACTTTATTGAAGCATAGTTAATGTAAAACATTGTGTTAATTTCTGCTGTACAGTGAAGTGGTCATTCTTTCCAAGTTTACTCTTTTGTAGTATGTTCACATGGTCCTAAAACACTCAGGAAATTCTCACCGCCTGATCCTTAGGACATTCATTCTCAGCTGCCCCCTGCCACCCAGGCTGTAGCTAAAAGCAGTTTTAGGGACCACGAGTGTCCTCCACCATCAAGGTATTGAAGTGTTAACTTTCAAAGAAAAATTGTTTCAGCAAAAAATTTCATTCACAGCCAATGAAGACAGCACTTACAGTGACAATACTTCTTTTTTTTAATTTATTTATTTTAGTTGGAGGCTAATTACTTTACAATATTGTAGTGGTTTTTGCCATACATTGACATGAAAGCAAACCTGGGGTGAACACAGCATCCTCTCCAGTTTACCTTTCATTCCAGATCATTTAAGACAGGATACCACGCTGTGGTCCCTATTGCTCCCACAGGTGGACAGAGATGTTTAAAGTAAATGAGAGCAGGGTCAGGACATTTTCTCACCTTAATTCAGAACAACTGTTGAGAGAGAGAGCAAGTTGTCTGTGTGGGCCTCAATCCTGTTGTCTCGTTTCAGATGAAGCACCGCCATCTCTGGGAAGCTGGCCGTGATTTCTCAATGCCTGGATTCCTCGCTGGGTGGCCCTTGTCTCTTTACATATTTAAGCCCCTTACTGAGAAAGAGTTCACTGCAGCTGAGGAGTCATTATTCCATGGGACTGTGTCTGCATGCCCACCCAGTGCCTGGCAGAGGAGATGCCCTATCGTAGGCGCTGCGTTGGTCTTCGAGGGTTGCCACAGGCTGGGTGATTTAAACAATAACAATGCATGTTTGTTTGCTCACAGTTCTGGAGGCTAGAAGCCCGAGATCAAGGTGTCAGCAGGGTTAGTTTTGTTTTTTTCTTTTTAACTAGGGCCTCTTTCCTTGGTTTTCAAGTAGCCATCTTCTCCCTGTAATACCACCCTGCAATCCTCACATTGTCTTCCTTCTGTGCTCATCTGTGTCCTAGTCTCTTTTTGTAAGCACACCAGTCTTATTGGATTAGGCCCCCCTAGTAAAACCCAGTTTAACATAATCACTTCTTTTAAGGCCCGATCTCCAAACACAGTCACATTCTGAGGTCTTGGGAGGTTGGTTAGGACTTCGACATACGGATTGGTGGGGCAGGGGCGGGGGAAGTGGGACACAATTCAGCCAGTAACAGGACTCAACATACTTTAAGTAAACATATTGAATCTCAGCCTGTGGTTCCCATGGGGTCATGTCGATACAAAATCTGAATTTAAGAGGTGGGTTAGTCTCAGCCAGTGGGCTTTATCTCTCTGTCTGTTTATTTCTGGGAGTCTAGAGGACTCTCAGGAGAATCCAGGAAGCCTTCTTGAAGCAGAGCACCAGCTGTTGGCTACTCCCACTGCTCCCTCTTGAGAGCCAGGTCCCCTCGCCTTCCACAAACGCAGACTCATGGATGTGACCCTGTGACCCCTCACTGGTTAAATTGCTTTGGCTCATGACCTAGTGCTCACCAAGATCCTTTTCAACATGTTTCCTTCACAGATTCTCTTTAGGGGCAAACTGGCCCCCCACCCCCACCTCCCATCTGGCTCTTACTCTGGAACTGACAGCCTGATCACTTCAGTTTGAAGAAATAGTCCCCTCCCTCTTCTTTTTAAGTTTGAAAATGGATGGTAGAGATAATCTCTAAGCATTTGTCTATATTGGAAATTCTGAATCTAATTGAACATAGTGAACTTGCCCCTATCTGTAAAGGATTTGAGGCAATGAGTGATTCAAATGAGTCACCAGGCCTCCCTTTGTAAACAGTATTGTTACTGACCAGGATTCTTGGCCTCTGTAATCAACAGAAATTTATAAGAGGCTAGACAAGAAATTTAAGCAAGGCTATACTGGGACTCATGCTGCAGTAGGAGGGAGGGAAAACAAGTAACAGTTTCCGTCCTTTGCTCCCTGGTTGGGGCATGGTGGGGATGGCAGGGCTGGTTCCTTATATGGGGTGAGGGTAGGGTTGGATCCAAGGGTTGGGCAGAAGGTGTGGCTAAGGAGGTCTGCATACTCCCTTGGTGGTATTACATGCAGAGTACAAATGCTCTGCTTTTGTTCCTGGCTCTTTGGAAGTGACAGTTGGGTTTTATTGATCTTTTCGTATCTTATTCATAATTTTCCCCAACTGTACATGTGTACAGTAATTTTGGGGTTCCTTATAGATCCTTTGTATTTTGTTGCTCAAGGAGATTTTTGTCCAGGTGCAAGCACTGCAGCAAAGGATCCCAGGTGCCAGATCCCAGTCTTTCTCAGTATGCTGGGCTCTGTAAAAAAAAGGTGCAGGTGGTGGTTTAGTTGCTAAGTTGTGTCCTACTCTTGCAACCCCAGGGACTGTAGCCTGCCAGGTTCCTGTGTCCTTGGGGATTCTCCAGGCAAGAGTACTGGAGTTGGTTGCCATTTCCTTCTCCAGGGGATCTTCATGACCCAGGAATTGAACCCGGGTCTCCTGCATTGCAGGCAGATTCTTTACCGACTGAACTACAAGTCACATAGGAGCCAGAGGCTGAGGATGACAGTGTATATATAGGGAGCACAATCCAGTGTGGGCAGGACAAGGTCAGAATGTCATTTCAAGTGGGTGGTGATTTTTTGAGCCTTATCATGTTTGAAAAGTATAATAGCAGTGCCTACAGTATAGTAACTACCAAAATGCACAGGCAGAAACATAACACTCATTTTAACTCTACAGTATTTATTTCTGCCAGACTTTATTTATCTTAAGTGATAGTTCAAAGCAACATGCTTTAGGAAATAGCTCTGCAGTTAGTATTAATAAAAAGACATACTACAAAGAAATGGCTGATGCTTGGCTACTTTCATCTATCATAGAGAGAAAAATGGGCAAATAAAGGTGGAGAAATTCTAAGCTCACAACTCACAAAAGGCTCCTTCAACATAAAGTTAAAACATCTGCCACGATACTCTCAAATTATTGATAGTACAATTTACCACTAGGCTTAGTGTTTGAGTATATCACTGTCCACTGATACTCATTTTTTTTAACATAAGTCAAGGGTCTTAAAAATCATGGGTGGAGGAAAGAAACACCAGAGCTGCCCCTGCTACAAACAACAAAAATACTAACCACCAGCAGCAAAACAAGTGACTTGCCATATGCCACCCTTCAAAATATTGTAACCCCCCCAAAAAAGAAAAAAAGCCAGTCGTGGTGTGGAAAACCCTGCCTCAGGGGGACACCTTACATCTACATCCTACTGAGGGACCTGAGTGTGCTCTGAACACCCCATCCCCCACCAACATGGAGTGAGATGAATGGGAAGGAAAGTTGTCATCTGGAGGAGAATGTTTATAGAAATCCCACAAGTGCAGAATTTCCTACCAAGCCCTTGAGTGTCTCTGCAGAAGCAGGAAACCCAGCTGGGGTTCATCTTTTTCTTTCCCAGGTGGGAAGACAGAAAGAAGGGTGTGATTTTAACCAAGGCACAATCAGAGCAAAGGATAAAGCTCCCCCATCATATGAACTGACAGCATGTTCTGGTTATCTTCTTTCTGTCCTGACTGGTGGTAGGTTACGGATAGGGGTTGGCAATGATGCTGGGGAAATGGCTGGTTTCCTAGGGGAAGCCCTAGGGTTTCTCGCTGAATTAGAGAAATAAACGCCAAGGCAGGTCTCCTCTACCTGAGTGTTAGGGACATTTAACAGACCAACAACTACAGCAAAAGAGTAAGAACAAAAAAACTCAAATCCTTCAACTTTTCTTCTGGAACCTCAGGACAAAAGAGCAGAAAGAAGAGAGAGGTCTGCGCCTTCACCTCCAGCTTGAATGAGAGGATAGAGAGTTTGGGAAAAGGTTCAGAGGAAGGATAAAGAAGGTCCACACAGAGCTGCCCAATAAGCAGAAGTAAGATGAAAATAAATGGAAAGGCATTCATGCAAACACACCACGGGAACACAAATGAGAAAGAGTGGACCCCTGTATGTGGCAGAGATGTGAAGTTTCCACTCTGCAAAGGAAGAATCAAACAGACAGAAGAAAGTTCTCCAAAATGTTGTATGAGAATAAGAACTGTATTTCAATAACACAAGAGTAAAAAGATTAGATGGACAAATAAAATAAATGGTAAGTTGCAGAGCTTTGGAAACAAGCTGAGGACCAAAATCTCACCATTTCAGAACATGTGAAAACACTGAGAACATGTTTAGACTGACAAATCATGAAATATAGGTTTAATTACATTATGTAAAAGTATATAGGTGACCACTTGAAACACATACTTATAATGTCTTCCATTTTAACCAAAGGAATATATATACACCAAAGGAGGAAAAAGAAAGAAAACCTAAAACAAAAGATGCAAAAGAAATACAAGCTTCATATACAGAAATTATTTAAAGAAAAAAAGATATTAGAACCAAATATATCCATTATATTAAAATACATATGCATATTCAAGACAAACATAAAACAAAGTGACTCAAAAAAGTTAAAATTATGGTTAAGGACAAACTAGGCATAAGCTCAGAAAAAAAAAAAATCCAGGGTCCGGATTTTAAGGTGTGAATTAAAGGAAAACATAGAATCAACAAATGATATCAATTGTTAAATGTCATGTAGTAAAAGGCAGGAAAGCTAAAGAAGAAGTACTGCTAGTAAAGAGTGTAGTCCCTCCTGCCTGGCTCTCACTGGTCAGTGTCAAATGCCAGAACTCCAAGGGCATACTCTGGGAAGAGCTCATTTGCACAAAATGATTATAATAAAAAACTCAAACTATACCTCAAAAAAATTATAAATATTAGAAGTAATACAGAATACATGATACTCAAAGCATAATGTATTACAATGAGAAATTCACTTTTAAATTTTAAAATTTTTGAAAATTTTAAAATATTCAAAAGATATCAATTCAAAGAAGACTTCAAAGCCGACTTTATAGAATATTTGCAAAGTCATGATAAAAATTGTTGTGGTTCAGCCACGCACCTTTTAGAACTAACACCCAAAAAAGATGTCCTTTTCATTATAGGGGACTGGAACGCAAAAGTAGGAGGTCAAGAAACACCTGAAGTAACAGGCAAATTTGGCCTTGGAGTACAGAATGAAGCAGGGCAAAGACTAATAGAGTTTTGCCAAGAAAATGCACTGGTCATAACAAACACCCTCTTCCAACAACACAAGAGAAGACTCTATACATGGACATCACTAGATGGTCAACACCGAAACCAAATTGATTATATTCTTTGCAGCCAAAGATGGAGAAGCTCTATACAGTCAGCAAAAACAAGACCAGGAGCTGACTGTGGCTCAGACCATGAACTCCTTATTGCCAAATTCAGACTGAAATTGAAGGAAGTAGGGAAAACCACTAGACCATTCAGGTATGACCTAAATCAAATCCCTTATGATTATACAGTGGAAGTGAGAAATAGATTTAAGGGCCTAGATCTGATAGATAGAGTGCCTGATGAGCTATGGAATGAGGTTCGTGACATTGTACAGGAGACAGGAATCAAGACCATCCCCATGGAAAAGAAATGCAAAAAAGCAAAATGGCTGTCTGGGGAGGCCTTACAAATAGCTGTGAAAAGAAGAGAAGCAAAAAGCAAAGGAGAAAAGGAAAGATATAAACATCTGAATGCAGAGTTCCAAAGAATAGCAAGAAGAGATAAGAAAGCCTTCTTCAGCGATCAATGCAAAGAAATAGAGGAAAACAACAGAATGGGAAAGACTAGAGATCTCTTCAAGAAAATCAGAGATACCAAAGGAACATTTCATGCAAAGATGGGCTTGATAAAGGACAGAAATGGTATCGACCTAACAGAAGCAGAAGATATTAAGAAGAGATGGCAAGAATACACAGAAGAACTACACAAAAAAGATCTTCACGACCCAGGTAATCACGATGGTGTGATCACTGACCTAGAGCCAGACATCCTGGAATGTGAAGTCAAGTGGGCCTTTGAAAGCATCACTATGAACAAAGCTAGTGGAGGTGATAGAATTCCAGTTGAGCTATTCCAAATCCTGAAAGATGATGCTGTGAAAGTGCTGCACTCAATATGCCAGCAAATTTGGAAAACTCAGCAGTGGCCACAGGACTGGAAAAGGGCAGTTTTCATTCCAATCCCAAAGAAAGGCAATGCCAAAGAATGCTCAAACTACTGCACAATTGCACTCATCTCACACACTAGTAAAGTAATGCTCAAAATTCTCCAAGCCAGGCTTCAGCAGTATGTGAACTGTGAACTTCCTGATGTTTAAGCTGGTTTTAGAAAAGGCAGAGGAACCAGAGATCAAATTGCCAACATCTGCTGGATCATCGAAAAAGCAAGAGAGTTCCAGAAAGACATCTATTTCTGCTTTATTGACTATGCCAAAGCCTTTGACTGTGTGGATCACAATCAACTGTGGAAAATTCTGAAAGAGATGGGAATACCAGACCACCTGACCTGCCTCTTGAGAAATCTGTATGCAGGTCAGGAAACAACAGTTAGAACTGGACATGGAACAACAGACTGGTTCCAAATAGGAAAAGGAGTACGTCAAGGCTGTATATTGTCACCCTGTTTATTTAACTCATATGCAGAGTACATCATGAGAAATGCTGGACTGGAAGAAACACAAGCTGGAATCAAGATTGTTGGGAGAAATATCAATAACCTCAGATATGCAGATGACACCACCCTTATGGCAGAAAGTGAAGAGGAACTCAAAAGCCTCTTGATGAAAGTGAAAGAGGAGAGTGAAAATGTTGGCTTAAAGCTCAACATTCAGAAAACGAAGATCATGGCATCCAGTCCCATCACTTCATGGGAAATAGATGGGGAAACAGTGGAAACAGTGTCAGATTTTATTTTTCTGGGCTTCAAAATCACTGCAGATGGTGACTGCAGCCATGAAATTAAAAGACGCTTACTCCTTGGAAGGAAAGTTATGACCAACCTAGATAGCAGATTCAAAAGCAGAGACATTACTTTGCCAACAAAGGTTTGTCTAGTCAAGGCTATGGTTTTTCCTGTGGTCATGTATGGATATGAGAGTTGGACTGTGAAGAAGGCTGAGCGCCGAAGAATTGATGCTTTTGAACTGTGGTGTTGGAGAAGACTCTTGAGAGTCCCTTGGACTGCAAGAAGATCCAACCAGTCCATACTGAAGGAGATCAGCCCTGGGTGTTCTTTGGAAGGAATGATGCTAAAGCTGAAATTCCAGTACTTTGGCCACCTCATACAAAGAGTTGACTCATTGGAAAAGACTCTGATGCTGGGAGGGATTTGGGGCAAGAGGAGAAGGGGACGACAGAGGATGAGATGGCTGGATGGCATCACTGACTCGATGGACATGAGTCTGAGTGAACTCCGGGAGTTGGTGATGGACAGGGACGCCTGGCGTGCTGCGATTCATGGGGTCGCAAAGAGTCGGACATGACTGAGCGACTGATCTGATCTGATCTGATGAGCCATTCAGTCCTGTCTGACTCTTTGCTACCCAATGAACTGCACTATGCCAGGCTTCCCTGTTCTTCACTGTCTCCTGGAGTTTGCTCGAATTCATGTCCATTGAGTCAATGATTCCATGTAACCACCTCATCCTCTGTAGTCCCCTTCTCCTCCTGCCCTCAATCTTTTCCAGCACCAGGGTCTTTTCCAATGAGTCAGCTCTTCACATTAGGTGGCCAAAGTATTGGAGCTTCAGCTTCAGTATCAATCCTTCCAATGAACAGTAACAGTTGATTTCCTTTAGGATTGACTGGTTTGATCTCCTTGCTGTCCAAGGGACTCTCAAAATCTTCTCCAGCACCACAGTTATAAAGCATCAGTTCCTTGGCACTCAGCCTCCTTTATGGTCCAACTCTCACATCTGTACAAGACTAATGGAAAAACCATAGCTTTGACTAGACAAACCTTTGTCAGTAAAGTGATGTCTCTGATTTTTAATATGCTGTCTAGGTGTGTCATAGCTTTTCTTCCAAGGAGCAAGCATCTTTTAATGTCACGGCTGCAATTGCCATCCACAGTGTTTTTGGAGCCCAAAAAATACAATCTGTCACTGTTTGCATTTTTTTCCCCATCTATTTGCCATGAAGTGATGGGACCAGATACCATCTTAGTTTTTTGAATGTTGAGCTTTAAGTTGGCTTTTTTACACTCCTCTTTCACCTTCATCAAGAGGCTCTTTAGTTCCTCTTTGCTTTCTGCCATTAGGGTGGTGTCATCTGCATATCTGAAGTTATTGATATTTCTCCAGGCAGTCTTGATTCCAGCTTGTGCTTCATCCAGCCTGGCATTTCACATGATGTACTCTGCATATAAGTTAAATAAGCAGTGTGACAGTATACAGCCTTGATGTACTCCTTTCCCAAGTTTGAACCAGTCCGTTGTTCCGTGTCTGGTTCTAATTGTTGTTTCTTGACTGACCTGCATACAGGTTTCTCAAGAGGCTGGTAAGGTGGTCTGGAATTCCTATCTTTTTAATAATTTTCCACAGTTTGTTGTGATCTACACAGTCAAAGGCTTTAGTGTGGTCGATGATGCAGATATTTTTCCGAAATTCTCTTCCTTTTTCTATGATCCAATGGATGTTGGTAATTTGATCTCTAGTTCCCCTGCCTTTTCCAAATCCATCTTGTACCTCTGAAAGTTCTTAGTTCATGTATTGTTGAAGCCTAGATTGAAGGATTTTGAGCATTACCTTGCTAGCATATGAAACGAGCACAAAAGATAAAAATGTTACATACCAAAATGCTATATATCAAAACATGTGTGTGTGTGTTAGTTGCTCAGTTATGTCCAACTCTTTGCAACCCCATGGACTGTAGCCCACTAGGCTTCTCTGTCCATGGAATTCTCCAGGCAAGAATACTGGAGTACCGGGTTGCCATGCCCTTCTCCAGGGCATCTTCCCGACTGAGGGATCAAACCCAGGTCTCCCACATTGCAGGTAGATTCTTTACCATATAGGTTGGTGTTAAAGCTTTGATGAGAAGAAACTTTAGAGCCAAAAGTACTTATATGATTAAATCAGAATAAATAGAGATAAACAAACTAGGTATTGGCCAAATATGTTGGAACCACCACAACAATAATATAAACAATAAAAGGAGAAGAGGGGCTCCACCTTGAATGAAGCTTGAGGGCATTACGCGAACTGAAATTAGCCAATCACAAACTGACGAATCCTGTATGATTCCACTTCTGTAAGGTACCAAGAATAATCAACTTTATAGAAACAAAGAGTAGAATTGTGGTTGCCAGGGTCGGGGGGATGGGAAATGGGGAATTAGTGTTTAATGCATAGAGTTCAGTTTTGCAAAATGAAAAGAGTTCTGGAGATGGATGGTGGTGATGGTTTTACAAAAATGTGAATTAATGCCACCAAATATATTTATTTATATTTTTTATAATTGTAATGCTTTTATTAATAATAGAAATAAAAAGAACATACCATTGATTGCAACCTACTATGTACCAGTTACTTGATATATGATGTCATTTATTTTTTTATTTTATTTTTTAGTATAAATATATTTATTTTAATTGGAGGCTAATTACTTTACAATATTGTATTGGTTTTGCCATACATCAACATGAATCTGCCAGGGGTATACATGTTCCCCATCCTGAAACCCCCTCCCACCTCCCTCCCCATACCATCCCTCTGGGTCATCCCAGTGCACCAGCCCCAAGCATCCTGTATCATGCATTGAACCTGGACTGGTGATTCATTTCATATATGATATTATATATGTTTCAATGCCATTCTCTCAAATCATCCTGCCCTTGCCCTCTCCCACAGAGTCCAAAAGACTGTTCTATGTTCTGTGTCTCTTTTGCTGTCTCGCATACAGAGTTATCATTACCATCTTTCTAAATTCCATATATATGTGTTAGTATACTGTATTGGTGTTTTTCTTTCTGGCTTACTTCACTCTGTATAATAGGCTCCAGTTTCATCCACTTCATTAGAACTGATTCAAATGTATTCTTTTTAATGGCTGAGTAATACTCCATTGTGTATATGTACCACAGCTTTCTATCCATTCATCTGCTGATGGACATCTAGGTTGCTTCCATGTCCTGGCTATTATAAACAGTGCTGCGATGAACATTGGGGTACACGTGTCTCTTTCAATTCTGGTTTCCTCGGTGTGTATGCCCAGCAGTGGGATTGCTGGATCATAAGGCAGTTCTATTTCCAGTTTTTTAAGGCATCTCCACACTGTTCTCCATAGTGGCTGTACTAGTTTGCATTCCCACCAACAGTGTAAGAGGGTTCCCTTTTCTCCATACCCTCTCCAGCATCTATTGCTTGTAGACTTTTGGATCACAGCCATTCTGACTGGCGTGAAATGGCACCTCACTGTGGTTTTGATTTGCATTTCTCTGATAATGAGTGATGTTGAGCATCTTTTCATGTGTTTGTTAGCCATCTGTATGTCTTCTTTGGAGAAATGTCTGTTTAGGTCTTTGGCCCATTTTTTGATTGGGTTGTTTATTTTTCTGGAATTGAGCTGCAGGAGTTGCTTTTAAGATTAGTTCTTTGTCAGTTGCCACCAAACAATATATTTAAAGATGGTAAGTCATATGCTATATTTCACAATTAAAAATACATATAACTTTTTTAAAAAAGTAGAGGATTGACTTCAAGTTAATAGAGGACTGACTTTACTGTAAATATGTAGTAATCAAGACAGCATGGTATTAACAAAAGAATAGACAAATAGATCAGGATAGAGAACCCAGATGGAAGCCAATGTGAGAATAAAGAGCCTAGAAACAGACTCACATAGTCAACTGACCCTTGACAAACAGCAAAAGCAATTAAATGAGGAAAGAATAATTTTAATATAAATGTATTTATTTCAACTGGAGGCTAATTACTTTACAATATTGTGTTGGTTTTGCCATATATTGACATGAATCCGCCACGGGTGCACATGTGTTCCCCAGCCTGAACACCCCTCCACCTATTTTTCAACAACTAATGCTGGAGCAACTGAACATCCACACATGAAAATAAATCAATCAATCTAGACACAGCGTATACACTATTCAAAAAACTAACTCAAAATGGATCACAGACCTAGCTTTAAAACATAAAATTATATAACTCCTGGGAGATGACAAGAGAAAATCTAGATGACCTTGGGTATGGAGATGACTTTTTAGATAAAACAGGAAAGGCACGATCTACAAAATAAATAAATAAATAATAGACTAGACTTCATTTAAATGCAAAACTTCTGCTCTTTGAAAGACAATATCAAGAGACTGAAAAGACAAGTCACAGACGGGGAGAAAATATTTGAAAAAGACACATTTGATAAAGGACTGCTATCCAATATATATTCAATACAAAGAACTTATAAAACCCAACCATAAGAAAGCAAACAACCTGATTTTAAAATGGGCCAAAGACTTTATCAAACACCTCATCAAAGAAAATGGCAAATAAGCATATGAAAAGATGCTCAATAACATATGCAATCAGGGAAATTAAAGTTAAAACCACAATGAGATACTGAGACAGGGGGGGACATGGGACCCTTTGCTGTAGTGTGGCAATGCTTGCCCCTGGACAAACCTCTCCTCCAGTAATAAAATACAAGGAAACTATATGGAACTAAAAATAACTGCGTACATGTGCAGTGGGGGAAAACTGTGGACAAAAAGACACAAAAAGACCAAAAAATCCCTACTGCCACTTCTGAAGAGCCAGGAGCAAAAAACAGTATTGGAAGCAAAAGCAGGGTACTAAGCATATCCTCAGCACTCAACACCACCAAGGGCTGGGAAACCACCTAAGCCACCCCTCCAGCCAGGTCCTCAGTCACACTCCTACCCTCACCGCATGAGGAACAAACTCACCCCCCTCCTCAGGGAGCAAGCAAGTAAGAACTGGTTTGCATTTGCTCCCTGCTGCTGCTTCAGGAGCCCCAACAGAGCCTTGTCTGAATTTCTTTTCTGGCCTCTAGTCAATTGCTATTGATGGGGGAACACCAAGAACCCTGTTCAATATCAATACCATATATATCTATTAGATGGCCAAAATCTGGAAGATGGACCCACCAAATACTGTCAAGGAAGAGAAGAAACAGGAACTGTCTTTCATTATCAGTGGGAATGCAAAATGGTATGGCCACTTTGGAAGGCGATTTCTTTCAAAACTAAATATCCTCTTAACATACAATCTAGTAATCACACCCCTTGATATTTACTGGTAGTTTTGTAAAAGGAGATGAAAACTTATTTCCAGGCAAAAATCTGCATATGGTTGTTTATAGCATCTTTATTAATGACTGCCAAAACTTGGAAGCAACCAAGTCCTTCAGTTGGCTAAACTATGGTATGATAAGCTCTGATATTAAAAAAATCAAATCCACATGCAAATGAAGTAAATGATAATTAGAAAAGGAGCAAGGATCAGTATCATGAAATAAATGATACAGACAATGGACTGTCAGTGCTTAAAAAAATGAGCTATCAAGCCATGAAAAGACATGGGGGAACCTTAAATACATATTAAGTGAAAGAAGCCAATCTGAAAAGGCTACATACTGTGTGATTTCAACTATATGACATTCTAGAAAAGGCAAAACTATGCAGACAAGATCAACCATTGCCAGGGGCTGGGAGTGGGGAATAAGTAGATGGGAACATAGAGGATTTTTAGGGCAGTGAAACTGCTCTGTATGATACTATAACAGTGGGTACACGTTTTTATACATTTGTCCAAACTCACAGAATGCACAGCATCAAGAGTGAACCCTCCTGTAAAGTATGGACTTTGGGTGTTAACCATGCGTCAGTGTAGGTTCATCACTTGTAACAAGTCCTCATCATAAGGGAGGTTAGGCATCTGGGGGGCAGGGAGTACATGGGAAATCTCTGTACCTCCCTCAATTTTGCTGTGGTTCTATAACCTGCTCTAAAAAATAAAGCCTTAAATATAAAAATACAAGAAGAAAGAGTAGAGGAGAACTGAAATAATAAAAACCAAAGAAGAAGTATAAGAATTTCAAAAGACAACAGCAGAATTTGTTGATGGGTAGTATTTATCAGAAGGGAGATTTACAGAAGTCTAACACAGCAAATAAGAGGTTCCCAATAAGGTTTAAGCAGAAAAAAAAAAAAATAGGAAAGAATGTAAGTGAGACATTGGATAAACAGACTAGAGGGGGTGGAGAACTGGGCAGAATGAGAGAATGTTTTGCATTCCTGTGATTCCCAAAGTGGGGTGCACTACAGACATACCATAAGAGTTCATAAAGCCTGAAACTGCAGACAGTCCTCTCCCTATCACACAATACGCTTCAATATTAAAAAGTCAAACCCACACTCAAAAGAAGTAAGTGATAATTTAAAAAGGAGCCAGGAGCAGTGAAGTCAGGTCTAGGAAGGACTGGGCCAGAAAGAATGAAGCAATGAGGGAACAGAATTTATTATGTAAGAAAAGATTACTTCCAGGAGTCAGAGCCTCAAGAAAGCTTGTGGTCAAAGCTTTGGTGGGTCTGTTCTCCAACTAACTGTGGTCACAGTGGTGACATGACCTGTTGCATCGGACACATCCCCACTGCCTGGCCTGGTTTGACCCTCTGGCTCTTGCTGTCAAATGAAGCTTCAGTCCTGGCCCCAGAGCTCTGATGTTATGCCCAGCTGTACTGCTTGTCTGTTGTCCCAGGAATGGTCAGGTAAGCCAGGGGGCAATAGGGGATATAATCAGGTCAGGTACCCAAACTAATGAATAAGTCTAAGGTTTCAGTGTCTGAAAGTATAGAAAAATAAAACCCTCAGTGAGCCAAATCAGTGAAAACAAAAGGAAAATTGTACATACTTAGAAATGAAAAATGGAGACATTATCATGAACATAAAATTTAAAATCCTAAGTTCCCATATTGCAAAACTATGTAGATATACTGAAAATGGAGTAAAATTAATTTTCTAAAAAAAAAATATGTTCCAAAATTGACTCAGAAATGCCCCAGGACCTAACATGCCCAGTGGGAGAAATCCAAAAGCAGCCCAGTGTATGCCCAGACAGCTCCCCACCCTGGTGAGACATTTGACACTTAAGTAGAAGATGATTCTAAAACCCAGTAAATGATCGCAGAATATACAGTATTCTTTGGTTTCTTTCTGTTTTGCACACAAGAGCAAGCTGCAGAATGATTCATCTCCTATGTGAAATGGATAGCAAAAACCATAAGTACAGATCGTCTCAGGAACATAGTAACAGATTGGTTTGAAGCAATCTATTAATATACCATGTCCTATAAGAGCAAAAGGAAACCCTTCTAATCATCTCCATGGATACTGAGAAGGTTGTGACCAAAAAACCCCCCAAAAACCCAGCATATATTTCCCCCAGGAAGCCTTAACACTTTGAGAATACACAGATACTGTTTATTATAAGCAAAACACATGCTTTCATTCAAGTTAAATGGTGAGCCATTAAATCATCCTATTGATGTCAGGAACAGGTATGCAGCCTGAATCACTATTCTTTAATACTGTTCTCAAATGCAGTTGGCTAAGAGAAAGAAATAGGGGAATTAGTGTAAAGGGGGAGGCAAAAGAAAATCTTAGAAACAGTCAGAAATTACAATTAGGGTGTTTGATTATAACACTGATATACAAAATCAACTACTATCCTATATATCTGGTGAGAATACAAAATGTAAAAAATTATTCCATTGAAAATGGTAGCCAAATGATAAAATATCTAGAAATAAACAATAACTAATTCATAGGATCTATGTGAACAAAACCGTACAACTCTATGAGTGACATGAGATTTGAATGTAAGTTGGATGGCAGCATTCCTGGATAGGAAAACAATTCATCTACAAATTCACTGTGGCCCCATTTTTAAAAAAAGTTACGTGTGAGAGAGGCAAGTGTGTGTATGAGAAAGAGAGATAAAAGAAAGAGAGAGGCAAGTGTTCCGAGGAGCCTTGACCTGAAAATATTTATATTAATATGAATATTTTCTATTAACAGGAATGAAGCCTCATAAATTAAAGGAATTCATAGGGAGATAAATCAATACAACAGAAGTAGATTCAAACACTTTGAGGAATTTAGTTACAAATAAAGTGGCATTTGAACAAAGGGGGAAAAGACTATATAATTTTATACCAGAATGCAATTTATATATATTGCTAGAATAACTTACTAAACTTTTGAAGGGAAAAAAATCACATCTTTACCTTCATTTCCTGCAATAAATGAATTTCTGGGAGGTAAGAGTAGGTAAAGATAAACAGATGAAACCATAAGGATTTAGAAGAAAATATGAGTAAATTTATTTATAATCTTAGAATGGGAAAGGTCTTTTAGAACTGGAAACAAATTCTGGGATCTAAAATGGAAAATAAGGATAAATTGACAACATAAAACTTTAAATTTTATATATGTGACAATAAGAAAATCAATAGAGAACCTCAAAAGACAAAAATATTTTCAAGACATAAGACAGAAAAATTTCAAAATATACATCCAAATTAATTAAGAAAGAGCCAAAACTGTGTAAGGACATAAATTTACCAAAAAGTGACCAGAAAACATTTGAAATGATGTTCAACTTCACTCCTAAAAAAGTGAATATTGTAATATTATTCTTCACTAGACTGGAATAAAAGCTGTTTGAGAAAACCGAGAAATTGATCATTTCATTATACTTTTGATAAGTGTAACCACAGATCAATTTTTGAAGAATCATCCGACAATAATTGACAAAAGTGTTAAACAGACATAGTCTTAAATTCAGCAACTCCATTTTCAAGTTCCAATCGATATCAAGATACAGTCACAAAAGTATGTCATGATATAAGTACAACGATGCTAATTCTAGATCTGTGTATAAAAATAAAGACAGGAAATATTCTATAGGTTCACTAATAAACAAAGAAATTATTAGTGCACAGGGACAATGGAAGGCTAAGTAGCTATTAAGAATGAGGTAGATCTTTATATGTTGTTATGGAAAGATCTCTTAACATCCAATGAAAAAAGCAAAGTGCAGGGCACTGCACACAGCACAGGTTCTAGAAATGGACAGAAAAGGAGGTTCTCTCTCCACGTCCCCTTTCTCCCTCCTCAGTCTCCTTTCCTTTGTTTCTTTCTGGAAATGCCCGTCCCTCCCCAGAAGCTCACTGGTGGTCCTCTATGAGGAGATAAGGCAGGGATGGTGGTGGGGCACTTATTTTCAGCCCTTCATACTTGTCTTTCTACATGTGCATCTTTTCCTTATTACTACGTTTTAAATCACAGAGTAGTTATTTGCATGGTCAAAATCCAAACTTCTTCTGTTTGCCTTTTCATGTTTTCTGTATAAAATACAAAACAAAAAAGGTTTTGTTATTAAAGCAAAACGTAGTAGGGCTCAACTTGGAATAGCAGTAAGAAATGAAGTACTCTGTTTATATATCAAAACACTTCTAGTTGTTTCTAAAGACACTTTAATAGAAAAAAAATGTGCATTTTTATCCACTCCATATAGAATGAGTGTACTCTGAGGACAGCCCTGCTCCAAACGGCATTATGCTGGACTGTCCTTATTTATCAACTTTCTCACTGTAAACCAGGTACCTTTTCTGAAGGTTCTCACATACACATTCACACACACATAGACATAGAGAGCAGGCACACACCTCCATCTTCCTCAGTGCACACAAATCCACCCAGAAATGAGTGAACTAAATGGCTGGAGAAGGGCATGCAATTTCTTTTGCTCTGAAAAATCAAATCTTCCCTCATAACATAGCCATTTCAGGGGTTAGAAGCAAATTAAAGATCCCCAGGAGCTCAGGCATTTTCGGCAGTTTTGAGCTCTGTGAGTTTACTAGATGAAATGACAGAACAGGACAGACTGTCTTGTCCTGTGTCTTCCTCTGATCACATTCAACAGTAAAGATGGGAGAAGCAAAGTGACGATTGTCAGGTAGAAAATCTAAGTGGAGAACCGCATCACCACTTGGATTTAAAAGAAAGTCCCCCTTGCTTTCAAAACACAAGCTTCCAGTGAATCTACTCATTCAGCCAGCTCTCTGGGCTGAAGCTGGGTGCATAAACTGAGCCTTGCCAAATCAGAAACCGGAGTTACTGGTATGCAGCCACCGCTAGTCGATCAGCCTCTCCTGCTAACCACCACTGGCCTGCCATTCAGGAAAGCCATCAGCCACACCACCCCCTCCCCAGTTCCTGCAACACAGGGAGTCTTTTAGCCTTTTAGCCCTGGCACAAGGAGAAAATGCATGGAATACTTTGGTGACTTTGTTGTGCATTTGTATGGATCCACAAATTTTATAAGGCTAACCAACTCCAATATATGTGAAACATTTAATACACTGTTAAAAAAACAGATGGTTTAATTTAGCTTCAGCTATCATTATATCGGGTGGTAATTCTAATAGAATTCTACTTGTTCTCTACAACAGATTCACTCAACTGCCTGGTGCCTAGGGGCAGCAAAGGAAGCTTTAGAGCGTTTGGGATCTACAGAAATTCCCCCGATTTGACTGAATCTGGTCCTGGTTCAGAATCAACACACACCTGTGTCCATCCTGATTCCCAAGAGGGTAAGTTGGCAAAAATCAGGCTGGCAAAACAATAATTTACAAGATAACTATTATTGTCTCTTTTTAAAAGGGCAGACATAGCATAGAAGTGTTTATCAACTGTCTTTGGTAGAGAAAATTAAAGTCTGAATTGAAAAAAAACGAGTAGTTGGGTTTTTAGTTTTGTTTCACCAATCATCTGATGGGTTTACTGAGTGTGGTTTATTATCGTGATTAACTTCAATCTAGGTTTGTACACAGGCAAAAGCAGGTATGAATTTTCACGTAGGCCCTCATGGCAAGTGACATGCAGGCATGCAAACCCGCTGTCCAGGCCTCCCCTGGCAGTCAGTCCTGAGCTACCCCAACCTCTGAAGGGCTCACCAGGCAATGTGGGATGGACAAAACTACCTCTCAGGGGTCCTGCTGACCATAAGGACGGCTCCAAGGATATCAAGTGGCTCACTAAAGAGGGTTAAACTGAAACGTGCTGACTTCCCATTACTGAAAGTAACAAGGAAACTGAAACAGACATGACAACGATGGGGTACATGTGCATCTTTCAGGGTTTAATGCTGCTGTGGGATCAGCCATCCCAAGTTCTCTTTAAGCCATCATCATGGCGTATCTGTGTATGTCCTACACGTTGGGATCCAGGGCTGGGTCAAGCGAAGTCTTTGGACACAGCTTCAACGAAGTTGGGCGCCGACATCAGGATGCCGATGGTGCAGAGGATGGTGAAGACGGAGAAGGCCATGAGACACAGGCGGTCCACCACACAGGCCGCGAACTTCCACTCACTGCACACGGCCTCACTCTCGTCCTGGCAGCGGAAGCGGTGGGCGATGTAGCGCACCTCCTCCAGGATCTTGGCTAGGTCCGGGTCCCCCTCAGAGGGCTGGCCGCCGTGCAGCAGGTGCTCGTCATGGGTTGGGGAGCAGGCCACGCGGCCGCACACGACCCCTGAGTCAGGGGTGGGTGCGCAGTGCATGGTGTCCAGGCCGCGAAAGCCGATGTACAGCAGGTTGCCATTGGTGGCCGGCGGCCCCGCCACTGCGCTCATCTCCACGCTGGCCAGGCTGCAGCGGCGCTGCTTGTGCTGGCAGGCTGGCCGCACCTTGTCCTCCCCCGGCCTCTTCATGCGAAGGAACCAGGCACACCAGTTCAGGAGGATGACTCTGGTCTGCGGAGACAGCACAGTCTTAGAGGAGCTGGGCAGGGCCCACAGCTGATCCTGACAGCAAGGGGGTACAACTACAATACCTGCTAGACTTCGTGGGGGTGGACTGGGGTGGACCCTGGGCATGACAGGTCGCCACACCTTCCCAGGCGAGTTTACACAGGCAAGCAGTGCCAACGGGGTATGATGGTTCAATCACTTGTCAGGTGATGATAAAGCAATGCAGAAAATCACCCTGGGAAGAAGCTATGGGCACAGTGCCATCTCAGGGAAGACAGCCTGTGTGGGTGAAGAGGGTTGTCTTCTCAAGGGAGCCCTGAGCCGGGGAACACAGCATTTTACATCTGGAACTAGGGACCATCATCTTCAGTTCTGTGTGAGGTACCCCAGTGTGCAGCAGCAAACTCATAAAGGCACCCCTGGAGATGTTAAGTTTTAAGGGGCAACCCTGTGAGACTTGAGACACCATGTGCATCCCTAGCCTGAAGCAGTCCAGACTGTTACATTAGATCACTGCATTCCTTGCATGATATTCTACCCTCGCAAAGCAGATTTTGGAACTTGTCCTGATAAAAGCCAAGTGCCCAAAAAGTCATCGTGGAACAGACAAGCAGGGTAGCATGCTCCCAAGGTGTGAGGTTTGCTGTGCCGACAGGTGCTAAGTTGTCAGGGCATAAGTACTTAGTAAGTGGTTTTGACCTGTTTTATTTATAGAACCATTAGGTATTCCTTCTGTCCTAGGTACTCTCTGGAAAACACAAAACCCTGACTCATGAAAGGTGCTGTGAACCATGGCAGCTTAGGAACCTCTAACCTAATCCATTAGGCTGCAGTGAAGACTGAATGAGATGATACAAGACAAAGTGCTGTGGAAAGTCTGAAGCTGGAGTTGGCAGACTTTCTTTAAAGGGCCAGATGGTAAATATTTTAGCTCTGCTGATGGAGTGCAAAATCAGCTCAAATCCTTTCCATTTATGGCTGATGTATACACACATATATATGCACTGTGTGTGCGCGTGTATATATATATGTAAATATATAAACCACTTTACATCAGAAACTAACACACTGTAAATCAACTATACTTGAATAAAATAAATTAAAAAAAAAGAGACTTAGGCTCAAAGAGATAAACTGGCTCAAGGTCATACAGTGAGTCTGAGTCACCTATTGTGTTCTGACTTCCACAGACCCATCCATAAAAAGGTCTGTCTGTTAGGTTCTCCGCAAGCACCCGTGACTTTAGCCCAACCCCCACTGGGAAGGCACCAGAAAGCCAGAGCCAGAACTCAAGGAAGCACATGGGTTGTGAATGTGCCCAAACCCAGGAGACCTGAGCCTCAGATTCAGGGCTTTGCTTTGTCCCACACGTGGGGGTCTGCGCATCCCCTGGGGCACAGCTCAAGCTAAATCTATTTTGAATTTTATGGCCTGAATCATTAGCTTTCAAGGCTAAAGCATCTCAGAAGATGAGACTATCCTCTTGGCACTTCTCAGTCTGCTTGTGACCTCTTCTGTTAGGTTATGGTTTTGTTTCTGGCTGTGCAAATGTCACATAATGCCGCCGGACTGGCAGTGTTTTCTTCATGGCAACAGATTATAATGAAAGCTCCTTGGAGGTTGTTTATGTTTCAAAAACACATAGAAAGAAAGAAAAGAAAAATGCAGTGTGTTATATAAAATGAAAGAGAAATACAAATTTTGTATTTGCTTTGCACCATTGCTTTAACATGTTCTTGTGCTGAGAGGTGAATACTCAGCATATGCTCTAATTCAGCGGAGAAGGCAATGGCACCCCACTCCAGTACTCCTGCCTGGAAGATCCCATGGATGGAGAAGCCTGCTGGGCTGCAGTCCATGGGGTCGTGGAGGGTCGGACATGACTGAGCGACTTCACTTTCACTTTTCACTTTCATGCATTGGAGAAGGAAATGGCAACCCACTCCAGTGTTTTTGCCTGGAGAATCCCAGGGATGAGGGAGCCTGGTGGGCTGCCGTCTATGGGGTCACACAGAGTTGGACACGACTGAAGTGACTTAGCAGCAGCAGCTCTAATTTAGAGTTCTCTGGAACAGTAAAGTGCTACTAGGTCATTAAAAATGGTTTTGTATCTTACTGCCTTAATTTCCTTCTCTGTACAATGGTCAAAACAGAAAAAATAAGAATATGTGTTTATATTTTGGCATCTGCATAAATACTGGAAGGAAAAAGAAATTAATTGAAACGGTTATTAATTGGTGATGGAAGTAGGGGTAGGAATGGGAGCAGAATTTTCTTATGTATAATTCTTCTTTGATTTTGACTTCTGATACTTGTAAATCTTATTTCAAACAGATGGGTGGATAGACAAGAAAGTCTTTCAAGGTTCTAAGTCAGAAGAGAATGTAGGTGAATGTACACAAATATGTCTCAGCTTTTTTTTTTTTTTTTTGAGGGGTGGGGAGTGGAACTTCTCAAAACAAGCCTGCAGACTGTGGTGATATGACCTATGTGAGAGGTTGTACCATTTTGGGGAGCCCATTGCTGATGCCATGAGAGAGTTATCAAGTATAAGGACTTGCTGTGAAAAGAATTCAAAGGCAGTCACTCTGTAAAGCCAATTTCTTTAAAAAAAAGAAAAGAAAAAAAAGGTCTTTCTTAAGTTAACTTTTGTGTAACTGTAAATTATTGTGCAATGGATACTTTTAGAAGGCCCAGGAACTCCCTGCTCCTGGAGATTAAGGAAATGCATTTTACATCTTGCAGCTGCATTCAGTCCTAAACTGACTCTGAACTTGGACTCAAGATTATGGGTCAGCAAAGACAGGGTTGTTTTGGCATGAGAAGGCTTCTTTAGCTCCCAGTGGTCCCTAAGCCTTGCTCTCTGGACGGGAAGACTGGAAGGTTTGTGGGGCCCCAGAAACAAGTGGGGTGAGGGGTTGGGGTACAGCTCTGCTCTGGCTGGGGGTTTGGTCACATCATCACATGAGGTGGGAAAAGTCCAGGCCCTGCTCAGCCCTCAACCAAGGTTTGCCAACATGGCAAATAGATGGGGAAACAGTGGAAACAGTGTCAGACTTTATTTTTGGGGGCTTCAAAATCACTGCAGATGGTGATTGCAGCCATGAAATTAAAAGACGCTTACTCCTTGGAAGGAAAGTTATGACCAACCTAGATAGCAGATGCAAAAGCAGAGACATTACTTTGCCAACAAAGGTCCGTCTAGTCAAGGCTATGGTTTTTCCTGTGGTCATGTATGGATGTGAGAGTTGGACTGTGAAGAAAGCTGAGCACTGAAGAATTGATGCTTTTGAACTGTGGTGTTGGAGAAGACTCTTGAGAGTCCCTTGGACTGCAAGGAGATCCAACCAGTCCATTCTGAAGGAGATGAGCCCTGGGATTTCTTTGGAAGGAATGATGCTAAAGGTGAAACTCCAGTACTTTGGCCACCTCATGCAAAGAGTTGACTCACTGGAAAAGACTCTGATGCTGGGAGGGATTGGGGGCAGGAGGAGAAGGGGACGACAGAGGATGAGATGGCTGGATGGCATCACTGACTCGATGGACGTGAGTCTGAGTGAATTCCGGGAGTTGGTGATGGACAGGGAGGCCTGGCGTGCTGCAGTTCATGGGGTCGCAAGAGTCGGACACGACTGAGCGACTGAACTGAACTGAAGCAAGAGTGGGTATAGTGTTTTGGACGCTGGACTTACATGGAGCACAGCCGTGGCTTGAGAAGCATCAGCACACATCACAGGCCATCAGTGCTGGGAAACGTGGGGACCATGGGGCCTGACCTGGGCTACGATGACAAATGTTTATTTTCCATCCATTTCCTTTTATCACATCCCCTGTCACCACTGTTAACCACTTACCTATATTTTATAGACTTTTGGTTAAACGACTTTCCTATGTGTATTGTGATAAAATAAAGTTTCATATATTGAGATAGAGGGAAGTCATTCTGGCTTATGCATGAGTTAACTTGAATTCCCTGGTGGCGCAGATGGTAAAGCGCCTGCCTACAAGGCAGGAGACCCGGGTTCAATCCCTGGTTTGGGAAGATCTCCTGGAGAAGGAAATGGCAACCCACTCCAGTATTCTTGCCTGGAAAATCCCATGGACGGAGGAGCCTGATAGGCTACAGTCCATGGGGTCGCAAAAAGTCGGACACAGCTGTGCAATTTCACTTTTCAAAAACAAACATACATTGTACATCTGCTTTAATTATTAAAGGAAAGGGCACACTGACCCAAAGTAAAGTATGTCCATGATAAAAATTAAATGCCTTTCTTCCTGGGATGTCAGTGCTAGCCCTCTGATGATAAGACTCCCTTCTCAGGAACCAAGGCCATGCTGAATCAATGTGTACAGGCTGATCTGTTATTTTTACCTTGAAGAAATGTAACCCCAACTTGTTTAATGTTCTTTTTTCTGCCAAGATATAAAACTGTGCTGAAAATCCTGCTTCTCCAGAGCAGTTTCTCAGAGTCATCTGGGAAGCTGGTTTCCAGGCTAGCCCTCAGTTTGATAAAATTCCTTTCTATTCTTATTGCTTATTGATTATTTTGTCGACAACTGAATGTATATGTGTACACTGCTCACTGTCTCTTACTCTTTTCACTCCTCATTCTGTTTTGAAGCTCCAACCAGCAGCTGTCGTCTTCTGTGTTGCTTCTAACACTGTATGTGCAGAAAGGAGGTTTAGAAACACTGTTCAGTGAGAGATGCAGAGTGGTGGCCTAAGCCCATTTCTGGGATGTCAGATTGTAAGGACAGCCCTGTGGGATCCTGACAGCACTCACCCTGCTCCCCAGGATGCAGAGATATGCAGACACGTGAGGAACTGTAGCTTTTTGTTTTGGAATCCAAGTTTTTTGGGGGATTTTTTAAAATAGATGTCATCCTTGGAGCCCCCTCTGGGGAAGGCACCCTGACCCTTCTTCTGGTGGAGTTGCTGGGGAGGAACTCACCCACTTGGGCATCTTGCCACCATCGGGGTCGTGGTGGTGGTACTGTAGCACGATCACCGTGACAACCACAGAGAGGCCCACGATGATCATGGTGCTGGCGAAGTACTGGGCTGCAGAGAGCGCAGATGCAGGAGTGTTACCACAGCACGGTGCGGGGAACCCAGACGGTGGCATCCTGACCAGGGGCTGGGGAGTGAGGCTCAAGAGCACAGCGTGACTTCTTCCAGGCCTGCAGCCCACAGCCCACAGCATACAGAGCTGCCTCCTCCAGTCCTGGTGAGCAGCCTCACCAGCTGACTGAACTTTCAGGAACCCTGACTGCTTCGTCCTTCAGTGAAAGTTAAGTGCACCTCATAGGACGGTGATAAGGTTGTCTGATAAGGAAGCATCATTGTCAGAACTGAAACCACTGGTACACAGAGGAGGTGGTCACGACAGTTATGACTGCAGGCCATGGGCAGGCTGCAGAGGTCTAGCAAGGGCAGATCGGGTGCCACCCAGCTGTCTTTTCAGGCCTGGAAAATGACTCTACTTACAGTAGGCTCTGGCTCCATCAACCCAGGGCCATGGGGGTGGGGAGTGCCAGCTGGCCAGTCTGAGGAAGAGGTCAGCTGCAGTGTCCTTTCAGGCTGAGAACATCAGCTTCAGCTTTGATGGTAAGGATGCGTTTCTCTACCTTGGCCCAGGTGAGAAGCAGCATGGAGCTCCTTCCTGGTACACTGGCTGTCATCTGTGAGCCTAAATGGCCACTTAGCCTCTCTGGGCCTCAGGTCTCTACTGTATAACAGGGACAGAAATGCCTTCTCTGCAGGGTTGGTGCAGAGATTAACAATTTTATGGGCCAAGAATATAGGAAAAAGTTGGCACAGGTGGGCATTCTTTAACTGTCAACTATGATTATTAAACCTTCAGTGTGGAGGAACGATAAATTAGGAGATTGGGATTAACACATACACTACTTTATATAAAACAGATAACCAATAAGGACCTACTGTATAGCACAGGGAACTCTACTCAACATTTTGTAATAACCTATAAGGGAAAAGAATCTGAAAAACTATATATATAAAACTGAACCACTGTGCTGTATGCCTGAAACCAACAAGATACTGCAAATCAATCATACTTCAAAAAATAATAAAAAAGGGATTAGAAGCATGGATTCAAGTGCAAAGAGTATTAAAAATAATGAAACAAAAATATGTATGATCAATGTCTCCTTAAACAAGCAAAACAATGAATTATCCTAACATAAATGCAATAAATAGATAAACCTTCATTGTGGCTATCCACCAAGGGGCTGAGCTCTTAAACAGACATCCTTGTACAAGGCTAAGCATGTGGTCATACACTTGGTTAAAAACACCTCCTACCCTCCAGGCAGGCAGGAACTCATTGCTTTCTGATGGAGACCAAGAGGAACATACAAGGAGCTACTGGAGGAGGACATTTGAGACTTGACATCAGCATCAGGGACCTCTGGGAAGGGGAGGGAAGGGGGACCAAACCATGACTGTTATGGGCTGCATACTGTGTACCCCTAAAATTTGTACATTGAAGTTCTAAACAACAAGTACTTTAGAATGTGACTGTGTTTGAAGAAAGGGCCTTCAAAGAGGAGACTAATTACCGTGAGATTGTTAGTGTGGCACCTGGTCCAAACTGGCTGGTGTCCTTATAAAAAGGGGAAATCTGGGAACTCAAAGGGGCACAGAGATATGAAGACACAGAGGAAAGACCATGTCGGGGAACAGCAGAGGGTACCTGTCTGCGAGACAAGGAGGGAGACCAACCTTGCTGGCCCTTTGATCCTGGACGCACAGCCTTCAAAACCGGGAACAAATAAATTTCTCTTGTGTAAGCCACCCAGTCTGAGGACTTTTATTGTGGCAGCCTTAGCAGACTCATACAGTGACCTACAGAGATCCAGGGGGACTGGATCCCACAGCTGAAATCTTGATAACAGAGGTCGAAGGCCAACAGCTGTCCTTCTTCTAGAAGGCCTTCCAGAAGGCCATTCCATTCTTCTAAATGTGGGCTAGGCAGCCGCTGAGCCTGTGGGTTCATCAGACATCAGGGCCTGCTGACTGCCTGGTTAAGGGTGGTTTCTGCTGCAGGTCTCTACTAAAAGTGAAAGGATGGGGTCAGAAGGTCAGGTTGAAGTATCCTTGTTTCTGGGATGGTTCTGAGAAAAACATGACATCCACAGAGGCTCTTTATACCTATAGGCTCTCTGGTCAAATATTATACATCCAGGAAGCTCCAAGAAGAAGGGCCTTGGCTTCTGAATTTGTGAAGTGAAGCCTGAGGGTATCACGTAAGGACCCCTATTCCTACTTACCCCTGGTTAACTACACAGGACTGCCACTGTATAAACTGCTTTTCTCTTTCTGACCTCCACCATCAAGTGGGAGTGGGGACTCTCATCAAACCTAATATCTACTGGCAGCATGTTTGCTTCCTGTCCTCACAACTGGCTTGGAGGTGTGGTTTCCTGACCAGGAACCGAACCTTGACTGCAATAGCCAGGGTATTGGGTCCTCTCTGGGCCACTGAGCACCCCTGCTCTGCATGTTCCTGTTTACTCCAGTTCAGTCCAGTCCAGGGAGGTGCATA
Source organism: Bos javanicus (assembly GCF_032452875.1). Taxonomy (NCBI): domain Eukaryota; kingdom Metazoa; phylum Chordata; class Mammalia; order Artiodactyla; family Bovidae; genus Bos; species Bos javanicus. Next base: position 29,109,628 of record NC_083888.1, read on the forward strand.
GCAACAGGTGATGCTGCCTCCTGCGTTTGTTCTCTCTCCCTGGGCAGACCATCATCTTTACACCTGCCTTTGTGTGTGGTTTGTTTGCTCTCTCTGCATCTCCTCTGCTGGACCGGTCCCTGCTTAACCTACATCACACTCACATGACTGACTGTCTCCTTAATCACAGAGCTAATCAATAAATACCTACAGACTTTTCCCCCACAGCCAGCTAGTGAGTGTTCAAATCTTTAGATTAGAATGGCTCCTGATTCATAATTTAACAAGGGAAGACCTCTGTACCTGGAAGGTACTCAGCCCAAGGGGCTGAGAGGGTTGTGACCCTTCGCTGGTTTCCCTGGTAACCAATGGACCAATCGGACTTCAATTCTCTTAGGTAACCGATGGGGTGTCACTCCATAACCCTTTTGCTTCAGATGTGTAAGATCTCCCATCTATCAAACCATTGGTGTCTCCGGGCTCTTTCTTCTGTCTAAAGTCTGGGCAAGTACAGGGCTGGCAGGCCTGTGGGGTGTATCCCAACATGCGGCCAAAATATATTTGTCCTGTTCACCTTCTCTCACAAGCTTGAACTTTCTACAGAGATGTCAAGTTATCTTGGGAAACAACAGCTAAGAGTTAAAGTGTGACAATGAATTTGTGGAAAAACAGTGACTCAAGCTAAAATAATGAATCTCTGATGGTAAAAATCTCTGGCTCCATAACAAGTGTGTGGAGAGGTGCATTGTGGGAGGAAAGGGGGCATTTCTGCATCTTAAGGCCAAACCACAAAGCTGGATTCCCTGTCCCCTTCTGTGTGCCCAGGTAAGCAGAGGCCATGAGTCAACTCTGAGTAATTAAAGCAAGTCATCCCCTCACAGCAGAAAGGGGCAGTGTGCAGCTCTCTGGGGTCCTGGAGGACATGTTTCTGCTCTCTGCCTGTGCTGGGAAATCCCAGGCACTGTCGAAGCCCAGGTCTTTAGAGGAGCCGGCTGCTTGCTTACCTATTAAGGGCACTGAGTCAGAGGTCGCAGGCATGATCTCAGCTACCAGCAGCATGAAGACGGTGAGGGAGAGTAAAACTGTGATTCCTGAAACAGAGACACACACTGATCCCTGAGACAGAAAAGAACGCAAGGCCTGAACTCCAGGCAACCTGAGAGTCAAAGGAGGTATGAGGGTGGTATTCCCAACACCAAATGGAATGCCTGGTTTTCTATATTCACAGGAATGGGCATTTTTCTGAGGACTGTTGAGAAATCCCTGGAGAGACAAACTTAGAAGCCAGAACTTAGAACATCTCAAAATAAATCATTGACTTCAGCACACATATCTTTTATTATTAATACATTAGTATCTAGAGGTAATTTCCAAGCAGCAGGAAAAACAAGAGATACAGTTGGAAGACATGGCTTCTGGTCTTGACTTTGCTACTTACTAGCTGTGAGACCTTGGATAAGTCATTTATGTGCCCAAGCTGAGCCCTATGAATAAAAATATGACCTGCTCTATCAATAAACAATAGATGTTGCAGCCATCAAGCCATCACATTGCAGACTCCCAGATGGTGCACCCTGAGGACACTCAGGATGAGAAAACACAGGATACTGGCCTTGGAGAGCTCAGGTATACATCACAGGAATGATTTCAGGGAACCCAGACTCTTTGCATCTTCCCAAGCATAGGAAAGCACTAAATTTATTAACTTGAGAAGTCTGGTTTTTAAATAGTAATCTTTTGATGTTTCAACTACTCTGTCTGTGGCAAAAACTCCTAAATATATCCTAGTTTCTTCCTTACCTCTTTGGAGCAGTCCCTCAGAGCTATCTGGGATGCTTTAGCCCGAGCCTGAAGTCCTTAGAAAGTCCACCAAATAAAACATAATTTCACTTTTTGGTTGAGCTTTGTAGTCAGAAAGTCGACTACAGTAGTCAGACACTTGTAGTCAGAAGTTATAGGTTTGAGAATGATTTCTATGTATATCAAACACAATCTTTAGTAACTCTTTGAGATGTTGCGGGACTCATTTCACCAATCTAATTCATAGTTTTCTTATCTTCCTATTGGATGATGGTAAAGAATTACATTGTGTGTGACCATATAGAAATGCAAGCTGATACTATATTAAACTTAACGGTGTTCTGCCCACAACATATCCCAGCTGGCTGCCACCAAGGGGTGGGGAGGGGTGTCAGGAGGGGAGAAGGCACAGGCCCCTCAGGGAAGAACTGGTTCTTCCCTTGGCATTCCCATCCTCTCTGCAGGATCAGAGGAGCTTGTGGGATCTCAGGAGGGCCTGGCCACCCCGCACAGGGGGCTGTGGTGTCAGGGAGTCACCCTGGGCTGGGATGTACTGAGCAGACCCTGGATGTCTCTGCACTGGGCCCCTGACTGCCACCCTCAAAGCAGGCCCCTCCCATCCAGCTCAGACCCAGTACTCACCCAGGGAGATTTTCTCTCCAGAGTCTGCAGGGAGCAAGAAGACGAGGAGGGCTAGGGCAGAGATGAGCACACAGGGGATGAGCAGGTTGAGGCCGTAGTAGAGAGTCCTGCGGCGGATGGTGACTGTGAAGGTCACGTCTGGGTAGGGTTCTTTGCAGCACTCGTAGAACTTCTCACTCCGCTTGCCCAAGACCCCTTCATTGCCGGGGGCGGGGGGAGAGAGGAGGGAGCCACCATTGAAACAAGGGGACCTGTTGGTTTTAAGGGGTTGTAACACACACAGAGGCGTGGAATTTGCCAAGTACAGAAAACTGGCTGTTTGAATAAATGCTTTAGCTTTAATATATATTTATTTAAGGGTACCTTAGTGATATTTGAACAAACTGGCAGATTTTTTTTTTTGACTGCAGATTATATGATTTTTTTATTTTTGTCACTTTTTTAACTGAAGGATAATTGCTTTACAGAATTTTGTTTTGTCAAACAATAATCAACCATAGGTACACCCATGTCCCCTCCCTCCCGAACCTCCCTCCCATTCCTCTACCCATTCTACCCTTCTAGATTGTCACAGAGCCCTTGTTTGAGTTCCCTGAGTCATGTAGCAGATTCCCACTGGCTATCTATTTTACATATGGTATTGTAAGTTTCCATGTTACTCTCTCCATACATCTCACCCTCTTCTTCCTCCCCAACCACCATGTCCATAGGTCTGTTCTCTATGTCTGTTTCTCCATTGCTGCCCTTAATTCATCAGTGCCTCTTTCTAGATTCCATATATATGTGTAAGTATATGATATTTATATTCCTCTTTCTGACTTACATCACTCTGTATAATAGGCTCTAGGTTCATCCACTTCATTAGAACTGACTCAAATGTGTTCCTTTTTACAGCTGAGCAGTACTCCACTGTAGATATGTACCATAGCTTCTTGATTCATTCATTTGTCATTGGACATCTAGGTTGCTTCCATGTTCTAGCTATTGTAAATAGTGCTGCAATGAACACTGGGGTACATGGGTCTTTTTCAATTTTGGTTTCCTCAGGGTATATGTCTAGAAGTGGGATTGCTAGGTCATATGGTGGTTTTATTCCTAGTTTTTTAAGGAATCTCCACACTGTCTTCTATAGTGGCTGTATCAATTTACATTCCTATCAGCAATGCAAGAGGGTTCCCTTTCTTCACGCCCTCTCCAGTATTTATTGTTTGTAGACTCTTTGATGATGGCCATTTTGACTGGTGTGAGGTGGTATCTCATTGTAGTTTTGATTTGCATTTCTCTAATAATGAGCGATGTTGAGCATCCTTTCATGTGTTAGCCATCTTTATGTCTTCTTTGGAGAAATGTCTATTTAGGTCTTTTTCCCACTTTTTGATTGGGTTGTTTGTTTTTCTGGTATTGAGTTGTATGAGCTGCTTATATTATTTTGGAAATCAATCCTTTGTCAGTTGTTTCCTTTGCTATTACTTTCTCCCATTCTGAGGGTTGTCTTTTCACCTTGTTTGTAGTTTCATTTGCTGTGCAAAACTTAAGTTTAATTTAGCCCCACTTGTTTATTTTTATTTCCATTACTCTAGGAGGTGGGTCATAGAAATCTTCCTTTGATTTATGGCATCGAGTGTTCTGCCTATGTTTTCTTCTAAGAGTTTTATAGTTTCTGGTCTGACATTTAGGTCTTTGATCCATTTTGAGCTTATCTTTGTGTATGGTATTAGGAAGTGTCCTAATTTCATTCTTTTACAAGTAGCTGTCCAATTTTCCCAGCACCACTTACTAAAGAGGCTATCTTTGCTCCATTGTATATTCTTGCCTCCTTTTAAAAAAATAAGGTACCCATAGGTGAGTGGATTTATCTCTGGGCTCTCTATCTTGTTCCATTGGTCTATATTTCTGTTTTGTGCCAAACTGTCTTGATGACTGTAGCTTTGTAGTATAATCTGAAGTCAGGAAGGTTGATTTCTCCAGCTCCATTCTTCTTTTTCAAGACTGCTTTGGCTATTTAGGGTCTCGTGTTTCCATATGAATTGTGAAGTTTTTGGTTCTAGTTCTGTGAAAAATGCCATTAGTAATTTGATGGGGACCACACTGAATCTGTAGATTGTAATTGGTAGTATTGCCACTTTTCACAATATTGATTCTTTCTACCCAGGAACATGGAATATCTCTCCATCTGTTTATGTTGTCTTTGGTTTATTGCATCAGTGTCTTATAATTTTCCATATACAGTTCTATGTTTCCTTAGGTAGGTTTATTCCCAGATATTTTATTCTTTTTTATTGCAATGGTGAATGGAATTGATTCCTTAATTTCTCTTTTGGATTTTTCATTGTTAGTATACAGAAATGTAAGTGATTTCTGTGTATTGACCGTGTATCTCATGACTTTGCTGAATTCACTGATCAGCTCTAGTAATATTCTGATAGTTTCTTTTGGGTTTTCTATGTATAGTATCATGTCATCTGCAAACAGTGAGAGTTTTACTTCTTTTTTTCCAATCTGGATTCTTTTTCTTTTTCTTCTCTGATTCTCATAGTGAGGACTTCCAAAACTATGTTGAATAACAGTGGTGAGATTAGACACCCTTGTCTTGTTCCTGATCTTAGAGAGAATGCTTTTAGTTTTTCACCACTGAGAATGTTTGTTGTGGGCTTATCATATATGGCCTTTACTATGTTGAGGTAGGTTCCTTCTATGTCCATTTTTTTGAAGTGTTTTTTAATCATAAATGGATGCTTAATATTATTGAAGGCTTTTTATGCATCTATTGAATGATCATATGGTTTTTTATCTTTCAATTTGTTAATATGGTATATCATATTGATTCATTTGTGTATATTGAAGAACCCTTGCATCCCTGGAATAAACCTGACTTGATCATGGTACATCAGCTTTTTAATGTGTTGTTAAATTCTGTTTGCTAGAATTTTGTTGAGGATTTTTACATCTATGTTCATCAGTGATACTGGACTGTAATTTTCTTCTTTTGTGTTGTCTTTGTCTGGTTTTGGTATCGGGGTGATTGTGGCCTCATACAATGAGTTTGGAAATGTTCCTTCCTCTGCAGTTTTTTGGAAGAGTTTCAGAAAAATAGTCATTAGCTCTTCTCTGAATGTTTGACAGAATTTTCCTATCAAGTCATCTTGCCCTGGGCTTTAGTTTTTTGGGGGAGATTTCTGATCACAGTTTCGATTTCAGCATTTGTAATTCACTTCTTCATAATATCTATTTCTTCTTGGTTCAGTCTTGGGAAGTTGAACTTTTCTACGAATCTGTCCGTTTCCTCTATGTTGTCCATTTTATTAGCATGTAGTTGCTCATAATATTTTTTTATGATCCTTTGTGTTTCTATGTTATCTGTTGTAACCTCTTCTTTTCCATTTCTAATTTTATTTTATTTTTCTCCCTTTTCTTCTTGATGAGTCTGGTTAGTGGTTTGTCGATTTTATTTATCTTCTCAAAGAACCAGCTTTTAGTTTTATTAATCTTTGCTATGTTTCCTACATTTATTTGTCATTTATTTCTGCTCTGATCTTTACGATTTCTTTCCCTCTGTTGACTTTGGGGTTTTTTTTTTTTTTTTTTTGTTCTTCTTTTTCCAGCTGCTTTTAAGACGTAGAGTTAGGTTGTCTATTTGATGCTTTTCTTATTTCTTGAGGTAGGACTGTATTGCTAAAAACTTTCCTCTTAGAACTGCTTTTGCTAAATCCCGTCGTGTTTTCATTGTCATTAGTTTCTAGGAATCTTTTGATTTCCCTTCTTCTTTCTTCAGTAACTTCTTTGTTATTTAGTAGTATATTATTTAATCTCCATGAGTTAGTGTTTTTTGCAGATTTTCCCCCCTGCAGTTGATATCTAGTCTCATAGCATTGTTATCAGAAAAAATGCTTGATATGATTTCAATTTTCTTAAATTTACTGAAGCATGATTTGTGGTCCAAGATGCGGTCTATCCTGGAGAATGATCTATGTGCACTTAAGAAGAAAACGTATTCTTCCTTTATTTTGATGGAAAGCCTGAAGATATCGATCAGGTCCATTTGGTCTAATGTTTCATTTAAGGTTTGTGTTTCCTTATTGATTCCCTTTTGATGATTTGTCCATTGGTGTAAGAGGGGATGTTAAAGTCCTCTACTAGTATTGTGTTACTCTCAATTTCCCCTCTTATACCTGTTAGCGTTTGCCTTATGTACTGAGGTGCTCCTATGTTGGGTGCATAAATATTTACAATTGTAATGTCTTCTTGGATTGATCCCTTGATCGTTATGTAGTGTCCTTCTTTATCTCACAATATTCTTTATTTTAAAGTCTATTTTGTCTGAAATAACGATTGCCACTCTGGCTTTCTTCTGATTTCCATTCACATGGAATATCTTTTCCCATCCTTTTACTTTCAGTCTGTATGTGTCTCAAGGTCTGAAGTGGGGCTCTTGTAGGCAGTGTATATATATGGGTCTTGCTTTTGTATCCATTCAGTCAGTCTGTGTCTTTTGGCTGGTGCATTTAATCCATTTACATTTAAGGTAATTATTGATATATCTATTCCTATTGTGGAGAAGGAAATGGCAACCCACTCCAGGATTCTTGCCTGGGAAATTCCATGGACAGAGGAGCCTGGCAGACTGTAGTCCATGGGATCACAAAGAGTCAGATGCAACTGAGTGACTAAATAGCATATTCTTATTGGCATTATCCTAATCATTTGGGGTTTGTTTTTGTCATTTTTTCCTTTCTCTTATGTTTACTGGCTATGTAAGTCCTTTTAGTATTTGTTGTAAGGCTGGTTTGGTGGTGCTAAATTCTCTTAACTTTTGATTGTGAAGCTTTTGATTTATTCATCAATTTTGAATGAGATTTTTGCCAGGTATAGTAATATTAGCTGTAGATTTTTTTTTTTCAGTACTTTAAATATATCCTGCCATTCCCTTCTGGCCTGCAGAATTTCTGCTGAAAGAGCCACTGTTAATCCTATGGGTTTGCCCCTGTGTGTTACTTGTTGCCTTTCCCTTGCTGCTTTCGATGTTCTTTCTTTGTGCTTAATCTCTGGTAGCTTGATTAATATGTGTCTTGATGTGCTTCTCTTTGGGATTATCCTATAAGGGACTCTCTGCACTTGTTGGACTTGACTGTTTTCTTTTCCATATTGGGGAAGTTTTCAACTATAATTTCTTCAAAAGTGTTCTCAGTGCCTTTCTTTTCTTCTTCTTATTCTTCTGGGGCCCCTATAACTCAAATGGTGGTGCATTTAATATTGTCCCAAAGGTCTCTGAGGCTCTCCTCAATTCTTTTAATTCTTTTTCCTTTATTCTGCTCTTCAGCAGTTATTTCCACCATTCTATCTTCCAGCTCACTTATTCATTCTTCTGCCTCAGTTATTCTGCTACTGGTTCCTTCTTGAGTATTTTTAATTTCAGTAATTGTGGTATTCATCTATATTTGCTTATTCTTAATTTCTTCTATGTCTTCGGTGATTGTATTAACTGTGTTAATTGTATCTTGGATTTTCTCCATTCTATTTTCAAGTCTTTGGAGCATCTTTACTATCATTATTCTGAATTCTCTTTCAGGCAGACTGCTTATTTCCTCTTCACTGATTTGGCCTTGTGAGTTTCTACCTTGTTCTCATTTGTGCTGTATTTCTCTTTTTTTCCTTTTTTTTTTCCCTAACTTGCTTCACTTGAGGTCTCCTTTTCTCAGGCTTTAGGGTTGTATTCCTTCTTCCTTTTGGTTTTTGCCCTTTGAGGGAAAAGTTGGTTGAGTAATTTGTGTTGACTTCTTGTTAGGGGTGACTTGTGCCTATGTTCTAGTGGGAGGAGATCAAGTAGATCAGGTAGGTAATTACAGAAATGTTGGGATATATACACACACTTCCACACACATAGTTATAACCAAAGTATTCTAAAGAAGAGTACAGGAGATTGACCTGGTGAGCAGGAGAAACCAAAAGTGATATTGACTAACTAAAAGCCGAGCTAACTAACGCTCAATCTGGAAAACTGGGCCTGAGCAGAGTACCACCTGAGGAATATAGCAAAGAGAGCTCAACAATTTAACTTACTTGGTGAAAGAAGAAAGTGTGTAGGAAAAAAGGGAGAAGAAAAAAAGAGAAAAATAAAAAAAAGAGGAGAGGGAGAGGAAAGAGAAAAGGAAGGGGTGGAAAAGAGGGTTAAAAAGAGAGAGAAGAGAAAAAATAGAAAAGCAAAGATAAATGGTTGTATGTAAGAAAGATTCATATATATTTAGGAATAGCTACAGCCGGTAAAGAATTATAAAGAAAAGCAGTTGAATATATCAAAAAACAAAATCAGAAACATCACCAAAAGAAAAAAAGGTGAAAAAGAAAAAAAAATCTTAAAATGATTTTTTTTTTTAATGAGAAAAACAAAGAGGAAAAGAACACCTCTTTCCAGATGTGGAAAACCACAGCACCACAAAAGGCTAATATGAAGGTAGAAATATGTAGGGGGAATAAACAGTGGATTTATAAGAAAAAAAAAAGTTCTCAAGGTCATAGTTCTTGGTTGCGGAGTCTGCTCCCATAGATGGGGTTGGATTAGTGTCCTGTTGTATTTTCCTGGTTGGGGGTGCTTGTGCCTGTGTTCTGGTTGATGGAGCTGGATTTCATCTCTCTGAAGGGTGGTGCAGTGTCCAATAGTAGGTTTTGGAGTGTCTATGGGTTCACTATGTCTTCGGGCGGTACTTCTGGCTTTGGCAGTGTTAGATATGTCTATTTCCGCAACCGTGTCAAACTGGCCCTCTCAACATAGCTTCACTGCTGAACTGGAAGATTTTTTTACATATTTGAATTACACATGCTACTGACTGTGTCCCCCTAAAGTTCACATGCTGAAATCCTAACCTCCATAGTGATGGTTATTTGGAGGTGAGCGCCTTAGGTGGTGATTAGGTTATAGAGGGAGCCTCAAGAATGGGATTAGTGCCCTTATAAAAGGAACCCTAGAGAGATCTCCTGTCCCTTTTGCCATGCGAGGACACAGCCTGAAGACACTTGTCTATGAACCAGGAAGCAGGTCCTCACCAGACAGAGTCTGCCAACCCATTGATCTTGAGCCCTTAGTCTCCCAACTTTGAGAAATAAATGTCTGTTGTTTATAAGCCACCTGGTCTATGGCATTCTGTTACAATAGTCGGAATGGACTAAGACACCATGATTATAAATAATACACTGTAACTGCTAAGTCACTTCAGTCATGTCCGACTCTATACGACCCCATAGATGGCAGCCCACCAGGCTTCCCCATCCCTGGTATTCTCCAGGCAAGAACACTGGAGTGGATTGCCATTTCCTTCTCCAATGCATGAAAGTGAAAAGTGAAAGTGAAGTCTCTCAGTAGTGTCTGACTCTTAGCGATCCATGGACTGCAGCCTGCCAGGTTCCCCCGTCCATGTGATTTTCCAGGCAAGAGTACTGGAGTGGGGTGCCACTGCCTTCTCCAATACACTGTAAACTCAATACCATTATAAACATAATTATTGTTTTTCTATTTAAATCATTAAATATAGGTTCTCATCAACTGCAATTTGCTGTCCTACCTGATTTTAGGGATGGAGCAGATCTGAGTGATACACAGATGCCCATACTTGCACTGACCTTACCATAACTGCAAGTTCCTCATGGAAAGCACTGAATTTTCCAATTGTTTTTTTGTGTGTGTCTAAGCCTAGAGCTCTCAGTAAATCATGGAGAATGCTGCAGGGTTCAGTAAATGCTCATGCTAAAAAGCAGAGTGGAAAATCCCAACCTTTTTAAGTCAGTACAGTAATAAAGCAGCTTCCTTCTAGGTTGCCAGTATTTCTGGGCTTACCCACAAGGTCCCATTCTCCATTTGGGATATAGCCGCTGATGTCTGCCTCCTGCATTTGCAGATCCAAGGACCATCCTCCATAAGACCAGGACCCAAACTTCAGTTTGCACTGCTGCACATCAAAGGGGAACCAGCGCACGTCGATGTAGCAGGAGCTCTTAAAGATGCCTACATGGGCAATAAGACAGACCAAGACCTGTGTTACAGACACACAGCTGTTGGTGGGAATGCAAATTGGTGCAGCCACTATGGAAACAGTACAGAGGCTCCTCAAAAAATTATAAATAGAACTAAATATGATCTTGTAATCCCACTCCTGCATATGCATTCAAAGGAAACAAAATCGGTATCTTAAAGAGCTATCTGGAAAAAAAAAAAAAAAAAGCTATCTGCACCCATATTCACTGCAGCATTACTCACAACAGTCAAGACATAAAAACAACTTAAGTGTTTGTTGATGGATAAATAGATAAAATAAAAAATATATTTATCTATAATTAAATTTATATGGATTATATGCAATATAATATATCCCTGATGATTATTATTATTCGGCCTTTAAAAAGATGAAAATCTTGCCATTTGCAACAACATGGATGAACCTGGAGGACCTTATGCTAAGTGAAATAAGTCAGACACAGAAAGACACTTCCTGTATAATATCATTTACGTGAAGAATTTGAAAAAAATAAATTTGAACTCAGAAACAGAGAGCAGAATAGTGATTGCCAAGGGCTGGAGGGTGGCAGAAATGGGGGAGAAGTTGATCAAAGGGTACAAACTTTCAGTTGTAAGAGGAGGATTCACTGTGAGGATCTAATATATAGCACCATGACTATAGTTAAAATTTCAAGTATGCCTAAAATTAACTATGTGAGGTGAGGGGTATGTTAATTAATCTGATCGTTGAAATAAATGGTTTCACAACATGTATGCATGTGTGTGTGTATGCATGTGTAAACATATCATACACACACACACACTTACATATAAGTGCATTCATGCTAAGTCACTTCAATTGTGTCTAACTCTTTGCGACTCTATAGATTGTAGCCTGCCAGGCTCCTCTGTCCATGGGATTCTGGAGTGGGTTGCCATGCCCTCCTCCAAGGGATCTTCCCAACCCAGGGATCGAACCCATGTATATATATACATATATATGTGACACAGATATATATATCATATATACACACACATATGTATATGTATATATGTGTGAATGTATATATGATATATACATTTGTCAACTACACCTCGATAATGCTGGAAAAAAAACGCACAGCAATTCCCTGGTCTTCTATTCTGAGAGATTTCTGTGCAAAAAATTAAATGTTCTGTAAACTTTCTCATGCCAAGCACGTGCATCTCCAAATTCTAAACAGTGAGGGACATGTAAAGAATGTTAAAAAATCCAATACAAGCTGATAAAAATAATGAAGTGCTTAGAAACAGACTCTGAAAGCTGTGTGTGTGTGTGTGTGTGTGTGTTTGGTGAGGAGTGGAAGGAGCATTTTCTTTATATTAAAAATTGAGGAAATATTTGGTTTATCTAGAAATATATGTGGAAGATAATTTTAACTCGCTTGACTTCTAGATTATAAACAGAACAAAAATAACAGGTTTTAGATGAGGAGGTAGTGTTTGGACAAAAATTAGTTTCCACTGAAAAGGACAGGACAAGTTGGCAGGGAGTTTCCTAGCACGTCACTGAGATAAGCCCACTCCAGTGGGCTTTTATGCCCTTTTATGCCCAAGTGCTCCCTGCTGTCCAGAGAAGGACCAGAAGGCAGTGATGGCACAAATAGCTAAGGGTCCCAGTGTTCTCAGGGACAGGGCAGTGCTCTATAAATCTGCTGCTGCTACTGCTAATAGCAGTCACTTCAGTCGTGTCCGACTCTGTGCGACCCCATAGACGGCAGCCCACTAGGCTCCTCTATCCCTGGGATTCTTCAGGCAAGAATACTGGAGTGGGTTGCCATTTCCTTCTCCAATGCACCAAAGTGAAAAGTGAAAGTGAAGTCGCTCAGTCGTGCCCGACTCTTAGCGACCCCATGGTCTGGAGCCTACCAGGCTCCTCCATCCATGGGATTTTCCAGGCAAGAGTACTGGAGTGGAGTGCCATTGCCTTCTCCGAATTAGAGAAAGGAAATGCCTCAAAACTCAGAGCATAGCTGAAAAAAACAAGTGAGTGGAGGAAGGGACTCAGGGACCCCTTCACCCACAACCAAACTGTGAAAGGATAATAGATTTCCTGTCTCCTCAAGTCTCTTTAAATGGGATTTGCAGCATCACATCCAATGTCTGCAGGAATCTGGAAGTCATTACAGACACTGCCCTCATTATTGGGCTAGATCCCCTGAAACCCTCATTGCCGGTAGAAAATGAACTCTGTAGCTGTAATATTCCATTTCTATGAAATGACCAGAAAAAGAGACTCTCTAGAGACAGTAAGCAGGTCAGTGGTTGCCGGCGGCTGGCAGTGAAGGTGGGGATTAACTGCAAACAGGCAAAAGGGATCTTTAGGGGGGTGATGGCAAATGTTCTAGAACTAGATTGTAGTCGTGGTCCTAAAACTCTGTCAATTTACTAAATATCATTGAATCATCTACCTAAAATGGGTCAGTTGTATGATATCTAATTTATAATACGTATCAATAATGTAATTTATAATACCTCAATAATGCTGTTAAAAAATAAAACTGTGACGGGAAAAAAAGTCATTTCATAACCAAGTCTATTTCAAAGCTTCCACTTGAAACACCTTTTGCCTGTTCAGTTGCTAGAGCAGAGCAGCTTCCCAGACAGGTCTATGTGACCCCAGGTAAAGGCTTGCTGCCCAAACCAGACTGCCCCACACTCTCCAGCCAGGGTAGGGGAGACTCCCACAGTCAAAGCTCAGTGTGCCCTCCTGATGGACTCCAGGGGCCGTGGAGGCTGGGACACAGGCACGGGGCCCAGAGGGGCTGGCGTACAGAGGACTCGTGGGTCAGGAGTGCTGCTCCTGTGGCTGAAAATGACCCCAACCTTCAATACAACCCACAGCCCCATATTCTTCTACATGGATGACTGCTGGAGATCATTTTCCACAATAGCCCTCATGATAAAAGATACAGCTTCTAGGTCTGCTGTAAAAGAGTGTACAGTGATGGAAGACCCTCTCCGAGCTCTGTGTTAGGAAGAAGGTTTGCAAGGCCTGAGGGAGGCGAGGAGGGGTTGAGGAAGAAGCAAGAAAGCACAAGCTGTAAGACAGAAAACCTGAAAGTCTGAAGTCCTTCCATCTCCGCAGACAACAGTGGATGGTGTCTGCTTATGACCGGTTCAGTCCCTCACACGTTTGTTTACCTCCACGTGGGCCAGGCTCCTGGTTGATGAGTGGTGGTTCTAATAGGAATAAACACAGCTCCTTCTTTTGGGGTGCTTATCCTCTGTTAACCCGGAACAGCACAAAAACCACCACCCAGTAGGCAAAGCCAGCTCTACTGTGAGCGCTGTGTGTGTGTATATATGTGTGTGTGTGTGTGCAATATGTAGAGTGTGTAGTGTGTGGTATGCTTTTGTGTAATGTGTCTATTTGTGTGGTGTGGTGTGTGTATGTATGCGGATGGTGGGTAATGTGTATTCATGTGGGGTGTGTGTGTGTGTTATGCAGTATGTGTGTGTGGTATGTGGGCTGGTAGTGAGGTGGGAGGTGGCTGCAGGCTGCCTGGGAGCAGGAAGTTAAACAAACAGTTGCAGTAGGGGAAATAACTCTGGGAAAGAACATGTGAAAAACCATCCAGAAGGTTTTTTAAAAATCTGTTAGTATCTCAAGGCCATGAAGCCCAAGTCTCCCACCACATGGCTACTCATGAGTGGCCCAGGGCCCTGCGAACTGATAGGAATGATGGGCTGGTGAGAGGAGATTCAATCCAAGGAAGCAGTTATCCATCAGCTGTCTGAGAAGAAGAGACACGCTTTCAGGAAGAAACCATCAGATCTCACCTCTAAGATGTGAGAAACCATCAGATCTCACCAGCAAGATGTGCTGGGCTTTACTGTGCACACTCAAGAAGCCAGCCCAGCAAGGTCAACACCTGGAGGGCAGCACCTGCCCAGGTATCCAGTGCAGTGGGAAAGAAAATTGGGGTTGTAAGGGAAGAAATGGCCAAGGGATTAGCTTGCAGATTGTAAGGAGGATGGAAGTGACCTAACAAAGGAGACTTGTTTCAGTTGTGAAAGAAATTTAGAGAACACAAGACAGACAAAAAGGACAGAGGGCATGTGTTGGCAAAGACAGCTTGAGCCATGATCCCAAGACCAAAAAAAAAAAAAAAAACCCCAGGAAGACAGCATTGCCACATTCAGGGAATATACAGGGGCGTGGAGGAGAAGAAGGCAAAAGCAGCAGGCATGTGTGATAGCTAAGGATGCCCAGAGCACAGAGCTAGCTGCTGCCCCTGGGGGCACCACTGGGCACCCCAACCTCCTTTCACACTGTCTAAATGCAGGGGACAAAGGGAGTGGTGCTTACCTGGAGGGAGGTACTGGCAGTGCCCAGAAGAATTCACTAACACATTGGTGTGGAACGTAGCATCAAACCGTTCATCAGCACTAGAAACAAGAGAAGGATCCATGAACCAAGCCGGCCAGACAGTGGGTTCCCCATGCCCTTGGGGTGGTTGTTCCCATGGTCTGAGAAGTTCTGAGAAAGGCTGTTGCTTTCAGGTGGGGCAGCTGGCAGCAGTGCGAGAGCCCCATGTGGGGCTGACCTGGAAGGTCTTCCCAGAGGACAGGGGGATGGGGCCAATGCCCTCCTCCATTTCACAGGGATGCTGATTTTTTCCATATGCATGTAAAACAAAGCTCTTAGCAAAAATGAAACCTGAAGACAACTTAGGAGGTCATTACAGATGAGACATTTCAATCTATCTACAGGAGACAAGAGTGTAGGGAGGTGGGGGAGCAAAGTGCCTCTCTATCAGCCCAGAAGAGTGGGATTTGGACCCACTGTATTCAAGGCTCTAGTTTCAGCCCCATGAATGGGTCCAAAGCTCAGACGGTGCTTGATAAATCCATCTTGAGTGACTGAGGCTGCAGGTGCCCAGGGGAGCTGGGCAGCCTTTAGGGGTACCAGGCTCCAGGACTGGTGATGACAGGTGGAGAAAACAGAATCAGGTTCAAGTGAAGATAAATGCACCCCAGCCGCACCCCTAACCATGCTCAGAACCTCCTCCAGACAGCAGTGACCAACCTGGTTAAAGAAGGCACACAAAACAGGAAGGAAAAAATTATTAAGACCCAGAGCCCTTAACCAGGTCTTTCACTTTCTGTGTTCTGACACTTTGACATCTGGGGCCTTGCTGACCCTGGAGGGACTGTCCCCATCACCCCACTGCCCCAGATTAGCCAATTCCTGGAGATAGCAAACAACTCAATCAAATGAAAACCAACTAATCCAGAGCCCACACCCCAACTAGCTCCTTTATGGAGCTCTTATCTCCTGGCCACCATCCACCCACCCTAATCACCCCAGGGGTAGACACCAGACAAATAGCAACAAGCCATATGCATCAGAGCCTGCTGAAAGCATTCCAAGTTCTAGCCATGCTTACCTTGCCTCACTGCTTCCCTGTGGAAACCACAATAAAGGCTTTTGAGCACGTCTTCTCCCCAAGCCCTCTGCCTTCTGATTGACTCTGGTGCTTCCCTGTGTGGCCCTGTGTGGCGAGCAAGCCTCCTGTTTCTAGGGAACTGTGAGTATCTAATAAACTTCCTTCCTTCATTACTTCTGTGTCTGCATCTTACCATACCTGATTAAAACATATCCTTAAAATAACTGCCCTCAGTTCAGTTCAGTTTAGTCGCTCAGTCATGTCCAACTCTTCGCGACCCCATGAATTGCAGCACGCCAGGCCTCCCTGTCCATCACCAACTCCCGGAGTTCACTCAAACTCACGTCCATTGAGTTGGTGATGCCATCCAGCCATCTCATGCTCTGTCGTCCCCTTTTCCTCCCGCCGCCAATCCCTCCCAGCATCAGAGTCTTTTGCAATGAGTTAACTCTTCACATCCTGCCCTATGTGTGAATAAAAACTAAACGGCCTTAAGAAAATGTAGGCAGCCAGTCATGGTACCAGCACCATGAGTTAAATTCCCCTCCTTTTAGCAACTGGAGGACCTCTGCTATGGGCTGCCCATGTCTCCAGAGCCTCTGCAGTCTTTTCTGTCTCCAGCATTCTCTAAAGGGGAAAGTCACCATCACAAGATGTCTGAAGACAGGCTTCATTGTGACACAGTCAAGGATAGAGATAAGAAAGACCCAAGAAGAAACTGACAATGAAAGGAATGAAAAATCCTTTCATTCAAAAATAAATGAAAATCCTTTATTGAAAAGAAAATAAAAAATAAAATCCTTTCAAAAAATAAAAAAAGTAATACCCTCATAAAAATTCAAATGGATACTGCATTTAGAAAAACAGAGGGCAATATGGAAGTTAAATATGATCTATGAAATATATATTTAAAAATGGGTGGGAGGTTTGGCTGGTAAGAATCACTGAGATGAAATAGAAGACAGAAGGGATGAGGGTCTTAAAGTAAAGGCTGAGGAAATTCACTCAACATTAGTGGAGGAAACATCAAGGGAGTGGGAGGGAGAGAAATCACATGGAGAAATTTTAGAGCTGAAGGAAACCCCTAAAGTATGAAGACCAAAAAAAAAAACACGGTGTTTTCAAGAACATTCAGGTGTTTCTTATGTATATTTTCTTGGCCATGGACTTGATCATCAGCTCCAGAAAAATGAGGGTGAACACTAAAGAAGAAGAAACAGACTTTCAGACTAAACTTAAAGATCCAGAAAAGGGATTTTCAGGATGAACTGTGTAGATCAGATACTCTTTGTGACCCCATGAATCGCAGCACGCCAGGCCTCCCTGTCCATCACCAACTCCCAGAGTTCACCCAGACTCACGTCCATTGAGTCAGTGATGCCATCCAGCCATCTCATCCTCTGTCATCCCCTTCTCCTCCTGCCCCCAATCCCTCCCACCATCAGAGTCTTTTCCAATGAGTCAACTCTTCGCATGAGGTGGCCAAAGTACTGGAGTTTCAGCTTTAGCATCATTCCTTCCAAAGAAATCCCGGGGCTGATCTCCTTCAGAATGGACTGGTTGGATCTCCTTGCAGTCCAAGGGACTCTCAAGAGTCTTCTCCAACACCACAGTTCAAAAGCAGCAATTCTTCGGCGCTCAGCCTTCTTCACAGTCCAACTCTCACATCCATACATGACCACAGGAAAAACCATAGCCTTGACTAGACGAACCCTTGTTGGCAAAGTAATGTCTCTGCTTTTGAATATGCTATCTAGGTTGGTCATAACTTTCCTTCCAAGGAATAAGCGTCTTAATTTCATGGCTGCAGTCACCATCTGTAGTGATTTTGGAGCCCAGAAAAATAAAGTCTGACACTGTTTCCACTGTTTCCCCATCTATTTCCCATGACGTGGTGGGACCAGATGCCATGATCTTCGTTTTCTGAATGTTGAGCTTGAAGCCAACTTTTTCACTCTCCACTTTCACTTTCATCAAGAGGCTTTTGAGTTCCTCTTCACTTTCTGCCATAAGGGTCATGTCATCTGCATATCTGAGGTTATTGATATTTCTCCCGGCAATCTTGATTCCAGTTTGTGAACTGTGTAGAGGGTCTAGTAAAAGGGTTGGGGGTCCAAATTACAGCAAGATATGAGGGGTCTCTGAAGAGAGTAAAGTGGATTCAGAGTAATGAACAGAAGAAACAACAAGATGGAAAACACCACAGATTTGATGAAGGACTCATTGTTTTAAAAAATCTTTAATTAAAAAACAGCACCAGAAACTTCAGGAAAAACTGTACAAGCTAGCTTTGGTTTGAAGATAAAAAATGTGATGCTGCTGAAAGGAAGGAGGAGACCAAGCTATGATAAAATGATAATCCTCCTAGATGAAGGTCACATCCACTCCCTCACTTGTACATACATTCAGGGAGAGAGGAAGAAGAAGGCTCAAGATTTAAATATTCTTTGCTTGACAGCAGCCTGTACCCAGGTGTCCTAATAAGATACCAACAGTGACTGGGTGCCAAATAGCTGAGCACGTGGGCCTTCACAAACTCACCCTGGATTTTACCCTGCTTTTTAGATCAGGGTCTCTGGAACTCCAAGATTCTGTGGAGGTGCTTCAGGTTTCTATAAGTGTTTGATTCCAAGTTTCTTTTCCTTGTGTTTCAAAATACAAATAAAAATCCAAACACACTCAAACAACTGTTTTCAAAATCTTAACTCTTCAGACACTCAATGTATTCATTAACATGGCCCGTTTGACTACTTTACCTGGGAAAGTTTAGCTTAAGACTCCTCTTGCCATGAATATTGCATGTATTTGGAACTCTTGGAAATGAGTCATCCAGTAAGATTTCAGGTTTGCAGTATTACTCTATTAAAACAATTCACATTTGATCCTACAATTCCAGCATAGAACCTGCATCTGCCTTGACATCTCTTCCCACCTCTGTAGCAACAAAGGCAGAAAGCACAGTGTGATGCTGGCAGAGCTTTGCTTATTTTAAGCTTGGGTGTCATCCTGTCTAATTTTTATAGTTATAATAAAGACTGTGGGCAACTGTTAGTGATTAATTTTGGATGAAAAACATACACACAGCTCCTTCTTCACGGATTTGAATCAATTTAACTGAAGAGACTCTAGAGATCACAGGGCAAGTAGGTAAAAAGATAAAAATCTGTTACGATTAGCAACAGCTTACCTTTGTGACTCAGTGATTTCTGAATATGGTTCAACCAAAATAGAATACTGAGATAAATGGAACTGTACCACTGTCGTCATTATCAAAATTCATATCTTAATACTCATTGTGGAAGTTTTAGGTTCTTTCCCACAGGCAAATTGATTTTATATGTAAATTATATAAAAGTAATTCTGGTAATAATTATGTGCCAATACCACTTTATCTGTTTTCACCATTAGGGCTGGAGATAAACTTTGTTTGAAAAGGGGTCCTGTGCTGAAATCTGAGTCTGAAAACAGGAAGGGGATGAAAAGTCCCTCTGAAACACGAGTAACCAAAACTATGTCAAGGACCTGAAAGGCGACACCACCAGGAATGTCCAGGACACGTGGCACCACAGCCTTTGTAGGCAGCAGACTCTGGTCACCCTGGAGGCCGGGGGGGCCCATATAACTCATTTTCTTTCTCTGTGCTGGTGTGCATATGAAACCTTCTGTATTAAAGTTTCAGGAACTGGTCAAACATTTGTATTTTTTCTTGACTACTGGAAAACAGGGTGCACCCTCAGAGCTTTTGACAACCCTGGCACATGGCTCTTCACTCCCCTCAAAAACTCTTCTCTCTGGCTGCCGTGGTCCCTGTTCAGCTAGTGATGGATAGATGAGCTGGGCACCCCCACCGAGAGGTGCTCATGGAGAGGGAGGGTTATTTAACCCCAATATTGAAGGTGCGGGTCCTACATCATCAGTCAGAGGACTCCTGGAAGGGCTCTAAAGATGCACAGAAGGCTCAAAAGTGGAAAGGTGAGGGTGTTGCCAGCAGAAAGTGCAGTCTGGTCACACGCCTGGAGATAGACTGGACCAAGGGAGGCTTCACGAAGGTAAGGTGTGGTTGGAGCAGGGGTGAGTGAGATGCTGCCCTAGGCAGCAAGGCAAGTACTACAGGGGCTTGAGAGCAAACCATCAGTGGCTGTGCCTGCAGGACCCAAGGGCCCATCCTTACAGGAGGATTTCAAACTGTGCTTCCAGATGTCCAGCAGCACAGGCAGGCAGAGCCCAGGGGGCACAAGTGAACCCTGGTGGTCTGGGCTAAGATGGCTCCCTCCTCCTCATCCCCAGGGTGTAACACAGTGCCAGATCCGGCCCTGGGAAGTGCTCCTGGCACTGGAAGCAGAGCCCTCCAATCCCAGCTCAGTGCAGTCTCTGCTTATCTCACCTGGCAGCACCGACCCCCACCTCTGAGCAAAAACCCAGGGCCAATACACTGCTGCCAAGAGCACACTGCGGGCTCCTGAGGTGAGGAGTGTCATGAATAGGGTCTCGGGCACCATCAGAACTGTTTCCCCTGAGGTCACATGGTCCTCAAAAGACAGAAAGAGGGAGAGCAGATAAGACAAAAATGATCTTAATTTTCCTAACACAAAAGAGAAATTATGATTACATGATGAGGATAGAGATGTCAGCAATGCTACAGTGGCAATTACATTGCAATATAAGTGTGAATCAGGGATTCCCTGGTGACTCAGTGGTAAGGAATCTGCCTGCAATGCAGAAGCTGCAAGAGCTGCAGGTGGCGCAGGTTTGATGCCTGGGTGGAGAAGATCCCCTGGAGGAGGATCTGGCAACCTACTCCAATATTCTAGCCTGGACAGAGGAACCTAGCAGGCTATGGACAGAGGGGCCTGGCAGGCTACAGTCCACAGGGTCACAAAGCGCCAGACACAACTGAAGTGACTCAGCACACGGCACATACATGTGTATCAAATCAACACCTTGTACATGGTAAACATACAGTAGTTTATATATACCTTAATTATATCTCAATAAAATAATAAAGTTTAAAATATTGTAAGCAAAAAGTATGTGAAGAAAAAAGAGGAAATCCATCTATCTCAAACAACTGTCAATGGAAGGTGTCATTTATCTTAAATCTCTTAATAAAAAATAAAGCGGCCAATTACATGTTAAGACACCACTGATGCCTAGATTTCAGAGGAAAAGTATCTGTAGAGAAAAGATCAATTTTGTTTCAAAAATGACCAGTTAAGTCCTTTATCTGGGTATTTTTATTTTGCTTTATATTTTATTCTGAAGTGTTAGGACAGGTTCAAATTATAGCAATGTGGCTTGTCATATATTGTGACCATAAAGTCTTGAGCAGAACTGAAATTTCATGGTTGTTTCTACCTTTCAGAGATCCTAGGAGGCAGAGATCTCGGCATTAGCAGGAGGCTTCTAGAAGAATTTATCAATATCTTTTCTTTAATCACCAATTTACTGTTACATGGAATATAACATGGATGTAATGATAACAATCAGATGTAACACTGCATAGATTATAACAATGTTACAACAGTGTTATAAATAATATAACACAATAATGGATGCTTGCTCCTTGGAAGAAAAGCTATGACAAACCTAGATAACATATTAAAAAGCAGAGATACTACTTTGTGGACAAAGGTCCATATAGTCAAAGCTATGGTTTTTCCAGTAGTCATGTATGGATGTGAGAGTTGGACCATAAAGAAGCCTGAGCACCAAAGAATTGATGCCTTTGAACTGTGGTGCTGGAGAAGACTCTTGAGAGCCTGTTGGACTGCAAGGAGATCAAACCAGTCAATCCTAAAAGAAATCAACCCTGAATATTCATGGGAAGGACTGATGTTGAAACTGAAGCTCCAATACTTTGGCCATCTGATATAAAGAGTCTACTCAATGGAAAAGACCCTGATGCTGGGAAAGATTGAAAGCAGGAGGACAAGGGGATGACAGAGGACTAGATGGTTGGATGGCATCACCAACTCAATGGACATGAGTTTTAGCAAGCTCCAGGAGATGGTGAAGGATGGGGAAGCCTGGCGTGCTGCAGCCCATGGGGTCGCAAAGAGCTGGACACAACTGAGCAACAAATAACAGTGTTATAAATATGGGATAAATGTTACCATGGAATATGTCAAGTTTCTGGGTTCCCAATTTTGTTTCTTGATTAACAAAGGACTATTTCTGATCCAGGACAACATCATTTTAATCACTACAACAGTATGGAAACATTGGTATTTGGCAGGCTAAATCCTCCAACTTTGTCCTTTGTTTAAAAATTATCTTACCTATCCCTTGGCCCTTTATTCATGTCCAATTCCATGAAGACTGAGTGGAGACTTCAGTTGGAATCATATAAAATTTACAGACTAGTTTGGGAGATTTTGACATCTTTATGGTATTGCGTTTTCCCAGAAATAAATATATAACTCATCATTTATTTTGGTCTTAGATTTTTCAGTTGACATTTTTTAATACCTGCAGATATTAGAAATAAGATGTTTAATTACATTTTCTAAATGTTGCAAGAGTAAAGATATACATTCATATTTTCATACTTGTATCCAAAATATTTTGTCTAGACAGTCTCTAAGAGTTCTTCATGTAAAAAAGTCATAGAGTCTGAATGATGATAATCTAGTTTGTTGTTGTTTAGTTGCTAAGTCTTGTCTGACTCTCCGCGACCCTATGGACTGTAGCCCACCAGACTCTTCTGTCCATGGGATTTCCCAGGCAAGAATACTGGAGTGGGTTGCCATTCCCTTCTCCAGGGGATCTTCCCAACCCAGGAATTGAACTTGTGTCTCCTGCATTGCAGGTGAATTTTTATCACTGAAACATATTCCTTTCTAATTCTCAATGTTTTGTTCTTTTACTTTTCTTATTTAAATTCATACCATTATTAAGATATTTTTAAGTGATCTTTATTCTGCCTGCTTGCTGCTAAGTTGCTTCAGTCGTGTCCGACTCTGTGCGACCCCATAGACGGCAGCCCACTGGGCTCCCCCGTCCCTGGGATTCTCCAGGCAAGAACACTGGAGTGGGTTGCCATTTCCTTCTCCAATGCATGAAAGTGAGAAGTGAAAGCGAAGTTGCTCAGTCGTGTCCGACTCTTAGTGACCCCATGGACTGCAGCCTACCAGGCTCCTCCGTCCATGGGATTTTCCAGGCAAGAGTACTGGAGTGGGTTGCCATTGCCTTCTCTGGATCTTTATTCTAGACCAGCCAAAACTATGAAGACAGTAAAGTTCAATGGCTTCCAGGAGTTGGAGGGAGAAAGGGATGAACAGGAAGAGCACAGAAGATTTTTAAGGCAGTGAAACTATTCTGTATGCTACTATAATGCTGGATACAAGTCATTATACCTTTGTCCACACCCATACAATGTACAACATAAAGAGTGAGCCCTAGGGTAAACCATGTA
Organism: Bos javanicus; assembly: GCF_032452875.1. Classification (NCBI taxonomy): domain Eukaryota; kingdom Metazoa; phylum Chordata; class Mammalia; order Artiodactyla; family Bovidae; genus Bos; species Bos javanicus. Next base: position 29,132,879 of record NC_083888.1, read on the forward strand.
CTTTGGGTGTATATTGCTGATCCTGTTCACACTGTCCACATTGTTCGCTGAACCCAGGGTAGGTGAGGCATAAGCTAAGAGGCTAGAAGAAGACTTGAGGATCTGTAGGAAATGCAGACACATTTATTCTCTTCTGGCAACAGCCATAGCATAACCTAATACAACACCACCTCTCTCCTGGCTGACACAGCAGCCATAACAGTATTCTCTCCTAGTTGACACAGCAGCCATGGCAGTAGACACGCTATATTCTCTCCTCTTGTGGCTGACCCAATGGACAGCCAGGACGCAGCAGTAATGCTGCCACTTTCCAGGTGGAGTTCACATATCCCTACAGCACAAAGGAGCTCGTGACCAAGCAAGTACCTGCTTGTGATGGGCATGTGCACTGGTGTAAGTGACCTCAGCTGATACACAGTCATTATTTACAAGATGTGGGGCCAGAGAGCCTGAACATGCCATCTTGGCTAATTTGCTCTGTCCCCACAGGGTGATAATTATTTGTCACTCATCAACTGCAACAAATAAACATTGTTGTTCAGTCACTAAGTCATGCCTGACTCTTTGCAATCCCATGGACTGCAGCACACCAGGCTTCCCTGTCCTTCAGTATCTTTTGGATTTGCCCAAACTTATGCTCATTGAGTCAGTGATGTCATTCAACCATCTCATCCTGTTGCCCGCTTCTTCTCTTGCCCTCAATCTTTCCCAGAATCAGGGTCTTTTCTGATGAGCCAGTTCTTTGCATCAGGTGGCCAAAATATTGGAGTTTCAGCTTCAGCATCAGTTCTTCCAATGAACATTCAGGGCTGATTTCCTGTAGGATTGAGTGGTTGGATCTTCTTGCTGTCTAAGGGGCTGTTACGAGTCTTCTCCAGCAACACAGTTTGATAGCATAAATTCTTTGGTGCTCAGCCTTCTTTATGGTCTACCTCTCACATCCATACACGACTACTGGAAAACCCACAGATTTGACTAGATGGACCTTTGTCAGAAAAGTGACGTCTCTGCTTCTTAATACACCACTCTGGTGGGGGTGTTCATAATGGGGTAGGCATTGCATGTGTGGGGGGAGGGGTATATGGGAAATCTGTGAACCTTCTCAATTATGCTGGGGATGTAAAACTAAAGTATATTTTAAAGAAATAAATAGATTCAATTATGTTAACTATTTTTTCTATTTTCTCTAGAATCAGCTTATATATTTCTAGAAAAAATAAATCCTGGCTAAATTTCCAAATTTATTGCCATAAAGTTGTCCATAATATTCTATTTTAAAAATGCCATCTATGGTTATAGATTTCTTTTATATCTAATAAACATTTATTTGTATCTTCTTTACTTTCTTGATAATTATTCCCTGAGGCATGTTCATTTTATTGGTTCTTTTTAAAACCTTTTTAAAACCTTTATTCCTTCTTGATTTCTATCTTATTTTTCTCATTTAATAAGTCTGTACTCTTTTCTTTATTCTTCTTTTTATTTATATAATATTTTTCTAAGTTCTTGTGATTGGTATTAATAATTAATTCAAATTTTGCTTTTAAAACCTTGTGGATCACAACTAACTGTGGGAAATTCTTAAAGAGATGGGAATACCAGACCGTCTTACCTGCCTCCTGAGAAACCTGTATGTAGGTCAAGAAGCAACAGTTAGAACCAGACATGGAACAATGGATTGGTTCTAACTTGGGAAAGGAGTACATCAGGCTGCATATTGTCACCTTGCTTATTTAACTTACATGCAGAGTAGATCATGTGAAATGCCGGGCTGGATGAAGCACAAGCTAGAATCAAGACTGCTGGGGGAAATAACAATAACCTCAGATATGCAGATGACATCACCCTTATGCCAGAAAATGAAGAGGAATTAAAGAGCCTCTTGATGAAAGTGAAAGCAGAGAGTGAAAAAGCTGGCTTAAAACTCAACATTCAAACAATGTAGATCATGGCATCTGGTCCTATCACTTTATAGCAAATGGGGAAACAATGGAAACAGCGAAAGACTTTATTTTCTTGGGCTTCAAAATCACTGCAGCCATGAAATTAAAAGACGCTTGCTCCTTGGAAGAAAAGCTATGACCAACCCAGACAGCGTATTAAAAAGCAGAGACATTACTTTGCTGACAAAGGTCCATCCAGTCAAAGCTATGGTTTTTCCAGTAGTTATGTATGGATATGAGAGTTGGCCCATAAAGAAAGCTGAGTACCTAAGAATTGATGCTTTTGGACTGTGGTGTTCGAGAAGACTCTTGAAAGGTCCTTGGACTGCAAAGCAATCAGACCAGTTAATCCTAAAGGAAATCAGTCCTGAATTTATTGGAAGGACTGATGCTGAAGCTGAAGCTCCAATTTTGGCCACCTGATAAAAAGATCACACTCATTAGAAAAGACCCTGATGCTTGAAGGCAGGAGGAGAGGGGGACGATAGAGTATAAGATGGTTGGATGGCAACACCAACTCGATGGACATGAGTTTGAGCAAGCTCAGGGAGTTGGTGATGGGACAGGGATGCCTGGCGTGCTACAGTCCATGGGGTCACAAGGAGTTGGACAAGACCGAATGACTGAACTGAACTGTCTAATGTAAGCATTTAAAGCTATGGATTTCTCCTTACATATATATACACATGCTCTCACACATTCACACCCACTAAAGTTTTTTTTTTTTTTTTTTATTCACATTTGGGTATTTAGTTCTCTAGATATATATTTTCAGTAGATTGAGGACATATCTCTATCTGTGTCTATCTATATCCATTTCTCTACATTAGATGAGGCTTGTTAACTGTGGAATTCTATTGATACACACTTTTTTCCCTTCTTGAACTATCAAGTACTAAAAAAGTACACTAAAATCTTCTATCATAATTATGGATTTATCTACCAATTTTTCATTTGTATCAAAGTAATTTTATTAGGTGTATACATGTGAAATTTGTTATATATTTTTAGAAATTTCATTACTTGAACTTTAACCTTAATTGTACCTCTTTTCTTATAGCAAGTGTGCATGCATATGAGTGTGTGTGTGTGTATGTGTGTGTTTTCCTGTTGTAAACATAGTCATTTAATTCTATCTTGTTCCTGTTAATCAAATACATCTTTTCCTTTTTTTTTTTTTTTTGCCTCTTGTGTACTTACACTTTATTTCCATCCAAATAACGTATGGCTGGATTTTTAAATATATATATAGATAGATATAGACATAGATAGATAGATGTGTAGTGGCTAAGTTGCTTCAGCTGTGTCTGACTCTTTGTGACCTCATTGATGTAGCCTTCCAGGCTCCTCTGTTCATGGGATTTTCCAGGCAAGAATACTGGAGTGGATTGCCATTTACCATAGCAGATCTTCCAGACCCAGGGGTTGAACCCAAGTGTGTTATGCCTCTTTCTTTGGCAGGCGGGTTCTTTATCACTACTGCCACCTAAGAAGCCTCTGATAGATACTTGATAGACAGATAGTTGGGGAATCTCTGTCTTTTTAACTAACTGACAATCCTCTCTCTTGTCTCTTAAAATGCTTGGTTTTATTCTTACTCTTTAATTTTGCCCTCTTTATTTCTTTTTCTTTGATTGCACTTCCCTTGTTTCTTTAGGCTTCTCATATTTTCTTTATTCTTTCCCTACTAGCTTCTCATCTGTCTGGAAATTAAAAAAATATTCTTATGCTTCTGATAGTTATTCTTATGCTTTTTATCCCTTTAAAATGAACATTTATTGCTCTTTTCTAATTACAGAAATAAAGCATATTCACAAAAAAGGAAAACGGAAAGCACTTGGTAGGTACAACATAATTAATGAAATTATTTAAGGAATTAATATTAAAATTACCCATAATTTTGTAATTCAGAGGTAACCTCTTTACCATTTATTTCTGAACTTTTTCTATGGATGTGGATACACTTGTTGAATATAATGCAGATGCATACCACATGCATACACACAGATATTTTAAACAAAATTTTGGACCTTACATACAATAATCTAGAATTTGGGTTTTTTCCCCGACCTTAGCAATGTATCACAGATGGTTTTGATTCTTACATTTTTAACATGTATATCTTACTCAAAGCTGGTAACTCTATGCTCTGCTAGAGCAACTTATATCCAACTAAGTGGTTTACTTCCAAGTACCATCCACACAGTGCTTTATTATTCTCAGCATTTTAATCTCACGTTGTTTTTACCCCCAGCCTCAAGTTCACTGTTAATATTACATATGCTCAAACTTGTTTATATTTACCTGAATTTTTAACTGTATTTCTTCTCAGACCCTGTTCCTACATCTATACTCTGATAGTTTCATTAAGGCAGTTTACCTCTTCATGGCAACAATAATTCTTGAGTCCTTCTTTTCCTGAAAATGTCCTGATTTTGCCCCTCATGCAAAGAATGTTTAGCAGGTACAGAATTCTAGGTCGGCAATTATTTTCCATCAAACTTTAATGTTACTCTTATCTTTTTCTGCTTCTGACTGTTGCCTCTAAAAGGCCTGCAGTCAGTCTAATCTTCATGCTTTTGTAACAAACTATCTTTTGTTCTTTGCGTGTTTCCAGCATCTCTTAGCTTCCTGCATTCTGCAGGCTTTAGTAAAATTGTCTAGGTGCCCATTCTTGTTATTTATCTTTCCTCAGACTTCTTATATCTCCTGAAACTGAGGATTTATGTTGTTCATCAATATTATTAAATTCTCGGCCATTCTTTTCGAAAATGGCTTCTGGAGAAAAAAATAGTATCATATTTCACTGGAAAACCCATCCTCTACAAGCACACAGCTCTGAGCTGGCTACCTGAGGTCTGGGACTACATCTGAGATCTTTGGAAGCTCTTTATAAGCTGGCAGGCAGGGGAGAGATGTATAAATTATGTGTTGCCTGGGAGTGATTTCACTGCTGTTGATTTGATTTCCTGTGCCCTCTAAATAAACACATTTTATGTCCACTTACAATTCATCTCAACCTTTACTTCATATACATTTGTCCTGGTTTGACTTTTCCTTTAATTGGATTTAACATCTGCCTGGTTCCCTGTTTTACGAGTAAAATTAATTCTTTAGCATGTGTCCATTTTTTACATATCTGTATATGGGTCACAATTTTATCTTTACACTGAAAAATCATCTCCTAACACTTCTCCCATGTTCTATTATTTCCTTCTACAATACCAGCCACTGCACGTGGGAGCACCTTCGCATGACAGGAACTCATAATCCCTGTCTCAGGGTCAATAAGTGTGGAGTCACTCGTGAGTGGGGTTCATGTATCCACAAATATTGCTTTCTGCCAGACCTCAGACATACTGTGCTGTTATTTTGATGACTCTTCCTATTTTTGACTTATTTGAAAAATAGGAATAATAACAGTACCCTTCTCAGAAATGTTGTAAACATATGTAAAATATTTGCAGGACCTGGTACAGAGAAGCACCTGAGAAGCGTGAGATATTCCCACAACTGTTCACTATTCTTTTATATTTCCCATATGAAAATATGATTTCATATTTTACCGCCTATGATTCAACCCAGGAAATTGCTTCTACTCTTTTGACTGTCTCATCTGACACTCAATACTTCTACCAAGATTTCAATTTTTAAAAAAATTTCAAAAAAAAAATTTCATTGGCGTGTCATTGATTTATAATGTGTACAGCACCCTGATTCAGTTATACACACATATATGTATAAGTATATGGGAGTGTATGTGTGTGTATATATATACTAGCTTCCTGGGTGGGTCAGTGGTAAAGAATCCACCTGCAAATATAACAGATACAGGAGATGCAGGTTTGATCCCTGGATCAGGAAGATCTCCTGGAGGAGGAAATGGATCCAGTAATCTTGCCTGGAAGATTCCATAGACAGAGGAGCCTGGAGGGCTATAGCCCATGGGGTCACAAAGAGTTGAACATTACTGAGCACGTGCACATACATACATACATATATTCTTTTTAAGATTCCTTTCCCTTGTAGGTTATTACAAAATATTGAGAATACTTCCCTGTGCTATACAGTAGGTCCCTGTTGTTTATCTAGCTTATATACATTAGTGTATGTTAATCCCAAACTCCTAATTTATCCCTCCTCCACCTTTCTCCTTTGATAACTGTAAGTTTTTTTCACATTAATGAGTTTATTTCTGATTTGTAGATAAATTGAGTTTTTTATTGTAACGTCTATAATTTTCATCTCTTATTAATTTTAAGTGATTTTTTTCAAAGCAGCTATTCAGAGAGTGTTTTGCTTTTTTTCTTGCATTTTCAATTCTTGTACTTGATTATTTAAACATTATTTATTAGTTTCTATTATCTAAAATTCAGAACCAGATCTGCAGTTTGTTGTATCTGCTGATATTTGCTCCAAGAGAGCTGCTGTTTTTCTTGTAAGCTTAATTTTCAACTCATCTATTTGTGCATGTCTGTCTGCCTTTGAGTTCCATTGCTATCTATATGTCTTCAACCCTGAAGGTCTTTGCAACATTTGCTGTAAAATCTAATGAAGGCCTATGCAAAGAGCTTAGGAGATACAAATGCAGCCACAGTGTTGGTGGAAACAAAGGACAGGTGGGGGAAGAGCAGAGCCCTGTGGCTGTCCCCTCACAGCTTTCCAGCCCCCACTCTGGGACACCAACCACTGGAGTTTGTGCTATTTGTCAGGTGGCAGAAAACTCAAGGCTCAAACACCGGTGCACCACCATGGAGCTTGGACAGCACATATCTTGCCTTCCAGATGCCACAGACTGGAATGAATCTTCAGTCTCCAAGCCCCTGGTTGTGACATGGAACTTGCCCTCGCATAGCCAGAAACAGATTAGCTTCCTGTTCACCTTCCTGTACTGAGAAGGAGATACTCCTCTGGCCCCCTTCTCAGAGAAGGCAGTGCTTCAAAGGCAGTACCTGCTCAGTCCCGGCCCACCGCGTCTGAGAGGGCAGGGCCCAGGTCTCATCCCTGCCTCCCTAGGTTTTGTGTAGTGTTAGTTGCTCAGTCATATCTGACTCTTTGCGACCCTAGGGACTGTAGACCACCAGGCTTCTCTGTCCTTGGGATTCTCCAGGCAAGAATACTGGAGTGGGTTGCAATTTCCTTCTCCAGGGATCTTCCTTCCCGACTTAGGGATCAAACACGGGTTTTCTGCATCACAGGCAGTTTCTTTACCGTTTGAGCTGCAAGGAAGCTCCCTACAGGGAAGCTTCCTCCCTAGGAGAGCCTTTTTGTGACCTGGGACACAGGACTGCTCCCTGAGCTCCCAGGGCTACATGTGGGGAAAGCACTGGCCTCTGCCCTCCTGGGCTGCCCAGAGCCCCTGCAGTTCCTCTAACACAGAGGTGGGGCAGCCTACTTTACGAATGTGAATGAGGGCATGAAGTAAAAGTGAATTCTCCATTTCTAAGCTGTGTAACCTGTGACACCCTTTCTTTCCAGGGCCATGAAACCAAGGGAGCAAGAGAAAGCTAGCCACCTCCACCAGGGAAGGAAGAGCTTCTGCCGCTGGTGCCCTTGGTTACTGTGCACACAAGGACTGTGCATTAGGTGTGGACATTCTCACAGGAGTGAAAGTGACCAGAAAATACAGAGGGAAAGGTGCTGACTGTGCACTCTGCCCACCTGGGCTCATGGCCTCTGAGCAGGCATGTAGGTCACCATGAAAACCTCCCACCTAACTGGATCCATCAAGTCCCTGCCTGAAGTTCCTCAGTAATTGGCTGAAAAGTGACCAGACTAATTTTTTAAGGGAGTTTTTCCTTTAGGTGAAGAATATAAAGAAATTAATCAACAATAATCTGAATAAATATGAACTCTAAATAAACTAAGCATATGTTTTTGAAAAATACCACTTGCTATGACAATATAAATAAAATCTAAAAATGATAACACAGAAACATTGTTTTTACCTTCAAGAAGTTAATCTAAAGATGTCCTGCCTAAAGTTATACTAAATATTTCCACCAAAAAACTGAAGCAAGAAGGTTAATAATGAAAAATAAAAACCTGGTTTAGATTAAGTGGAACATATCATCAGGGACCTAATTTGCTTATAAGTAAACTAGGCTGGTATAATGTGTTTGGAAAGAAATTTCATAAAATGGAACAAGAGGATTTAAGAACCTTAAAAAGCCCATGTTTCATCTGGAAAAATATATATGATTAAAATAAATACAGTCACAAATATGTTTATTATCATTTCAAAAAAAAAAAACAAACAAGAATTAGAGCTCAGACTTTCAGTTATGGATAGAATAGACACTTACTTATTTGCATGGACTGAACTGCCCCCTCCCCAAATTCATATGTTGCTGGAGTCCTAACCCCCAGTATGACTATATTTGGAAATAGGACTTTAAGGAGGTAATTAAGGCCAAGTGCAGTCATAAGAATGGAGTCCTAATCCAATAGGACTGGTAGCCTTATAAGAATAGGCTAAATTAGTATTCATCGCCTCTCTCTTCTCTTCCATACGAGGACACAATGAGAAGCCAGACAGGGAGGTTTCTCCTGGAAAAGAATTGGCTGGCTATTGATCTTGGATTTCCAGCCTCCAGAACTGGGAAAAATAAAAGTCTCCATTTTTATGTATTCATTACAGTCACTTAAGAGTTTTGTGGAACATATATATATTTATCTACATATAGATAAATAAGAAATAAAGTGCAATGGTCTGGGTATTCTGCCCCAAATAAACACCTACTTTGGGGGAAAAAAGCCCAGAGTGTGATATTTTGTTATCAGTGTTTTACAGCACTATTACTTCCATTAACTATACCTAAAACTCCTAACATAATATATAAACACACATAAGGCCACTGTGAACATGCAGAGAAGAAAGCAGAAGGACTGACACGAGGATCCTGGGCTTCCATTTGTCTCATATTCCAAACTGAGTCCTGGAGAAGCATCAAAAGTGTAGACAGAAACAATGAAAACATCTTAAGAAAAGCCAAATGACCAGGAAACAGCAACCAGAGAGACAGAAAACAAAATAAGTAAAAGTCCCACCTCAGCTAAACACCAAAGGAGAAACTCACGTCTACCACCAACCCCATCAACTGTGGACTCTAGGCTGCCAACCAAATTACATATTCGAAGAAAATGTTATTACAACAAGCAAGATTTACAATATTATTTCCAGATAAACCAGACTTTAGACGAAAGAAAATTACAAAGGGCAGATAATAAATCTACATACTGATTAAAAATTCCATCTACCAAGAAGACACAGCAATCATACACTCTTTCCCAAACAAACAAGCTGAAAAATATAGGAACCAAAACCAGAAAGAAGTTCTAAAAAAAGAAAGAGACAAATCCACATTCTTCAACACTCCTCCTCAATACTTGATAAGAGGACAACTAGGAAAGTCATAGAACACACACCATCACCATCAACAAATAGGACCCAACTGACAGAAAACACTTCCCCAACACAGCAAAAACAATGTTTTCAAGTCCCCATGGAACATATGCTAGACAGATCACAACTTGTGCCATAAAATCCTCAACAAATTTAAAAGAATTTAAACCATACAGAATGTGTGATTTGTGTCTGCAATGGAATCAAATTAAAAACAAGTAAAAAAAAAAGGAGATAAGAGAATTTCCAAACACTCGGAATATAAACACCATTTAAAAAAAATAATCTGAGTCAAAAACAAATGCTACAGAGAACTCAAAAGATAAACTGAACTGAAGAAAATAACATACCAAAATTTGTGAAGCACAGGTAAACAACAGAGAGGGAGATTTGTTGTTGTTCAGTCACTAAGCCATTTATGATTCTTTGTGACCTCACGAACTGCAGCACGCCAGGCTTCCCTGTCCTTCACCATCTTCCAGAGTTTGCTCAGACTCAAGCCCATTGAGTCAGTGATGTCACCGAACCATCTGATCCTCTGTTGTCCCCTTTGCTTCTTGCTCTCAATCTTTCCTAGCATCAGGGTCTTTTCCAATGAGCTGGCTCTCTGCATCAGGTGGCCAAAGTACTGGAGCTGCAGCTTCAGCATCAGACCTTCCAATGAATAGTCAAGGTTGATTTCCTTTAGGATTGACTGGTTTGATCTCCTTGCTGTCCAAGGGACTCTCAAGAGTATTCTCCAGTACCACAGTTCAAAAGCATCAATTCTTTGGCGCTCAGGCTTCTTTATGGTCCAACTCTCACATCCGTACATGACTACTGGAAAAACCATAGCTTTGACTCTACTGTCCTTTGTTGGCAAAATGATGTCTCTGTTTTTTAATATGCTGTCTCGGTTTGTCATAGCTTTTCTTCCAAAGAGCGAATGTCTTTTAATTTCGTGGCTGCCATCTGCAGTGATTTTGGAGTCCAAGAAAATAAAATCTTTCACTGTTTCCACTTTCCCCTCCATCTATTTGCCAAGGAGTGATGGGATCGGATGCCATGATCTTCGTTTTTTGAATGCTGAGTTTTAAGCCAGCTTTTTCATTCTCCTCTTTCACCTTCATCAAGAGGCTCTTTACCTCCTCTTCATTTTCTGCCTTTATTATAGCATCATCTGCATATCTGTTGTTGTTGGTATTTCTCCTGGCAATCTTGATTCCAGTTTGTGCTTCATCCAGCCTGGCATTTCACACAAACTCTGCATGTAAGTTAAATAAGCAGGGTGACAAAATACAACCTTGACGTTCTCCTTTCCCAATTTTGAACCAGTCGGCTGTTACATGTCTGGTTCTAACTGCTGCTTCTTGACCTGCATACAGATTTTTCAGGAGGCAGATAAGGTGGTCTGGTATTCCTATCTCTTTAAGAATTTTCCAGTTTGTTATGATCCACACAGTCAAAGCTTTTTGGCGTAGTCAATGAAGCAGAAGTAGATTTTTTTAAAATTTACTTTTCTTAGAGCTTCTTCTGTGATCTAGCAGATGTTGGCATTTTGATTTCTGGTTCCTCTGCCTTTTCTAAATCCAACTTGTACATCTGGAAGTTCTGAGTTCATCTATTGCTGAAGTCTAGCTTGAAGGATTTTGAGTATTACCTTGCTAGCATGTGAAATGAATACAATTCTGAGGTAGTTTTAACATTCTTTGGCATTGCCCTTCCTGGGATCAGAATGAAAACTGACCTTTTACAGTGCTGTGGCCACTGCTGAGTTTTCCAAATTTGCTGGCATATTGAATGAAGTACTTTAACAGCATCATCTTTTAGGGTTAGAAATAGCTCAGCTAGAATTCCATCACCTTCACTAGCTTTGTTCATAGTAATACTTCCTAGGGCCCACTTGACTTCACATTCCAGGATGTCTGGCTCTAGATGACTGACCACACCATCATGGTTATCTGGGTCATTAAGACCTTTTTGTACAGTTCTTCTGAGTATTCGTGCTACCTCTTCTTAATATCTTCTGCTTCTGTTATGTCCTTGCTATTTCTGCCCCTTAGAGTGCCCATCTTTGCATGAAGTGTTCCCTTGGTATCTCTAATTTTCTTGAAGAGATCTCTAGTCTTTCCCATTCTACTGTTCTCCTCTATTTCTCTGCATGGTTCACGTAAGAAGGCTTTCTTATCTCTCCTTGCTATTCTCTGGAACTCTGCATTCAGTTGGGTCTATCTTTCCTTTTACCTTTGCTTTTCACTTCTTTTCTCAGCTATTTGTAAGGCCTCCTCAGACAACCACTTTGCCTTCTTGCATTTCTTTTCCTTGGGCATGGTTTTAGTCATCACCTCCTGTACAATGACATGAACCTCCATCCATAGTTCTTCAGGAACTCTAACTCCCAGATTTAGTCCCTTGAATCTATTTGTCATCTCCACTGTATAATCATAAGAGATTTGATTTAGGTCATAAATGAATTGCCTAGTGGTTTTCCCTACTTTCTTCAATTTGAGCCTGTAGTTTGCAGTAAGGAGTTGATGACCTGAGCTACAGTAAGCTCTAGGTCTTTTCTTTGCTGACTGTATAGAGCTTTTCCATCTTTGGCTGCAAAGAATACAATCAATCTGATTTTGGTATTGACCAGAGAGGGAAATGTATAGTAGTAAGCGCTTATACTAGAAGAAATCTCATTTCTGTAACTCCATGCTCACTCTTCAAGTAACAAGAAAGGACAAGCAAAAAATAAACCTATAAAAGTAGAGAGAATGAAATAATAAATATAGGAAGAAAAATCAATGAAAGTAAGAAAATAAAAACAATAGGGAAAATCAATGAAACAAAAATCTACTTATTTGAAAAGATCAATTAAACGGACAAGCCAACATCAGGAATGAATTTGAGTATATTACTACAAGCCCTATACACATCAAAAAATGACAAGGGAATGTTGCAAACAACTCTTCACATATGCATTTCACATTTTAGATGAAAACCAATTCCTTGGAAAAGCACAACCTACTAAATCTTAAATGAGAGAAAATAAACTGAACAGTCACAAAATTATTAAACAAACTGAATTAATAATTTAAAAATTCCTGAAAAGAATTTACTAGGTCCTGATAATTTCACTAGAAAATTGTACTGAACAATTAAGAAGGATTAATACCAGTTCTATAACTCTCTAACAGAAAGTAGAGGATGAGAGAATATCTATCTACTCATTTTAAGAAGCTAATATTGTTTTGAAAACAAAACCACAAAGATGATACTGAAAAAATAATAAGAAAAAAGCTAGAAATGTATACATTCCCTCATAAACATACATAAAAATCCTTAACAAGAAATAAGCAAATACAATTCAACAGCATATATCAAGAATTATACACATAACCAAGTGGGGTTTATTCCATGATTGCAAGGCTGGTTGAGCATTTCAAAACTGATCATGGAATCAACCATGTGTGTGTTATGTTAGTCGCTCAGTTGTGTCCAACTCTGCAACACCATTGACTGTAGCCTGCCAGGCTAAACAATAAGAAGCACATGCTTATATCAACTGATGCAAAAAAAAAAAAAAAAGGGTCTGATAATATTTAACATTCTTGCAGAATGAAAACTGTCAGAAAACTGGAATTAGAGAGGGATTTCCTCAGCCTGATAAAGAACATCTACCAAAAAAAAAAAAAGAAAGAGAAACACAACTAGTATAATGGTAAAAAGACTGAGTGCCTTCCCTCTAAGATCTTGAGCTAGGCAGAGATATCTGCTTTCAACAGTCTTATTCAAAATAATACTAAAGTCCTCACCAGGAGAGCAGAGGAAATAAAGGCATACAGACTAGAAAGAACAAAACTGTCTTATTTGCAGTTAACAAGATGATAGAAATCATTTACATGATTATGTGGACAGCCCCAAGAAATCTCTAACAGCAACAACAAAACCCCACAAGTCCAAAAACTAATACATGAGTGGAGCAAAGTGAGAAGATACAAGATCAATATTAAAAAAAGAATTGTGAAAGAGGGTTCGAGATGGTGGCATAGGATGATTCTGAACTCATCTCCTTGCACAGACACAACAGATCCACAACTACATATGGGATAATTTCCTCATAAAGGGCCCTGAAACCTGGATGACCAGCACCTCTACAACAAAGGGTACAAGGACAGCATTGAGATAGTGAGGACACACACAGAGATGTCTCACCAAGAAAGAAAGAAATCACACCCTGGCTGCAGTGATCCACAACTGAGAAGGATCACAAAGGTCCTGATCTTTTCTCTGAGAAGTAAGGGACTCAAGTTCCATATCACGTACCTTGACCCCTAGATCCTGCACAGGAGAGATGAGTCCCCCAAACACCTGATTTTAAAAACCAAAAGAGAGTGCTCACTCTGGCAGCACATATATTAAAACTGCAACAATACAAAGAAGATTAGCATGGTCCCTGAACAAGGATGATGCACAAATTTGTGAAGCATTCCTTATTTTTTGGCTTATTTACAAAACAGAAACATACTCGTAGACGTAGAAAACAATTTTATGGCTACCAAACAGGGAGGGAAGGGATAAATTAGGATTTGGGGATTTACATATACATACTACTATATATAAAATAAACACAAGAAACTACTATATAGCAAAGGGAACGATACTCAATATCTTGTAATAACCTTTAGTGGAAAATAATCTGAAAAAGAATATATATATATATATATATATATATATATATATATACACACACACACACATATCTAAATCACTTTGCTATACACCTGGAATTAACACAACACAATAAATCAACTACAGTTCAATTTTTTTAAAAAGCTGAAAGGGAATGCATCTAGGAAAACCACAGAAGTGAGAGAATAGAAGACTTTCTCTTAAAGAGCCCACATGCAGACTCACCCAACTCCAAAACCAGCATGAAAAGACCAGATTAAAAAGCATATGTACTGCAGGTCAAGGGAAATCACTTACCAAGCTTGAAGCATCACCAGAGAGGCAGGAACCAGTTCAGATGCTCCCGGGGGCCTAGGAGACATTGGCAGGAACCATTTTTGCCATTTCAGAGTACCTCGCTAATTAGCAGGCACCATTTTGAAAGTCTCCAAGTTAATAGCACCAGTGAATGTGTCCCGCTGAGAGTTTCATCCACTCCTGCACATCAGCCAAGTGACAGCCTCGCCTACCAGTGGTGCAGCCCTTGCAGGAAGGTCTCAAAGCCAGTCTGGAGGGTGTGCCTCATCCACCAGCACATCACGGCACCCGTGGCTATATCCCTCAGCCGTCTGGGGGGTCAGCCCAGCTCACTAGCCCACCACAGAAGCAGCTATGTCCCCACAAGAAAGTGGGGTGCATGCAGCCCACATAGAGGACACCTGAATGCCTGGCTCTAGTGGCCAGGCAGAAATGCACCTCTGAGCCCCACAGGGCATCTCGTAAATAAGGTCACTCCTTCAAGACTGGGACGGATGGCTGATTCACCTAATACACAGAAATAAACACAGAGAATGAAGAAAACTGAGACAGAAGAATATGCTCCAATGGGAAGAATAAGACAACATCTCAAAAATAACTAAATAAAGTGGAAATAAACACTCTATCTGATAAAGAGTTAATAGTGCTGGTTTTATAGATGATCACCAAACTCAGGAAATAAATGGATGGACACAGTGAGAATGTCAACAGAGATAGAAAATATAAGAAAGTACCAAATAGAAGTTACATCTAAACTGAAAGATACACTAGAGGAGTTCACCACAGCAGACTGGATGAGCCAGAAGAACAAATAAGCAAACTGGAAGATAAGATGATTGAACTCATCCAGACAGAACAGTAAAATGAAAAAGAACTTAAAAGTGAAGATACCCAAAGGGAGCTTTGAGATAACATCAAGCAGAAGAGCAATTTGCATTATAGAGGTTCCAGATGGAGAGGATAAAGAAAAAGGACCAGAAAAATTATTTGAAGAAATAGTGGCTGAAAACTTCCCCAATCTGTGAAAGGAAATACACATCCAGAGAAGTGCAGATGATTTCAAATAAGATGAATCTATAGACACACACACCAAGACATAGTAGAATTAAAATAACAAAAGTTAAGGATAGAGGACATTCTAAAAGGAGAAAGAGAAAAACAAGGTAACATGCAAGAGGTATATCAGTAGAATTCTCTGCAGAAACTGTATAGACCAGAAGGGAGTGGCATGATATACTAACGGTGCTGAAAGTAAAAAAAAAAAAAGAAAAATTCTAGCTATGATTCTCTGCCTAGAAAGCTTATCATTCAGAACTGAAGAAGAGATCAAGATATTTCAAGATAATTAAAGCTAAAGGAGTTCATCATCACTAAACCAACCCAACAAGAAATGTTAAAGGGACTTCTTAAGCTGAAAAGAGAAAAAGAAATGGCATAATTAATAATAAGAAAACAAAAGTAAAAATCTCACTGAAAACGTTAACATATAATAAACACAGTGAACTAGTCCCTTATAAAATAAGCAGGAAGGTCAAAAGACAAAGCAATAAAATTAATTAAAATTAAAATAATTACTTAAGGGATGCATAAAATAAAGAGATTTAAAGTGAGTCATTGAAAGTATAAAATATGGGGCTTTCTGTGTTTAGTCACTCAGCTGTGTCTGACTCTTTGTGACCCCATGGATTGTAGTCCACAGGTTCCTCAGTCCTTGAGATTTTTCAGGCAAGAATACTGGAGTGGGTTGCCATTTCCTCCTCCAGGGGATCTTCCTAGCCCAGGAATAAAACATGGGGGAGTATCAAAAAGATAAAGTTTTGGAATGTATTCAAATTTAAGTTGCTACCAACTTAAAACAGACTAATTGTATAGGATTGCTATATGTGAACATCAGAGTATGGCAACACATAGCTATTGATACTTACTTTAAATGTAACTGGACCAAATTTATCAATCAGAATACATAGAGTGGATGAATGGACAAAAACAAACAAACAAAAAGACCAAAATACAGGCTGCCTACAAGAGACTCAATTCAGAAGAAAGGACACACATAGACTAAAACTGAAGAAATGGAAAAAGATATTCCATGCAAAGGGAAAGGAAAAGAAAGCTGGAATAGCTATACTCATATCAGACAAAATGGAATTTAAAACTAACAGTGAAATAAAAGACAGAGAAGGGCATTATGTAATAATAGGGTTGCTACTGAGCAACCAATGGGTCATCTATAAAATCAAAAATTATCTAGAGAGAAATGAAACAGAAATATGACATACTAAAATCTATGGGATACAGTAAAGAGACTACTCTACACATGGACATCACCAGATGGTCAACACCGAAAATCAGACTGATTATGTTCTTTGCAGCCAAAGATGGAGAAGCTCTATACAGTCAGCAAAAACAAGACCAGGAGCTGACTGTGGCTCAGATCATGACCTCGTTATTGCAAAATTCAGACTTAAATTGAAGAAAGTAGGGAAAACCACTAGACCATTCAGGTATGACCTAAATCAAATCCCTTACAGTTATACAGTGGAAGTAACAAACAGATTCAAGGGATTAGATGTGATAGAGTTCCTGAAGAACTATGGACAGAGGTTCATAACACAGTACAGGAGGCAGTGATCAAAACCATCCCCAAGAAGACATGTAAAAAGGCAAAATGGTTGTCTGAGAAGGCCTTACAAGCAGCTGAGAAAAGAAGAGAAGCAAAAAGCAAAGGAGAAAAGCAAAGATACATCCATCTGAATGCAGAGATCCAAACAATAGCAAAGAGAGATAAGAAAGCCTTCCTCAGTGATCAATGCAAAAAAATAGAGGAAAACAATAGAATGGGAAAGACTAGAGATCTCTTCAAGAAAATTAGAGATACCAAGGGAACTTCCATGCAAAGATGGGCACTATCAAGGACAGAAACAGCAAGGATGTAACAGAAGCAGAAGATATTAAGAAGAGGTGGCAAGAATACACAGAAGAACTGTACAGAAAAGATCTTCACGACCCAGATAACCACGATGATGTGATCACTTACCTAGACCCAGACATTCTGGAGTGCAAAGTCAAGTAGGCCTTAGGAAGCAGCACTATGAACAAAGCTAGTGGAGGTGACTGAATTCCAGCTGAACTATTTCAAATCCTAAAAGATGATGCTGTGAAAGTGCTGCACTCAATATACCAGCAAATTTGGAAAACTCAGCAGTGGCCACAGAACTGGAAAAGGTCAGTTTTCATTCCAATCCCAAAGAAAGGCAAAGCAAAAGAATGTTCAAACTACCACACAATTGCACTCATCTAATACACTAGCAAAATAATGCTCAAAATTCTCCAAGCTAGGCTTCATTAGTACATGAACCAAGAATGTCCAGATGTTGAAGCTGGATTTAGAAAAGGCAGAAGAACCAGAGATCAAATTGTCAACATCTGTTGTATCATAGGAAAAGCAAGAGTTCCAGAAAAACATCTACTTCTGCTTCATTGACTACGCTAAAGCCTTTGACTGTGTGGATCACTACAAACTGGGGAAAATTCTTCAAGGGATGGGAATACCAGACTACCTGACCTGCCTCTTGAGAAATCTGTATGCAGGTCAAGAAGCAACAGTTAGAACTGGACATGGACAACAGACTGATTCCAAATTGGGAAAGGAGTATGTCAAGGCTGTACATTGTCACCTTGCTTATTTAACTCATATGCAGAGTACATCATGTAAAATGCTGGACTGGATGAAGCACAAGCTGGAATTAAGACAGCCAGGAGAAATACTAATAACTTCAGATATGCAGATGACACCACCATTATGGCAGAAAGCAAAGAGTAACTAAAGAGCCTCTTGATGAAAGTGAAAGAGGAGAGTGAAAAAGCTGACTTAAAACTCAACATTCAAAAAACTAAAATCATGGCATCCTGTCCCATCACTTCAAGGCAAACAGATGGGGAAACAGTGAGAGACTTTATTTTCTTGGGCTCCAAAATCACTACAGATGGTGACTGCAGCCATGAAATTAAATGATGTTTGCTCCTTGGAAGAAAAGCTATGACAACCCTAGACAGGATATTAAAAAGCAGAGACATTACTTTACCAACAAAGGTCCATATAGTCAAAGCTATTATTTTTCCAATAGTCATGTATGGATGTGAGTTGGACCATAAAGAAAGCTGAGTGCCTAAGAATTGATGCTTTTGAACTATGGTGTTGGAGAATACTCTTGAGAGTCCCTTGAACAACAAGGAGATCAAACCAGTCAATCCTAAAGGAAATCAATCCTGAATATTCAATGGAAGGACAGATGCTGAGGTTGAAGCTCCAATACTTTGGCCACTGGATGTGAAGAACTGACTCATTGGAAAAGACCCTGATACTGGGAAAGATGGAAGGCAGGAGGAGAGGGGAACAACAGAGGATGAGATAGTTGGATGGCATCACCAACACGATGGACATGAGTTTGAGCAAGCTCTGGGAGTTAGTGATGGACAGAGAGGCCTGGTGTGCTGTAGTCCATGGGCTGACAAAGAGTCAGACATGACTGAATGACGGAAGTGAACTGAAAGCAACTTTAAAAGTCCACATCAATACAGGTTTGCCTCATAAAACAAGAAAAACTTCTCCAAAGTAATCTAACTTTACACGTAATGGGACTAGGAAAAGAAGAGCAAACAAAGCTCAGAATTAGTAGAAGAGAGGAAATAATAAAGCTTTGGGCAGATATGAAAGGAATAGAGAAAAAACTAGTAGAAAAGATCAATGAAATGAAGACCTGGTTCTTTGAAAAGATAAACAAAGTTAACAAACCTTTAGCTAGAGTAACCAGAAAAAAAGAGAGAGGACTCAAATAAATAAATCAGAAATGAAAGAAAAAATGCTACAACCTCAGAAATATAAAGGATCATAAGAGATCCAACAAACAGTTATGTGCCAACAAGTTGGATAATCTAGAAGAAAGGGATAAATTCACAGAAACATATAACTTCCAACACTGAATCTTAATGATACAGAAAATCTGAAAAGACCAATCAATAGCAAAAAGACTAAAACAGTAATAAAAAAATACAATAAAAAAACCCAGGACCAGATGGCTCACTGGATAATTGCACAGAGAGTATTTAAAGAAAATTTAATATCCATCTTTCTCAAACTCTTCAAAAGTTGAAGAGAAGAGAGACTTCCCACATATATTTTACATAGGAAGCACTACTGTGATACCAAAACCATATGAGGGAATGACAGAAAAAAAATAAAGGCCAATACACTTGACAAACATGTGTGTAAATATCCTCAATAAAATATTAGCAAATCTAATTCAATAATACATTAAAAATATCATATATGATAACCATGTGAGATTTATTCCAAGGATGAAAGAATGGTTCAAATCCATGTATCAATCAATGTGATACATGAAAATGAAGAATAAAAAGCATATGATCACCTCAATAGATACAGAACAAGAATCCGACACAATTCAACAACTATTGATGATAAAAATTCTCAACAAAGTAGCCACAGATGTAATATACCCCAACTCAATAAAATCCACATATGACAAACCCACAGTTAACATCATACTCAATGGTGAAAAGCCAAAAGATTTTCCCCTAAGATCAGTTAACAGGATAAGGGCATCCCTTCTTGCCACTTTTATTCAGCACAGTTTCAGATGTCCTAACCCAAAGCAATTAGGGAAGAAAAAGAAATGAAAGGCATTCAAATCAGAAAGAACAAAGTAAAACTGTCACTACTTACAGATGATATGATACTATATAGATATAACTTAAGTTTCCATCACAAATAATCATGAATAACCAAAACAATCTTGACAAAGAAGAAGAAAGCTGGAGGTACCATGCACCTTGATTTCAAACTACAATACAAAGCTATAGTAATCAAAATGGTATGGAATTGGCACATAAACAAACACAAGTCAATGGAATAGAATTGAGAGCCCCAAAATATACTCACACATATATGCACAATTAATTTACAACAGAGGAGCAAACAACACATAATGGAGAAATGATAGTCTATTAGATAAATGGTGGAGAAACTTGACAGAAACATGCAAAACAATGAAACTAGTCCACTATCTTACACCATCTGTGTGTGAGCTAAGTGGCTTCAGTTGTGTCTGACTCTTTGTGACCCTATGAACTGTAGCCTACCAAGCTCATCTGACCATGGGATTCCCCAGGCAAGAATACTGGAGTAGGTTGCCATTTCCTTCTCCAGGGGATCTTCTCAACCCAGGAAGTAAACCCTCATGTCTTATGTCTCCTGCACTGGCAGGCAGGTTCTTTACCACTAGTGGCCACCAGTGGGTTACAGTCCATAGGGTCACAAACAAAGGACTATATTACACTAAAAAGCTTCTGAAGAGTAAAGAAAATTACCATCTAAATAAAAAGGCAACCTCCTGAGGGCAAATAGATATTTGTAAATTATATATTTGATATGGAGTTGATATCAAAAATATATAAAGAACTCACACAGAAGATGGCAAAGAATTAAGACATGGAGATCATTCTCCTCCCCAAAAATACATCAAAAATACATCTGCATGTGGAACAACTCCTACAGAACACCTGCTGAAAGCTGGCAGAAGACATCAGACTTCCAAAAAGGCAAGCTAAACTCCATATAAAGCAGTAGGGAAAAGGCAGTAAGAAAATAAAGAGACAAACGGACACCTTGGGGAGGGAGCTGTGAAGGTAGAAAAGTTTCTATATACTTGGAAACTTCCTCAGGGGCAGGGACAGGAGGGAGATACAGAACCTCAGAGAGGAGCACAGCAACAAGTGCGTGCAAGACAAAGCAGAGAGAATTCGGTAAGAAATCAAAGTTGACCAGCACTTCTCAGCCAAGAAGCTGTTTACACAGTCAAATGACAAGGATGGGCTGGGTGCTGAGGCTCAGACTTCCTTCAGGGGTTGGACTCCAGGGAGAGGAATGGGGTTGACAACTGTGTCGATACTCTGACGGGGTTAATACAACACAGCCAAGGGAGTCCAGGGGAAAACCTGTGTCTGCCAGAGAGGCAAGAGATCATTGTCCCAGGAACCCTCTAACTCCACGTATTCCCAGACCACAGGACCACCCCCCCCCACCACTTTGAGAGTGCTGTAGGAGGGATGAGCTGGCTGTGGTCTGTGACTGCAGAGGTGGGCATGATGGCCACCTCAGCAGTTGCCAAGCTCTACACAGGGGCAGGTCACTACCCACAGCTTTCAGGGAGCCTTTGCATCTTGGCTCTTCCTAGGGACCCACGACCCAAGGCCAATTCATCTGGGACAGCACACAACATGGCTTAGCCTGTAGCAACATCCAGCAGGCCTCTACCACCTGAGGCACCCCCCGAACATCCCAATGGTGGCTATCTTATCCCTCCCTCTCCCCAGTCCAACTGAGCAAGTGAGTCCTAATAAGGGAACAGACACCAGAGGGCAGCCTACAATGACGGGTGGGGCCAAAACAAAAGCGGAGCACCAAGGGGCTGTGTGACCAAGAGGAGGAAGGGAATGCACTCCTGCAGCAGCAGGTGCAGTGGATTATCCCCACAACTAGCTTGAGACGGTGGACTCTGGGGGCAATAGTGAACCTTGTGAACAAGCTGGAGTAAGGTCAGATCTGAGTAGGACCTGACCCCACAGTACCCACAGCAAGTCCAGAAACTGTACAATAAATACTGGAGGATTTTCTGAGTAGATAGATTGGAGCACACTGTATGGCGAGGACAGCTGACATCACAGGGCAATATTCTTATTATTTTTTGTTCAGTCACTAAGTTGTGTCCGACTCATGGTGACCCATCGACTGCAGCCTGCCAGTCTCCTCTGTTCTCCACCATCTCCTAGAGTTTGTTCAAACTCATGTCTATTGCGTCATTGATGCTATCTAACCATCTCATCCTTTGCTGCCCCCCTTCTCTTTTGCTTTCAATCTTTCCCAACATCAGGGTCTTTTCCAATGAGTTGGCCTTTCACATTACATGGCCAAAGTAATAGAGCTTTATCGTCAGCATCAGTCCTTCCAATGAATGTAAGTGTTGATCTCCATACCACTGATCTCCTTGCAGTCCAAGGGACTGTCAAGAGTCTTTGCAAGCACCACAATTTGAACACATCAATTCTTCAGTGCTCGTCCTTCTTTATGGTCAAATGCTCATACTGATACATGACTACTGGAAAAAAACATTGCTTTGAATATATGGAGCTTCATTGGCAAAGTGATATCTCTGTTTTTAAATAAGCTGTGTAAGTTGGTTATAGCTTTCCTTCCAAGGAGCAAGCATCTTTTAATTTCATAGCTGAAATCACAGTCCACAGTGATTTTGGAGCTCAGGAAAATAAAATCTGTCACTGCATCAATTTTTTCCCCTTCAGTTTGCCATAAAGTGATGGGATATATACATACATACATACATACATATATATATATATACATACACACACACACACACACACACACAATTATGACTGATTCATGTTGTTGTATGGCAGAAGCCAATACAAAATTGTAAAGCAATTTTCCACCAATTAAAAAATAATTTAAAATTAAAAAAAAGACCTCACACAAATCAACAATAACAAAACAATGCAATCAAAAATAGGCAGAGGATCTGAATAGATATTTTTCCAAGGAAGACACAGAAATGGCCAACAGGAACATGAATGAAAAAAACATGTTCAGCATCACTTATTAGGGAAATGCAAATAAAAACCATGAAGACATATCATCTCACATCTGCCAGAATGGCCATCATCCAAAGGAGAAGAAATAACTAATGTTGGAAATGATATGGATGAAAGGCAATCTTCTTACACTGTTGGTGGGACTATAAATTGGTACAGCCACTATGGAAAATGGTAAGGAAATTCTTTCAAAAATTAAGACTAGAACTACCATATGGTCCAGCTATTTTATTTCTGGTCATTTATTCAAATAACCCAAGAACACTAATCTGATTAGATACAGTCACTTCTGTGTTCACTGCAGCATAATTTACAATAATCAAGATATCATAACAACCTAAGTGTCCACTGATGGAGAATGGATAAAGAAGATACACCACACAATGGAATACTACTCAGTCCTCAAAAGAATGAAATCCTGCCATTTGCAACAATATGGATGGACCTTGCAGGTTAAATAAGTCAAACAAATATGGTAATATTTCACTCATGTGTGGAATATAAACAAACTAATAATGGAACAAAATAAAGCAAATACAAACTCATAGGTACAGAGATAAGATTAGTGGTTACCAAAGGCGAAGAGGGTTTGGAGGATGGGTAAAATAAGTGAAGTGGGTCAACTATATGGTGGTGGATGGTAACTAGACTTGTAGTGGCCATCACTTTGAAGTATATACACATGTCAGATTATAATGTATACTCCAAATTAACAGACTGGTTCCAAATAGGAAAAGGAATATGTCAAGGCTGTATACTGTCACCCTACTTATTTAACTTATATGCAGAGTATATCATGAGAAATGCTGGGCTGGATGAAGCACAAGCTGGAATCAAGATTGCTGTCAGAAATATCAATAACCTCAGATATGCAGATGACACCACCCTTATGGCAGAAAGTGAAGAACTAAAGAGCCTCTTGATGAAAGTGAAAGAGGAGAGTGAAAAAGTTGGCTTAAAGCTCAACATTCAGAAAACAAGGATCATGGAATCCAGTCCCATTACTTCATGGCAAGTAGACGGAGAAACAGTGGAAACAGTGGCAGACTTTATTTTTGGGGGCTCCAAAATCACTGCAGATGGTGACTGCAGCCATGAAATAAAAAGATGTTTACTCCTTGGAAGAAAAATTATGACCAACCTAGACAGCATATTAAAAAGCAGAGACATTACTTTGCCAACAAAGGTCCATCTAGTCAAAGCTATGGTTTTTCCAGTAGTCACGTATGGATGTGAGAGTTGGACTACAAAGAAACCTAAGCACTGAAGAATTGATGCTTTTGAACTGTGGTGTTGGAGAAGATTCTTGAGAGTCCCTTGGACTGCAAGGAGATCCAAGCAGTCCATCCTAAAGGAGATCAGTCCTGAATGTTCATTGGAAGGACTGATGTTGAAGCTGAAACTCCAATACTTTGGCCACCTGATGTGAAGAGATGACTCATTTGAAAAGACCTTGATGCTGGGAAAGATTGAAGGTGAGAGGAGAAGGGGACAACAGAGGATGAGATGGCTGGATGTCATCACCGACTCAATGTACATGAGTTTCAGTAAACTCCGGGAGTTGGTGATGGACAGGGAGGCCTGGTATGCTGCAGTCCATGGGGTTGCAGAGTCTGAGAGACTGAATTGAACTGAACTGATGTCTATAAGCAACCATGGAAAGTGAAAATTCAATATAATAAATTGCTGTAATTAAATGAAACTCTTAAATATAAATTTAACAAAACATTTATAGAACCTGTATGCTGAAAATTACAAAATACCCATGAAAAAAAATCATAAGAGTTAAACCAGAATCAAACATTGGGAGAGGCAATGTAGTATGTCAATTCTCCCCCAAATAATCTGTCGATTTAACAAAGTGGCTATCAAATTTCCATTAAGATTTTTTGTCGACATAGACAAGGTCACTCTGAATTTATAGAGACATAGGCAAACGAACTAAAAGAGCTAAAACAATTTTGAAAAATAAGAATAAACTGAGAGGAAAAACACTATTTAATGTTAAGCCTTACTTAAAACTAAAGCAAGCAAGACAACATCACACTAGTTGATGGAGGGACACAGATCAAAAGAACAGAACAGAGAACCCAACAGCAGACCCACACAGATACGCCCAACTGACTGTGACAAAGACTTCAGGCAATTCAAAGGAGGAATATTACAACCTTTTCAAAGAAAGGAGTTAGACAACCTGGAAAACCATAGGCAAAAAGAATTCTGAATGAAGTCTCACACATTATACAAGAATTCACAAAAATTAACTCAAAATGAATCACAGACTTATATGTAATCCTTAACTATAAAACTCAGAAGGAAACGAGAGACTCTTCAGGACACAGGGGTAGATTAAGATTTCTTAGACTTGATACCTAAACACAACCCATCAAGAAGATTCATTTAAATAAAAATGTTTAAAACTTTACTCTGTGAAAAATCCAGTTAGGAATGTGACAAGCTACCGAAGGATAAAAAGTATTTTCAACAGATATCCAACTAGACTCATAGTTAGAATATAATATATAAGAATTATCAAAATGCAAAAGTAAAAAATAAATAATAAAATCAGCAATGATCAAATTAGAAAAAAGGCAAAATAAATGAACAGATACTTGATTAAAGAGGATACACACACCTAATAAATACATAGGAAAATGTTCAACATTTTCCCATCATTAGTCATCGTGGAAATGCAAACTAAAACCACAATATTACTACATACCTATGAGAATGACCAAAGTAATAAATAATGATGACATCAAATCCTTGTGAAGATGCAGTATAGCCGAGTCATGTATTTCTAAGGAGAATGTAAATGGTACAGGCCTACTGAAATGGATAGGTAGTTTCTTATAAAACTCAACAGCTATGAATTATACAACCCAGCAACTGTAATCTTGTCTAATTTATACCAGAGAAATAAAAATTTATGTTCACATAAAAACCTGTACATGAATGGTCATAGTAGCTACATTTACAATAGCTTAAAACTATAAACAACACAAATGTCCCTCAACGAATGGATATTTAAACACACGTTGTATATCTATACTATGGAATGTTATTTAGCCCTTCTCAAAAGGTTAAGAGTTCATTTACATAATATTACTGAAATGCCATAATTATATATACATCAGTTCAGTTCAGTTCAATCGCTCAGTTGTGTCTTACTCTTTGAGACCCCATGGATTACATCATGCCAGGCCTCCCTGTCCACCCCCAACTCCTGGATATGCATGTGTGTATATATATATATATAATGACACCACTATTGAGGGAAGAGGGGGATGGAAATGAAGCAATTAGACTTTGTAATGGCTATCGATACTAGTTGAACCATGAAGACTTTTTTTTTTACTTGCCCTTAGTCTGAAGTTGTTTTTTACGTTAAGTGAGGTAAAGGATCAACAAAGCCAAGACAAAAAGAAAATCACAACATCCTCTGGAAGGCCAGGAAGAGGCCACTTGCCACAAGTCTTTAGAGGCACTCACTGGAAGTCTAGGGCTTCCCTCGTACATCAGTAGTTAAAGAATCTGCCCGCAGTGCAGGAGACCTGGGTTCAATCCCTGGGTCAGGAAGATCCTCTAGAGAAGGAATGGCAACCCATTCCAGTATCCTTGCCTGGAAAATCCCATGGACAGAGGAGCCTGGTGGGCTGCAGTCCATGGGGTCTCAAAGAGTTGGGGGTGACTGAGTGACTAAAACTTTCACTTTCTTTACTGGAAGTCTATAAAATGGAGCCCATTCTGTGTTCTGCTTACTAAGAACATCAAAGGAACTCTGTTATAGTCATAACACATCTTGCCTGTTGATTACAAAGTGGATAAGGAATCCTGTAATAATTCACTAAAGTTCTTTGAAACTACTGCATCCTGGGAAAATGAAAAGCAATACCCAGGTAAGTACCAGAGAGAAGCACTCAGATGGTTAGAATCAAGTCCCATTTGTTCTTTCGTCACTGGCCACCAATACTGTAAGCATCCTTCATCATTCAGTTTCTCTCTCTCTCTCTCTCTCTCTAGACAGCAAGAGAGAGACAAGAATTTAATTAAGGTTATTGTATGGGCTGAAATTCCTGATATCAAACTCCCAAATTCCTCCTAGTTTCCACCTAATTAAAGATATGCAAGTATATCTTGGGTATTCATGCCCTGCAGGTCAAAGTCTATCAAAGTTTGGTCCACGGGCCACTAGTAGCATATTCCTGAGCTGTACTCCACATCTGCTGTAGCCTACCCTGGGAGGGCTGGGGAGGTAGAGATGAAGCCTCCACCGCTAGCAAGTACTTAGGAGCTTCTTAGGCAGAGCAGAAGTCAGAAAATCAAATCAGAAAAGTCAAAATGAGTAGGAGGATCGAGAGTACCCATATGTGCTGCAAGGACTCAGAGGACTACCCCAAAGAAAACTCTGAGCAGCCTGGGAATTTTTAAAGCTCACTGTCTCCTCGTGAACCTTCTGACAGGTGCAGGAGGACTGCAGATATTGCTAGCACAGGGGCAGAGCGGTTCCAGGTTCTAGATCCTGGCCCTGGAACTTCCCTGCAGCAATGGTGCTTCTGGTTACAAACTCTTTTAGGTGCAATAGCTCAGATGCTGAAGAGTCTGCCTGCAAAGCAGGAGACCCCAGTTCATTCCGTGGGTTGGGAAGATACCCTAGAGAAGAGAATGGCTATCAACTCTGGTATTCTTGCCTGGAGAATCCCATGGACAGAGGAGCCTGGTGGGCTATATATAATCACAGGATTGCAAAGAGTCGGACACGACAGAGCAACTAACATTTTCACTTTTCTTATGTGCTTTGATGAGTTTTTAATCCCAGATAGGCAAAGATGGATGAAATTCATAGACTTACTATATACTCATGTTAGACAAGGAAGCAAAGACATAACCTTAACAGAGACAGAACAACTGTTAAATTCAGCTCTCATGGGCTGGTGCAGTTGTCCCAGATTTACCCCTCAATATTTCACAGTTATCCTCCTCACTGTTTTCCATTTGCTTCCCTGTTAGTCACTGATGTGTAGCTATTATTTCATCTTCCTTACTCAACTCCAGCTCCAAGTCTGTCAGCAGAATCTATTTTTAAGCCAATAATCAACTAGAAGTAACAGGCAGCCCTTGTGTCTTCCTGCTATATTTAGATCTCTTATTTTTCATTTTTTCTTGTCTGTGCTCTGGCTACACCCTCCAGCAGACTGCTGACCGAAGAGATATCTGCTATCTATGCCTTCTGTTTGACTTGGACGTGGATCTAACTTCTCAACTGCAAGTTTACGTTTGCTGCAGTTTTCCTGTGGATTGTGTTTATCCAATCATTAAAGTTTCCTTTTAGTCTTGCCTTATAATGTGTTCCATGAAGAATCAGAGCTGAATTTAATATTGTTTTTCTGACTCTGTTAATTTGTTTCCTTTTTTTCAACATGGATACAAACTAACATGAACTGTTACTAAACCTACCAAATTAATCCATCCTTGCCTACCTGGGATTAAAAATTATATGGTATTTTTCATTCAGCGAGCTGCTGGAATCCATCAGGGTATCTGCATTCTTATTTACATGTAAGATCTGTCAGCTGTTCCTGTCTGTTGAGACGTCTTCACCATGCTACCTGATATGTGTTAGCTTTATAAATTTTCCACTTTTTAATCCATGTTCCAGAATAATTTATTCAACATATATTTATCTATTCCTTGATGCTATGTAAAAACGTACCTTTTAAAATGTAAATATTTTCCAAACTTTTCCACTTTTATGTATTTTAAGTCTATCCTGATTTTATACCTCATAGGCATATTTCGTAATTTTTATTTCCCTACAAAATCACCTGCTACCATCAGGTGTTCAATTTATGTATATGTTCTTTCATTCATTCACTTTTCAGATGTTTGCAAAGAACTAGATTTTCATTTAGAATTTCTGTTTTTATAAATGCATACATTTTTGTTTTAGCCTTGGAAAGATATCAGATTTAGCAGTATTCTTATTCAACAAATAAAAACTAAAGACAAAGGACAAGAAAAGAAACAAAATGAGTATCTTTTGTATTTCTCAAGTTTACTGAGAAAACAGTGTGATCCTGAACTGCTAAATCTGCTGTCTTTCTGTGGCATTTTACAGATATACCTACTTCGATGGCTTTATTTTCATTATGTTCAATCATTTTGATTAAAATCTATCTTATGAACATGTCATAAAGTCGGTTTTTGTTTGTTTGCTTTCAACCAATTAGAGAGTCTATTTTGTTTTGGGAATTGTTATGGGACTTAAACCTACTTGCATTTTTCTAATTAGAGATTGTCTTACTTTCTGCTATTCTGTAAGCTCTTTTTACTATTGATATTGCTTATTTTTCTATTCAGGCATTAGGTGCACTGACAATCTTTTATTCCTTATTTTGTGTCTAGTGGTTTGGAAGCTATTACCACTTCTTTTCCTCTGTTGGCTCCTCAGATATTTAACACACTGATTCACTTGTACCGTTTAAAGTGCCGTGCCTTTGTGCATCTAACTAAGGTATGCGTGTCATTCACGGGCCAGAGAAGCCCCACAGCAAACTTCTACTGTTACTGCTATGTGTCTCCATCTCTTACCAACCATATCTCTTGCTATTATTCATATTTAAAATATTGTCAAATATTTAAACTTAACTATGACTTTCAGAGGTTCTTTGTTAACAATTTCAGACTGTACTCCAGTCAGTATTTGAACCAAGATTTTCTCTCCCATTTCTTCCCCAGCTCAGCAAGTTGGAGATCAACTGCTGACCATGAAGCCAGCACCACAGGACTCCCTCTGCCTCCAGCTCCACCTGAGGAGTTTTGTTCCCAGAATTTCCCAACCCTCCCCAGCTACCTGGGGGAGGCAACAAAATTTTCCTTGGTTTATTCTTATATTGCTGAAATATATCCTTGAGTAATGCTTTCAGATGGAACTGAAATGACTTGAGTCTTTACAAACTTGAAAATTTCTTAAGTTTTTTTTTTTTTTTTTGTCTGCTGTGGTGAACTCTTGTAGTGTATTTTTCATCTTATTTATAACTTCTCTTTGGTTGTTGTTGTTCAGTCACTAAGTCATGTTGGATGCTTTGCAACCCCACAGATTGCAGAATGCCAGGTTTCCCTGTCCTTCACTATCTCCCAGAGTTTGCTCAAACTCATGTCCATTTAATCAGCAATGGCATACAACCATCTAATCCTCTGTTTCCCCCTTCTCCTCCTGCCTACAGACTTTCCTAGCATCAAAGTCTTTCCCAATGAGTCAACTCTCCGAATCAGGTGGTCAAAGTATCAGGGCTTCAGCTTTAGCATCAGTCCTTTGAATGAAGAGTCAGAGTTGATTTCCTTTAGGATCAACTGGTTTGATCTCCTTGCAGTCCAAGGGACTCTCAAGAGTCTTCTCCAGCACCACAATTTGAAAGCATCAATTCTTCAGTGCTCAGCCTTCTTTATGGTCCAGCTCTCACACCCATACATGACTACTGGAAAAACCGTAGCTTTGACTATATAGACTTCTGTCAGCGAAGTAGTATCTTTGCTTTTTAATATGCTGTCTAGGTCTGTCATAGCTTTCTTTCCAAAGAGCAAATGTCTTTTAATATCATGGTTGCAGTCACCATCCACAGTGATTTTGGAGCCCAAGAAAAGAATCTGTTACTGTTTCCACTTTTTCCCTATTTATTTGCCATGAAGTGATAGGGCCAGACACCATGATCTAAGTTTTTTGATTGCTGAGTTTTAAGCCAGCTTTTTTACTCTCCTCTTTCACCTTTATCAATATTCTCTTTAGTTCCTCTTCACTTTCTGCCATTAGGGTGTAATCATCTGCATATCTGAGGTTATTGATAGTTTTACTAGAAATCTTGATTCCAGTTTGTGATTCAACCAGCCGGCACTGTGCATGACGTTCTCTGCACGTAACTTAAATGAGCAGGGTGACAATATACAGCCGTGACATACTCCTTTCCCAATTCGGAACCAGCCCATTGTTCCATGTCACTGTTATCTTCTATAAAAGACTATAAATCATCCTAAAAGATAACTGGAGCAGTTTAAATAGGATACTCCTTCATAACAGATTGGTATGGAATGTGAAGGAGAAAAGAGAATGATAAACTCTATGGTTTATGACCCATAAGCCACACTGCTGCCCCAAACAAGCCAGAATTACTGGTGCTGGGACTGAATCTCTCCATCTAGAGCTGAGTGCCAAGCATTAAGGCCTCCAGCAATCCCCTACTAAACCAGGGCCATGGCCCCCAATACTGCATCCACTCACTCTAATTTGCTGCCTTCCATGTGCTTTTTGCCACATTCACTTTTGGTAAAAACAAACAAACAAACCTATGAATAGAACATAGTCCCTTTGACAAAGCTCACTGGCTAGAGGCGAGAAACCTGAGTGTTAAACTGTATTTGCCATGTGACATGACGCTGAGAAACACTAAGTTCTCTGAGGTCCACTGCATCCCAGAGGCAGAGACGGCACAGGGTGTCAAGGGCAGAGTCCTGGAGGAGAAGTCCGGCTGGATGGATCTGAATGCCTTACTGTACTTCATCCTGGCCTAATATCCTGTTCATTACCATCTTCCTTGAATTTAAAGCAATGCATTGGGGGTCCTGCAATATTTGTTCCCTTCCAAGATCATCACTCACTGTCTGCTCTAAGAGCCCCTAGCTGTGGCCTCATCTAGAGCTTCTGCATGAGATGTCCTGTCCTGTCAGCTTCCAAGCCTTCATCCAACTGTTGTCTCCTTGTAGCCACTTGTCCTGGGAGGACCACATACATTATTACCTAAGCTGGGCCACTCTTAAAAGTGAAAGGGATACAGTTAATAGATGTGCCAAGACTGCCCCCAACAGACGGGTCCTATCTGGCCCCTTCCCAGAAACAACCTCTCCCCCCTCCCATTAGATGACGATCTCTCTCCTCCAGAGCTTTCTAGATGCCAGACCCCTGACTCACATTATCTTTTCTATAAGATGATCTTTTCTGTAAGATGAGCCCTTGTCTTAGACCCATGATGAGGTCATCAAGTGTTGCAAAAGTCAAAGGTTTGGGAGTTTGTCCTGTGTTTCACACACACCAACACCTTGGTTCTGTGTTTCAGAAACAGTTTCTTTAATTGTGAGGGAGGAAGAGTAACTCCACAAGACTTCACTGCAGTCAGAATTCAGATCAGGTGAGCCCACCAGGATACAGCCATGTGTGACTGACTACAAATGCCTCAAGGACAATCAAAGTGTGTCCTGAGACGATTCTCCTGAGCAGAACTGACAGCATCAGCTACACACCCGCCTGGAGGCCCTGCCCCCCAGCCTGGTTCCTCCAGATTTCAAGGCATGCCGTGGACACACTCAGCTTGACCTGGCCCCTGCACAGCTGAGGTCCTGAGGGCTTCGGAAGAGAACCAGCAACCCCGCCTACCAAGTCTTGTCCTTGTCAATCACAACTTCCTCTGCTCTCCTTCCTCTGTGTGGGCGGCCAGTGAGCATAGCCTGGGTGTGTGTGTGGGTTTGTGTGTGTGTTAAACTGCTTAGTCATGTCCAACTGTTGTTACCCCATGGACTGTAGCTGTAGCCTGGGTAGGCAGTGGAAATCCTGTAGGAACCCCCATAGCAGGCTGGGGAGAGGGCACAGTGAGAGCTGACCTTGGCCCCGCCACTTCTGCAGGAGGCTTTGGAGGATGACCAAACTCCCCATCGAATTCCTGTCTCACCTATTTACTACACAGACCCTTACAGCCAAGTTGGCTCCGTGTCTGATGCTAGGAAGATCAATAAACTCATCTGCCAAAACCAGTCTCTTGGGCTGGATGGGTCTCACAGCCCTCAGGGTGCAGGGAGCAGAGGGCTTTCTGAGGTAGCCTGGCACCACGGGTAGGAAGACAGTATTAAAGGGCCACCCTGGATGCAAAGCTGTCCCTAGAAAACTCTGCTGGCTGCAGTGCCTGGCTCTCTGAAATTCTGTTCTAGCTCTCACCCAGCAGCTTGCATTCTGTCATTCCAAGCTGGCCAGCAAGGGATTTGTTCAAGGAAAAGTTGGTTGTCGATGATGAGGAAAGATCATCAAGAAGTGATGGTCTGAAAATCCCTCAGTGGCTCTGAAACTGGGAGAAGCCAGGCTCACTCCTTCCAGAAAGAAAGAGAGGCTGAGACAGAATGGCCAGAGAAGGTCTGAAAATGGAGTCTATTCTGAGGGAGGGAGAGAGGAGTGACTTCAATTTGTCTAACTTGTGGGAAAATAAAACACAAGAGCTCTAAAAGCACAACTAGAGGCAAGTACTCTGGAGTCAGGCATGTCCTGCTGGGGGATCTCAGGGAAGTGGCTGAACTTCTTTGTGCACTGGTTTCCTGCACTTGGGCTTCCCTGGTGGCTCAGATGGTAAAAAAAAATATGCCTGTGACATGGGAGACCTGGGTTTGATCCCTAGGTTGGGAAGATCCTGTGGAGGAGGGCATGGCAATCCACTCCAGTAATCCTGCCTGGAGAATCCTCATGGACCTAGGAGCCTGGTGGGCTACAGTCCATGGGGTCACAAAGAGTCGGATACTACTGAGCAACTACGCACACACACATTCTTGCCCTGAGATGTGAATGCTAATGCAGACTTTGGAGCCATTCAGCCCTTTGCAGAAAGAGTGGAGCAAAGCAAGGGCACTAAAGATCTGCAAGTGCACTAAAGATCTGCATCCAAATCAGGATGAGGCAGCCAGGTCTCTGGGCTTCCAGCAGCTGAGTGAGTATGCACATCCATGTGCCCTCCATCCCCTGATTTTACCAAGATACTGGAGGAACAAACATAGATAAAACACAACCACCGCCGTAAGCTGGGAGGGGTGTACAAGCAGAAAAGAAGCGATAATAACTTC
Source organism: Bos javanicus (assembly GCF_032452875.1). Taxonomy (NCBI): domain Eukaryota; kingdom Metazoa; phylum Chordata; class Mammalia; order Artiodactyla; family Bovidae; genus Bos; species Bos javanicus. The sequence goes on from NC_083888.1 coordinate 29,166,740, forward strand.
CAAACAAGATAACCATGGGATGGAAATCAGTTGCTAGCAAGTCAGAGAAAGAATATGAATTCGAATTTTGACTGTTACTGAGAGCAAAAATGGAAATGCAATCCTACAGAGGCTCTCCTGTCTCATTCAAAGTAAAACCAAAAACCCAGTAGACTTGGGCAGCACCCGTTGTTATCTCTGATCCTCTCACCTGACTCAGGCCCACCAATCTGGCCCCTTCTGTTCCAAGGACAGATCTAGATGACAAGTTCCTGCCTCAGGGTAATCCAAAAAAGATACATCTTGTAAAGATAAAATCATGACACACAAATATAAAATGAACATATTTGTGTCAAAGACGTTTTTTAAGTCATTAATTAATGAGGGAAACAGCAAGCCATGAAAATCCAATTCTGACGAGCATCCAAAGGGCAGACATGGACACAGGCGACCAGGAAGGCCGATCCCATCCATTCACAGAGAAGTCAGTCCATCAGACAGAATCCATTTGCTTCTCAATGGACTGGAATCATTTCCATCACTACCAGTCCAAGAATTTGCAAAGTTGAAAAGTGGTTCAAGGACCATGGCCTCCTGACCACTAGAGCATCTGATAACCTGGGAGGTGCAGGTGACCTCACACGAAGATGCCACAGATGCCCGCTTATCTTTCTCTCCTTCACCATTTTATTTATTTTATGATGGTAATGATGTTTTGCATTTCAAAGCCTTTCACCATCTTTCCTGACAAGCCTAGGCGCCTGTTCTTTCTGCCAAGAGCATTCGTCTCCCTGATTGGCCTCCCTCTCCGGTCTCACAGCCCACATCTGGCTCCAGCATGTGTGAGGCTCCCTCCCCAATTCTTACAGCCCTCAAAACTGAGTGCATGTTCTCCCCCCTCTCTCTCCCTTTCTCTAGAGTGCAGGGAGTTTTGCCCATCTTGATGGCTGCTGTATCCTGGGATCCTAGAACAGTATATGACAACAGCATGTAAGCCTTCATTAAATATTGGTTGAGCAAAGAGACAGATGAAAAACAAACATCAACAGCAGCAGGGGTGAGAAGGGGGAGGTCTGGATGGACACAGGTTGGCAGGTTCCACTCACTTTCTAAACACTGCTTTGCCCTCTTGCCACGTCACATTATTTACAAACAGCCTCCCTCCAGATTAGGTCAGATTTGATAACAGAGGTTCTATCACAGCATTCCCCAAAGCCTCCTTCTCTAAGAACCAAAGCTGACAAGTTACCTTTGTTCACCTGGAGATTCCTGTCCCCATCAAGAGACATGATGTCCTTTTAGTAATACCTCCACCCTGACCCCCACCCCCAGACCAGCCACAGCTGCATGATGGGCCTGGGAGCACCAACTCCAGAACCCCCTTCTGGAGCCAATGGCAGCGACAGCACTGAGTCTAAGATATTCACTCTCTAAGATCCCATTCCATACATGGACTATTATACCATGATTTGACCCAGGGGAGCAACTGCCACTCACAAGGATGCAGGTCCCTGCTCATCTTTATCACCTTTGCTACCTACCTGCCTCCTCCACTTTGCCTGAGTCCCAGGATGCTTCCCCATCACTCAATCACTGCTGCCCTCCCCCCAAGAGCCAGGATGGGATCTCCAAACAGGCCAAGGTGAAAACAACTGGAATTTCAGTGGCCAGCTCACCTGTACTGAGTTGACCATGCCGACAGCCATTCTGCCCATGTCCGAGGCCCTGTTCATGCATGGGACAGGCAAGCAGAATGACATTCCTGGAAGCAGCTGTCAATCTATCACAGAAGGAAGTTGGCAGATAAGCATCCTGGACATCCCCACTGCCCATAGCAGTAGCTTTTTAAAGTATCCTGTATTGGTTTCCCTCCCTCCCCTGTCCCACTTAAGTCTCTTAAATTATGTGCACTCATATCCTCATCTTGGGCTGATGTCCAAGGGACCCTAAGACACTTAGGGAAGAGAATAAATTCTATGTCACTGGTGACTCATTGATCACAATTGCAAACCCTTGGGGGTCAGATCACACCACCCTCCCCTCCCTCCAGGCTCTGCCATCAGCCACAGGGTCAGGGGGATATGTGACAGAAAGAGGGCTGGGGCCAGAGGCCTGCAGCCTCAGAGCCAGGCAGAAGCCTGCAGATGTGCGAATGTGGTTTTGCACAGCCTATAAAAAGAAGATGGTTGATACCACACACAGTTCTAAAAATACAGAGTCAACAAAAACATCAGCAAATTACATTTATCAATGAAGATTCCATTACTGTCACAGGATTTTCTGATGAAACAGCTCAAGAACTGAGAAGTCTAGAGAGACTGAGGCAGCCACCCAGGGTCGCACAATGTAGGGGTGGCTGAGATGTTGCTGGGGTTCAGACTTTTCTCTGCAAAACAACGCTGATACCAGTTAGGCCTTTCATTCTACCCAAAAGGCACTGTAGCTTTTCCTAGGTCATGACTTAATCTGAGGGAAGCCATTCGCCACACCATGAGGACATTCAACTCATAGAGAGGCCCATGTGTATAAGAATTAAGGCTCCTAAGGGCCAACATCAACTTGCCAGCCATCTGGGTGAGTCATCTGGCTGGATACCCCAGTCAGGCTCCCTGTTGACTGCAGCCCCAGCCAATACTGGGCTGAAACTTCATGAGACCTGGAGCCAGACCACCTACTGGACCCCTCCCCAAATCCTTGAGCCGCAGCAACTGGGAGAGGTTACAAAAATTCTTCTTATTTTAAATTTTGGAGTGAGTTGTCCTGCAAAGACAGGAACTACAGCAAATACCATTTGTCCCAATTAGGACTGGTTGGGATTCCTTTACCTGATGACTGGTACTTTTTATAATTTCTGGAAAATTCCAAGCCATTATTTCTTTAAACATTGCTTTTCCCTCGTTTTCTCTATTATTTCTATCTTAGACTCCAGTTAAACACTTTAAGAACATCTCAGTCTGTTCTGCAAGTCCCAGCATTTCTCTTATTTTTCATCTTTGCGCATCTCTTTTCTACGCTCCGTATCGACAGCTCATTGTGTCTTTCAGTTCACTGTGAACCATCTGCCGTTTAACCTATTACACAGGTTTCTGGTGTGTGGCTTTCACTGAATTTTGATGCAGATTATATTCATGTAACTATAACCACCATAAAGTCAAGATACAGACACTCCCATTATCTCAGAAAGTTCCCTCATGCCCCTTTCTTCTGTCCCTCCCAGAGGTAACCATTTTATTGATTTGTATCCCCTATTCTAGAACATCAATAAATGTAATCACACAGAAGATTAAAAGCCAAAAAGGAGGGAGGAAAATGGGAACAAGCCATCCAGAATCGCTACTCACTTTGAGTAAGGTTGTGTTCAGACAAATCCTTGAACTGCAGGCCTTAACTAAAGCAGAATGAAGCAAGCAAGAAACCACTGGGTTCATCATCTAGCAGGGATGCTGCTATTAGCCCCTGTCCTCCCCTCACAGCCACCCAGCCAGCCGGTGGGCAATAAACTTGTTCACCCTCCACCAGGAGAAGAAAGCAGCCCCTCCCAGAAATGATGCAGAGACCCTATTATGCAGTGGCCCAGCCTCTTCAAAGCACAGAAAATGGATTCTATCTCAAAAACCACGTGGGGCTCACACCTTGACTACAAAATTGAGCTGGAATAGAAGGAGAAATGTTACATACATGTTGGTGATGTTTCCCCTGACGTGAATCAATGCTCCCCCTCCAAACCACAGCTCACACAGAAGGGTGGCACGTCCCCTCCTTCAGGAAATGCCCCCACCCTTGCCACATATATGTAATGAAACATCGCACAGGCTCACTGAGGAAATACATCAGTTTGAGAATCTTATACATCAGTTTGGGAATCTTTGGCTGGTGGAAAGTACTAAACTCAACATCTCTCAAAATCTCCCATAACAGAATATCAGAAGGTCAGGATCTCACTAAACTCAGGCCTGTTTTTGCCACTTCCCGTGTTCATTTCTAGACTCAGATACCTAGGCTCATATCTTCCAGGCTGCCACTGTGACTTTCCTCCTTCTTTTTTCCCTTGTTGGCTTTGGCAGCTCCAGCATCACACAGGCCGTCCCCCTGGCTTCTCCGCCTCTTGCCTGTACCCCACCCTCCTTCCATCTTGTCTGTACACACACAGTTGTGAGGTGCTTTCCAGGAGCCCATGAAGGGGGCGGGGAGCACCTGCAGGCGGTGGGGCACAGGAACCTCTTTCTAGGAGAGCATGTGACAGAGAGAGGTGTCTGGAGTCAAAGGGGAGTTCAGCTGAGGTCTGGGGGTGAGAGAAGGTGAGAGCCCCACACTGAGGGGGGCAAGGATAAATGATGGGAGTTGGGGAACATCCCTGAGCTGACCAACAGCAGATGAAAGGGGAGGCAGCGAAGTTTGGGGTGGTGGTGTCCACACATACCTGGGGCAGGAGGAGTGGCAGCAGAGAGAGCCCCCGGAGGTAACAGGGTCACCCTGCCTCTCCCTGTCCACCTGGCCCCACAGGCGCCCTGAACTGAGTGCTCCTTCGTTATTACGCATGCCTGCTTTGGTCCTTCCACTTCTCCCAGTCTTCACTCTGACCTTCCTGTGTTGTCACTGTCCCCACTCAGTCTGGACAGCTGGTCTCCACAAGGCAACCTCCCTGCCTCCCTCCCTGGTGCCCTGGAGAAGGGGACTGATTTCTCCTCCCTTCTCTGGACCCCTCTCTACTTTGCCCAACAGGACCAGGTGAAGGGCTGGTCTGAATTCCTACTCTGGGTCCCTAAGGGCCAGGCAGCCCCCACTTCATGCCTCTCCAGAACTCACCAGGCCACATGGAAAAGGCTCAGGAGGGGAAGAGGCACTTGAGGTGGTGCAGCTACAGCCCCGATTGAGCTCTGCCCACAGCGCCATCACCATCACCATCAGCTCCGGGGGTGCAACCCCACACAGAAGCTCATCTGAGCCCCAGCCACTGCCTGCTGCCAACATCTCATAGAACAGACAAGCAGCCATGCAGGCCCAGCCAGCTCCCATGGTGAGAAATAAAAGGCATAGTGTTTTTTTTTCCTTAAGCCATTAAATTCAGGGTCACGTAAGCAGTGAAAGATAACTGATGCTCTGTCTCCAGCTGGCTTCAGTAACTTTTTAACCTTCCTACCCCACACTGTGCTAATGTGGACATGCCAGCCATGTAGCCAACAGTTACTTTAGGTAAAAAGTCCCACATCTCACTTCTCAGAAGAAAATTAATGCAGGAGAGGAGGCAGTCTCTATAGACACTGTGCTGCAGGCTGGTGCAGGGCAGTCAACAGGTATACGGAAAGGAGAAGAAGAGGGGAGATGGTTATATGGAGCTCCAGGGGAAACACAAGAGGAAGAAGGAGATGGATTATTCCTGGAGGCCTGGCCCCTGGTGGCATCTGTCAGAAAGAGATGGCTGCATCTTTGTTCCTTGAAATTCAAGTATGTGTAGAATACTTGGGAACTCGTCATTAGTTAGAATGTCATGAACGCCAAACAAACATTTACTGGGGTTTAAGATCTTACAAGTAAATCATAAGAACCATCACTTAAAGCTTAATTGTTAAAAATTCTACCATACTTATTTTTGATTTCAGTTGAAAAAACTGCATTGGGAACAGTGAAAAACATTATTGGCATTTCTTTTTAAAATGTCAAACCATCTTACTTAAAGCTGAGATTCTCATCCCCGTGCCTTTGAGCACACAACTACCTTTACAGATTGTTCACTCTTTACTGAGTACCACACCAAGCGTGCTACATACATCTGCAGTTCATTCTTCCAGACTGTGAGGTTGGCACTTACCCTATTGGGTAAAGGAGGCATCTGAGACTTACAGACATAGCAAATATTATGGCTAAGATTTACACCCACTTAGTCCATCCAAACCCTTGTCCCTAACCAGTCAACGGCAATATTGCTGTTATAGACTGAACTGTCTCCCCGTGAAAGTCATAGGCTGAACCCCTAACTAATTCACACGCTCAAGTATCTCCAAGTGAAACTGCAGTTGGAAGCGGAATCTTTAATGAGGTAAAACTAAGGTAAAATGAAGTCATCAGACTGAACCCTAATCCGGCGTGACTAATGTTTTCACAAGCAAAGATGAGGACACAGACACACACACATGGGGAGAGCATGTAAGGACACAGGAGAAGATGCATCCACAAGCCCCGGAGAGAGGCCCCGGGAGAAACCAAACTGCAGACCTGAGACACCTGGGACCTCCAGCCTCCAAGAGAAAACAAATTTCTGTTCTTTAAGTCACCCAGTTAGTGGTTATTTTGTTCTGGCAGCTCTGGGCAACTAATACAGCCCCTAGAAAACAGAGGAGCCAAGGAGGAGGCATGGGAACTCATGTGCTTCTACTCAATAGGGGACTGCTTTCTCAGACCTGAGACACCTTACAGAACTCAGCTGCTGGAATTAAGTTAAGGTACTGGAGAGTGGTGGCAAATCAGCAAAGATAATCTTCTAGAGACAGGCCCAAGGATTCAAATGAAATGTGATACCAGGAAGAAAGACAGAGAATAAACAGTGGATACGAGACATAAAATCACTCAGCCTTCTGGAAGCAGTCCTCGTAGGACAAACCCATCAGCTGGTGCTGAGGGATCACTGTGCCCACAGGGAGCAGCTGATGGCAGCACTGTTTTTGTGAGTCACAAAGGTGCTGGGATTCCTTTTTTCCAAGAGGGACCAGAGACAGCAGCCGTCACTAGGAAACAGCTTTCATGAGTATTAAGACCGTTATCACATCCTGTATCTTATTGGAAAGAGAGGCTCTGGGTTCCCTTAGTTTACTATGTAGTTTAGCAAGAAATTTTAGTGCTTCAAGAAATTTAATCTGCCTGGATAGATACCTGCCTTGTGGAGTGGGCTTCCATTCCACAAATCAGATGGCCTTGGCTGACTGACAAATCCTTCCTTTCCTGACCTCAGGAGACGGACTATTAGAAGACAACGACTGCCCTTCTCCCATCAGGTACAGGCTTCCGAGTGTGGCTAGAGATGAGTCTCCTGTGCTTAGCTGCCGCGCAGTGCTCTCAGTGCACAATGGCAGTGCATTAAATGAGGACCTGAGTCCAGACAGTGGACTCCAGCCATGTATCCTGTTGACCAGCAATTTCTCTTGCTGTGACTGTAACTGCTCATTCAGAGGCAAACTTATGACCATATGCAAAAATGTCTCAGTGCCAATATGTACACAAGTACCTACAAATCTGTAATGCACAGCCCTGTGAACACAGCCATTGAGGGCAGCGTGTTGAATGCTGCAGGCCTGCGTGCTGGGACAGAATGCCAAACACGGGACAGAGCTGCTTCCCACAAAGCCTCATGAGAATCCATAATCCCAAATTATATAGATAACATACCCAGCATTTCTATAAAATATTCAAATATACTTGACTGTTAAAACACATCCAAGAATAAACTCATTTCTTTCCCTTTTGTCCACTGAGCTTACCTGTTGTAGAGGAGAATGTCTGGCTTCCAGATCTGGCCATCTGGGAAACGAACCGTCTTCACGCCTGGATACTCGGATGCATTCCACTGTAAATAGTGATCTGTCCAAGTCTGACAAACACAGACGGCAGCATTAGCAGCACTTTGCTTTCTTGCCTGCTAATATATCTTATGAGAGATTATTAGATAAGTTCAAAACCAAAAAGAGTTCCAGACACTCATTTACATAATTGAGTTGCTATCTGTAAAATATATGGAAACTGGGAATTAAATAATCCTTACTAAATGACCATGAATAGCATAAAAACCACATTTAAGATCCTGCTGTCACCATGACCATAGTCAGAGGGTGGCATTAACGTTAATTCCAGTCCACTGCATGCCCCCAAGCCCTTCTCTCCTGTAGCAGATGGATTTTTTTCCTAGCCAAATGAAAACTGTTTCGCTTTCAAAGTTTTGGTTGGACAAATAAATTCATTATTTCAGTTAGAATAAGAACTAGGTTGGAAAAATGTCGAAGACTTATTTCCATACAACAACTTCATGCAGCTGCAGGGGTACCTCTTAGAAATGTCTAAGGGCCTATATTTGGATTCGAATGATTATTCCCAGGTAGGAATACTGCTTCTGACACCACAACTCAAAAATGCAAACACGGGCATTGGTACTAAAACACTGAATCAGGACACGAGGGTACAGAGTAAGACTCAGGAAATATTTATAAGCACGTGAACATGAGTGTGTCTCTCTGAAATTGCTTCTTGAGGGGTCTTTGTAAGAGGAAGGTCCATTGCTGGAGTTCTCTGCCCCCAGACCAGGCGCCCCAGAGCTACCTGAGGTCCACTGGCTTTGTAAAGACTGCTCAGGTAGGCCCCCACCTGCACTGCTGGGCAACCAGCAGCACCCAGCCAGGACTGCAAGGCTGCCAGGTTTGGACTTATCAGCTCCTACAAGTGTGCATTATCAGAGCAGATGCCATAAAGGCCTCCATCCTGTATTCAGTCCCCCTGGAGCTACCTGCTATGAGTGCAAACTTTCTCAGATTTAAAAAGGTATGTGATCCAACACCCTAAGCTGGCCCAGGGGCAATTCCTCATAATCATTATTTCTGCAGCAAAATATGCATATTTATACTTAAATGCCTTGACTGAATATCAATTTTAGACCTGATCAGTTTGATGTAAAATCATAAAAACAAAAACAAACAAACAAAAAACCCTGTCATGTTCAGAGCTGCTGAGATTTGAGAATTGCCACCAAGGGGTTGTGGGTCTAGAGCTACTGAAACTGGCAATAGCAGTCAAAGGGCATGCCCTAGAGATGCCACCATCCTCTGGAAAGGGCAGAGAAGCATCCCAGTTAGTCAGAGAAGAGGGAATATGCAGGTAAGTATCAGCATTTCTCTACTTTCAATACTTTGGCCACCTTATGCAAAGAACTGACTCATTAAAAAAGACCCTGATGCTGGGGAAGATTGAAGGCAGGAGGAGAAGGGGACATGAGCTGGTTGAATGACATCACTAACTCGATGGACATGAGTTTGAGCAAGCTCTGGGAGTTGGTGCTGGATAGGAAAGTCTGCTGTGCTGCAGTCCATGGGGTTGCAGAGTCAGACATGACTGAGCGACTGAACTGAACTAACTGATCAGCATTTCAGAGTCATGGACCATGAGGAGGAGGATATATTGATACTTAAATTGTTGAAGTATCCCCGGTAACTCAGTGGTAAAGAATCCACCTGCAATGCAAGAGATGTGGGTTTGACCCCTGGATTGGGAAGATCCCCTAGAGAAAGAAATGGTGACCCTTGCCTGGGGAGATCTCATGGACATAGGAGCCTGGCAGGCTATAGTCCATGGGTTTGCAGAAGAGTAAGACACGAACTAAACAGCATGTTGCAGTATCACTGGGGGCATTTAGGATGGTGACCCACCTGGCCGATGTTTCTAAATCAGAAGTGTGTGGCTGGGGGAGGACAGGACAGCACAGCACCCAGAAAGAGCCCATCTCGTTCAAGTGGTTTTGCAGGAAGGCCTGGGAAACCAGCCACACTCTGTTTGCTCCAGAGGCTCCAGCTCTGCCCCCTTTGCTCAGTGTTCGCTTCTTTTCTCTCTCATGTTCTAGGCATAAGCCCTTCTATGCCCAACACCTGTGCTTTCCTGACCATGTTCTCAAATCCGGATGCTCCTCTGGGTCAGCAGCTGATTAGCACAGAGTCTGGTATTCATCTTCCCCACTACCCTGCTCAGGGCCCCAGGACTCCCAGAACTGCCCAGGAAGGTAGGTGTGGCAGATAGATGCCCATCTACTCTGCCTGCTGATAGGATGGCCACAGCAAGAGAAGCAGGGAAGAGGGAGCACTTTGTTGGTCAAACACAAACCTCTCTTAAAGGTACCAGGGCCGAGCTGCAGGGAATCTCCCTGGCAATTCCTCACCCCTCCCATCTCCCCTACCCATGCTCCTACTTAGCCACATGTGCCCCGGGATGTGTATCTCAGCCAGCCTGCTTGCTCAGTGTCTGCTATGTGTACCATGCTCATCAGAACACCGGGATGCCAGCATAACTTCCTATTTACAAGAGAAAACTCGGGCCTGGAGAAGTGATGACTTTCTTGTCGGTCACCGGGGTCAGGACTCAGAACTTATTTGACCTCAAGCTGGGTGACTCCCAGGCTCTACTGTGGTTGGTTCTTCCCGACTAATCTGTCTGCACAGGCAAATTCTGCACCCCACCAAGGTGGGCTGCTCTTGTAGGGGTCTCCCTTAGCCTAAAGCCAAGTTTGGTCCCTATCATCCTCTCAGCAGAAACAGAGGGCCACTGGGAGCTTTAGGATCAAACAGACTTTGGTTTGTACCCAAGGCTGCAGCAGAGAAGAGCTGTGTTAGCTCTAGCAGGTAAACCACCCTCTCTGAGCTGCATTTTCCTCGTATGTAGCACCTCATCAGGCACTATAAGGATGCAATGAGATAAAGTGTCGAAGCAAGTAAGTCACATGGCCTTGGGAGGCGTGTGATACATGATGACTCTGAGAGGAAAAGGAATCCTCCCTTTAACAACATCCCAGAGGACATGAGAGCTGTAACAACTGAGCTTCAGCCTAAGGTGGAGAGAGCAAAAGCCAGCTCAGTGTCAGGAGCTGGAGCAGGAACCTCAGTGCAGCATTGTCCTGGGTTTTCATGAAGATTTCCTAAGAATGGATGTGGAAAAGGGCCCATAAACAAGCAGGGGGTAGGGTTTTATCCTCCAAAGTACTCACTGCCCACTCGGATCACAGAGCCTTGAGGGCAGAGGTGCTGAGCAAAATCTGTGTATAGACAGCAGCTGGCACGGCTCCCACATGCAGGCACCTGGAAACAGGCCTGAACCTAGAAGTGCCAACCCTCCTAGAGCCAACAGGGAAGCCCATCCTTTATATTATATATTAGATTATATACAATAATACATTTTAAACAAAGATAAAGGTTTCTCTTGAGTTCCAGGAGCTGTTCAAGGACAGTACTGAATATGAGGCAGGGAATGGGAGTGTCTGAATGTGAACTCAGCTGGACAGAAGCGTGGGTCACTCGGGCCCCGTCTGCAGTTGGGGTCTCAAATGGGGGCAGTCTATGGGAATGAGCCCTTACCTGAAGGACCAAATGCTAACTCAGGATAGAGCCAAGCTGTTGGAGTCAGGAAACACCTCACACACACATGCCCTGAACATTCTTCCGTCAACTGTTCTGATCTCAGAGGAAGAGGGTGGGTCTCCTCCTTTCTTCTGTCCCAAAACTTTCTTCTCTCAGTGGATACAGGTTTTGCTTAATGGTGGGTTGCTCTTACGGCCCTAGGCAAGCCACTGACCTCTCATCTATGAGCAACATATGTAGCATTTCTATTTTGATAAAGAATGCAGAAATGAAGAAGGTAATAAGCATTTCAGAAATAAATATGGTTTAGAATCTAACATTCTATTAATGCTATTAATTCCATAATTAGAATTAGGAGGTGGAAAATAAGCAGAAGGATGGGAAATCTGAAACCAGAAGAATGGTCAAAATTTCAAAAATTCAAAATTAAAGAAGATAGCTTTATTTTTTTTTAAAGCAAGTTCTTTAAGTCTCCGAATGGCTCAAACATCTCTTTAGAAACTGAAATGGATTCTGTCAATTCTTCTCATAGATTAAATCAGATTATGTCTGACAGGACTCTCCAAATGATAAAACTATTATGCAGAAAAAATACACTAGCTGCTTCCTCCTAGGAATATAAAGAAGTAAACAGAGAGATCAAATGCTTTCTCTTCCTTCAGGTTCTCTAAATAACTATAAATTCCTACAAATCAGGGCAGGTAAGAGAAAGGAAAACACAATCAACAAACCGTATGTCAAAGAGAATTTTTTCTGCCTCTTCTCTTTGAATGTATAGAAAACCCATCATTTGTAAAAGGATATTGGCCTCAGAGTTTAAATATCTAAAAAAAAGATTACGTGGACTCAGTTTTTCAGAACAGGAATTCAGCAACATGAAATAAGGGAGAGTAACACCAACTGCTGAGAGCAGTCTCCTGGGTCCTCTGTCCCTTCCTGTCCAGGTTTCTGCCCTCCCTCCCTGGGGACTCTGGCCTTGGCCCTCTTCAGCATGGAGCCTCACTTCTCTGTCCCCATTACCCAGGCTGGGCAGGCCAGGCTGGTCACCAGTTTGGGAAACACAAAGAGCAGGAATCAACATGGTTGTCTTATAAATGGCTCTGGGGCAGCTTCCAAGGCCTGTGGGGGTGATGTCTGAGTTCCCCAGGTCCACGCTGAGGCCACAGTAGGAATACCACGGCTTTCCAGATGGAAACAGAGTAGGTAGAGGTTTTGATTAGGTAACTGTTCAGGTCTGTTCTAAATCCAAGATTCTTGTGATTCCTTAAAATTCAGCTGGGAGCTATTACTACAGCTGCTCCATGAGCTATAGGTGCCAGACAAAATGTGCCACCCAGCTTTATAAGGACATACATTACAAAGGTGCCCAGCTTGTTTTCCACAGGGTGGGCACCTGGAAAGAAACATTAATTACTGAGCTCACACCTAGAAACACTCGGGCTCCCCATCACCACATACATAGAGTCCTTGCCTTTCCTCCTCTTCCTTTGATTTCTGTACTGCCAACTCCACGGTCTACACGGCCAGCCTGCCTCCTGCCAATTCTCTAGGTAGGTACTTGGTCTTGATATCTGAACCTTCTTTAGAGTGTAAATTACACAGCCAGATTGGAAATGGTTTGCAAGTAGAAACTGGGTCTCATCCTTTTCTGGGCCCCCCAACGTATGGCCTCGCAATGCTTTTCCACAAAGCAGGTGCTTGAAAAGATTAGTTGAATAGGTACATGAGATAAAAATGTGAGTTTTAAAACAAATGAAGCTGCAGATGCTTCCGCAAGTCTTAATTAGAAATATGCTGTGCTTCAAAGAAATTTAGAGGCCTCTGCTGACATCCTCCAAAGCGAGGATGTCTATTTATGGAGCACCTGAACTCAACACAGTAAGTAATAATCCAGTTATGTTTTTTCCTGGAAACCAACATCCGTTTAAAAAAAAAATGCCAAATCACATTCATTGCTGAAGACAAATCACTTACTGAGGACTAAGAAATAGAGGCTCAGAGAAACATGATCTGACATGTCAGGAGCAAATTCAGTGTGTCTCTCCTTCCAGGAGAAAAATGCGACATCAGCTCTGTACTTTAGAGGGCATGGGAAATGGACGGTTTTATGTCAAAAAGAAAGCATTCGCATTATGCCCCAGAATTCCCAAAGCTATATGACAGTCTTGATTGCATGGGATAGGGATGGGGGCTGCAGAGATGAAGGCATTATTGGCAATTCACCGTCAGATATACTTTTAGGATTTGTGTACTGCGTTGTATGCAAATACTTTTACCTTGAAAGAAAGAAAAAGAAAGAAAAAAACCTCTGGACTCTGAGATCTCTGTGAAATATGTGGATGAAAAGACACCACTGCCCACTCTTCTACTTTTGAGCTGAATTTAAAAATAAACTAGACAAATAGAAGGTCAGATACAGGCTAAAGCAAGTATAGTAAAAGTAATCATAGAATCCAGGAGGCAAGTATATGTGTGCTCACTATAAATTCAACTTCTTGGTATAGTTGAAAATTCTCATCAAAAAAAAAATCATAATATGTAGTAACCTGGGTAGGGGTTAGTGATTTGTTCACATACAGCCTTAAAAAATCAAATGGCAACCCACTCCAGTATTCTTGCCTGGAAAATTCCATGGACAGAGGAGCCTGGCGGGCTACAGTCTATGAGGTTGCCAAGAGTAAGACACGATTGAGCACGCCTGCACACACAGCCAGATGAAGGTGAGTTTAAGTGAGAATGCAAAGGGAGAGACTGAAGACAGTTGGGGTGGGAGGGCACTACTCAGGGGAATGTTGCTGTAAAGGTGAGAGAAAACCAGGGAATCACTAGGCGGCTTCATGGGGACAGAGGGCAGTGTGCTAAGTCACTTCAGTCGTGTCCAACTCTATGTGACCCCATAGACAGCAGGGATTCTCCAGGCAAGAACACTGGAGTGGGTTGGCATTTCCTTCTCCAATGCATGAAAGTGAAAAGTGAAAGTGAAGTCGTTCAGTCGTGTCCGACCCTCAGTGACCCCATGGACTGCAGCCTACCAGGCTCCTCCATCCATGGGATTTTCCAGGCAAGAGTACTGGAGTGGGGTGCCATTGCCTTCTCCGGAGGCCAGTACGCGTACACGCTAAGTCACTTCAGTTGTGTCCGACTCTGTGCGGCCCTACAGACAGGCTTCTTGGTCCGTGGGACTCTCCAGGCAAGAATACTGGAGTGGGTTGCCATGACCTCCTCCAGGGGATCTTCCTGACCCAGGGATCAAACCCATGTCTCTTTTGTCTCTTGCATTGATGGGCAAGTTCTTTACCATTAGCGCCACCTGGGAAGCCCCAGAGGGCAGTATATTTGTATACTGAGAGTGACACAGACACTATTATGATGCTTGACGCAACAGGGGCAGTTGTGAAAGCCCTGCTCTCAGCAGGTGCCAGGAAACAGGACCACATCCATTGAGGAAGGGCTAGCTTCCATGGGAGAACAGACCCTGCGCCCTTGGCAAAAGGAGTGAAGCTGGAGTTGGAGGGTTAGGTGTGCAGGTGGGATCCATGCACTGAGGCAAGTTGCTTTAAATCCTGCAGGGAAGACCCTCAAACTCTTATTATTTTGGGCATATAATGTAAGAAGTTCAAGGAAATGAGTAATGCTGCTATCACAAACTGCCCTTCATTCTGAACTGTACATGTTACCACCTCTATTTTTAAAAGTTATACAATTGATGGTGAAATCTGTATCTATGTCTCAATTTTAGCAATAAAAACTAATTGTCTATGAATGTATTAATGAATTTAAAACAAAGCCCCATCTTTGGTATAGAGGTAGATTTCCAATTTTTTGTTTAATAATTATTAAAATTTATAATTAGTTTCACCTTGATGAATTATGTACCAATAATCACTGTAATCCTAAGTCAATCAAGAAGAAAAATTCTTAACACTTTTCTGAAGGAATAATTTTTATGTAAATATTTACATTGGAAAGAACCAAGTCAGAACCATTAATCAAAAGACTTTCAAGGATAAAATTCTGTGTGGAAAAGAAAGGTAAGAGTAGAGAGAAAAAGGGACTATGTAAAATATCCACCAGGTAAAGAAAGGCATGTTTGTATATGTTTTTTGATTACTGATAGGCATGTCAAATTATATGGAATTTAAATAGATTCAATTTAAAAGAGAGACTGACAGGTTTTCTTTTAAAATGTTTATATTTACAATTGGATGGAAGTGACATATTTTGTAGTTAATTAATCTAGATTAGAACTTCAGATGGCAAGGTTAAAAAAATCCATGAATGAAAAAATACAGCACCTTGAAATTCTGGCAGAGATCACTAGAGCAGGAAGTGTGAAGGCTTCTGGCTTGGGCATTGCTCCGCCATATTAAGACGTGCACGGCTAGAGGCAGGGGGAGCTGGGCAGGCACTCTGGAGCTCTGGGGATCGGTTATGGTACAGGCGGTGGACATTCACATGCAGACCTGCAACTTACGACTGATGTGCATGTTTCTGCTTTTGAAACTTCCCCAAGTCACCCTGTTATGAAGCAGGAGCGTGCACTGAGCCTTGCAGGGTGTAGTGCAGGACATGCAAAGGTAGGGAGGTCTCCTTCGCTGTTGGCAAACATGGAGGCCGGCAGGACAGTCCTGGATACTCTCAGGGACCTTGCCTGCAATTCCAGCTCAGGCATCTCAGGTGTAAGAGCAGGAAGCCCCATGGGCGAGGACCGCCACTGTTGCCACTTACCATTTGTAGCCAAATGTTGGTGGTCAACACCTGGTTCTTCTCATCCTTTAAAGGAAAAAATAAAAAGAGTGAAAGATATGGTTTATACAGTGTACCTAAGAGGAAATGATACCATTATTCATGCACCAGTCTGATGGTTGGGACGGCTGGTGTGTGTCAAAATTAGAATTCACCAAGCACCTCCAAATACACTCCAGCATTTCCCTGGAGTGAAGCTTTTCTATTTACACATTCATTACAGAGTTCTTACACAAGACAGAAAAGTAGAGAGAAGGAAATTAAAACCCTGCAACCCTACCACTCAGAGATGATACCTGCTAATGGTTTAACTTATTTTTACTTGCACTTTTTAAAATCACTTGTATACTTAAAAAAATGAGACTGGGTGCAAATTTCAGTCATTTAAAGTCAAGTTTATTACAAGAATGGATAGTTTTAAGCAAATTGAAATATTTTAGGCTTCCCTCCCTGGGGCGGGGCGGGGGGAAGGGAGCCCTCCCGTGACAGCTGCTGCCTCTGTGCTAACAATGCTGTGTGGGCCCCATTTCTTCCTGGGTCTGCCTACCTTTTCTTCCATCCTTCATCAACCAGGCAGCACACCAGACCCTTAACACACACAAGCAAGGTAAATCCTGTCCAGGTGAGCAAACTAAGCATCAGAAAGGTGAGCTGACTTTATGAAGGAAACATTCACACCTGGATCTGGGTCAAGAGCCCTCTTTCCACATTTCCGACCTGAGTGTGGGCTCCAGAAGGGTGCCAAGTCTGCATTCTGTCCAGGGAGCATGAGGCAGCATATCAACAGTGGCTTCGCCCTTGCACTGGGCACCCAAAGAATATGCTAGCCAACTTCAGGCCTTTCCAACTGGGATGCAATCAGCTTTTTTTTTTTTTTAAATCATGGCTGGCAAGGCCCAAAAGTGGCTAGCAAAAGCCAGGGTGGGCATGGAGAAAAATGAGCAAGTTTCTGCTGTTCAGTATCTCGTGTTCAGTTCCCACCAAAAAAGACTCCACAAACTAGCAATTTCATCCCCTCCAGGAGAAAGTGCTTATTAATGCTGAGATGCCCTGAGGCTGAGACCATGAGCTCCTTCAACAGGAACTACCTGGCCCGGTTCCCTGGTAGCATTCACAGAAACAGATCCAGTGGCAGAAAGAACACCATCTGCTGGGGCGTGGTCACAGGGCAGGGATGCAAGTGAGAAATGAATGCTGCTTCTCATTAAAATACAAATGTGTTGAACATGTAAGGAGCTGGCAGAGATTCTTGGACACATCAATGTCTCTGCCCCAGCAGATTGCCCTGGGTGCCTCTGAGAGATGACAGTGTGGGTAGGAAGGTAAATCTCGTAGAGGGGACCAGGCTGCCTGGAGAAAGACAGGGGACCAAGTCCCAGGGACCTCAGGCCAGGGGCTGTGTCCAGAAGAAGTTGCCAGTCTGGTCACAATAAAAATAGATGCCCCTTTTGCAAAATAACACCTGCCAGGGGTTTGGGTAGAAAAATCTGTGGAGCTAACCTCCCTCTGTGCAGAGTGAACAGTCCCTGACGAAGCCATGCATCTGTACTGCACGAGGGCTCCAGTTCCAGTCTGATCCCAGTGCTATTTGAAAGTGCTGATAAACTCTTTCAGGACATATGTCCCTTGCCTCGACTTAATAAGGAATTGTTGTTTTTAATAGACTTAAAATTAGCCAGTGTTCCATTCAGGTGGCTTCTTTCTCTTAATTGCATCCATGTCTTTATCTTCTGAGAGAAAGGCTTCTGTGGTTTGGGAGCTCAATTACGACCAATCTAATTAAAAGCCTTTCTTCTTTCCAACACGCCAGCTGAAACCTCATTAGAGGGAAACGGGATTTCTGTGGTGTGCGGTGGCATGGGACTGAGCAAGCGTTTCAAACTGTAATCAACGCAGAGCAGCAGCCAGCCTCCAATGGAGGGAGCAGCAATGCAGGTTGGGGGGCCTCCACGGAGACCCAGGAAAAGCCTGCAGGACCAGAAGAGAGGCTCCTGTCTGTGTTCCCAAGGTGGGCCCCCACCTCCCATCCCAGGCCACCCACTGGCTGAGACTCAGCTCTCTCAGTCTGCATGGTGACAAGGCACAGTGGCATCTCCTTCCCACCCCCATGTGAAGCATGTCCTTTCCCCTCCAAAGACTGAATGCTTGTGTCACCCCCAAATATCCTATGTTGAAACCTACCTCCCACTGGGATGGTATTGGGAGGCAGGGTCTTTGGAATGTGTTTAGGTCATGGGGGTGTGTTCACTCTCAGAACCAAGACTGTTGTCCTTATTAAAGGGACCTCAAAGAGCTCCCTCACCGCTTCTGCCATGTGAAGACCCAGCAAGGAGACAGGCATCTATGAACCAGGAAGTAGGCTCTCACCAGACATCAGAGCTGTAGGTGTCTTGATCTTGGATTCCTCAGCCTCCAGAATTGTGAGAAATAAATGTGTGTCATTAAGCCACTGAGTGGTACACTGGTTACAGCAGCCAAGCCGAAGGAAGAAAGGACCCTCACAGTCTGACCTCTGCTCAGTTCCAGAATAGCTCTCTGCCCTCCTCCAGCTGCATTGCTAAAAGAATCCAGTCTCAGGTCCTTAGGGCTGCACACAGCCCCTCCAATAAGCCATAGTCCAACCAAGTGTTCATTTATTCACCCGTGCGACAAAGTAATTGTGAAGCACTTACTGTTTCAGGCATTATGCCAGCCTGACACGCACCGCGGTGAACTGAACAGACATGGTCCCTGAGCTCACAGAATATAAAATCTGGGTGGAGGGTGGGGTAATATAATTTGACAATGACACACCTGTAATTACAAACAGTGACAAGTCATGGAGGACAGAAGAGGGCACCTTCAGAAAGGATGACAGGGAGATATAAACATTACCAGAGGGATGAAGATGGGGTCCTGAGAATGAGACGCGACTTTTACTCCCTATGACTCCTCAGCACCAAAGCCACGGCCCCTCACACCCACTGTATGCACTTTCCACCGTCTAAGACCTTGCTCCCCCTCAACTCCCGGGGGCCCTTCCTGCCGCACACCCTCCTCCTTCCTCTTTCGCAAGCCCAGGGGCTCCAAGAAGGAAGCTGCAGCCTGGGCAGACCTGTGGCCTCAGCCTACAGGCACCAGAGAGGCAGAGTGCAATTCAACCCCAGGAGGAACCTTCCTGCCAGGGGTCCAGCTGCATCAGAAGGGACTTAGCTCTACTTTCTGTTTCTTTCCACAAGGATAACAAGTTATATGAACATCATTTCATGTAAAATATAAATCTATGTTACATAGAAAAAGAGACACCTGGCCACCAGTTTCCAGTTGTGAGTACAGAAGATGGCCACCCTCCTGGTCCACCCTGGGCTGGCCTCCGAACGCACAGCCAGGTAACCAGGACCTGCAAGGTCTGCACAGCAAGGTCCCCTCCCACCCAGTGCCCCGTCACACCTTCCCAGCCTTGTCCTCACCACCCACAGCCCTGCCTCCTATGGAGTCGGGAGCGAAGCTTCTCCTCTCTTACCTCGTCCTCCTCCACTGACACGGAAGCTACCAGCCTCCCGTGCTGCACTCGCATTTGTCTGAAATCAGGAATGGGCAAATGAAGCTGAACTCGGTGGTCATGCCCCACACAGGCTGCAATCACACGGGTCCAACACTGGGACTCCTGGTGGGGGGAGGGGTCAGAAGGGGGTTTCCAAACCCTGACCCTAGACCCAGGCGATTTGAAAAGCAGGCAGGTGCAACCCCCTGGGGCTGTATATTGTCACCCTCCTTATTTAACTTATATGCAGAGTACATCATGCGAAATGTTGGCCTGGATGAAGCTCAAGCTGAAATCAAGATTGCCAGGAAAAATATCAATAAACTCAAATATGCAGATGACACCACCCTTACGGCAGAAAGCAAAGCGGAACTAAAGAGCCTCTTGATGAAGGTGAAAGATGAGAGTGAAAAAGCAGGCTTAAAACTCAACGTTCAAAAAACAAAGATCATGGCATCCGGCCCCATCACTTCATGGCAAATAGATGGGGAAACAATGACAGACTTTTTTTTCTTGGGCTCCAGAATCACTGCAGATGGCGACTGCAGCCATGAAATTAAAAGACCCTTGCTCCTTGGTAGAAAAGGTATGATCAACCTCAGTTCAGTTCAGTCGCTCAGTCGTGTCCGACTCTTTGCAACCCCATGGACCGCAGCACACCAGATTTCCCTGTCCGTCACCAACTCCCAGAGTTTACTCAAACTCATGTCCATTGAGTCGGTGATGCCATCCAATCATGTCATCCTCTGTTATCCCTTTCTCCTCCTGCCTTCAGTGTTTCCCAGCATCAGGGTCTTTTCAAATGAGTCAGTTCTTCACATCAGGTGGCCAAAGTATTGGAGTTTCAGCTTCAGCATCAGTCCTTCCAATAAATATTCAGGATTGATTTCCTTTAGAATGGACTGGTTGGATCTCCTTGCAGTCCAAGGGACTCTCAAGAGTCTTCTCCAACACCACAGTTCAAAAGTATCAATTCTTTGGCGCTCAGCTTTCTTTATAGTCCAACTCTCACATCCATACATGACTACTGGAAAAACCACAGCTTTGACTAGATGGACCTTTGTAGGCAAAGTAATGTCTCTGCTTTTTAATATGCTGTCTAGGTTGGTTATAACTTTTCTTCTAAGGAGCAAGCATCTTTTAATTTCATGGCTACAGTCCTCATCTGTAGTGATTTTGGAGTCCCCCAAAATAAAGTCTGACCAACAGAGACAGCATATTAAAAAGCAGAGACATTACTTTGCCAACAAAGATCCATCTAGTCAAAGCTATGGGTTTTTCATATGTGGGAGTTGGACCATAAAGAAGGCTGAGCACCAAAGAATTGATGCCTTTGAACTGTGGTATTGGAGAAGATTCTTGAGAGTCTCTTGGACTGCAAGGAGATCAAACAGAGGATAAAATGGTTGGATGGCATCACCGACTCAATGGACCTGAGTTTGAGCAAATTCCAGGAGATGGTGAAGGACAGGGAATCCTGGCGTGCTGCAGTCCACGGGGTTGCAAAGAATCGGACACGACTGAGTGACTGAAGAACAACAATGACCTTCTGGGAGCAAAGAGCACAGGATCTGGGCACGGTTTCCAGGGACTCCAGATCCTCAGCAACCATCTGTCCATCATGGTCCTGACCCAACAAGGCTGGCTTGCACAGAGGGCAGAGCCCACACTGGCTGTTGAGAAACCTCCTGGGCTCCAATCAGCTCCTCTCATTAAGCATTCACAGTCCACGATTTCAGTGTTCACTCCTGGGAAATGGAGAGACAGCAGCTGCCCCCACAACCTCCCGGTGGGGGAGGGACGAGGGCAGTGTCACACAGGCTGTGACATGTGACTCAACTCCAGTGCATCCCATGTGGTGGCTCTCACTCTCTTACACACACACACACACACACAGCTCCCCCACAAGACCCATGCTCCTTCCTGACCCTGGGATCTCACAGGAGGACACAGGACCCCTGGCTGCCATGGAACCACAAAGATCAGTACACAAAGCACTCCCCAAACCAACCTCTCCTTTGCTTTTCAGTCTGAGTACTTCAGAATAGTATTTAGTCTCAAAAAAGAAGGAAACCCTGCTCTTTCCAACAGTGTGATGAACCTGGAGGACATGATGTTAAATGAAAGAAACCAGACACAGAAAGACAGACTGCATGATTCCACTTGTATAAGGAATCTAAAATAATCTAACCCATAGAAGCATGGAGCAGAATGGTGGCTGCCAGAGACTGGACCTGGGGGAGAGGGAATAGGTCTCTGTCCAAGGGTGCAAAGTTGCAGTCTGTAAGATGAACAAGCCACAGAGACCCCCAGTGAGGCACAGAGTCTATAACTAATAATGCTGTAAGGTAGTCTTAAACATTTGCTAAGAGGGTAGACCGTATGTTAGGTATTCTTATCACAGAAATAATAATTCTAACAATAAATTTAAAAAGACAGTAGGAAGAAACTTTGGGAGGCGATGGCTATGTTTATGTCATAGATTGTGGTGAGAGTTTCACGGGTGTATGCTTATCTGTAAACACATCAAATTGTATGCATTAAGTACGTACAGCTTTTGGTATGTCAATCATACCTCAATAAAGGGATTTTTAAAGTATACTTTGTGCTTTTTAAAAATCAATCTCTTGGAATAATCACATGGCTGCTTTAGAGGACGACCACTCTGATGATGTCTCATGTGCCATCCTGCACTCCTACAGCAATTATTCTTCAGGAAGTTACAGGCTGACATTATTCAACTTTATTTTGAAGAGCTTCCAACACTTTCTCTTTGCTTTTGTGTAGATGCTGAGGAAAAAAACAGGTAACAATAGATCTGTGTCTCAATTCTTGTTTGCAGAGAAAGTTGCTGGATAACATAAATCCTTATTTTTGTAGTCCTCTGTAGTTTATAAAAAGGGTTACTTCTCTTATCTAATTTAATCTTTACACCAGCCATGTTTTTGTCCTGTTTTTAACAGAAAAATAAATTGAGAGGCTGTGATTTTCCCTGAGTCAGCAAGATAACAGGTTGAGAAAAGATTCATATCCAGAATAAGAAATAAATGCCTACATATCAGTAAGAAAAAGGCACGCAATCAGAAAATTCTGTCCAAAAGAAAGAAAGGGCAAAAGACGAACAAGCCCATGATTTTCATCACAGAGGATACTAGTAAATGTCATCTGCAAAGAACATAGCTAAACTCGAGTCCACGGTCTTCTGAATGTCATACACACACACACTTTTTTTTTGAAACTCATTACAATCTTAGGAAATAGACAAAGTCAGTGCTATTATTATTCTCATCTAATAATGGGAACTAGAGGAAGAGTTCCCAAATTTAACTAAATACATCACTGTTTTGTTTGAGTGTTTTGCAGTGAGCCTGTATCACCTTTATAATCAAGAGGGAGGGATATAATAAAGATACCAACTGTGAAACCAAACGAGCCCATGGCCCCAGGTCTCACAGCTCATGCAGAAGCTGAGACCCAGTCCCTTACCTTTTTAGCTCAACACCTGTGTTTCAGCCACCAGGCAACTCTGCTCCCAATGTTCTTCCTAACAAGAAACACTTTGGTGATGGTCACAGTAAATGGTTCCCTTTGATTTCTGTACATCACAGAAGTTTTCAAAGTATAGACTGGGAACCTCTGAGTTTCTAAGATACTTTCAGAGGATTAGTGAAGCCACAATTTTTCACAACCATCAGAAGTGACTAGCTTGTTTCACCCTCACTTCCTCATGAGCCGTTAGCAGAGCTCTGCAGAGCCACGTGACATACAATGCAGCAGACTGACTGCAGAGGCAGACCAGAAAATCCAGTCTTCTGTAAAGCTGGGCCTTCAGGAGATTTGCAAAATATGAAACAACGCCACCCTTCTCACTAAATGTGTTTTGCTTGAGAATATAGTTATTTTTCTTAAAATATTAGTTATGATTACAAGGTACAGGTTTATGATAATTTTAAATAGATTCATGGACTTGAAAATGTTTTCTTAGGTTTTATTTCAAACATGGCAATAAATATGGATAGATGTAACACATGTTAAAAAAAAAATGGGAAGGGAGAGAATTTGCAATAACTTTTATGAAAGTAGAGGGGTCCTGAAGCTCAGAAGTTTGAAAGTCACTGGTGCAGGCTTGGTGTTCTTAATACATCCTGGTTTTTGAATCCAGGGGCCTAGCCCCATCTCAGTGCTCATTTGCAGGTTGCCCAAGATCTGTATCTTGGGGTACAGTGTGAAAGGCCCGCCCTAGCCTTCCCAGGGAGGGATGAGGGATTCAGGGGTGCACTTTTAACTAGGACTGAAAGACATTCTTTCTGCTACTATTAGAGGAACAGCCTCCCAGTCTCCCCCAAAGGACTCAAATTTAGACGAATGAAGCCTAAGATATGGAGAAGGAGAGCAGAACCAGAAAAGAAGCTCTATCCTGAGTCAGCAAAACTGGAAAGTGAGGAAAGGGTGGAGGGGCTTGGGGAGATTATGGATCCAGGGGAGAGAAGGAGGAGAGAGGCAGTGGCCACTAGTTCCAGGTCTGGCCACTAGAACACTTGTGTGGAACTTTCAGGAAGGGAAGGAAAGGAGATGATATATATAAAGAAGGCAGGAGCCAGAAGTGAAAGCAGTAATGTTTTCTTTTTGTTGTTATTATTTGACATATATAATATTTCCACAAGCAATGTAGATTAATTGGCTTAATAAATTAAGAAAAAGTAAAAATCACATAAAAGGAAAGAATAATACAGAAAAAAGTTTATACCATTATACTACAGAAAATTAAAAATTATGAGTAAACATACCCTAGTAAGGCTTGGGCAAGATAAAAAAAAAATTGGAATGACAGATTCGCAAATATAGTCTGGAAGTGAATGAATCAATGAATACACAAATAATTTAAAATAGCAAAGCAAGAAAGAAAAGGCAAACAGATGAACACAAAAAATACAAAGTATAATCTGGAAAAAAGCCTAATTAAGACAAGTATGCTTCTTGTGAGTTCTTTCTACTATATAACTCAATAAAACCTTGGATCAAATTAAACATGACTTCAAAGATGAGACTATAAAAGACCTGAATGAAATAAAAGGGAGACTGAAGAGCTAAACAAATAAGCTTAGAGCAAAAACAACACAGTTACATGGCTAATAAATTAGAACCAGGAAGGAACAAAATAGACCCAGCTGAAAATTGAGTTAATGGCATGAAGGCAAGGCATGAGATAACCACAGTGTGTGCAGAGGAGAAACACAGAGATTAATTAGCAAAGAGGACACAGAGGTACCAAAAGGAAGATACAACTTGAGCTGAAAAGGAGAACATGCATGTGGGAAGCAGGAAGTGTATCGGGACCATACACAGGAGATGTAGTTCTGGTTCTAGCAAAACAGCCGAATCCATGACCTGAACATTGTCCGGCTACCAAACACCTAGAGATGCTGGAGGAAATTACAGAAATATTTTCTTAAATGTAAATGGAAACACAAAAGGAGAGAAATCTTCAAAACCAAAAAATCCAAGAGGGAACCGAAAATGACAGTTAGTGCATATGCTGGTGTAGGGACAGTGGTGGCCAGTTATATTCAGAGCTTGAACAAAGCCTCCGTGGGGCTGAATGCTAAACCCCCACTCCATAGGTGAGGGGAGCTAAGCCCATACCCATCCAGCCAGCCATGATACCCAAGGATCTTTAAGAGCCCACTGCCAGAAGGAAACACAGGCAAGTCCGTCTCAGTCTGGGCTGACAGTGGAGGAAAAAAGGCAGCACTTAGGGCTTCCCTGGTAGCTCAGCTGGCAAAGAATCCATCTGCAATGCAGGAGACCCTGGTTTGACTCCTAGGTTGGGAAGATCCCCTGAAGAAGGGAACAGCTACCCACTCCAGTTTTCTGACCTTGAGAATTCCAAGGACTAGTCTATGGAGTTGCAAAGAGTCTGGCATGACTGAGCAACTTTCACTTTCATTTTTAAATAATTCCTCAGAAAGTTTAGGTCTTCTTTCAGATGGAGAATTCAAATATTAACAATTCACAATGCCTGGGGACTCTGCAAATTAAGAAAGTAGCATAAAAGCTATTCCATAGCAGTAAAACTTGAGGTACCAGACAAAAGCAGAGAGAATAAACAACTAAACAACAACAACAAAAAAAGGCAAAAAAAAAATTGTTTAGAATCACAACCATGATTATGTCCTCCTGATGCAAAATATAAAATATGTAAGTGAAAAATCTCCCATGACCAAGAGACAGAAAACCAAGTCAGCAGGAACAAATCCCCCAAAATTCAGACCAGAGAAATATCAGAGGGAAAATACTGAATACACATGTTTTAAAATGATTAAATATATAAAGATATCAAAAGTGCACGAGAAAAATAAGATGCTCAGGGATAAAACAAGACAAAACAAAAGCATAAGTTTTGCAAAGTGAAAAATGTAGTCACTGAAATAAACACTCAAAGGATAAGTTACAGACTAAAAAAACCTGAAACAATAATTAGTAAAATGAAGACAGACCTGAACAGATGGCCTAAAATACAGGATGACATGAATGCTTAAAAGACATGAAAGATAAAATGAAAATATCTAATACACATCTAAAAAAGCTTTAGAAAGAGAAAATTTAGAGAGATAATGACTGAGAAATTACCAAATTTATTACACTAACTCTCAGTTTAAAAATTTTGACAAGTCCCTCAAGAAGATAAGTATGACTCAAAAACTAATCAAGGTTTAATTTTTTTCAGCTCCTATATGTAAAGAGCTTAGAATTAATTACTGCCACACTTATAGCTTTCCTGGTAGCTCGGACGGTAAAGAATATGCCTGCAGTGCAGGAGATCCGGGTTCAATCCCTGGGTTGGAAAGATGCCCTGGAGAAGGAAATGGAAACCCACTCCAGTATTCTTGCCTGGAAAATTTCATGCACCGAGGAGCCTGGTGGGCTACAGTCCAGGGGGTTGCAAAGGGTCAGACACGACTAGGCAACTAACACTTTCACATAACAACAAACAACACTGAACATACTGAAAATCAATGACCTTAGCTGGACCCATGAGAGATCGATACTGCAGGGTAAAGTGCCACACAGAAATCTGGAAACAGGCGAATTCAGAGAGTCACAGCCAAGATCTGCTTAGTTGGAGCAGATGCCATTAGAGCCATAAACTTGCACCAATGCCCACATGGTCATTTCAATGAGTCTGCTGAGGACGAACTTGAGTGAAAATAGGAAACTCCAGGGTCTCACAATCACATGGACACCTACGCTTTCATGAATTTTATCTCCATGATTCCCATTAAGTTCTCATGGTAAATACCCAAGAAAGATCCCCTATAACTCTGGCATGAGGAAGGAAGAGTAACTCTTGGAAAATAGGCCACCCAGAGCCTTCACCATAGCAAAGGCCATTCTCCAAGCTTTCCAGCACTTGATCCTCATCATTCTTCCCACACCAGCACTCTGTAGCCTTTCTGTTTCACTGGGGCAGGGTGGGGGGTGGTAGGTACCTCATATAAGCTATAATAAGACAGAAACACTTGCGAAGACCGCAGGCCAGGAGCACAGGCCCATGAGCACAGGCCCACTGAAAGACTGAGGTTTAATCCTAACACCACAGAATCTACAGAACACTTCCCTTCTCCCACATCTTTCCACCACACTAACCCTCCAGAAGGAGGACAGTGGGTTCAGGACAGCCCTGAAAGAGCTGCAGATCACCTCTGAGTAGGGGTACTAAGCAAAGATCAAAGTCAAGAGGGGAGACAAAAATAGACAATAGAAGAATCTGAAGCCTCTGGCACCAAAAGCTACAGCAAACATTACAGCCCAACTACTAGTCAAACATAAATTCTCAAATGGTAGGTGTATTTATTTTAATTTCTATTATTTTATAGCTGGTTTGTGACAGAATAGCTATAAGGCAACTAAAAATAAGAAAAAAGTTTGAAGAAACAAAGCAAGAATCAGAAAGACTCTGATATGACACAGATGTTAAAATTATCAGACATGAAATTTAAAATAATATGATCACTGTGTTAAACGGCTCTAAAGGAGAAATAAACAACAAGGAAGAACAGATGGGTAGTGTCAGCAAGAATATGGAAATTCTAAGGAAGAATCTAAAGGAAATACCAGGAATTTTTAAAAAAATAACAAAAATAAAGAATGCCTATATGAAATTTGAATATATTTTGTCAAAAATGTACAAAATTCTATTCAATGTAAATATTTTTAAATTAAAGAAAGAAAGAAAGTCTTTGATGGGCTCATGAGTTGATTGGACAGAGCCACGGAAATAATTAACAGGCTTGAAAATATGGCATAAAAACTTCTAAAACTGAGGGACTTCCCTGGTGGTCCAGTGGTTAAGAATGCCAACACAAGAGATGTGGGTTTGATCCCTGAGTCAGGAAGATCCCCTGGAGGAGAGCATGGCAACCCACTTAAGTGTTCTTTCCTGGAGAATCCCACGGACAGAGGAGCTTGGCGTGCTGCAGTCCACAGGGTCACACAGAGTGGGACATGACTGAAGCGACTTGGCACGCATGCATGAGCTCACATTTGGCGATGAAGCTTTTGAATACAACTGCAAAGGGATGATGATCCATGTAAAAAATAAAGCTCTAGGCTGGATTTTATTAAACTTGCTCTGTGAAAGACACTTACCAGAATGAAAAGACAAACTACAGATTGGGAGACAGTTTGGCAAAATACATCTCTGATAAAAAACTTGAATCTGAAATACAGAAGAAAAAGTCAACAATAAGAAAACAAACAACCTTACTAAAAAGTAGGCAAAAGATGTGAACAGACACTTAAAGAGGATATACAGATGGCTAACGAGCATACAGAAAGATTCTCAACATGCCATTAAGGAATTATAAATTAATAAACTAAATGGGAAAAGAATTTGAAAAAGAATAGATACATGTACATGTATAACTGAATCACTCTGCCATACACCTGAAACTAACACAACATTGTTAATCACCTATATTTAAACATAAGATAAAAACTTCAAATAAAAGCAACAACAAGAAGTGGTGAGATACTACCACACGTCTCTCAGAATGCCTAAAATCTAAAAAACTGCCAATACCAATTGCTAGGAGGGTGTGGAGCAGCAAGAACGCTGCTTTACTGCTGGTGGAAATGCAGACAGCACAGTCAATCTGGAAGACAATTAGATTGTTTCTTACAAACTGAACCTGGTGTCACCAGACTATCCAACAACTGCACTCCTAGATATTTACCCAGTGATTTCAAAACTGATATCCACACAAAAACCTTCATGTGAATGTTTATGGCAGCTTTATTCATAAACGTCCGAACTTGGAAGAACCAAGAAGCCCTAAAGTAGCCGAACAGATTAAACTGTGGTACCTTCGTACAGTGAATTACTATTCAGGGATAAAATTAAATGAGCTATCAACCCATGAAAGATACAGATAAATCTTTAACTATATATTGCTAAGTGAAAGAAGCCAGGCTGAAAAGGGTACATACTCTATGATTACAATTATAACACATTCTTAAAAAGGCAAAACTAGGGCTGCAAAACACATCATCACTTGTGTGCGTGTGAGGTTATATGGATGAATAGATGGAGCACAGGGGATTTTTAGAGCAGGGAAACAATTTTGTATGATACTGCAATAGTGAACACAAGACATAAAGCATTTGCGAAAACCCATATAACTTTACAGCACAAAAAATAAACCTTAATGTATACAAATTTGAAAGTAAATCATTTAGGAAGTCAGAGGTTCCAAGATGGAATGCAAAAACGTGAGAAACTGATGTAAACATATTACAAAGCTAAAAACCTCCCTGACAGAGTTGGAGTCAGATTAAAAAATTAGTGTATCACTGACACCACCTCATCTATGGTTTTACTATCAGGTGTATTCTTGGCAGAAGAATAAATCTATTCAGAAGAAAAGAAAGTGATGCAAAAATTTGACTCATTGTAGTTGAAACTCTGAAAATACTTAAAGATAAATATAAACTCTTTATAGATTATTTCTGACTGTTGAGTTTATAGAGAAAAACAATTTTATTGTTTATCCTCCAACTAAAGATTTATTCTAGTTTCATACTGTATCAAATCTAAGATGCCATTAAATTGTAAGACATCTATTTTTTAAAGTTAAAATATGAAAAAATGCACACTTTAAAATTGATAAGACCATGGTGCAGACTTCATAGATAATGAAAGATAAAGAAGATTTGTGGTCAGTAGAGACTTCTAATGATCCATCTTAATGTCATTCACTTTAATGTTTGCAAAACAAATTGGGGTACAGACAGTCTAAATAGCGGTTTCTCCCAGAATTAACATTGAGATTTTTATAAATTATCTGAAAAATATAAAAATGTCTAAGTTTCCGGAAATTCTTAGAAGTCATTTAAACAGAGAAGATTCATAGGCATCACCTATAGGAACGTGTTGTAAACTACAAGAATGAGAGAGAAAGGAATGATCTTCATAGTAGTGATATCAGGACATTAAGGACTTCAATTTAGGGAAAAAAAAGTCAAGAGTCACTGTCAACATTTCTTGGATTCACATTATCCATCACACCTTAATCAAGAAGGATGTGAGGAACACAACAGGACATTTCCTCTTCAAATACTTCAACAGAAACACAAAGAAAAGAAAAAGACACGCATTTAAAGCAATCAAAGATATATTAATAATAAAGAAAAGGCAGGATGGTGGGATTCCCGAGGGAAGACAAGTCAGCGCCCCTGCGCCCCTTCAGTGGTGCTGAACGCAAGCAGCCTGAGGAGTGTCTCACAGTAGCTGACCCAGAGTATCTTCCTCTCTAAGCTCATTCTGGAATCTAATACCCACTCCAGAGACTCCCTTTATTAACAGTCTACTCTCTGCAATGCAGATACATGAGGGAGAGGCAGAAGCACGAGGGTTATTGGCCAACATTCATTTTCCACACATCCGACCACGACCCATGGAAGATGCTCTGCCCACGGTCATTTGTGGCTGTTCTCATGCTACCCAGGCAGTGTTAACTCCAAACCTAGGAACACAGTGGCAGAGAAAACTACATTTAAAGCCCTTGTGAACCTGGCCAGGGTCATCTTGGAAACCTGTGGGCTAAGAGCACTGTCCAGATAAAAGTGTCACTGAAAGTGGGGTCTAGCCGTTCGCTGCTTAAAAGCCAATAAAGGGGCAAAGCTGGTAAGAAGAAAGTTCTGCTTTATTTTGGAGGCTGGAAACGGGTGGCATTAGGGGAGTGAACTCCTGTCCACAGGCCAACTCCCCCCACTGATAATCAGTGGGCAAGAGCTTTCATAGACAGAGGGGGAGGCATACAGAAACAGCACAAATCAGCTCTGATAGTCATCTTGAAATTAGTCATAAGGTGGTCTGATCAGCGTCATCTTGATTGTTTTAAGTACAGTTAATCTTTAGTTCCAGGGTTGGTCTGTTGCCACTTCTTTGAGGCCAGTTCTAGGAACTATGGTAGCTTATGTCATGGCTATATCTGGTCCTCATGTAGTTAACTTCTTTGACCTGGTGGGGGTTTCATTATCTATAAAACCTTTCAAAGGACACAGCTCAGCGTATTACCCATAATCCTTGAGGAGAAATGAAAAGTCCTCAAGATTGCTTGATGACTAAACTATTATTGTTTTGTCCTGTTGGACTGTTTTCCATTGCTTCTGCATTTTCTCACTTCTCTGATTAAACTAATTCTTTGGCTAAAGTTTTTACACAGACAAAGGGAAGGCTGAGGACATGGGGGGAAGGCCCATAGGGTTATGCTCCATTTCAGAAGCACTATGATGCTCTCTCTCAGATTCCTAGTTCACACAGTTATCACAAGGGCTCTAAGAGGTCTTGGAGAACCTGATTAAGCCTGTGCTTCCCAAACGGGTTTACAGAATCCTGTTGTTTTTGTGTGTGTGTGTGAAATCTATAAATAATAAGTCCCCTATGGATCTTCAGGCTTTATTCCTTCTCTTACAGAGTTGTAGAAAACTACTAAGTGACTGATGCCCAGAAATAATTTGTCAATCCATTCTATCTAATCACCACAGAGCCTGAACAGTCAGAAAGGAAAATTTGACACTTCTTCCTTCCCCAGTCCCAAAGTCCATTTCCTGTCTAAGTCAGAACATATTCAGATTCTTATTTTATAGGAAAAAATGAAAAGCTAAATAACCCAAACCCAGACTACTCACAGACCTATTTGTTTCCTCTGCGAAGTACAGTGAAGTGACTCGGACCATAAAGCACACGACACCAATTACAAAGAAAAATGTTCCTATCACAGAATCAGGAAGGGAATTACTTCAGAACTTTTTCATAATTCAGGTGATTAAATAGCTTGGATAAAGTTCCAAAGTAATTTCTTCTTTCATAAATGACCTTTGGTTAAGTGTGAGACCCTTAATATGTCAGGGAAATTTACTT
This sequence comes from Bos javanicus, assembly GCF_032452875.1. Taxonomy (NCBI): domain Eukaryota; kingdom Metazoa; phylum Chordata; class Mammalia; order Artiodactyla; family Bovidae; genus Bos; species Bos javanicus. The sequence continues at coordinate 29,198,511 of NC_083888.1, forward strand.
CATTATAAACTCTGGGGCAGGAAAAAAGTGCTCATGTAAGGGTTCCTGAGTTTATATCTGTACAACAGACACAGCTGAATTTCTATCCCACAACCCCCAACCTCTTCACATCAGGTATCAATGATCATAGTTCTCACTTGTAGATCAAAACCAATCTGCACCTACTTTTATATTCATTATCATCCAGAACCACCACCAGTCTCTGTTCAGTGTAAAGCAGTAATGCATTTGCCCTAATCTGATTCCATAGATACATTATTCCGGAGGCTTAGGTTATGAAATGCCTAAAGAACTTTGGACAGAGAGGTTCATAACACTGTACAGGAGATGGTGATCAAAACCAACCCCAAGAAAAAGAAATTCAAAAAGGCAAAATGGTTGTCTGAGGAGGCCTTACAAATAGCTGAGAAAAGAAGAGAAGTGAAAGGCAAGGAGAAAAGAAAAGATATACCCATCTGAATGCAGAGTTCTAAAGAACAGCAAGGAGAGATAAGAAAGGCTTCACTTAAGTGAACAATGCAAAGAAACGGAGGAAAATAATAGAATGAGAAAGATTAAGAGATCTCTTCAAGAAAATTAGAGATACCAATGGAACATTTCATGAAAAGTTGGGCACAATGAAGGACAGAAACAACAGTATGGACCTAACAAAAAAGAAGATATTAAGAAGAGGTGGCAAGAATACACAGAACTGTACAAAAAAAGTCTTAATGACCTGGATAACCATGATAGTGTTCACTCACCTAGAGCCAGACATCCTGGAGTGTGAAGTCAAGTGAGCCTTAGGAAGCATCACTACAAACAAAGCTAGTAGAGGTGATGTAATTCCAGCTGAGCTATTTCAAATTCTAAATGATGATGCTGTTAAATGCTGCACTCAATACACCAACAAATTTGGACAACACAGCAGTGGCCATAGGACTGGAAAAAGTCAGTTTTCATTCCAATCCCAGAGAAAGGCAATGCCAAAGAATGCTCAACTGCCACACAACTGCATTCATTTCACATGCTAACAAAGTAATGCTGAAAATCCTTCAAGCTAGGCTTCAATGATACGTGAACCGAGAACTTCCAGATGTGCAAGATGGATTTAGAAAAGGCAGAGGAACCAGAGATCAAATTGCCAAATCTGTTGGATCATAGAAAAAGCAAGAGAATTCCAGGAAAACATCTACTTCTGCCTCATTGCGGAGAAGGCAATGTCACCTCACTCCAGTACTCTTGCCTGGAAAATCCCACGGACAGAGGAGACTGGTAGGCTGCAGTCCATGGGGTGGCTACGACTCAGACACTACTGAGTGGCTTTACTTTCACTTTTCACTTTCATGCATTGGAGGAGGAAATGGCAACCCACTCCAGTATTCTTGCCTGAGGAATCCCATGGACGGGGAGCCTGGTGGGCTGCCGTCTATGGGGTCGCACAGAGTTGGACACGACTGAAGCGACTTAGTAGCAGCAGCAGCTGCTTCATTGACAATGCTAAAGCCCTTGACTGTGTGGATCATAACAAACTGTAAAATTCTTAAACAGATGGGCATACCAGGCCACCTTACCTGCCCCCTGAGAAACCTGTATGCAGGTCAAGAAGCAACAGTTAGAACCTTATATGGAACAACTGACTGGTTCCAAATTGGGAAAGAGGTTTGTCAAGGCTGTACACTTTTACCCTGCTTATTTAACTTCTATGCAGAGTATATCATGCAAAATGCTAGGCTAGATGAATCACAAGCTGGAATCAAGACTGTGAGACAAGTATCAATAACCTCAGATATGCAGCTGACACCACCCTAGTGGCAGAAAGTGAAGAGGAACTAAAGAGCCTCTTGATGAAGGTGGAAGAGGAGAGTGAAAAAGAGGGCTTAAAACTCAACATTCAAAAAACAAAGATCAGGGCATCTGGTACCATCACTTCATGGCAAATAGATGGGGAAAAAGTGGAAAAAGTGACAGACTCTCTTGGGCTCCAAAATCACTGCAGCCATGAAATTAAAAGACGCTTGCTCCTTGAAAGAAAACCTATGACAAACCTAGACAGTGTATTAAAAAGCAGAGACATCACTTTGCCAACCAAGTCCGTATAATCAAAGCTATGGTTTTTCCAGTAGTCATGTATGGATGTGAGAGCTGGACCATAAAGAAGGCTAGGTGCCAAAGAACTGATGCTTTTGAACTGAGGTGCTGGGGAAGATTCTTGAGAGTCCCTTGGACTGCAAGGAGGTCAAATAAATCAATCCTAAAGGAAATCAATCCTGAATATTCACTGGAAAGACTGAGGCTGAAGCTGAAGCTCCAACACTTTGGTCACCTGATGTCAAGAGCTGACTCATTAGAAAAGACCCCGATGCTGGGAAAGATTAAAGGCAGGAGGAGAAGGGGATGACAGAGGATGAGATGGCTGGATGGCATCACCGACTTGACAGATATGAGTTTGATCAAGCTCCAGGAGTTAGTGAGGGACAGGGAAGCATGGCGTGCTGCAGTCCATGGGGTCGCAAAGATCCGGACATGACTGAGCAACTGAACTGAACTGAACCTCTGCTGAGCAGTCTCATGCCCTGGATCTCACCTACCCTTCTGCCCTTAGGAGAGTTTCCCAAGATCCCATCTGAGCTTCTTCACCAGGAGTTTGAGGTCATTCCCCTCTGCATCAGAAAGGCACTGGGAAAGTATTTTAAGATAGTAAAGAACATACCTTCTCTCCTGGGTCTTGTAAACTGAATACAACACTAGTAAGAATGAAAATCTTGTCCAATAAATGGATGGATAAAGAGAATAGGACTAATATTATAAAAAATTATGAATAGAAAGCACTGCTTTGGCCAGAAATAGTCAAATGAGGATCCTCAAAATATCCAACGGGAAAACAAGACAGAATGGCATTCAATACGTTTGTTTTCTCTCATCTCATTGGGTTAATTTTAACATCACAATCATAAATAATGCACGGAATTGCCAACTGCTGCTACATTCCCACTTTTGGTTTCTTCCTCCTCTGCGTGTGGGCTCATGGACTTTTCACCACAGATAGTAGAAAATGATGCTGAGAAAGCAAAAGAAATGGTTCCCACAACTGTGGATCATTTCCTTAAATCTGTATCATACAAAGGTGTGTGTATAGTAAGCCAAGTCATCTGTTAAGTATTTTAAAACAAAAAGCCTCAGAGCTAATGAGGGTTTAGTGAAATAAGCATTTTCTAACACTATGAGTCAATGTATAAATTAATACATACTTTCTTCATAGCAAATTTTAAGTTACTTTAGGTCAAAAAGCTTTAAAAATATATTAACTTTTGGGGCTAAATTCTATATCTAAGAAATGATCCTAAAGAAATAATCAGACATTGGAATAAACATCAAGGTTTAAAAATGTTATAGTGCCAACACTATTATAAAGAGCTATTTGACAAATAATAAGCTGTGGCATATCCAAGAAAGGAAACGTTATGTAATTATTAAAATATTTTCAAAAGAATATAGTCATGTGAATAACACAATAAAATATTAAGTGGGAGAAAAGCATCCCATAAAATTGTACTTACAGTATTATTTAACTGTTAAGTGATAGTTGCTCAGTTGTGTCCGATTCTTTGCAACCCCATGAAGCCTGCCAGGCTCCTCTGTCCATGGAATTCTCCAGACAAGAATACTGGAGTAGGTTGCCATTTCCTCCTCTAAGTTAATTGTTTTAAGAGTTGTTTAAATTCTGTTCTGTGATGTCATTATCTCTCATCTCCAGTCATGAATATGGTCTGACTGATTATTTCAACACTCAACCTCTCTGTGTAAATTTTCTCTTATAGTCAACCCACTTTACTAAGAAAAACAGGTAGAATGTAATAGTGACCTTAAGATACACATTACTATATGAGTTATGATTTTAAATACATCTTGATTTCATTTTGTTTCAATACTATATATTTGTATTTATTATAGAATTTTTAAATGATCATTTCAAGAGCAATAAGAATGTATGGGTTCCAGACAGACAGAGTAGACACAATTTTCCCTATCCCTATCACTAAATACAATGGAAAACAACTAAACCCCTTAGATAGTATACATAAATCAAATATAAGAAGACTCTAAAACGTGCAAAGGAAACTTCAGGAATCAAGAGACAACACTGCAGTGAACTTTCTGGATTTTCTTTTTTATCTCTATGTTCCAGACTTAGAAACAAAGAAGCTGGCCACCCAGAAAGACATCAGGCGCAAACAACAAAAAAATGCCAACGAAAGCCTGCTATCTCTAATCAAAAAGCCAGGAAATAAGCATCCTAGCAAAATTCAGTTTTATGTAACAGACACTTTACCCAGACACCATGGAAAAAAAGATGGCCCCATGATTAATCAGGTCCACAAACACCAGACATGTACCATCTTCAGACTATAACAAGACACCCTAACACTCCCACCAGGGTTAGGTCAGAGAAGGCCAGTTTGGGAGCAGTGACTTTCGTTTAATAAGCCATGTCCAATCACACTTTGAAGACCATGTGGGGAGCCTGGACTTCTATCCTCACCTGGCAGTAAAGAGACAGCAATCATCCTCTCCCCCTCCCCCATCTCCCTTCCTCTTCATTGGACTGATGTCACAAAACGTATGACAGAGAGTAAGGATTTTAACCCCTGCCCAGCAGTCTTGAGGACGCACACACACACACACTGCTAGTGAAGGCCATGTGGAGAACAGTAACGAGCTTCAAGACGGTAGGATGGTAGCAGGAGACTCAGCAGGCGGGGAGAAGGAATCCCACCGTGACCCAGATCGTCGTCCCTCCTCCCCCATGTGAACAGAAGGTAAGCAGGGAACTCTACACTCAAATGAAAGTAACAAAGCTTTCCCCTCCTTCTTCTACAAGAGTGGTATCTGAGAGCCAGCTAACCACAAAGTTCAAATAAGACTTAGAGTCTCATAACAAAATAAACGGTTTAGGATTGAAAACCACTCACCAGACAGAGAGATGGGAAGATGAATCTAAAAAGACAAACTGAATCTAAAAGACAATCAGCAGATGTCAACAAGATGACCATCAAGAGACATTACAATTATGTGATAAAGATTTTAAAGTAGACATCAAGAAGCACTTCAAAGAGCAATTGCAAACATGATAGAAATAAATGAAAAAATAAAAAGTCCCTGCAGAGAAATAGAAGATATAAAGGAGACTCAAATAGAAATCTTGGAACTGAAGAACAAAATAATTTAAATAAAAACTTAATTGAGGTGCCTAATAGCAGAATGGTGAAAGAATGAGTGAAATGGAAGACACAGATTACACAATTTGATAAACAGAAAACAAAAATGGGAAAAAAAAAGTGAACAGAGCCCAGGGACCTATGGGACTTTATTATTAGATAATAAATCTGTAATTATAGACATGGATGAAAAAGATGAAATTTAAAAAGTGCATGAAGATGGCTGACACGTCCCAAATTTGATGAGACACAATCTATAGATTCAAGAAATGGTGGTGGTGGTGGTGGTGGTGGTGGTGGTCAGTCACTCAGTCATGTCAAACTCTTTGCCACCCCCATGGACTGCAGTACACCAGGCTTCCCTGTCTTTCACTATCTTATGGAGTTTGCTCAAACTCATGTCCACTGAGTTGATGATGCCATTCAACCATCTGTCATCCCACTGTCATCCTGCCCTCAATTTTTCCCAACATCAGGGTCTTTTCCAGGCTTTTGCATTAGGTAGCCAAAGTACTAGAGCTTCAGCATCAGTCCTTCAAATGAAAGGTCAGGGTTGATTTCCTTTAGTATTGACTAGTATCTCCTTGCTGTCCAAAGGATTCTGAAGAGTCGTCCCCAGCACTACAGTTTGAAATCATCAATTCTTCAGTGCTCAGTCTTCTTTATGGTTCAACTCTCACATCCATACATGACTACTGGAAAAACCATGGCTTTGACTATATGTACCTTTGTCAGCAAAGTGATGTCTCTGCTTTTTAACATGCTATCTAGGTTTGTCTTAGGTTTTCATCCAAGGAGCAAGCATATTTTAATTTCATGACTGCAGTCACTGTCTGCAGTCATTTTGGAACCCCGAAAAAGAAAATCACTGTTTTCATTGTTTCCCCATCTATTTGCCATGAAGGGATGAGATCTGATGCCATGATCTCAGTTTTTTGAATGTTGAGTTTTAGGCCTGCTTTTTCATTCTCTTCTTTCACCCTCATGAAGAGGCTGTTTAGTTCCTCTTCACTTTCTGTCATTAGTGTGGTATTATCTGCATATATGAGGTTGTTGATATTCTCCTGGCAATCTTGATTCCAGCTTGCGATTCATCTAGCCCAGCATTTCGCATGATATACTCTGCATATAAGTTAAATAAGCAGGGTAACAATATACAGCCTTGACAATACTCCTTTCCCAAGTTTGAACCAGCCCACTGTTTCATCTCCAGTTCTAACCGTTGCTTCTTGACTTGCATACAGGTTTCTCAGGAGGCAGGCAAGTTACTCTGGTAAGTTACTCTTAAAGGATTTTCCACAGTTTGTTATGATCCACACAGTCAAAGGCTTTAACATAGTCAATGAAGCAGATGTTTTTCTGAAATTCTCTTGCTTTTTCTATGATCCAATGGATGTTGGTTCTCTGGTTCCTCTGCCTTTCCTAAATCCAGCTTGTACCTCTGGAAGTTCTCAGTTCACATACTTCTGAAGCCTAGCTTGAAGGATTTTGAGCATTACCTTGCTAGCATGTGAAAAGAGAGCAAATACCAAACAAGATAAACCTAAAGAAATCCCTACCAAGATACAATCAAACTTCCAGAAGTTAAAAGACAGTGAAAAAAAATCTTAAGAACAGCAAGAGAAAAATATTACCTTATCTATAGGGTAAAAGCAATTGAAATGACAGTTGTTTGCCTTGGAATTTAAAGGGAAACTCTCATAGAGAGATGTATGTCAGTCAGACCATTTTTCTTACCCCATTATGTCAGTATCTGTCTTTCAAGTGGAATGTTTAACTATTTAACTTCAATATAATTTCTGATAAAAATAGGATATGTCTTATGTGGCTCCCTCCACCTTATCCCATTTTTTATTGCATTATGATGTGTTAAATCAAAAACACACTTTTGTCTAGAGTACTATTTTAAGCTCCTTGTTATTTCATTTACCATATATTATAATTAACTTATTTTAATAATTAACTTGTTACAATATTGATAATTAACTTATTACAATCCTTTTTTGATTGATATGAATGTAAATAAATATTAAAAACTCTGCTCCTCTGTAGTTCTGCTTCCTCTGGTGAAGCACACACAAACTTTCTATGCAATGTGCATATCAACACATACTTATAATTATTGCTTCACAGGGTTGCCTTTCAAATGAAAGGGGAAGAAAAAAAGTGATAAATAAAACATATATTGGGTTGGCCAAAAAGTTCCTTTGATTTTTTTTAATAAAAATAAACATTTTTTTTTCATTTTCACCAAGAACTTTATTGAATTTGTATTCACTGTTTTTTTCCATCACCATCTGCCATTTTCATAATTCCATCTTCTGAAAACTTTTATCTTTTTGAGCAAAGACCTGTTTGAGGTACCTTTTACAATCTCCCAAAGAATTGAAATATTTTTCATTAAAAGAATTTTTTAAAAACTGAAATAAATGAATATTCAAAGGTACAATGTTTGGCGAATACAGCAGATGAATCAGAATTTCCTAGCCAAGCTCTAACAGTTTCTGCCTGGTCATCAAAGAAACATGAGGTCTCACGTTATTCTGATGGAAGATTATGCACATTCGGTTGACTAATTCTGGATGCATTTTATTAAACACTGCTTAATTGCTGGAATTGTTAATTTTTCCGGAAGGAACTCATAATAGAGGACACGTTTCCAAACTCATCATATACACATCACCTTCTCTGGATGAAGACTGGCCCTTGGTGTAGATGGTGGTGGTTCATTTCACTTGGCCAACCATCTCTTCTGTTCCACAGTATTGTACAGTATTCACTTTTCATCACTCGTCACAATTTGTTTTATAAATAGAACATTTTTGTTATATTTCAGTAGAGAATCACAGGTGGAAATACATTCAAGAAGGCTTCTTTTCTGCTAATTTATGTGGAACTCCAACATCAAATCAATTAACATAACCAAGCTGGTGCAAATTATTTTCAATGCTTGATTTCATATAAACGTTGATGGTTCTCAATTTGATCACTATTAACTTCAACTGGTCTATCCAACCATGGAGCATTGTCCAGCGAGAAATCTCTAGCACAAAGCTTCACAAACTGCTTTTGATACATTTGATCACAGTATATTCTCCATACACTGCACAATTTTTTTTTTTTTTTGCAATTCAGTTGCATTACCTTCCTTGAAATAATAAAGCACAATATGCCAAAAATGTTGCTTTTTTTCTCCCGTCTACAATATCAAAATGACTACTCAAAAATTCACCAATTTTATACATTTTTAAAGCACACTGATATGACAGTTGTCACAATACAATCTAACAAAATTGTTTTAAATGAAATGAAAGACAAGTAAGTGTTATGAGAGCTATCTTATGGAAGAAAACCAAATTAATCTTTTGGTTAACCCAGTATTTATACTGTCTTTTATATTTACCTAGTTAGTTATCTTACTGTTCCTCTTTATTTATTATGCATGTGGATACAAGTTACTGTCTACTGGCTTTTCAACTAAAGGATTCCCTTTTATTATTTCCTGTAGGATAAGTTTACTAGCAAGAATTACCTCAGCTTTTTGTTTTTATTTTTTAACATCAGTTTTAGATTCATGGCAAAATTGAGGGGAAGGACTAGAGATTTCACTACCCCCACACATGCACAGCTTCTCTCATTACTGACAACCCCTCCCCCACCAAAGTGATAGAATTCTTACAACTGATGAACCTACGGAGACATATCGTTACCAACCAGAGTCCATAGTTTACATTATTGTCCACTCTTGGTGCTGTATACTCCATGAGCTTGGACAAACCTATAATGACACATATCTAGCATTTAAGTATCATTTAGAGTAGTTTGACTGTCTTCAAAATTCTCTGTGTTCTGCCTATTCATCATTCCCTTCCCTAGCCCTTCGGTAACCACTGATCTTACTATCCCCACGGTTTGCCTTTTCCAGAATGTCATATGGTTGGAATCATTCAATATGAAGCCTTTTAGGAATCCCTGTGCAACCAGGTAGGACATGGGGGAAGAGGGGCTAAGGAGAAGTGGAGGTGGGAGGGGCCAGTGCCCCTTAGGGGCAGCTAGGGGAGGAAAGGGGTTCCCATGCCCGGACAGGCACACTCACCTCAAGGGAATCAGTGAGGACAGGAAGGGACCCTTGGGGGTTTTGGCATATCACAAGGGAACACGGCTAGTATTTCCCCCACACACTTGGCCCCTGAGAGGCCTACTAGGGTCGTGGGCCTGCTCCTCCACCCCCCAAGGCATTTTCCACCCAGGTGGGCCCACGGGCATGAGAGAGGGTTAGGAAGTGCAGAGCCAGATAGGGAGGGACTTTCAGGGGTTGGAGGATCAGGGGGAGTGCAGTTAGCATTTCTCCCACCCAGCCAAACACCAGTGAGCTTGCTAGGGCTCCTGATCCTCTGTGCTCTGAGGCAGGCACTCTGGGGCCCCTCCAGGCCAGGCTGAGCCTATCCTCTACCCCCCATACCCCTAGGGCCTTTGCCAGATGCAGAGGGTGTGTCCTGAGCAAACCCCACCTCTACTTAAGCCCTGCCCCTAGGGCCTTTCCTGGCTGCTTGGGTCCTGAGCCTAGACCCTGCCCCAGTCTAAACTGCACCTCTGCCTGAGCTCCCTCCCCCGCCCAGTCAAGGCTTTTTCCAGATTTATTCTGTTTTTTGCTATTGGGGTTCCATTTTAGCCTCTGATGGTTGTTTCATTTTTTTTCCCCCAAATATATCATTAGTTCTCTAAATTTATTTTACTTCTTATTCTTTGTTATTGTTCTCCATTTTGGTCTCTTTTCTTGTTTTTGTCATATAGCTTGCAGATCTTGGATCATGAGCCAAAGGCTGGGTCTGAGCTCCTGTGGTAGCATCATGTAGTCCAAATGGCTGGACTAACAGATGACCTCAGACCCCTGGGCATATTAATCAGAGTGAAGTCTCCTGAGGTTCTACATCTCAATACCAAGACCCAGCTTCACCCAACTGCCTTGTAAACTTCAGTGCTGGAAATGTCTGGCCAAATAACCAGTAAGACAGGAACACACCTCCACCCATCAAAAACTTGTATTGTGCATACTCATTCCTGCCACCTTATGGACTGGAGCCTGCCAGGTAAACTCTGTTCACAGAATTTCCTAGGGAAGAATACTGGAGTGAGTTGCCAGTTCCTCCTCCAGGGGATCCTCCCAAGCCAGGGATTGAACCCGTGTCTCTTGTGGCTCCTGCATGGGCAGGCAGGTTCTCTACCACTAGCACTACCTGGGGAGCAAAATAATACAGTACAGATGAAGAAGCAAGGTAAAAACCTACAGCACGAAATAAACGCAGAGGAAATAGGGAACCTACCTCAAAAAGAATTTAGAGTAATGATACTAAAGATGATCCAAAATCTTAGAACAGAGGCATGAATCGAAAAAATATAAGTAATGTTTAACAGGGACCCAGAAGAACTAAAGAACAAACAAACACAGATGAACAACACAATAAATGAAATGAAAAATATGCTACAAGGAATCAATAGCAGAATAACTGAGGCAGAAGAACAAGTAAGTGAGCTGAAAAATGGAATGGTGGAAGTTATTGCCAAGGAGCAGAATAAGAAAAAAAAAAAAAGAATTAAAGACAGTTTCAGAGAACTGAGAAAACAGTAAATGTACTATTTACAATTGCCAGGACACGGAAAAAACCTAAATGTTCAATGATAGATGAATGGATAAAGAAGAGGAGGTACATATACACAATGGACTATTACTCAGACACCAAAAAAAATGACATAGGGTTATTTGTAGAGATGTAGATGTACCTAGAGTCTCTGTATATACAGAGTGAAGTCAGAAAAGCAAATATCGTATATTAACCCATATATGTAGAAACTAGAAAAATGGTATGCTGTTGCTAAGTTGCTTCAGTTGTGTCCGACTCTGTGCGATCCCATAGACAGCAGCCCACCAGGCTCCCCCATCCCTGGGATTCTCCAGGCAAGAACACTGGAGTAGGTTGCCATTTCCTTCTCTAATGCATGAAAGTGAAAAGTGAAAGTGAAGTTGCTCAGTCGTGTCTGACTCTTAGCGACCCCATGGACTGCAGCCTACCAGGCTCCTCGGTCCATGGGATTTTCCAGGCAAGAGTACTTAAGTGGGGTGCCATTGCCTTCTCCAATGCATGAAAGTGAAAAGTGAATGATGGTATAGATGAACCTATTTCCGAGGCAGGAATAGAGACCCTGACACAGAGAACAGACACGTGGACACAGATAAGTAAAGGGAGGATGGATGGATTGGGAGATTGCAATTGACATATATACGTTACCATGTGTGAAACAGATAGCTAGTGGGAATCTGCTGTAAAGCACAGGAAGTTCAGCCCAGTGCTCTGTGGTGACCTAGAGGGATGGAATGGGGGGCAGGGGTCGAAGAGTGGGGGCGATGTATATATGCATATAGCTGATTCACTTCATTGTACTGCAGAAACTAACAATATTGTAAAGCAATTATATTCCAATAAAAATAAGTAAATAAATAAACTAAGGCAAACTAAAAAAATTAAATAATCATGAAACTTAAAAACAAAAACATGATTTGGACACAAGCATACATCCTCTTCTTCCCAAAATTAAAAATAAGTGCAATAAGTAATGTGTTAAGGAATAAATTCAATCTTACCAAAATAAACATGAAAGGAGACAACACAGACAATAACTTGATCTGAATAGTAAATGGATGAGAAATGATGACTGACAGGGTCCTCCAAATACAGATCCAAGTCCACACGGAGGAGGCTGAGACGGAGCCCAGGAGAGCTCACAAGTGGGAAGGAGCAGGTAACCATGAAAGCACAAGTGTAGAGGAGGTTAAAACGGGAGGACTGGCATCAAGTGTTTATAAGAATCACTTAGATGCCCCAACATACTCATATGCAGGACTGGCAGCTGCTTCTCCCTGCCCTGGCGGTATATGAGAATCTTACTCTCTGGAGAAGACAGACCAGAAGGATTCTGTAGGCCAGACTCTGGCAGAGCTACAATGGAAGTGATTCGCTACAAACAGACGTAGGTTTAAGAACAACGGACTCCTCCAGCCCTTATCCCCTCTCAGCTCTCAGAACGCTGATTGCCTGGCTCAGGCTGCCTAGATGAGAGACAAGAAAACTTTTCTCTGGCCAAACTCATCTGCCTGAGAGAAAAGATCTAATCATACTAACACCTCCAAAATAATACCTTCTGAGCCAGACTGTGCTGTAGTGAAGCCTCCACCACCAATCTCTCTGAGACTCTCATACACTCACACAGACTCATTACTCACACAAAGTCACACAGCATTATAAAAAAGCTTCTAATATAAAAAACAGGGTCAAAAATATAAGCAAGTAATAAAGGAGCTTTGAAGAAATGGACAATACCAGGAGCTGATAAAAATATCCAAAACTTCAAAAAAAAAAAAAATTTCAGAAATCTAAGAGAAGCTATTGCATCAATGTAAAAAGAGATAAGTTTATCAGGATGCAGTTGCTATCAACAAGGAACAATCAGAGTGCAAGACAGTTCTTGGAAACTGGAACACTGAAAGATAGAAAAAGAAACAACAAAATTCAGAGGGAAATTTTTTTTGCTGTTGCAGATACCACAATCCATCAAGTAGAAGGGAAAAAATAAAGCCACGTAAGACCTGGCTCACAGATTTCAAAACAAACTTTTGGTTACCAAAGGGGAATGCTGAGTGGGGAGATGGCTTGATTGGGAGTCTGGAAGGAACATATACACACTATGCTATGCTATGCTAAGTCACTTCAGTCGTGTCCGACTCTGTGTGACCCCATAGACGGTAGCACCAGGCTCCCCCGTCCCTGGGATTCTCCAGGCAAGAACACTGGAGTGGGTTGCCATTTCCTTCTCCAATGCATGAAAGTGAAAAGTGAAAGTGAAGTCGCTCAGTCGTGTCCGACTCTTAGCGACCCCATGGACTGTAGCCTACCAGGCTCCTCCGTCCATGGGATTTTCCAGGCAAGAGTACTGGAGTGGGGTGCCATTGCCTTCTCCGCATATACACACTACTATACATAAAACAGATAATCAATAAGGACTTACTATAAAGCACACAGAACTCTACTCAATATTCTGTAATAACCTATATGGGAAAAGAATCTGAAAAAGAGTAAATATACTTTTGTGTATAACTGAATCACTTTGCTAATACAAAGCTTTAGCAGTGTTAATCACCTGAAACTAACACAATACTGTAAATTCAAACTTTTTTTTTTTAAAAGCTAGAAACCACATTCTTCTACGCTCCCTTTCTCAGACCACTACTGATGGGCACCACACACCAAAATGAGAACATAAATCTAGAAAGGAGACAATATAGGACCCTGAAAAGGACATAACTAGAAAATAGCAACAGGAATTCTCTACTTGAGTTGTGGTATATTAAAGTACAAAATACATATTTTTTTCCCTTTGTCCCAGGTTCCTGACATGACACACGCTTCAAAAATGCTTGGAATTTTCTGATAGGAATGTCTTCATTATGCTAAAAAAGTAACTGGTGGCATGGGTTACCCTGAATAGCTTCAGGATGGGTGCCAGTCAGGAGAAAAACCCTGGGGGAGGTTAGAGGGCTGGAACTTTTGGCTTAACCTTCAGGGAGGTGAGGGAGTGCTGGAGATGGAGCTCAATAATGTTGCCAATAATCCAATCAATTCTAGCCACAAAAGGGGATTTCAATAAAAACTCTAGACGGTGAAGCTTGGGATCTGAATTCTCAAGTTTTTTTTTTTTTCTTTTAAAGTTTCGGAAGTTTTCAGCTGCTCCCTGTATTGTCTGTTTCTTCAAATCCCTTTATTCCCTGCTTATATTTTTAGCTCTGTTTTTATGTTAGCTCTTAGGAGAGCTTCCTGACTGGAAGGGTGGTGCAGTATACCAGGAGAGGAACACAGCACAGCTCCTGGGCTCTGGACCTTCTTCCACCCTGCCCTATGTACTCTTCATCTGGACCTTCTTCCACCTTGCCCTGTGTACTCTTCATCTGGACCTTCTTCCACCCTGCCCTATGTACTCTTCATCTGGCTGCTGATTTGTACCCTTTTTAACAAAATGATCCTTGTCAGTATAGCAACTTCCTGAGTTGTGTGAGTTGTTTCAGTGAATTATCCATCCTGGGGTTTGAAGAGGCCCCAAATTTGCAGCCAACCAGATAGACATGCAGACAGCCTGAAGACCCTGTTTTGAGTCTGAAGCAAGAGCACCCTGTTGGGAATCGTGCCTTCATCTCGGAGGGTTTGATGCCAACACAGAGTAGGTCAGGTCAGAATTGAATTGAATTGTAGGACACTCAGTCAGTGTCAGAGATTTGTTGTCAGAACCCGACAGTGAAGGAAAATTCCAGTTCAACAGTTGCTAATTTAGTTACAAGCAGCAAGACAAATATTTCTGAGCACGCACCTCTAAAAACATGGACCATAAAAACCACATGTTTCTGAACATAAGGACATTGATTTATACTTCTTCTGGAAAGTTTGGGGAGGAAACGATGGTTACATGAAAAATTCAACAACTACAGAAAGACAATAAATAGTGTTAACGCTGAGGAAAAATAAATAGTTATACTAGAAAATAAATTTAATCATAGCCACAATGATTGGCTCATGCAAATTGTGATTTCATAATGATTTTAATACATACATTGCATATTAATTTAACCAAAAATTATGATATAATTTCACCGGGACGATAAGGGAAGAAAAAAAGAAGTGTATTATCTGGAGGCAGGGCGTGAAGAAACAACTAATTCCTCATCTTCAGTACGGAAAACTCCTTAGATATTGACCATAACTCTAAACCAAAAAGCAATAGTTACTATAAGCATTTTATTTAGAGATACAAAGCACATTTAGAGACAATGCAAATCTCAAAGAAACATCCAGAGCTGAAATTAGACGCTTCTGGGAAATGTAAACTGAGGCAGGGGTATAAATAAGCATTTAACCTATGTGCAAGAACCGTATTAACAAAACACATTTTTACAAAATGTTATCATCATCCACAATGGCACTATGATGTTATCACAGTAAGCAGCATTATATTTTAAGCGGCAGAATCCGAGGTGCGGCAGTGTTCCCAAGCTCACACGATTATGGAGGGTTGGATCCAGTTTGAAATTGTTATGATCCCCAATCTTGTGTTTCTCTCTCGAGCTTCCTAGTATCAACCTGTCAATCAGTAAAAGGGTTTTGATATCACAGGAATAAAAAAGATTAATTCTGATTGGCAGGGATTGGGGAATCTCTTTATAGAAAGTATCCTTTGGACTAGGCTTTGAGACATCTCAGGCTGTTCCCTGCAGGCAGGGAAAGTACCTGGACCATATGCCTGCCTCCTCTACTACTACTACCTGGCTTCCTGTCTGGGCTTGGGGAAGCATGGAGCTGCTGCAGTCTACCGACCACATGATCCTGATGCGTGTGTCTGATGAGCTCCTGACAGTCTGTAAACCATCTACACTCTCTCAGGACCTAGTGGCCCCACTATTACAGCTCCTACGAACTGCACCAATGTTGGTATGCAATCAACAGAATATGATGAATAACAGAACATCTGACAGGGCTGCTGCAAGTACTGTATTTGCTATCACACTCACCACAGAGCCAGGCACTGGTACTGGATCTTACAACCCACGGAGGACTCAGAGTCTGAGGCCCTCAGTGCCCCTCAGGATGCCCAGCTCTGCCCATCACTTCTTGACGGGTGTGCTACATCCTCCCCCTGGACTCTGATTCAATACTTTCATGCCTCCATGAAGCCACCCTCCCTCCCAGGCGAGCTGCAGATGGCTTTGCATGATGACTTTGCATTGTCAGGGTTCTCTAGAAAAAAGGAACCAATAGGATGAATATATATATATGTGTGTATGTGTGTGTGTGTGTGGGGGGGTGTGTGTAAGAAGGAAAAAAATGGGGCAGGAGGGGTGCCACATGGCTCATAGGATCTTGTTTCCTGACCAGGGATTAAATCCAGGCCATGGCAGTGAAAGTGTTGAATTCTAACCACTGGACCACCAGGGAATTTCAAAAAAAATTTTAATAAGGATTGGCTCAGACATTTTTGTAAGACTTTGCTCACACAGAACTGGCAGCATAGTCCTATAATCCACCATCTGGAAAGCCAGGAGAGCTGATGGTGTGACTCAGTCCAAGTCCAAAGGCCAATGGTGTCAGTGTCCCCCAGGACTGTGAAGCTGGAAGGCCCATGAACCATGAGCTCTGATGTGACAGGGCAGGAGAAGATGAGCAAATCAGCCCTCGCTCTGCCTTTTTGTTCTATCAGGACCTAAGTAAGTTGCATGAGGCCCACCTGCTTGGATAAAGGTGATCTTTACTCAATTCACATGTTAATCTCTTCCATGATCTCAGCCACAGTCAGCTCCTGGTCTTGTTTTTGCTGACCCCATCTTTGGCTGCAAAGAATAAAATCAATCTGATTTCGGGGCTGACCATCTAGTGATGTCCATGTGTAGAGTCTTCTCCTGTGTTGTTGGAAGAGGGTGTTTGCTATGACCAGTGCATTCTCTTGGCAGAACTCTGTTAGCCTTTGCTCTGCTTCACTCTATACTCCAAGGCCAAATTTGCCTCTTGACTTCCTACTTTTGCATTACAGTCCCCTATAATGAAAAGGACATCTTTTTGGGGTGTTAGTTCTAGAAGGTCTTATAGATCTTCATAGAACCATTCAGCTTCTTCAGCATTACTGGTCAGGGCATAGACTTGGATTACTATGATACTGAATGGTTGGAAACCAACAGAGCATTCGGTTGTTTTTGAGGCTGCATCCAAGTACTGCATTTCGGACTTTTTTGTTGACTATGGTGGCTACTCCATTTCTTCTAAGTGATTCTGGCCCACAGTAGTAGATATAATGGTCACTAGAGTTAAATGCACCCATTCCAGTCCATTTTAGTTCACTGATTCCTAAAATGTCAACGTTCACTCTTGCCATCTCCTGTTTGATCACTTCCAATTTGCCCTGATTCATGGACCTAACATTCCAGGTTCCTATGCAATATTGCTCTTTACAGCATCGGACCTTGCTTCCATCACCAGTCACATCCACAACTGGGTGTTGTTTTTGCTTTGGCTCTGTCTCTTCATTCTTTCTGGAGTTATTTCTCCACTGATCTCCAGTAGCAATATTGGGCACCTACCAACCTGGGGAGTTCATCTTTCAGTGTTTTATCCTTTTGCCTTTTCATACTGTTCTTGGGGTTCTCAAGGCAGGAATACTGAAGTGGTTTGCCATTCATTCCCTTCTCCAGTTGATCATATTTTGTCAGAACTCTCCACCATGACCCGTCCATCTTGGGTGGCCCTACGTGGCATGGCTCATAGTTTCATTGAGTTAGACAAGGCTGTGGTCCATTGTGATTAGATTGGTTAGTTTTCTGTGATTGTGGTTTTCAGTCTGTCTGCCCTCTGCTGGAGAAGGATTAGAAGGTTATGAAAGCTTCTTGATGGGATAGACTGACTGAGGGGGATACTGGATCTTGTTCTGATGAGCAGGGTAAATATTTAATCCAATTTTCTGTTGATGAGTGAAGCTGTGTTCCCTCCCTGCCATTTACCTGGGCCAAACTATGGTGGAGGTAATGAAGATACTGGTGACCTCCCTCAAAAGATTCCACGCATGTACTGCTACAGTCCATGCCCCCAACCCTGCATCAGGCCACCAGTGACCCACGCCTTCACGGGAGACTCCTGGACACCCACAGGCAAGTCTGGGACAGTCTCCTGTGGGGTCACTGCTTTTTTTTTTTTTTTTTAATTAAAATTAAATTCCTTTATTTCTCATGTGTTCCCCATCCTGAACCCTGGGGTCACTGCTTTTTTCTCCTGGGTCCTGGTGCACAAGGTTCTACTGTGCCCTCCAAGAGTCTATTTCCCAGTCCTGTGTAAGTTCTGGCAGCTCTATGGTGGGGTTAATGGTGACCTCCAACAAGAGGACTTATGCCATAAGTCCTCAGTGGACTTATGGACTCAATGGACATGAGTTTGAGTAAACTCTGGGAGTTGGTGATGGACAGGGAGGCCTGGCGTGCTGCAGTTCATGGGGTTGCAAAGAGTCGGACATGACTGACTGAACTGAACTGAATCTCTTCCAGAAACTCCCTCAGAGACAAACCCAGATTTAGTGATTTATCAGCTATCCAGGCAACCCCTGAGCCCAGGAAAGTGACACACAGAATTAAGCATACCAGTGTTCCTGTTACGGCAAGATCCAATGCTGTGTCATCCTTAACATCTCCTGCTAGAGTTATTCCCAGTCTACTATTTCTACATCTGTCTATCTAGCTATTTTTGCCCTTCCAAGTACTTAAAGTCTTTCTCATGAATGTGGCATACTGCTGGAACTTTTTAAAGTGAACCTGGGGCACTGTTTTTAAGTAGGTGTGTCTACCCCTCTCACAGCTAAAAGAAATGCAAAAAGGCAAAACTGTGCCCAAAGATTGGCACAATAAAGGACAGAAATGGTATGGACCTAACAGAAGCAGAAGATACTAAGAAGAGGTTGCAAGAATACCCAGAAGAACTATACAAAAAAGATCTTCACGACCCAGATAACCCCGATGGTGTGATCACTCACCTAGAGCCAGACACCCTGGAATGCTAAGTCAAGTGGGCCTTAGGAAGCATCACTAGGAACAAAGCTAGTGGAGGTGATGGAATTCCAGTTCAGTCAGTTCAGTAGCTCAGTCATATCCAACTCTTTGCAACTGTTTGGACTGCAGCAAGCCAGGCCTCCTTGTCCATCATCAACTCCTGGAGTTTACTCAAACTCAGGTCCGTTGAGTTGGTGATGCCATCCAACCACCTCATCCTCTGTTGTCCCCTTCTCCTCATGCCTTCAATCTTTCCTAGCATCAGGATCTTTTCCAATGAGTCACTTCTTCAAAGATCAAAATATTGGAGTTTCAGCTTCAGCATCAGTCTTTCCAATGAATATTCAACACTGATTTCCTTTAGGATGGACTGGTTGGATCTCTTTAGGTATGACCTAAATCAAATCCCTCATGATTCTACAGTGGAAGTGACAAATAGATTCAAGGGATTAGATCTGATAGACAGAGTGCCTGAAGAACTATGGATGGAGGTTAGTGACATTGTACAGGAGGCAGGGATCAAGACCATCCCCAAGAAAAAGAAATGCAAAAAGGTAAAATGGTTGACTGAGGAGGCCTTTCAAATAGCTGTGAAAACAAGAGAAGCCAAAGGCAAAGGAGAAAAATAGGAAAGATATACCCATTTGAATGCAGCATTTCAAAGAACAGCAAGGAGCAACAAGAAAGCCTTCCTCAGTGATCAACGCAAAGATAGAGGAAAACAATAGAATGGGAAAGACTAGATATCTCTTCAAGAAAATGAGAGATACCAAGGGAAACATTTCATGCAAAGATGGAATTCCAGTTGAGCTATTTCAAATCCTAAAAGATGATGCTGTAAAAGTGCTGCACTCAATATGCCAGCAAATTTGGAAAACTCAGCAGGGGCCACAGGACTGGAAAAGGTCAGTTTTCCTTCCAATCCCAAGGAAAGGCAATGCCAAAGAATGCTCAAAGTACCACACAACTGCTCTCATCTCACACGCTAGCAAAGTAATGCTCATAATTCTCCAAGCCAGGCTTCAAAAGTACATGAACCATGAACATCCAGATGTTCAAGCTGGATTTAGAAAAGGCAGAAGAACCAGAGATCAAATTGCCAACATCTGTTGGATCATCGAAAAAGAGAGTTCCAAAAAAACATCTACTTCTGCTTTATTTACCATGCTAAAATCTTTGACTGTGTGGATCACAACAAACTGTGGAAAATTCTTCAAGAGACAGGAATCCCAGACCACCTGGGCTGCCTCCTGAGAAATGTGTATGCATATTAAGAAGCAACAATTTGAACTGGACATGGAACAACAGACTGGTTCCAAACTGGGAAAGGAGTATATTGTCAAGGCTGTATATTGTCACCCTGCTCCTTTAACTTATATGCAGAGTACATCATGAGAAACGTTGGGCTGGATGAAGTACAACCTGGAATCAAGATTGCCGGGAGAAATATCAATAACTTCAGATATACAGATGACACCACCCTTATGGCAGGAAGCAAAGAACTATAAAGAGCCTCTTGATGAAAGTGAAAGAGGAGAGTGAAAAAGTTGACTTAAAACTCAACATTCAGAAAACTAAGATCATGGCATCTGGTCCCATCACTTCATGGCAAATAGATGGGGAAACAATGGAAACAGTGAGAGATTTCATATTTTTGGGCTCCAAGATCACTGCAGATGGTGACTGCAGCCATGAAATTAAAAGATGCTTGCTCCTTGGAAGAAAAGCTATGACAAACCTAGACAGCATATTAAAAAGCAGAGACATTACTTTGTCAACAGAGGTCCATCTAGTCAAGGCTATGGTTTTTCCAATAGTCGTGTATGCATGTGAGAGTTGGACTATAAAGAAAGCTGAGCACCAAAGAATTGATGCTTTTGAACTGTGGTGTTGGAGAAGACTCTCGATAGTCCCTTGGACAGCAAGGGGATCCAACCAGTTCATCCTAAAGGAGATCAGTCCTGAATATTCATTGGAAGGACTGATGCTGAAGCTGAAACTCCAATACTTTGGCCACCTGATGCACATAACTGACTCATGTGAAAAGACACTGATGCTGGGAAAGATTGAAGGTGGGCGGAGAAGGATGAGATGGTTGGATGGCATCACTGACTCAATGGACATGAGTCTGAGTAAACTCCAGGAGTTGGTGATGGACAAGGAGGCCTGGCATGCTGCAGTCCATGGGGTCTCAAAGAGTTGGACACGACTAAGCAACTGAACTGGACTGACTCATTTCACAACAGAATGATGATGGATGAGACTGGCCTCGTTTCTGTCATCATGTGTTGTCATTTCCCCACAGCATTTTGTTGTGCTTTTTAAAATCATTTCTAAATATTATTGGAATGTTCCAATGTTTTTGTTTCATTTTCTTTACAAGATTTGAAAGTTTCAGAATATTTTTCCACTTGCATAGTGGTTATTTAAAAATCTTGAAAACATATTTTCACTTACATTTACATACACACACACATACATATACATACAAACATATGTATGTATACAGAGTCATTAAAAAGCAGAGATATTACTTTGCCTACAAAGGTCCATCTAGTCAAAGCTATGGTTTTTCCAGCAGTCATGTACAGATGTGAGGGCTGGACAATAAAAATGGCTAAGCACCGAAGAAATGATGTCTACAAACTGTGGTGCTGGAGAAGACTCTCGAGAGTCCCTTGGACTTAAAGGAGATCAAACCAGTCTATGCTAAAGGAAATCAATCCTGAATATTCATTGGCAGGACAGATACTGAAGGTGAAGCTCCAATACTTTGGCCATCTGATGCAAAGAGCTGACTCATTGGAAAAGACCCTGATGCTGGAAAAGATTGAAGGCAGAAGGAGAAGGGCACAAAAGAGGATGAGATAGTTGGATGGCATCACCAACTGAATGGACATGAGTTTGAGCAAACTCCAGGAGATGGTGAAGGACAGGGAAGCCTGGCAAGCTGCAGTCCATGGGGTCGCAAAGAGTTGGACACCACTGAGTGACTGAACAACAACAACAACATGTATAGAAAGATATGTATACGTGGGTTACAGACTACTATCAATATTTCAGGCATGGCTGTTTGACACTTAGGCTTGATGGACATTTTTTCTGATCTCTTAAAAGTTTTTCTTACATCCCACTTACTTTGTTTCGGGTTTGTTTTGTTTTGTTTTGTTTTTCATTACTGGAATACATTATCCAGCAATGCTTTCAGATAATATATGGGTGGTAAAATCTGGATCCACGCGTATTTGAAAATTCTGTTTTTCTACTTGGCTCTGTAGAGATTTGGGGATAATAATTTCTCACTTGAGCTATGATATTACAGACCATGTCTTTTCAAATCCCAGATTTTTCTGATAAAACCAGAGATGTCATTTTGGCAATTATTTTTAGCAAGTGATTTTCCCTCTGTCCTGGATGAATTTAAGGTTTTTGTTTTTTTTTCCCCCATATCCCTGGTGTACTGAAATTGAAGTGTTCAATGAGTCTTTTACATTAAGTTTTTCATGCTTTCCTTGAACTCTAGAAGCTTTTTTAAAAAAGATCCTTTCTTTCTATTTTTACTTTCCATTTGGTCAGTTATCTCTTTCTGAAATATTTTCTAGACTCAAGTCAGAATTTATTCCAATGCCTACTGTCAATCCATGGTTTCCAAATAGAGTTTCCCACTGAAGGGTTTCTTTGTAAAAGCAGATTCAAGCCTGGAGTGAGCAGTACAAGATAGCCTTGCGATACCTCATTTAATTTTGTTCTAGAAAACAGAGTAACATCAAGGATCAGAGAGAGCTTACCAAAAGACACAGGAGTCACCTTGATAATCTGAGCATCAGAAACAAAAATAAGTAGAATGAAATAATACATATCAAATATCCCCCAAAATAATTCAAATCATTATAATAAAATCTCACCGGTCATCTACTATTTGAGTGTCTCGAATACTCCATAATATGTTCAAAAATTTAAAAAAAGCAAAAATATCCCCAAACAATAAAAATATGAAAAATGCCTGGGTTCAAGTCCCCAAATCTTCTCTGCTTAGACAAGAATGGTCCTAATAATATAGCACTTTGTTCACAGGACCACACGTGTTGATACACACCTAAAAAATGACCTATTAGCAGGGGAGATAGGCCCTGAATCCCCCTAGCCCAGGTTACACCTACCATCCTTTCCAGATTTCTTACAGACATGATGATAAACCCAGGAGTCTCATTTTCCTCCAAAAGAGCAGCATTTCTGAAACAGGTGCAATCTTTCCAATCCAGACAAATCCATACCATGTATTCCATCTTGCTATTCCTTTCCTCTATCTAAGACAAGTTTCAAGCCCTTTAAAAGTATTTCTTTCTAATGCTGTGTGCTTTTAAAGTGATACTAAAAAAAAAAAAAAAAAAAGCAGGGAGCCAGTGGAAAGCTGGTTTGTGGTAACACATCAATGACCAGCTGCTCCCTGTGCAGATGCAAACCACCACTGGAAAGGAAACACATTTCCTGTCATGAGTATTCATTCCCTTTCAGTTTTTAATTTAATCCACTGCCTATAATTTCCCCTGTCATCAACAATGAAGGTGCCATCTGCACATTGTTGCTTTAATGCCTGCTCAATGGTTATTGACAAAGGAGCGTCCTGGTCCGTGGCCATCACATTAATTGTTCCACACATGGAACAGGAGATGGGGTCCAACTGGTCTGATGCCCTCCAAAGGAAGAAAGGAGGTAAGGGGGACCTTCCTGCAACCGAGTGCCAGTCCAGCTCCTGGTACAGAGAGCTGCCTTCAATGCTTCTCACTCCTGAGACCAGGTGTCAGTACAGACCACTCCTTTCAGAGAAAAGCCTCTGGTGCAGTTTCCATTCACTCTGGGACTGTAAAACACAAGACCACAGATACAAAGGACAAACCAGATTCAGAGAGATTCCCCTCTGTTTAAATATCTATGCTGCAGGCATTTTACCTAGTTCAAAAATAAAAAGTGTCTCCTGACTCCAATTGCCTACAGGATGTGTCCCCGAAGACTAGCCAGAAGCACTTGAATGTTTGAAAATATTGTGATTCTCTAGGCTTTGTCTGTTTTTATCAGCGTGTCTGTTATTTTTTAGTTTCCATCAAGGAATTTTGTTGATCCTCAATCTCCAGATATTTCAGGCAAATACAAAACATTATCCTCAATGATTCATTCACAATTTGATGAGTAACCACAACATTTAAAGCAAAAATAAATTTTAAAACAGTAACATTCTTGGTTTTATTTAAAACAAACAAACAAAAAACCTTGTGAAGAAGTTTTTTAATGTTTTCTCTTAAGTGTTTTAAAGCTTTTGACCAATTGATTTTTAAGACCCATACAATGTTTCATTTATTATATAAGCCATAAGTATAAAGTCAAGATTTTTCAAGTTAACATACCCAAAAGTTCACTACCTCACACAGGCTGCTTTTGAAAATAGTCAGTAGAGAACTATTTTAAGTTGCTTAAGACACTTTGGGGAAATTTTATTTTTCTCCAGTGTCAGATTATAAGCATCCAAACAAAAATAAAAACAGAAAATCCATCTCCGTCTTGTTTGTGAGCCATCAACATCCATCATGAGACCCTGCCTTGAGGTATACCTGCCAGCTGCAATGAATAAGCTCATCCTGAAAAGACTATCTCTACCAAAAGATTCCCAATAATTGGACTTTAATCCTAACAAGAGTCCAAAACTATTTGATATTTTAATAGGTTTCTTACAGTAACTGCCTCTCCTTCTACAGGGGCCACAATAAAGAAAACATTCATTTACATTTAAATAATCATAACTGTAAGATGTATATTAAAATGCTCATTCTCTCAGTTCTTGATTGCCCAGGTGTTCACTGCTCAATCAGTTTAAAGGAACACAAATATCAAAATGATATTGCAGCAATGTAGATATGGATCTATGAATCAAATAATGAATTAAAAATACAAAATAACATATTTTTGCCCATTGGCTTAGTTGCTGATAAGAGTATCCTGTAAGGTTCTAGCTTAAGATGTCAGCTTATACCCATCTATTTCCCCTCTGCCCTCAAGACTACTGAAATTAAAATGCAGGAGAGAAATGGTATGCCAATGAAAAAAATGTTGCCTGCTGTATCAGTAAACAAAGATGTTACAGCTATCAAGCCACCCCATTTTAGCCACCCCTGATGGTGAGCCATGAGGGAATTCAGGAACGGAAACAGGATGCCTGCCATCAAGCAGTCAGTGACTGCAGCCACCCCCAGTGGTACACCCTCAAGGGACTTTGGATGAGAAAGCCCAGGATCCTGGCCCCAGAGAGCTGAGGTGCATATGAAAGGAATGACTTCAGTGAGCCCAGACTCTTGCATCTTGCCATACAGAGAAAAGTGCTAAATTCCTGAACTTGAGATGTCTGGTTTTCTTTAGTTAACAGTAATCCTCTGATGTACTGACTACCTGGTCTTTGTTGCAAAACTCCTATAAACCTTGGCTCCTCCCTTGCTGTGCTGTGCTGTTCAGCTGTGTCCGACTCTTTGTGACCCCATGGCCTGTAGCCCATCAGTCTCCTCTGTCCACGGGATTCTCCAGGCCAGAGTACTGGAGAGGGTGGCTTCTCCCCTACCTCTTTGGAAAAGTCCCTTAGACCTGAGATCCTGTCTTCTGGACTTTAAGTCCTCTGTTCTGTCCACCAAATAAAGCATAATTCTCAACTTTCGGGTTGTGTTTTTTTTTTTTTCCAGATAACAGGTATAAACTCCCCAAAAGAAAGAGAATGGGAATGAGGCCATAAAAAGACAAGATATTTCAACACATCACAAGAAGAGAGCACACACACAGAGGCTTGGTGACTGCAAAAGCCAACGAAGGAAGACCTGTGCTCAACTTTGAGTAGGGGGCTGCAGGGTAGAGGGAGCAGGTCTGCCATGTAGAAGCCCACAGAGTTCAGAAGTGCCCTGAGTCCAGAGAAGGGCAGGGAGTACGGACTGGAGCTGTCACAGGTGAATTCAGAGGAAGCTTTGTCAACTCCCTCCTGACAATAACAAACTACCAGGTTTCTCCTCACTCCATAGAGTCAAAACTCAAACAAACTGATCTGATCAGTGAGTGCTATACAGAAGAACATAGCAGCCACTCCAAAACCTGCCTCCTAAGTCCTGGATGGGTGCCCGGTGCTATGAGCCTAAGATTCATGGGATTCCCAAGGCTTAGCTGTGCCCTCCCCTAAAAGCATAAACTATCTCAGTAATGTTTTTTAATGTTTTCTACTTGTTACATCCTTAATAATTTAGGAATACTAGGTGCAGTGAGGTATCTTACTAAAATCAATGTTCCCTGCACCATTTACTTGTTAAAGGTGACCACTGGAAAATGTAAAATCACATCTGGGGCTGACATTACATTTGTATTGGACAGCCCTGAATTAGGAAACAAAGCAGCTCATGTGAAAAGAGATGCCTTTGGAGCAAAGCATTCAGTCCTTGAGCATTGTGGGTCCTCAAAAATGTAATAGGCCCCCTCTGATACAGCACTTCTACTAATGTTTCTGTTTCCTAATATAAAAATAAGAAGAGATATTAAGAATCAGAGGAACTTTAGAAAGTCTTGACAAATACATAGTAAAAATAAATAGAAAGGCAAAGTAAATAAATAAGCAAAATTAAAAGGGGAGGAAAATGACCCTAGAAGAAATAACATTGCTTAGTTTAAAACAAATGAACTACAAAAGTAAAGAAGGAAAGGACAACCCTCCAACCAGTACTCCCAGAGAAAGAGGGCCCAGTGTACAAAAGACAGGAACGGTGGAAGGAGGACCTGCTGGATGTACAGCGTGACCGAAGACATCAGGATAACAAGGTACAGTAAGATTTGGTGAAGAAGGTAAAAAGGAGACCATATGAGCTTGACCCCAAATCAGGTGACACCAGGCACACACGACCCCAATGAATGACACAGAAACACGGCACTGAACCCACAGAGAAGAAAACAGGGGCTCAGAAAAACGGCTTTGCCGAGAACAGCGCTGACGCTGTCACAAAATCGTGAGGGCTGTTTTTTTTCCCCCAAGTCAAATCAAGCTACTGTCAAGTTACACAGAAGTTAAATATGACTGTGCTGTGCTCAGCTGGTAAAGAATCCGCCTGCAATGCGGGAGACCTGGGTTCGATCCCTGGGTTGGGAAGATCCCCTGGAGAAGGGAAAGGCTGTCCACTCCAGTATTCTGGGCTGAAGAATTCCACGGACTGTACAGTCCATGGGGTTGCAAAGAGTTGGACATGACTGACTGACTTTCACACTCACACACACGCACACAGAATAGAATGTAAATGTTACCAATGTGGACATGGAAGGACTTCAAGGGAAGCAGGGGCAGAACAGGAGTGATTACAGAGAAGGAAAGCTGTGTCCAGGATTCCAGGCAACAGAAATGGCAAGAAGCTTTTTTCCTTTTTTCAACAAGTGAGTCTGTAGATATAATTAGGATTACTATAGTTTTTAAAATTGATTAACACTGGTTTTCTTTTCAATTTAAGTATAGTTGATTTAAAATGCTGTGTTAGTTTCTACTGTAAAGTGATTCAGTTACACACATATGAATTCTTTACCATACTTTTCCATTATGTTTTATCACAGGATACTGAATATAGTTCCCTGTCCTACACAGTAGGATCTTGTTGTTTATCCACTCTATCTGTAATAGTTTCAAACCCCTCCCCCTTGGCAACGCCAACCCCTTTTGGCAAGTTAGTTCTTTATGTCTGTAAGACTGTTTCCGTTTCTTAGGTATGTTCACTTGCGCCGTATTTTAGATTTCACATGTAAGTGATATCACAAAATTGCTGTATAACATGTAAGTCTGATGTACACAACATTACATTTCCACTCCTGTACACACTCCAGCAGGCTCACCACTAGAAGTTTAATTTCCGTCTGCCACCACCTGCTGACCCCCTTTACCTGTTTTGTACTTTTGAAGGTGCAAACGTAAGCAGCGGAAGAAGTGAGACCAGAGGTAAGAGGGGAGGAGAGGAGAGCTGTGAATGAGCTGAGTTCAAACCTATCATAATAGGAAGTCACAGAAATGGGTAAAGTTGATCAATCCAGGAAGGGGGTGATAAGATTACTAAAATACTGTCATATTGGTGTCATAACCAGAAACAGAGGCAACTAAATGTATCTGGGTAAGGCAACGGCACCCCACTCCAGTACGCTTGCCTAGAAAATCCCATGGATGGAGGAGCCTGGTAGGCTGCAGTCCATGGGGTCGCTCAGAGTCGGACACGACTGAGCGACTTCGCTTTCACTTTCCACTTTCATGCATTGGAGAAGGAAATGGCAAACCACTCCATTGTTTTTGCCTGGAGAATCCCAGGAACGGGGGAGCCTGGTGGGCTTCCGTCTATGGGGTCGCACAGAGTCGGACATGACTGAAGCGACTTAGCAGCAGCAGCAGCAGCAGCAGCAGCATGGAGAGGGCCCAGGGCTTTTCAGAAATCCTTTATTATTGGCTCTGTAAATGCTGCATCTTATTGGCATTTATTTGTGTTTGTATTACAATAAACCTTTACTTACAAAAATAGGCAGTGGGCAGATTTTAACCTGTAGGCTATAGTTTGTAATCACTGCTTTGCTTTTTACTACTTTGCACCTGCTAACCCCAAACTCTCAATCCATCCCCCACCCCACTTGGCAACAAGTCTGTTCTCTATGTCTGTGAGTCTGTTTCTGCTTCGTAGACAGGGTCACGTGTCATAAGAAAAATGTCATAGCCCTGGCATTTTCTCCATATCATGGACACACTAAAATAACTGAAATGTCTCTCTGGGGGCAGACAAAGTGGATAATACAATGCCTAAAGCAACAAGGTTCACCAATCACGCAATCATTATACTAACAATCCTTTAATTAGCCTTGAAAAACAAAATAATCATCAGTCTGGAGTCCCATGTGAAGGTAAAGTAACAACAAAAAGCCTCTAAATGCAAATATACAGAAAAGTATCTTCATGAACTTGAGGAAGGGAAAGATTTTTCTAAAGATAACATAATAAGCACTAAACATAGAAGAAAAGAATTACAAAATCAGGCAATTAAGAATTTCTGTTCATCTAAAGATACAATTTATCTGTAAGCATGTGTGTGCACGCTAAGTCACTTCAGTTCAGTTCAGTCGCTCAGTCGTGTCCAACTCTTTGCAACCCTATGGACTGTAGCCTGCCAGGCACCTCTGTCCATGGGATTCTCCAGGCAAGAATACTGGAGTGGATTGCCATGCCCTCACCTAGGGGATCTTCCTGACCCAGGGATCATCGAACCCTGTCTCTCACATCCTGCATTGGCAGGCAGGTTCTTGACCAGTAGCGCCACCTGGGAAGCCCATCTGTAAGCATGTGAAGTATGAAAGTCACTCAGTCATGTCCGACTCTTTGCGACGCCACGGACTATACGGTCCATGGAATTCTCTGGGCCAGAATACTGGAGTGGGTAGCCTTTCCCTTCTCCAGGGGATCTTCCCAACCCAGGGATCAAACCCAGGTCTCCCACATTGCAGGTGGATTCTTTACCAGCTGAGCCACAAGCATATTCTACTTCAATTAAGAGTTTATGAAAAAGAGAAAGAACATGAAAAGAGTGGAAAGACCAGCCAGGGTCAGAGAAGATACTTGCAAAAAACTTTTTACAAAGGGCTCAAGTTCATAAAATAGAAAAACACATACAAATCCTAACAAGGAAAGAACAAAACCACACACACATAAAGGGATAGCCAGGCCCTTAGATGGCATGTCTAAGATAAAAACAGGCAAGATAAAAACAGGCCAGAGACATGAATAAACACTTTGTAAAAGAAGATGATATCCAAGTGGAAAATTAAGAAATGAAAATGTCCTCAACTTTATTGGTAATCAGGAAACCACTAATTAAAAACACAAGGAAATATCACTCCCCACCCACTAGAATGGTAAATTTAAAAGACTAAAATACAAAGTGTGGGTGATTATGCAGAACAAGAAGAATTTTTCAGACACTGCTGGTGAGAATGTTAATTGGTATAATCATTTTGAAAAGGTTTTGGCTTCATCTGGAAAAGTTAAAGACATGCCATCTAAGGGCCTGGCTAGTCCCTTCCTATGTATATACACGTGATAGAAATACATAAATGTGTGCATCAAAAGACGTGTACGGTTGGAATATTCATGCAGTGTACTTCACAAGAGTCCAAAAACTAGAAACAACTTAAAAAAACCTCCATGAACAGAATAACAAATCACGCTACATCCACCCAATAAAAATGAATAAACTGCAGCAACAGGCAAGAACTTGGGTGACTCTCACAAAAATAAAAGTGAACAAAAGCAAACAAAATACACACTATGTTCTCGTGTGATTCCATCTATACAGAGTCCCAGAGAAGAGCAAAATTAAACTCTGATGCTTGACATTATGCTGTGGTTTTCCAGTACACAAAAAGCGGGAAAAGAGTCATCTTGGGTGGCAGTTACCTGCATGGGTTCACTGTGACAATTCATTGAGCTGGTTTTGATATTTTGCCACACAGGGGACCCGTATTACAATGCAATTCAAAGTTCAAAATGACTTCTCAAATGAAATCTGTCTAAGAGCTAGCCAGCGTAGTAAAGGTTACTTCAAATGTCAATAAAACATCTTAAGGAAAACAGTGAATAAATGAATGTTTCTGGACCAGTGATTTCAATTGTAAATGTTATCAATTTGAGTTTAATCAATCAGTGAGCAGACTTGGCTTAATTTGCTTAGTCTGAGCCCCTCCATATAACACATTGTTTGTGAGCTTCTGAAGACAGATGCAATAGAATAAAAAACTGTTTTACGATTCTAAAGTTTCAAAACACCTGGAGCTCAACCTGACCACTTGGCCTTCTCTCCACAAAACAAAACAAACACATTTTTTCTTGCTCAGAAATACCTCTTTTACCCCAAGACAGGAATCTTTACTGACAATTTGCCCTCAATGATTCCAGAATAAATTTCCCATG
The DNA here is from genome assembly GCF_032452875.1 of Bos javanicus. Taxonomy (NCBI): domain Eukaryota; kingdom Metazoa; phylum Chordata; class Mammalia; order Artiodactyla; family Bovidae; genus Bos; species Bos javanicus. The sequence goes on from NC_083888.1 coordinate 29,229,322, forward strand.
CTGGGAATCATCTCACAGGTGGCCCTCCTTAACCATGGCAGCAACCACCCCCCCCACCCCGCCCACTCCCACCTGCACTGGGGCACTGGTCAGCCCATTCTTCTACGGCCTGACTCTGAGTCCGGAGTCAGCCCCATGTCCAGGCCTCTCCCACTACCCCGCTGGACTTTAAACAATTTTTTACTTAATTTCACATTAGTTTCAGTCACTTGCTTGGCTCTCTGGAAGTTGTGACTCTGAGGCTTTTTGCTATAACTTCTAGTTTTTTCTCTTGGAAACTTAACAAGCATATTATGTGATATCTTGTGATATCCAAAAAAAAAAAAATTCAATAAAGAGAGATAAGAGTAATAGGTGTGTGTGTGTATGTGTGTGTTAATACACACATAAATGTGCACATGCAAGTTTTAAATGGTTTTGGTTTTTACTTTGAGGGCTCTTTTTCTAAAACAGTTTATAGCTGATGTGGAATGCAAATAAGGAAATCACTGAAATAAAGAGAATGAGAATTAGAAGTTTCAGATTAGTTTCTTCTCTAAGGAGTAAAACTCTACCTAATCCTGATAAATCAATAAGTGAGCAGAGATTTTCACTAGCATCTCTCCATGACAAGATCATTTCTCTTCCTTTAACAGCATGTCAGGGATGAATCAGGAGCTTTTAGAGAACTAAGCCTTTGGGAATATGTTCAGGACTAGACTTGAAAGGCAACATTTACAAGAAAGCGTCCTTTAGTGAAAGTGCCCATAATCCCCAGTCTATAAAGCTAAAAGAATTTTGTACCTTTATGTCCCAGAGCCATAAAGAGATTTAATAGGGGTACAATTTCTACCATAATAAATCTGGATCAATTATAAAGATGCATTACAAACAAGTTTTAATTTAGAATTTCAGTTCTGCTACCTGCGATGAAAGAAATTAAAGAAAGCTGAGCACTGAAGAATTGATGCTTTTGAACTGTGGTGTTGGAGAAGACTCTTGAGAGTCCCTTGGACAGCAAGGAGATCCAACCAGTCCATCCTAAAGGAAATCAGTCCTGAATATTCAATGGAAGGACTGATGCTGAAGCTGAAACTCCAATACTTTGGCCACTTGATGCGAAGAACTGACTCATGTGAAAAGACCCTGATGCTGGGAATGATTGAAGGCGGGAGGAGAAGGATGGGATGGTTGGATGGCATCACCAATTCAATGGACATGAGTTTGAGTAAGCTCTGGGAGTTGGTGATGGACAGGGAAGCCTGGTGTACTGCAGCCCATGGGGTCGCAAAGAGTCGGACACGACTGAATGACTGAACTGAACCCACAGTGATGAACTAGGTAGTTCGCACCCACTCTGCAGCGAGAACAACTGGGAAAATACAATGAGAAATACAGTCAGAAAGAATAGGGCAATGAGGAACAGCAGAGCCAACGTCCAAGAAAGGGAGGGAAGCTTAGAGAATAACAGGGTCTGGGGCCACTTTTCCAGATCCATGTGATGATTTCTAAAGCAATGCCTAGGAGGCCAAAAGTTAAAGCAAATCTTGGCAGAATCAAGAGCTGGCAGGACATAGTGGGGTTCAAGGTCTACAGAATAGAGGGAAGACCTTGCTAAGTTCTCTATATTCACACTCTAGAATGTATATGCAAAATTGAGAAACAAACCAGCCCTCTTAGGAAGGGAAGCCCAAGTCGTCCTCTTCTCAGTCACTAACTGGATTAAGGTGATTTGTGCTTGCTGGTACCTATAGCCTGAGTGTTGGTCAGAAGCAAAAGTAAAACTGGAGGGAGGTATTGTCAAGTGTCAAGATCTTCAAATTATCTCTGTGATATTTCACATACAATATCTGAGACAACATAAAACACAACCAAGCTTTGAAGTAGCATTATGAATAATTTCAATCAATACTTTATAAGAGATTTCTAAGATAAAAATACGAATAGGGATCAAATATACAGTGGTAGTGAGAGTTACATAATAGTGGGAAAAGAACACAATTTTAAAATTCAGTTTACCACTTGGCCTACTTGTGTCACTTTAAAAGTAATGCCTGCTAATATTGTTTAAAGTGCCATAATGATGTTATGCCATTTTAGTTTTTAAATATTTCTCTAAACAACCTATGAACACAGAGAAAAGACTGAAATGCACCAGAAGGCCTTGAGTAATGGTGATTTGGATGACCTTTATCCCCCTGCAGTCCTTTTTTTAATTTGATTTCCTACACAAAACATGTATTTGTAGCTGTAAGAAACATCACTTATAAACACATTAGGATAATTAAATAATTGCACCTTGGGTTTTCTTCATAGACTGTCTTCAAGGTGTGCAATTTTTACAGCAAATATTTGATAATGTTAAGCTTGAGTTGTAGCATTTCACATAGTGGCCAGTAAACGTAAAATCTTAAGTCTGACAAAGCAGAGCAGAGCCACCAAGGGATTTCAGGTAACACACAAGCCCTCAGACGCTGGACTCCACACCCAGGCCTGCCTTCTGCAGCAGCAAACCCCAAATGCACAACCACTTAGTTCTGCTGTTTTTGTGACTAAAGTTTCTAAAATCTTGAATCTGCAATCCCAAATGTATAAAACAGCAAAAATCATTCTTGCATCATTGTGTATTATATATTTCTATATAATCATGTGTTGATTCTTATTATTCAGTTTAAATACCTTGCCTTCTGGACATGTTTTCCTAACTAGCACATTTATTTTATGCAAATCAACACTCAGAATGGCCTTTAGATGTGTGTGTACAGACAAATGACTAAATGGAATGCAAAAGGAGAAATATTATGGAAACTGTTGGTAGTTTAGAATCTCACACTTGCATCACTTCAAAATGATTTCTTAGGTATTATCTCATTCCCAGCTCAGTTACAAGCTCATGTAGTGAATTAATAATCACTGTTAAGTCAGACTATGCAGTTAGGAATAATTTAGGTACCTTCAGTTAACAAATTTATCTATGCACCTACATAGAATTCTTACACACAGTTATATATCATAGACAGTATGCCCCAAAGGTCTCTGGAATCTGTCCTTGTCTCCACATTTCCACACTGACCATTACAGTTTTGACCTCTTCATCCTTTGCCTACATTATCTCGTCTCTTTAATCTGTCCCACACATACACTGCCCTCAGCATCCTTGATCTAAACACAGATCTAGTAACGTCCCACCTCCGATTACAAATCCAACACCTTCTCACTTTCTACCTCGTGCCTCACTAAGGGGGCCTGATAGATAGCCAGAGGAGATCACAGCAGGTAAAACTATCCCTCTGAAAACACATGCTTTGTCTTTAAAAGTTTATGTACATTTTTTTCATTCATCTATAATTTATACCTGTTGGGTTGAATACAAATATTGTGCTTTGGACTGTTTCCATTTCTAGAAAAATATGCAGTGGCAAGCTGATCTTGCAGCTTCATGAATCCTCTGGCACACCACCACCACCAAAACCTCCTCATATCCTGGAAGATATACCCTGATGAGGGCCCAAGAGGAAATCTAAACTCTGCAGAGCCACTCGACATACCTTATGCTCAACATTTCTTCTGTCTATGGTATGAACTCACCTTAGCCCTCCTACCAAAAGATAACCCCGTCCTTCATCTTACAAGGTGTGTTTCTAGAACATCATTCTTACAAAAGGGTATATAAGAGAAAGTTAGTAATTTGGTTAGTATGACATCCGTCTTTTAAAAATTCCCAACACACATAAGCACATTCAAGGTTCTGTAAAGCTTTGTAGCACAACTGCAGCCAAGATCAACTGGGAGCCAGTTTCCCACAGAACGCACCTTGCTGAGGGTATGGTGTCTTCCCACTCTCATTTTTCTTCATCCTGTTCGCCTCACCGGGAAAGCCCTCCATGTTTTCTCCAACTGGCAAACTCCTGCTCACCTTTAGAAATCTAATTCCTAGCCACCTGGCTGGAAGTAAATATTTCCTCCTAGGTGTGTCTGTGCCACATTTGCATTCAGGTATATGTGAGATACTCTTGAATTTACAGGTCAGTCTCCATAGGTAAGACTGTGAATTATAGAAGTAGAAATAATCCCTTAACCATGTATACATTCCCAGAATCTAACAAAGTTCACAAGAAGATTTCAATAAAAAATATGTGTTGAATAAGCTGATGGACAGGTAAATAATCTTCCATGGAAATAAGACATGTAGAATCATACATTATCTCCCTGTTACTCCAGTCGGGAAATCTCTGCTGGCAGAAAGTGGAACAATAACAAGATTTGGAAGGAAAAGGGTCTCTAGAACAGCCCAGTCAGAATGGGCAAAGGACCTCTGGAACTGAATTTGTAAAGAGAACCTGATACCAGTTAGGGCTTGCTACATGAATCAGTCATGAGTCACTGTATCTCTGTCCAGGGTCCTGAGGGTCCAGCTGGAAAGCCCTGGCTCTGTCTCAAAACCAGACAGACTCAAGTCTGGCTGGAATACAAATGTTTGCATATTGCATTATTTCTGATATAGAGACTTCCTTTTCACTGTAATCTCAGGACAGTCACATTTAATCAGTTACACTCAAGTGGTTTAAATAAATTAAGCTGATTTTTTTTTCTACAAAAGAAGTTAAGGACTCTAAAGGAGGCTGGACATACAAAGGACTTGCCAGGCAGCTGTGCATGTTCTACACAGCCCTGCCTCTAACCACTGAGCAACCCTGGCCAAGAGACCACACCTTTCTAGGCACTGATGTCCCAACCTTTGAGTAGCTACATTATGAAGATATAGCAAATCTTCAGTGAATTACCAGTGTGTGGCAAGCGCTTTCTCTTATTTAATCCTCTCAAAACCCTGTGAAGTGGACATTATTCTCATTTTACACACGAGGAAACAGAGCTTGGAAAGTAAATTTGTTGAAGGCCACTCCATGACCTCACAGTATTGGCAAGCTGGGAAGTTCCACACATTCACAGCTAGATCCACGGTCAAGGTGAGACCAAAGCTTTCTCCCCTCCCACCCTCCTGTGACCTCTGGCTGCTGACAGTGGTCTTCATGAGCGCTTCTCTCTGCTATTGCAATGTTGATGACACACACTGCTTATAATTATTATTCTTAAAATCTTCTAACTTGACAAATGTTTGCATTTCACTATTTTTTTTTAGTTGTCACATCATGTAACCCTAGTTTATACCCAAACTTTTCATAAAAGCCAAAATCTCTCATGTAATTTGACTCCTGAAAGGTGTCTTAAAGAGATGGAGGTACTAGGAAGAAGCCTGCAGCTTCCTGGTGAGTGGTCTTCTCTCCAAAAGAGACTGCGACAGCCTACAGCACATGCTCCCCTTGGTCACTGCTCCCGCTCCCCGGCTGAGTAGCCACTGCCCCTCCACATCCCAAGCATCCAGCTCAAGGACCAGTCCAAGACCGGGAGTTGTGACACACACACACCCACAGTGAGGCCCATTTGTGGCCAACCCCAGGCAAATAGCGTTGGGGCGGCTTTCATTTTCTCACCACTGTGTAGTGTGCCAGCTCACCTAGTCCTCTGTAATTTGCGTGCATGTGTGCATGTGTGTGTGTTGGGGGTGGGGGGTAATTTTGTTTTATTTAGATGAAAATGAACCCTGTCTTCTAACTTTACAGTCTCTCAAAGTTGCCTCCACAGTCATCACAATGACCGCTGAAGTGCTATCCTGTCCAAGGTATTAACAGGAAAGTACAGACTCAGAATGCTTGAGAAACTTGGCAAAGATCAACCAGGTTTCCCCTCTGGCTCGGCGGTAAAGAATCGTCCTACAATGCAGGAGGCACGGGTTAGATCCCTGGGTTGGGAAGATCCTCTAGAGGAGGACATGGCAACCAACTCTAATATTCTTTCCTGGAGAATCCCCATGTACAGAGGAGCCTGTCAAGGCTACAGTCCATAGGGCTGAAGAGTTGGACATGACTGAATCAACTTAACATGCACACCTAAGACCAATCATCCAGAAATAAGCAGAGCCAGAACCTACCAAGGCTCCCAAGGACAAATCCTATGATTTCTAAAGTAACAGAGAAGCTGCTCCATAAAGTCTGCCTCCCCAAATGCCACCCCACCCATCCCCCAAAGCCTCTGAGATTCCATTTCTCTGCCCTGGCTCTGCTCAACACCAGGGCAGCTTTGTCAGCACCTCTTCCCCTAACCCCGTATCTCTGTCCTTTCCTTCTTCCTACAGTCCAAGCTCTCTAAACAGCAATTTTTGCCCTGGTAACCCACGGGACAGCACTTATCTGCTTTTACAGCTCTCCAGTGTGATAGTTTGTCCACGTCACTACACACACACTGAATATTTTGAAGCATAGGTCTAACTGTGGGATAGGAGGAACTACACATTTAACACAGGTGTCCTGTGGGAAAAGAAGCCATTCATCTTAGCAACTGTAACTAGATTAAATGATGCAACATACAACAGTTTAATAGAACAGGCACTCTTTATCTGCAGGATTATGAAATCTCACTGGTCTTCTTACACTTCTGGAGGTTCTTAGTACTTTCCACCTGTTGTAGTTTTTCTCACATTCCTTTCCTACCACATTCTCCCCTCCCTGGAACACCATCATCCCTGTATACTGCTCCAGAGCCAAGTCCAATGCTTTGTACAGGCTAGACACTGAAGCTCACTTATAATGACTTAAATGCTTTCATTAAATATTTGTACTGTATGAAGGATGTGCCAATGAAAAGTGAATATCCAAAGCAATCTAGAAGAGCAGAAGAACAAACTTATCCAGATTTTACACAGATCTGCCAATTGAAGTGAGCACTAATAAGTCTGCAAGAAGCCCATGGGGCTGGAAGCTGTTGCCTGAACAAGCAGACAAGTGTACCCGGGCAGGGGAGCCTTGCTCATCTTCAGAGCAGAACCACCTGCATTAACCTCTCCAGGAAAGCAAACCATGCCCATTATTGGAACTGGGGAGGGGGTCTAAATGCTCACAGCTGGCCCTCTGCCTGGAGAGACAAGTCAACTGCAAAGCCCAGGGCCAGACCGGTACCCAGGGAAGCAGGATAAAAGTCTAGAAATGCCTAAATTGACACCCATGTCAGACTGCAGGCCAATACTTATACCAGAAGGGGTACTAATGTGTGACCATTCGGACCTATTCTTGATGACTCCTGACTCAGGATGGAGATACTTTCACCCTGAGTTTCTAATCCGAGGGCAAGTCAGGTCTGAAGTACCAGCGCACAGGTGGCCTGGGAACGCCAGGTTTCTCCCTGGGCGGCTAGGGAAACCGAGGCACACGGCGGCGGGCAGGCCCGGGCCCGGCCGGAACTTACCACGTCCATGATCTGCAGGAGGCTCAGGGAGAAGTAGACTGTGAGCGGCAGCGAGTCGTTGGCCACCGGCCTCTCCAAGGGGTTGTAGTTCTTCACCAGGTCTTTGTAGAGCTTCCTCTGGAACTCGCCTTGCAGGGACACTTCGGGGAGAGGAAAGGAGAGACGCGCGGGCTGCTCAGCGAAAGCCGGCGGGAATGCGCCCCCTGCCCGCACCCCCAGCCGCCCAAGCATCGCAGCCCAGAAGTGCCGGGCTCGCCTTCCACCGGCAGCGCCTCCCGCTGCCCTTAGCAGCAGGCGCGAATCCCCAATCCCGTCCCCGGCGCGGGGCGCTCCGAGCCGCCTGGGATCCCACGGAGCAAGAGTGATGGGTGGAGAGATCGGCGGCTTTACCGTGCAAGATCGACGCTGCCAGCGCCAGGCACAGCGAGCCGCGCATGTTGGGGGCCGGAGCTGCGCGTCTCGGAAACCAGCCCCGGCCTGCGCCTGCGGCCGCAAAGCCGCCTCTCCCGGCTGGGCTGGCGCGCCTTTAAAAAGCCCAGCGCGCGCCCACGCCCCGACCGCCCCCGCGCGCCTCTCCACGTGACGAGCCCCGCCCCCGTCCCCCGCGCCCCTCCCCCCTCAGCCCGCCGCCCGACCCCAGCGGTAGGCGGCCGCGGGGGAGACAGTAGCCCAGAAGTCCAGGAGAGGCGCGCCACCTCCCAGCGTCCGTCTCCGCCGAGCGGTGCCCGCGTGCCCGAGGCTGTCAATGGCCAGGCTCTGTCTCTTCTGTCCTTTGTCCCCGGTCCGCTGGCCGCCACTCTTAGAAGCCACGCCGGGTCGCTGGGAGAACGGTGGGACCCTTCTGAATCTGGCTCCCCAGGGCCCTGTCTCCACGCCAGCTGCTGGACGCAAAGCCCAGGAACCAGGCTCTCACAGGTTCGCGAGTCCACCCAAAGGAGAGGAGACAGACATGAGACAGGTCCCTCCTACCCCCGCGAGCCATGGTGGATATTCTTCCAGCAACCATTTGCTGGGCATCACCGGCCTGATTCTCAGATGGTTCTGGAGGTGTCCAGAGGAGAGCCGAAATCGGCCAGGGAAGCATTATTCAAGGAGACGCTGCAAAAGTGTGTGATGGAATTCCCAGTGTATATCTTCTTTATGTTTAGTTCTCTTTTAAAGGCAATTCAAAAGGTTGAGGGGGAAAAGTTAACTCTCAGCTCCTTGCCAGAGGACAGGCAAAAGTTGGTGGTGTGATCTAGGCTTTTTTTTTTTTTTTTTTTTAGCCAGCAAAAGGCCATTGCCAAGGGAAGCTTCTGAGCAGACACCAATCAAGAGGTCAGGGGCTTAATCATATCCCAGATGTTGAAGAGGGGGCCTGATTCTGGGAGAGGATGGAAGAGAGAATGCTGAGGACAGCCTTCAAAAGTGGTGGGTAAACTCTATCCCTTTTGCCCTCAGTGAGCATGTTGCAGAAGGCTGAGAGCCGAGGGGTCCCTGCACTCAGTTAGGTGGTCTGCAGCTCAGCTTCCTTAGGCCCCAGAGAATCCGAGCTCCACCAGATGTTAGGATCACTGTGGACCAGCAGAGGCAATGCCTGCATGTATGAATTGCATAAGGCCCAGAATTCTTGGATAGCACCAAAAACTAGGGGAAAGCTTACCAAAGTGTGCCTGCCCATGAATTTACCCCAACATCGGGAATGGGCAACTAAATCAGTTCTTTGATTTGGAAAAATAAAGAAATATGCCAGCCTTGCAATGAAGTGTCTTGTAGCAAAAAAAACCAAACAAACCCTGCTTTATATATATATTTAGACATGATGCATATATAAATAATCAGTATAGGCTTTGATAAATGTACCAAGATCCTAAAAGAAGGAAGGGTTCATTCTTTCCGGAGAATGGTTCATAGAAAAGGTGACTGCTGACCTGGGCCTGCCTCGAAGAAGGTGTTTGATGGAACACCAGAGCAGGGATTCCTGGTGAGCAGACAGGCGTCGTCTTCACTTCATCTGGTTCCTGAGTTCTATACCATCTGTGGCAGCCAGGATACACACAGAATTGGCATGTGGTAAAGGAATGAGCTACACAGTATTGGCTGCTGGCAAAAAGGGAGTCAGACAAGGGGAATAAAACCCAACAGACTAGAGGAATCATAAGCATCAATTGGAAAATTGCCAGTGACACACCACCTCCACTGGCCCTATGAGCACAGCTCTTACTTGCCTACATATTACCTGAAAGTACCTAAAAGCTCTGCCTTCCATCCTAGAGGGACACGAGCCCAGAGGGGCCAAGGAGCTGCATATACGTGTGGTATGGTCACGGGGATCAAGGTCCTGGGAGCATAACTATTTCCTTGCCTCCGCTGTACCTTGCAATGCCAGAAATCTCAAGTTCAACCATTTTCCAGTGGGACAGCAGGTCAATAAGTACAGATCTTCCTCAACTTACATTGGGCTTACATCTGGATAAACCCATTGCAAGTTGAAAATATTGTAAGTTGAAAATGCATTGAATACAACCTAACCTACCAAACATCAAAGATTAGTTTAGCCTACCTTGAACATGCTCAGAGCACTTACATTAGTTTACATGAGCCTATGGTGCAACTCTGTATTGAGCAAGTTTATTGATGTAATTTTTCCAAGAGCATTTGCTCACTTCATGCCACTGTGTCACGTTTGCTAATTCTCACAATATTTTGAAGTTTTTCATTAAAATTATATTCTTTATGGTTATCTGTAATTAGTGATCTTCAATATCACTGTTCAAGTTGTTCTGGAGCACCACAGACCACACTCATATAAGATAGCAAACTTGATAAAAACTGTAGGCTTCCCTGGGGCTCAGATGGTGAAAAAAAAAAAAAAAATCTGCCTGTAATGCAGGGACCTCGGTTCAATCCCTGGGTAGGGAAGATCCCCTGGTTGAGGTCATGGCAACCCACCCCAGTATTCTTGCCTGGAGAATCCCCATAGGCAGGAGCCTGGCGAACTACAGTCCATTGGGTTCAAAGAGTCAGACACGACTGAAGTGACTTAGCACGACCTTGTGTCCTGACTGCTCCACTAATCAGGAGTTCCTCTGTCTCTCTCCCACTCCTTGGGCCTTCCTATTCCCTGAAAAACAGCAATGTTGAATTAGGCCAATTTATACCCTACAGTGGCCTCTAAGTGTTCAAATGAAAGAAAGAGTCACACATGTCTCATTTGAAATCAATAGCTAAAAATAATTAAGCACAGTGAGGAAGGCATGTCAAAAGCTGAAAAAGGTCAAAAGCTAGAACTCTTGCACCAAACAGTTAGCCAAGTTGCAAATTAAAAGGAAAAATTTTTGAAGGAAATTTGAAGTGCTGTTCCAGTAAACACGTGGATGATAAGAAAATGAAACAGCCTTCTTACTAATATGGAGAAACTGTTAGTGGACTAGATAGAAGATCAGTGTAGTCACAACATTCCCTTAGAGCCAAAGCCTGATGCAGAGCCAAAGCCTAATGCAGAGCAAGACCCTAACTGTCTTCAATTCTGTGAAGACTGAGAGAGGTGAGGAGGCTGCAGAAGAAAATCTGAAGCTAGAAGAGATTGGTCTGTGAGATTTATGGAAAGACACCATCTCCATAACATACAAGTGCAAGGTGAAGCAGCAAGTGCTGACATGGAAGCTGCAGCAAGTTATCCAGAAGATCTTGGTCAGATGATCAGTGAAGGTGGCTACACTAAACAACAGATTTTCAATGTAGAGGAAACAGCCCTTATTGGGAAAAGATGCCATCTAGGACTTTCATAGCTAGAGAGGAGAAGTTAAAGCCCTGCTCAAAGATTCAAAGGTCAGACTGACTGTCTTGTTAGGGGCTAATGCCCCTGGTGACTTGAAGTTGAAGCTAATGCTCATTTGCCTTTCTGAAACTCCTTGGGCCCTTAGTGAAAAATGAAAGTGTTAGTCAGTCATGTCCAACTCTTTGCAACCCCATGGACTTAAGACAGACAGACTCCTCTGTCCATGGGATTTCCTAGACAAGAATACTGGAGTGGGTTACCATGCCCTTCTCCAGGAGATCTTCCCAACCCAGGGATTGAACCCAGGTCTTCTGCATTGCAGGAGGTTCTTTATTATCTGAGCCACCAGGGAAGCGCACTTGGGCTCTTAAGAATTATGCTAAATCTACTCTTCCTGCTCTCCTTGGTAGCTCAATTGGTAAAGAATCCGCCTGCAATGTTGGAGACCTGGGTTCAATCCCTGGGTTCGGAAGATCCCCTGGAGAAGGGCATGGCAACCCACTCCAGTTGCCTGGAGAATCCCCAAGGACAGAGGAACTTGGTGGGCTGCAGTCCATGGGATCGCAAAGAGTCGGACACGACTGAGCACCTAAGCACACACACTCTTCCTGCTCTCTAAATGAAACAACAAAGTCTGAATGATAGCACATCTGTTTACAACATGCTTATCTGAGTATTTTAGACCCACTGTTGAGACCTACTATTCAGGGGGGGGAAAAAAAGGCTCCTTTCAAAATAGTACTGCTTATTGTCAATGCACCTGGTTATGCAAGAATTCTGATGTAGATGGACAAAAAAATGAATGTTGTTTTCATGCCTACTAACACAATATCCGTTCTGTAGCCCGTGAATCAAAGAGTAATTTCAACTTTGATGTCTTCTTATTGAGGAAATACATTTCATAAGGCTACAGCTGCCGTAGATAGTGATTCCTCTGATGGCTCTGAGCAAAGTAGATTGAAACATTCTGGAAAAGATTCACGATACTAGATGCCATTAAGAACATTTGCAATTCATGGAAAGAGGTCAAATATCAACATTGACAAGATTTTGGTAGAAGCTGATTCCATTCCTGATGAATGACTTTGAGGAGTCAAGTCTTCAGTGGAAGAAGTAACTGAAGATGGCTTAGAAAGAGAACTAGGCTTAGCAGTTGAGCCTGAAGATGTGACTGAATTGCTGCAATCTCATAATAAAACTTGAATGGAAGGGGAGTCACTTCTTATGGATGAGCAAAGAAAGTGGTTTCCTGAAATGGAATATACTCCTGGTGAAGATGCTTTGAAGACTGTTGAAACGACAACGAAAGATTTAGAATGTTACATGAACTTAGTTGCTAAAATAGTGGCAGGTGTTTAGTGGACTAACTCCAATTTTCAAAGAAGTTCCAATGTGAGTAAAATGCTGTCAAACAGCATTGCATGCTACAGAGAATTTATCCCATGAAGGCAAAATACTCATCACCATATTAACAGACTAATACAATTATCATGTCAACAACATATTCTAACATAATAAAATTCAGTGTTGTATAAAATTCAATGCCGTTTCAGGATTAAAAAGTACACAGCCAACCTAAGATTAAAGGAAACTATCTTAACTTGATCAAAGTAACTTCTAAAAGACTACAGCAAAGGTCATGTTTTTGTTTTTCTGTTTGATTAAACTTTTAAATTTAGAATAGTTTTAGGTTTACAAATAGAGTTATAGAGACATACAGAGAATTCTTATATAGTCAGTATGTAGTACCCACTATTGTTAACACCTCCATTCTAAAGGAGATCAGCCCTGGGTATTCTTTGGAAGGAATGATGCTAAAGCTGAAACTCCAGTACTTTGGCCACCTCATGCGAAGAGTTGACTCATTGGAAAAGACTCTGATGCTGGGAGGGATTGGGGGCAGGAGGAAAAGGGGACGGCAGAGGATGAGATGGCTGGATGGCATCACCAACTCAATGGACGTGAGTTTGAGTGAACTCTGGGAGATGGTGATGGACAGGGAGGCCTGGCATGCTGCAATTCATGGGGTTGCAAAGAGTCGGATACGACTGAGCAACTGAACTGAACTGAACATCAGTGTGTTATATTTTTCCAACTAAAGAAAGAATGTGCTTAGTTGCTTCAGTTATGTCTGACTCTCTGTGGCCCTAAGGACTATAGCCCGCCAGTCCGCTCTGTCCATGAGATTCTTCAGACAAGAATACTGGAGAGGGTTGCCTTGCCTCCTCCAGGGGATCTTCCTGATCCAGGGATTGAACCCGCATCTCCTGCATTACAGGCAAATTATTTTATCCACTGAGCCACGGGGGAAGCCCAAAAGAAAGAATATAAATATATTAACTAACAACGACACTTTATTCATATTTTCTTAGTTTTTGCCACTATTTTTCTGTTCTAGAATTCCATCAGGACACCACATCACATTAGATATGTCACGTGTCTCCTTGGGCTCCTCTTGGCTGTGATGGTGTCTCAGTCATGCGGGTTTATTGATAATCTTGAGAGTTCTGAGGAGTACCTGTCAGCTGTTTTGTAGAATGTTCTTCGATTTGGATTTATCTGATGTTTACTCAGGATTAGACTGAGGTTGTGAGTTTGGAGGAAGACGACTACAAAGGTGAAATGCCATTCTCATCACATCATATCAAGTGTACGTACTATCAACGTCACTTATCCCAGTCGGTGTTGACCTTGATCACCTGTGTGGATGCAGTGTTCGTTGTTTCTCCCTTGTGAAGTTACTCTTTTGTACCTCCCTCTCTGTTCTGTGGACTTTGGAAGGATGGCAAAATGTGTACCCCACTTTAAGGAGTTGGGAGTTAAGCTCCACCTCAAGTTTTTACATACAAATTAAATATGCCCCAAAGTACATACTTACATAAATTATCTTAAATTATTCTACTTGGGCATTCATCTCCTCTCCCACATTTATTTATGTATGTAATCATTTTTTTTTATGTCAGTGTAGACTCATGAACATTTACTTTCTACTTTGGGTTATAACTGAATACAACTTTATTTTGTTGACCAAATTCTTCAGTCACTGGGAGCTGGTTCAGTTGACTCCTGCATTGCTCTGATACCCTCTCTTGTGGATTGCTTTCAGTACTTTTGCATTCTTTCTAGCACTACACGATTCTTTATACTTATATTTCTGGCCCCAGTCCTAGAATCAGACATTTCTCCAAGGATCCCTATTTCCTTTTGTTTAAAAATGGTGTTAGAAATGAATATCTGAGTCCTGGGTGTGCATGTTGGCACTGGGGGGGATGTTGCTTCTAGGACGTCGGAAGCTGTCAGAGGAAGAAGGTATATGTTTATTTAACCAGTGTACATGCATAAACCTATCTATATCCATATTAAGCCACACATAACTCCACACCGAAGTATCCAACTCTAATACCATATGGATCATCCCAGCCTCCTCCACCCTCAGCTCCTATAGTGAAAAGCCTGTATCATACCATTGCATCTATTTACTTACTGAATTTTGAATTTTGGTATACATCTATAAAGGTTTCAGAATTCTTACCTGAACCCTTAGGTGATGTACATATGCTTTGATGACTGGAGTACAGTACCTATATAGTTTTTTTTGCTTTTACATCTCCATGCATTGCCATAGTTACTTAAGTCAGTACATTTTTCCCTCAACAACTTCACTGAGGATATTTTAGATATTTTTGTCACAATCAATGATTCATCATGGGTTTCCTCTGAAGCCCTAAGTGATTTTTTAAAATTTGTATCAAGCGAGACTCATTCTTTTTGTTATAAAATTCTATTTTTTTAAATTTTATTTTATTTTTAAACTTTACGATATTGTATTAGTTTTGCCAAATATCGAAATGAATCCGCCACAGGTATACATGTGTTCCTCATCCTGAACCCTCCTCCCTCCCCATACCCTCCCTCTGGGTCATCCCAGTGCACCAGCCCCAAGCATCCAGTATCGTGCATCAAACCTGGACTGGCGACTCATTTCATACATGATATTATACATGTTTCAATGCCATTCTCCCAAATCTCCCCACCCTCTCCCTCTCCCACAGAGTCCATAAGACTGATCTATACATCAGTGTCTCTTTTGCTGTCTCGTACACAGGGTTATTGTTACCATCTTTCTAAATTCCATATATATGCGTTAGTATACTGTATTGGTGTTTTTCTTTCTGGCTTACTTCACTCTGTATAATAGGTTCCAGTTTCATCCACCTCATTAGAACTGATTCAAATGTATTCTTTTTAATGGCTGAGTAATACTCCATTGTGTATATGTACCACAGCTTTCTTATCCATTCATCTGCTGATGGGCATCTAGCTTGCTTCCATGTCCTGGCTATTATAAACAGTGCTGCGATGAACATTGGGGTACACGTGTCTCTTTCCCTTCAGGTTTCTTAAAAATGCAAAATGTCATAGCTTGACCATTAAAGTATTATACAGAATAGATAATACTTTACTGTCTATAAACTCCCCTGTGTGAAGTCAAGTGGCCTTAGGAAGTATTATTATGAACAAAGTTAGTGAAGGTGATGGAATTCCAGCTGAGCTATTTAAAATCATAAAAGATGATGTTGTTGAAGTGCTGCAATCAATTTGTCAGCAAGTTAGGAAAACTTAGCAGTGGCCACAGGACTGGAAAATGTCAGCTTTCATACCAATCCCAAAGAAGGGCAATGCCAAAGAATGCTCAAACTACCATACAATTTCATATGCTAGCAAGGTTATGCTCAAAATCTTTCAAGCCAGGCATAGGCAGCATGTGAACCAAGAACTTCCAGATTTACAAGATGGGTTTAGAAAAGGCAGAGGAATCAGAGATCAAATTGGAACCTCTGTTGGATCATAGAAGAAGCAAGGGAATTCCAGAAAAATATCTGCTTCTGCTTCATTGACTATGCTAAAGCCTTTGACTGTGTGGATCACAACAAACTGGAAAATTCTTAAAGAGATAGGAATACCAGACCGTCTTACCTGCCTCCTGAGAAACCTGTATGCAAATTAAGAAGCAACAATTAGAACCAGACATGGATCAATGGACTGATTCAAACTTGGGAAAGGAGTTTGTCAAGGCTGTATATTGTCATGCTGCTTATTTAACTTATATGCAGAGTACATCATGCAAAATGCTGGGCTGGTTGAAGCACAAGCTGGAATCAAGATTGGCAGGAGAAATATCAGTGATCTCAGAAATGCAGATGATACCACCCTAATGGCAGAAGGTGAAGAGGAACTGAAGAGCCTCTTGATGAGGGTGAAGGAGGAGAGTGAAAAAGCTGGCTTAAAACTCAGCATTCAACAACTAAGATCATGGCACTCTCAGTCCCATCACTTTATGGCAAATAGAAGGGGCAGAAGTGGAAGGAGTGACAGATTGTCTTTTCTTGGCCTCCAGATCACTGCAGACAGTGAGTGCAGCTGTGGAATTAAAAGGTGCTTGCTTCTTGGATGGAAAGCTATGACGAACCGAGACAGTGTACTGGGCTTCCAGGTGGCACTAGTGGTAAAGAACCCTCCTGCCAATGCAGGAGACTTTAAGAGATGCAGTTTCAATCCCTGTGTTGGGATGATTCCCTGAATGAGGGCGTGGCAAACCGCTCCAGTATTCTTGCCTGAAGAATCCCACGTACAGAGGAGCTCAGAGGGCTACAGTCCATAGAGTTGCCAAGAGTCAGACATGACTGAAGTGACTTAGCATGCACGCGGTCTATTAAAATACAGAGACATCACTTTGCCCACAAAGGTCTGTCTAATCAAAGCTGTGATTTTTCCAGTAGTCATGTATGGATGTGACAATGCTTTCGAATTGTGGTGCTGGAGAAGATTCTTGAGAGTCACTCGGACAATGAGGCGATCAAATCAGTTAATCCTAAAGGAAATCAACCCTGACTATTCATTGGAAGGACTGATGCTGAAGCTCCAATATTTGGGCCACTTGATGCAAAGAGCTGACTCACTGGAAAACACCATGATGCTGGGAAAGGAGGAGAAAGGGGTGGCAGAGTATAAGATTGTTGGATGGCATCACTGACTCAATGAACGTGAGTTTGAGCAAACTCCTGGAAATAATGTAGGGCAGGGAAGTCTGGCATGCTACAGCCCAGACTGGGACACGACTGAGCAACCGAACAAGAGTAACAACATAAACTCCCCTGTGCTTCATCTGTTTATCTCTCTCTTCCCAAATCCCTGGCAACCATGAATACATTTATCTTCTTTATAGTTTTACCTTTTACAAAATGTCATATACATGGAATAATACAGTATGTAGCCTTTTAAGACTGATTTCTTTTATGTAGCAATACACTTTTAAGATTCATCCATGTTTTTGCATGGCTTAATAGCATATTTCTTTTTATTGCTGAATACTATTCCATTCCATAGATGTGAAAGTGAAAGTCCCTCAGTCATGTCTGACTCTTTGTGACCCCGTGGACTATATGGTCCATGGAATTCTCCAGGCCAGAATACTGGAGTGAGTGGATAGCATTACCCTTTTCCAGGAAATCTTCCCAACCCAGGGATCAAGTCCAGGTCTCCTGAACTGCAAGCAGATTCTTTACCAGCTAAGCTAACAGGGAAGCCTGCAACAAGAGAAGCCCCTGCAATGGAGAACCTGTGCTCCGCATCTAGAGAGTGACCTCCCTGCTCACCACCAACTAGGGAAGAGCCGGAGCAGCAACAAAGACTCAGCACAACCAAAAACAAAACATTTTCAAAAAAAAAGAATTAATGAATAGAAAATGTGAACATATAGAAACGAAGAATAGCTGTTGGGCCAGGAATTTGTAACAGGCGGCTTCCTTACCAGTTGAGCCACTAGGGAAGCCCAAGAATACTGGAGTGGGTAGCCTATCCCTTCTCCAGGGCATCTTCCCAACCCAGGAATCAAATCAGGGTCTCCTGTATTGCAGGCGGATTGTTTACCAACTAAGCTATCAGGGAAATGTAAAATAGTTTATTTTTCAATTCATCTATTGAAGGACATCTTGTTTCCAGTTTTGGGTAGTTATTAATAAAGCTGTAATTAATATTCAAGTGAAGATTTGTGTGTGTGTATGTAAGGTTTCAAATCACTAGATAAATACCCAGAAATGTGATTATCATAGGATCCGAGTATGTTTAATGTGTTAGTTTTCTTTTTGCTATTGCTAAGTCACTTCAGTCGTGTCTGACCCTGTGCGACCCCATAGACGGCAGCCCACCAGGCTCCTCCGTCCATGGGATTTTCCAGGCAAGAGTACTGGAGTGGGGTGCCATTGCCTTCTCCGGTTAGTTTTCTAGGGCTGCCATTACAGAGTTGCTTAATCAGCAAACATTTACTGTGTAACAATTCTGGAAGCTAAAAGTATCAAGGTACCAGCAAGGGTTGGTTCCTTCCAAGGGCGGTGAGGGAGAATATATTTCATATTTCTCTCCTATCTTCTGGTAGTTTGATGGCAATCTTTGACTTTCCCTGGTAGGGAGCAGCAGCATGACCCTGATCTCTGCTTTCATCCCTGCATGATGGTCTTTCTCTGTGTATATGTCTTCAAATTTCCTTTTCATAAAGACACCAATCATATCGAATTAAGGACCCACTCTACTCCAACTAATGAAAGTGATAAGTGAAAGTGTTAGTCTCTAAGTCATGTCCCACTCTTCGCGATTCCATGGACTCTAGCCCACCAGGCTCCCTTGTCCATGAAATTCTCCAGACAAGAATACTGGAGTGTGTTGCCATTTCCTTCTCCAGGGGATCTTTCTGACCCAGGGATCAACCCTTGGTCTCCTGCATAGAAGGCAGATTCTCTACTGTCTGAGCCACCAGGGAAGCCAGAGTATTATAACTCCAGTATACAACTCCAGTGTAATTATATATCTTCAATGAATGACCTTATTTCCAAATAATGTCATAGTCTGAGGTATTGGAGTTTAAGATTTCAACATGAGATTGGGAGGGGGGTGGTGGTGCAATTCAACCCATAACATTTAGTTTCTTAAGAAATTGCCAAATTATCTTCCAAAGTGGCTGTACCACTTTGCATTCTCATCCAGAAATTAGAAGAGTCTTTATTGCGTGTATCCTTGCCAGAACTGGTATTTGCCATTCTGAGACTGGTACTTCATTGTTGTTTTAATTTGTGTTTCTCTAATGACAAATGATGTTGAGCCTTTTTTTTTATATGCCTATTTGCCATCTATGTATCTTGTTTGCTGAGATATCTATTCAGATCTTCTACCCATTTTTAAATTATTTTTTTTCTTATGGTTGAGTTTTAAATAGTCTTTTTATATTTTGGATAGATGTCCTTTATCAGACATGTGGTTTGTAAATGTTTTCTCCTCATTGGAGAATTGTCTTTTCATTCACTTAACAATGTTCATTACAGAGCAAAAGGTTTAATTTTAGTAAAATCCAAATTATGAACTTTTTCTTTTGTGAATTGTGCGTTTGATATTGTATCTAAAAGACCAAACCTAAGGTCACACGGATTTTTTTTCCTACAGTTTTCTCCTATAGGTTTAATAGGGATTGTGAAAGTGAAAGTCAGTCAGTCATGTCGGACTCTTTGTGACTCCATGGACTACACAGTCCATGGAATTCTCCAGGCCAGAACACTAGAGTGGGTAGCCTTTCCCTTCTCCAGGGAATCTTCCCAACCCAGGGATCGAATCCAGGTCCTCTGCATTGCGGGCAGTTTCTTTACCAGCTGAGCCACCAGGGAACAGATTTTAACTGGGATTATGCTGAATCTATGGATCAAGTTGGGAAGAACTGGCACCTTAAAAATATTGTTTCTTCCAATGCCTCAATATGGAATATTTCTCCATTTATTTAGACCTCTTTTGATTTCTCTCATTGAGTTTTCTCTCATTCTGTAGTTTTCTGCATAACATACCTTGTAAATATTTTGTTGGATGTATGCCAAAGAACATCATTTCCTTTGGTGCTGTTGTAAATTTTGAATGCTTTTTGAAATTTAAATTCCAATTGCTAGTATATAAGAAAGCAGTTTAATTTGGTATATAGACTTTACATCCTGCACTTCTGCTGTACTCATTTATTTAATTAACAAGTTTTGAGGGGGTGTTTTCTGTGTGTATGGATTCTTTGGTGTGTTCTACATAAACAGACAAATTATCTGAGACTAAAGATACTAGTTTTATTTTATCCTTTCCAATCTGTGTACCATTTATTTCTTCTTCTTGTATTCCAGGATGATAATGAATAGGAGTGGTGAGAGCAGACATCCTTGTCTTCTTCCTGGTCTTATAGGAAAAGAGTTTAGTTCTCACTATTAATTATGATATTAGTTGTAGGTTTTTCATATATTCACTTGAGTTGAACAAAGCCATTCTCTTCTATTACTAGTATTTTTTTTAACTGGTACTGTGAATGGTAGTGAAACATTTTTTATGCATCTATTGATATTTTTGTTTTAATTTCTTTATTGTCTTTTTTAGTTACACTATTTTGCATTTATTGTTTGTTCAAGGAATTGCAATATACTTCATTAACTTATGAATATCTACTATGGTTACTATTGTACTACCTCCGATAAAATGTAATAGTCTTATAACAGTAAAATTCTATTTACCTCTCTTATTCTTTTTATTGTTATCATATATTTTACAACCACATGGGTGATAAACCCCACATTACAATGTTATTGAAAGTGAAAGTGAAAGTGAAGTTGCTCAGTCGTGTCCGACTCTTTGCGACCCCATGGACTGTAGCCTATCAGGCTCCTCTGTCCATGGGATTTTCCAGGGAGTGCTGGAGTGGGGTGCCATTGCCTTCTCCAGGGGATCTTCCCGACCCAGGAATCGAACCCAGGTCTCCCACATTGCGGGCAGAAACTTTACCGTCTGAGCCATGCAGTTGAATTTTTAAGAAAATAAGAGTATTATCCATAAAAATATTGCATCAGCATGCTGTACACCTGAAACTAACATAATGTTGTAAATTAACTATACTTCAATTAAAAAATAATTCGGAAAAAAGTAATATTTTATAATTAATATTACTTATTTGTAGAGGTCTTCATATGTTCAAGTCCAAGTTTCTATCTCATATGCTGCACCCTGTAAAACGTCCTCCTGGTAGTCCCTATAGAGCACGTGCTGGTGATAAATGTGCTTCTACCTGTCAGTTTGCTTGCTACTATTCCACATATTAAAAAGGCTCGGTTTATTTTGTTTCCCATCTGTTTTTTCCTCTGTTCTTCAGATAGGATTATTTCAATTCATCTGCCCTTAAATTCCATAATCCTTTTCTCTGAAGACTGCAATCTGGTGTTAAGCCTATCCAGTGAAATTTTTCATGTACTTTTACTTCTAGATTTTATATTTGTTTATTTTTTGTGGTTTTAATTTCACCTCTGATGTTTCCAGTTAACTTATTCCTTATGAATATGTTTTTCTTTATACTTTTTAAACATTCAAGAGTTGCTTTAATGTCTTTGTTAATTCCTACATCTGGGTCACGTTGGATTCTGTTTCTATTAACTGTATTTCTCCCTTAAGTATGGGGCTCAATGTTTTCTGCTTCACGTGTCTAATTATTTTTAATGTGTGCTAAACATCATAGATTATACGTGGCAGGGAGTGCATTAAAGAGTATTGAGTCGTGTTCTGGTAGGCTGTTATTAACAGGTACTGTTCCAGTCCTGTCCAGCTTGGCTTTATACTTTTCTTGGGTGTATTATATTTGTTATAAACTTAGTTCCAGGCCTAGCCCTTACTCTAAGGTGTGATCTTGAATCCTAGACTATGGTTTTTCTGCGATCTCAACTGAATGAACAAGGTGACTAAGATCTCTCCATTCTACTTGGTTCAAACACCAACATCCTTCAGCACAACATTTAGCATCTCTCTACAGGTTTTATCCCTGTAACAGGCAATTTCTCTTAGACTTTGTGACTTTTTTTTTTTTCTTTCTTTCTTTCTTTTCACATTTTCAGCCTAGTTCTTGAGCAAAAGCTCATGAAAAACTCACGGATTTCTGGACCGCCACTTTCTGCATTACACCCTCCTCTTGGGTATGCTGACACAAATTCCAGCCACTTTTTCAACCTGGAAATCCCACTTTGCCTCCTCAGTTCAGCAACACTGCTTCGCCTGCTTGAGTTCCATCTCTCCACCCAAGGTCCCAAAATTTCCCTCTGACAGAAAGTGAAGGAGAGTGCAGAGCTCCCTTTTTCCCTCTAAATTGTGGGGTCACAGTCCTATATTGCCTGTTGTCCAACATTAAAAAACAGTTTCCTGATATATTTTATCCAGTTTTATGGTTGTTTATGGTGGCAGGTACTCCTTCATGGCTTGAAGCAGATAGCTTCCCTATCCTAATCTATCCCTCTCCCCTTCCCCTTTTGGTAACTATAAATTTGTTTTCTATGTCTGTGGGTTTATTTTTATTTTGTATGTAAGGGCTTCCCTGGTAGCTTAGCTGGTAAAGAATCCACCTGCAAAGCAGGAGGCCCCGGTTCAGATTCCTGGGTTGGGAAGATCCCCTGGAGAAGGGAATGGCTTCCCACTTCTGTATTCTTGGGCTTTCCTGGTGGCTCAGATGGTAAAGAATCTACCTGCAAAGCAGGAGACTTGGGTTCGATCCCTGGGTTGGGAAGATCCCCTGGAGGAACTGAAGTGGACTGACTACCTACCCACTTCAGCATTCTGGCCTAGAGAATTCCATGGACAGAGGAGCCTGGCAGACTGCAGTCCACAGAGTAACAGTCAGACACGACTGAGCTGACTTTCACCTTCACTTTCTTTTCATTTGTAACATTCTTTTAGATTTCACATACAAGTGATACCATATGATATTTGTTTTTGTCTGGCTTACTTTGCTTAGTATGGTATCTCTAGGTCCACCCGTTTTTCTGCAAACGGCCGTTATTTCATTCTTTTCATGGTTGAGGAATATTCTGATGTATACGTGTACCACATCTTTATTTCTCTGTCAGTGGACATTTAGGTTGCTTGCATGTCTTCCCTATTGTAAATAGTGCTGCAATGAACATTGGGGAGCATTTATCATTTCAAACTATGGTTTTCTCTAGATATATTCCATACTTTGAAGTTAAGCATTATATGTGCTTTCAATACAACTTGCTTAAACACTTTAAATGTTATTGCACCCAGTTCAGTTCAGTTCAGTCACTCAGTCGTGTCCACTCCTTGCGACCCCATGAATCGCAGCACGCCAGGCCTCCCTGTCCAACACCAACTCCCGGAGTTCACCCAAACCCATGTCCATCGAGTTGGTGATGCCATCCAGCCATCTCATCCTCTGTCGTCCCCTTCTCCTCCTGCCCCCAATCCCTCCCAACGTCAGAGTCTAAGTATAGTATGTTATCATTATTGGAAGTTTTGTTTCTTTTTTGCCATTTTAATCCTAAATTTAGGCATTATTATTACTGTTCAGATTTTTTGTTATTATTGTAATCCATGTTTATGTTTCTCTCATATTTACTTTTTATTTTAAACATGTCATTTCTTTTTGCATCACAGGCTTTTTATAAACTTTTTAAGAAACCTCTCTGTGACATTACCACACTTAAGATATGATCACTTAAAAATCATTCCAGCTTTTGTTTTTTAAATGTTCTTTATTTGGGCTCCATTTATAAGATATATTTTTAAAGGAAAACATAATAAAGAAAAGGCACAGATTATAAAATTACAGTTGGATGAATATACACAAAATGAAATTAGATCAAGATACAAAATATTAACTACAAGCAGGAAGATCCTCTCCAGTTTCTAACCCCTCCCCAATAAAGTCATGAGTAACCTGACTTCTAATACTAGAGGTTAGGTTTGAATATTTTTGTTCTGTTATGAACAGAATCTTACAAGACATATTCTTTTGGATCTGGCTTCTTTCACTCAGCATTATGTTTGAGATCCATTCATGTTGCTGGATGTAATTTTAGTTTATTCATCATAATTGTCATATAGTATCTGATTATAGTAATATACCACAGGATCCACTATTGATGAAAATTAGGTTTTCTCCACTGTGAAGCTATTGTGAATAATGCTGCCATGAATATTCTTGAACATGTCTTTTGGGGAAATGTGTTCACATTTCCACTGGATATTGTGATAGTTAATTTTATGTGTCAACTTTACTAAGCCACAGACACCCAGAGTTTTTATATATATCAAAAATTATTCTGGGTATTTCTATGAGGGTGTTTTTGGTAAGATTAGCATTTAAATTGTAAACTGAGTAATACAGATTGCCCTCCATAGTGAGAATGACACTCATACAGTTAGTTGAAGGCCTGAGTAGAATAAAAAGGCTGATCCACCCCAAGTAAGAAAGAATCCCCCCTGCCTAAAGGCCTTCAAGCTGGGACAGTGGCTTTTTCCTGCCTTCAGATTGGAGCCTACCCCCGGCTCTCCTGGTTCTCAGGCTCACGGATCATAGCTATCTCATCGGCTGTCATCAGTTTGCTGGGTCACCCTGCAGATCTTGGAACCTGTTGTACTCCATAATCATGTGAGCCAATTCCCGGTAATAGGCCTCTTTATATAGACATAAATCTCTTGATAGATACAGAGATACATGCTACATATAATAGGTTCATATGATTACATATAGATGGAGATGGAGAGATCTCCTATTGATTCTGTTTCTCTGGTGAGCTCTGCTAGGTCCCAGAATTTGCACATGTTCAGCTTTACTAGATACTGTCAATTTCCCAAAGTGCTTAGTCTAATTATACTCCTACCACAATGCATGGGCGATCTACTCACTTTGCATACTCATCCACTTGTCTTTAATTTAATTTCAGACATTCTGGCTTATGGATAATTTGATCTCATTGCAGCTTTTAATTTGCATTTTCTTGATGACTAAGAAAGTTGGACAGCTTTTCATGTGTTTATTGATCCTTTGAATATCCTTTTTTTGAAGTCACTTTTAAGACTTTTGCCCCTTTTTCTATTGGATTGTCTGCCTTTTCTTAGTTATTGTAGGAATTCATTATTTGTTCAAGAGTCCTTAGTCAGACATCTCTATTGCAAACATTTCTTACAACTCTGTGGCTTCATTTTTAGTTTCTTAATTCTATCTTTTGAGGAACAGATGTTCTTAATCTTAGTGTGGTCCAATTTATCAACGTTTCCAACTATAGTTTGCATTTTTGGTGCCCTGCTTTCAATTTCTTTGCCTATCCCAAGGTCATAAAAATATCATCCAATGTTTTCTTTTAAAGATTTTTTTATCCATTTGGAATTAACTTTTGTGTATGCTATGAGGTAAGGTAGGAGTATTGTTGTTTAGTTGCTAAGTCACATCCGACTCTTTTGTGAACCCATGGATTGCGGCCCACCAGGCTCCTCTGTCCATGGAATTTTCCAGGCAAGAATACTGGAGTGGGTTACCATTTCCTTCTACAGGGGATCTTCTCGACCCAGGGATCAAACCCGCATCTCCTGCAATGCAGGCTGTCTTTGCCACTGAGCCATCAGGGAAGTCCAAGGTAGGAATAGAGATTTATAATTTTATATGGATATTCAACTGACCCATACCATTTAATAAAAAGGTAATTTTTCTCCTTGTATTTCCACATCACCTTTGTGCATAAGACGACAGTATGTAAGTGTGCCTCCGATCTTGTACCAACATCACTTTCTCAACTATTCTAATGTTGATTAGGTTTATGTACTTGGTAGCATACATTTTCTACCCTTTTAGAAATACTTTTAAATTGCTTTGGGTATTCCTGGCCCTTTTTACTTTAATATAATTGTGATTCACTTTATAATTTGGGGGGAATTCTGTGGAATATTTAGACCAAATCTGTGTCTTACTATATGGTTCTTTATCTGTGAACATGATGTTTTCTCCTATTTATTTAAATCTTCTCTAATTTTTCTCAATAATAATAAGAACAACATGAGGGCTAAGGGTGCAAACCCTCCTCACAATCACAAACTTATATATAACTTTAAAATTATCCCTCCATGGTCATGGTTCCCCATCTGCAGATTTAGCCAAATGTGGATGGTGTAAGACTGTAGTTTGTACTGAAAAATAATCTGTGTCTCAGTGGACTGCACAGCTGAAACGGATGTTATTTAAACATCAACTGTATTTTGTAATTCTCAGTGTGTAAATGCTGGAAAACTTCACAGGAATCCTTCATAATAAATATTGATGTTTTTATGCTATTAAAGCAATATTTTAAAAAATTTCATTGTGTAACTGTGGCATGTATAGAAATATATTTGATATCTGCATATTAGTCTCATACAGTTTTTTTGTAGATTTTTTTCAAATAGACATAGCCATAACAACTGCCAAATCAGTTTTAAACTTTTCTTTCTAATTCGTAAATTCGTATTCTATATCTTTTTCTTTTCACTTTTCACTAGGTAGGACCCTCCCCCCCCCCCAATTCCATATTTAATGCAAGGGGGAACACAGTGTCTTGTCTCATTCCTGATCTGGAACAGAAGGCCCTCAATAATTTACCACTGCATCATTTTCTGGGACTTTCACAACAAAGCACCAAAAACTGGGTAACTTGAAACACAAAAATCAATTACCTCGTAGTTCTGGAGGCTGGAACACTGAACTGAGGTGTTAGCATGTTCCCTCTGAAATTCTCCATAGACTCCTCCCTGCATCTTGGTGGTGTTGAGCTTGGTGTTGGTGGTGGCTGGCCACCATGATGTCCCTTGGCCTGCAACTGATCACTCCAGTCTCTGCCCATGTCATCACACAGTGTTCACTCTGTCTGTGTCCAGATTTCCCTCTTCTTATAAGGACATTAATCATATTGGATTAGGCCCTATGTTAGTGTCCTCATTTCATTTTGTTACTTCTGCAAAGACCTTATTTACAAATAATGTCATATTCATAAGTTGGATAGTGGTTAGGATTTCAACATATGTTTTTCAGGGACAGAATTCAACTCACAACACCCACTAATGAAAATGTTATGTTTTTGTTGCTTTTTGTTTCATTGTGTTTCCTTTTTTATACATGTATATCATCCTTTACAGAAGAAAATTCCCTTCTATTCCTACTTAGATAAGAGTTTTTTTAATATAGCAAATCTGTATGGGATTATATCTTTGTTTAGCATTTTATTAAGCTGGTATTGTTTTCTCCTTTATTTCTAATATTTTGAAGTACACTAACTTTTTATTGTTTTTTTTTAATTCATTTATTTTTAATTGAAGGATAGTTGCTTTATAATATTTTGTGCTGGTTTCTGCCATACATTAACATGATCAGCCAAAGGCATTCATATTACTTTATTGTTGAAGTAACCCTATGCCTAATACAAAGGTCCATAGTCCCATCAAACCTATATGAAGTTACAGTCCTGTTCAGCATCAAGTTTACTAATGATTATAGAAGATGTGAAGCAAGAGCTATGATATACAGTGCAACAATATCTGGAGGCCCTAACTCCTTCCACTCAGTCCCCTGAGCGCTCTTCTCCTGTGTAGCATGAATTCTAGCTTCAGAGTGATGAATAGGTACAAGTCAGCACAGGAAAATAGCTGTGTATCACTCAGCTGTTATATCCTGCAACTCGTGTGGCCTCATTCTGGCTGTGTGACTAACTTACATTGTTCAGTGAAGATGCAGCCTATCAATTGCAGATTTATTTATAATAAACAGGATACACAAACCAAGTGTGCGTGCGTGCTCAGTTGCTTCAGTTGTGTCTGACTCTTTGCAACGCTATGGACTGTAGCCCATCAGGCTCCTCTGTCCATGAGATTCTCCAGGTGAGGATACTGGCATGGGTTGCCATGCCCTCTTCATACAAACCAGGTATATCATGCTAAAAATGCCCCTAGATCAGTAATCATAACGGGCTGTATTACCCTCTGCTGAATCTTTATTCACATTATGGCTGGTGAGTTTCATCAGCTCTTAGCAGAGTTTTAGAATTGAAACTGCTTCACAAGTAGGAGTGTGTGTATCTATAAAGACACAGCATTAGCATGTTTCTTTGTACTTTCTAGTCCAGAAAAGTGACCTAATCTTAGTTATTATTATTTTTTAAAATATTGTTGAATTTTTTTTTTTTACTGAATATTTCCTTTAGAATTTTTAACAAAGGATTTTCCTGTAAAGTTGTATGGTTTTGGCATATATATTATGTCAACTTCACAAAGTAAGTCAGGAATTATTCCCCATTTCAGAATATGTGTAAGCTTTCTGTTATTTTCTTTCCAAATCATTAGAAAAAATTGCTGGTGAAGCCATTCAGTTTTATGTTTTTTTTAATCAGGAAAATTTCATTTTCATAACTTTTTAAATGAAAGCACAAAATAAAAACAGAAAAAATCATATTTGTGAACCTTATAAGGTTAAGTTTTCTTAACCTTATTGAGGTTAAGAAAAAGAATATTGCCAGCACCCCAAAAGAACTTTTTTCTGCTGCATTCCAGTTTCTATCCATCAAAGGATAATATCATCTTGACTTCTAATATCATAGATAGTTTTGCCTATTTTGAATTTTGTATAAATGTGATTGAATAGTGAACTCTCATTTTGTCTGGTAATTTTTGCTCAGTTTTATATTTCTAATATTAATCTATATCTTTTGGCATGCAGTTGTAGTTCATTGATTCTCTTTTTGTTGTTCAGTAGCTACGTCATATCTGACTCTTTGTGACCCCCAAGGACTGCAGCACTCCAGGCCTCCCTGTCTTTCACTATATTCTGGAGTTTGTGCAAACTCATGTCCATTGAATCAGTGATGCCATCCAACAATCTCATTCTCTGTCATCCCCTTCTCCTCCTGCCCTCAATTTTTGCCAGCATCAGGGTGTTTTCCAATGAGTCAGCTTTTCGCATCAGGTGGCCAAAGTACTTGGAACTTCAGTTCCAGCATCAGTCCTTCCAATGAATATTCAGGTTGATTTCATTTAGGATTGACTGGTTTGATCTCCTTGCAGTCCAAGGGACTCTCAAAAGTCTTCTCCAGCACCACGGTTCAAAAGCATCAATTCTTTGGCACTCAGCCTTCTTTATGGTCCAACTCTCACATCTCTACATGACAACTGGAAAAACCGTAGCTTTGACTATACAGACCTTTTGTCAGCAAACTGATATCTCTGCTTTTTAATACTGTCTAGGTTTGTCATAGCTTTTCTTCCAAGGAGCAAGCATCTTAATTTTGTGGCTACAGTTACTGTCTGCAGGGATTTTGGGGCCCAAGAAAATAAAATCTGTCACTGTTTCCACTTTTCCCTATCATTTGCCATGAAGTGATGGGACTGAATGCCATGATTTTCATTTTTTGAATGTTGAGTTTTAAGCCTGCTTTTTCATTCTCCCCTTTCACCTTTATCAACAGGCTCTTTAGTTCATCTTTACTTTCTGCCATTAAAGTGGTATCCTCTATATATAGAAGTTGTTGATATTTATTTATATTTATTTACTGAGCATAGCCCATAGCACCAGTACTCTTGCCTGGAAAATCCATGGACGGAGGAGCCTGGTGGGCTGCAGTCCATGGGGTCGCTAAGAGTTGGACACAATGGAGCAACTTCACTTTCACTTTTTACTTTCATGCATTGGAGAAGAAAATGGCAGCCCACTCCAGTATTCTTGCCTGGAGAATCCCAGGGACAGAGGAGCCTAATGGGCTGCTGTCTATGGAGTCGCACAGAGTTGGACACGACTGAAGCAACTTAGCAGCAGCAGCAGCAGCAGCAGCAGCCCATAGCAAGACTCAGTTCTTCCCACAGCCAGTCCCTCCCATCAGGAAGCTTGGACAAGCCTCTTATCTTTATCCATCAAACGGTAGACAGAAGAAGCAAGAACTACAATCCCACAGCCTCCAGAACAAAAACCACAGTCACAGAAAGCTAGCCAAAATAATCACATGGACCACAGCCTTGTGTAACTCAATGAAGCCACAAGTCATGCTGTGCAGAGCCACCTGGATAGGCCATGGTGGAGACTTTTGACAAAACATGGTCCATTGGTGAAGGGAATGGCAAACCACTCCACTATTCTAGCCTTGAGAACTCCATGAACAGTGTAATTCCTTGACTGCGTAGTATTTCATCAAGAGACTATACCAAATATCCTTTTAATGTTAATTGGGCAGAAGGGGGTGGCAAAGGATGAGATGGTTAGATAGCATCATGGACTCAATGGGCATGAATTTGAGCAAACTCTGGGAGATAGTGAAGGACAGCGAAGTCTGGTATGCTGCAGTCCAAGGGGTCTCAGAGTTGGACATGACTTAGTGACAGAACAACAGCAAACTGAGTATTTTCCAGTTTGGAGCAATTAAAAATGATACTTCTGTGAACATTTTTATAACTGATCTTTCAGTGGATGGGTTTATGTCTATCAAATATGATTACTCCATCTCCTTTATTGCTTTTGTTTGAAACATTTTTGATGGTATTAGTTACCAGTTTCTCTACTAATTAATGAAGTTTAGAACCTTTTCATCAATTTATTAACCATTTAAATATCCTCTTTCATGAAGCACCTGTTCAGAGGTGGGGTTTTTTTTTGCCCATTTTTAGTGAATAGATATATTTTTAGTATTTACTTGAAGGAATTTCCTATTTATTCTGGATATGGATCCTTTGTTCCTCTCTGTGGCTTCCTTTTCACTCTCTGAAGACATATTTTGACAAATAAAATTCACTGGCCTTTATATAGTTCAATTGGTATGTTTTTCAATTATGTGTATTATTTTTGATATCTAGCATTTGCTATCTAAATCTAGTATTTTTGATGTTTAAAACAATCAACTGGTCTACTTTTTTGTTTTGTGTCTTACCTTTTTAATTGATATATGTTACATATGTAAACTTATTAAATGTTTATCATATGTACATATTATATATTAAATGGAATACATATTAAATGGAAACTCTAAAAGAGGAATCATCTCCATTCTGTTGATATAAAGTAAATATAAGTCAATAACCCTATATCCACTGAAGAAATAATTCATTTTCTGGATAAAAGATAACCATTCCCTGCCGGGGTCCAGCCCCGGCTGATCCAGGGTATTCGAAGAAGAGACGGCATCGGCGACCTATTTATTTAAATATTCATCAAAGATATAAAGAGTAATAGAATGAGGATAGCTCAGTGAGGAAATTCAGTGGAGAAAAGAGGCTGAATAATTCAGCCAGAAGGTGAGAGAAAGAACGACATGGGGAGACCAAGTTTCGGTGAACAAGGCCCGCACTTTATTTTCCAAAGTAGTTTTTATACCTTAAGTTATGCATAGAGGATAATTGGGGAAGGGGTAGAGTCATGCAGTAAGCCAGTCTTTCTTCCTGCAAACTTATCATATGCAAAAGTTTAGGTGATTTGCATCATCTTCTGGCCCGGAGGCCTGTTAACACTTCAAGAAACTTATTTTTCTCTAAAGGTGATTATTCCAAAGTCAGGCACCAGCCTCCAAAAAGCATTGGACAAAGCTGCATTCCTATAGGGCAAAGGTGAGGTGGGCTCAATCAAGAAAAGAATTAACTCAAGGGTCCAAGGTTACAAACATTGAGGCTACTACTTACATTTCTATACACCCATTATGTCAATCAATACACTGCCAAGGACACAGTAGGTAAGGGGTATGGAGACTTAGCAGCATACATTGGCCCAAAAAGTGAAAAACCCTTCACCAATACAATTTCTAATCAATCTTTTAACTACTCAAAGGAATCTGTGTTTAGACAGTTTAGAACATCTCCTGCCTCTCACAGTTGGGAGGCTCTGAACAATCACATGTGGCCGGAAAAACCTATTCAGGCAGGCTAGAGGATTTCCAAAGGAGTTTGTAGGTTGAAACACTGTCACACCCAGGAATTATTAACTGGAGCTGTAAGCTAACTCTTTTTCAGAGAGAGGTAGTGGGGGACAGCCCCCCGTAAAGTCAGAGGTGTAGGTGAAAGCACAAAGCAGAAAGTAGGCAGACTCTGGTTTTGGGGGTAGATGCTCGAGAATTTCCAGGGGGACTCCTGAGGCTCGATCCCGTCTTTGCGTATGCCGAGCCTCCTTCCTCATGACCTTTGCCATGGGTGGAGTTCCTCATGCTGGCTCCCGGCAGTGATAGAATTCCAGTTGAGCTATTCCAGATCCTGAAAGATGATGCTGTGGAAAGTGCTGCACTCAATATGCAATATGCACTCAATATGCAATATGCCAGCTCCCGGCAATTCCCTGTCATTCATTTATATTTGAAATATATTTCATTGGCTATAGAATTCTGGTTAATAGTTCTTTCTTAAAATATTTTAAAAACATGATGCTATAGAGTAGGACCTTATTTTTTGTCCACCGTATATGTAATAGTTTTTATCTGCTAATCCCAAACTCTCCATCCATACCTCCCCACGCTCCCTTGGCAACAAGTCTCTTCTCTGTGTTTGTGAGTCTGTTTCCGTTTTGTAGTTAAGTTCATTTGTGTCAGATTTTAGATTCCACATATACATGTATCATATGGTATTTGTCTTTCTTTCTTAGACTTAGTTTGCTTGGTATGATAACCTCTAGGTCCATCCATGTTGCTGTAAATGGCAATATTTCATCCTTTTTAACGACTGAGTAGTATTCCACTGTATATATGTACATCTTCTTTATCCATTCATCTGTCTCATCTGAACATATTTTTAATACTTGCTTTGAAGACTTATCAGATAATGCCAATACCTCATTATCATCTGTTTATTGTCCTTTCTAATGCAAGTTGGGGGGTTTTTGTGTGATTCTTCATGTGCTGAATGGTTTTGGATTTTATCCTATAAACTTTGAATGTTTTGTGAGACCTTGGGTCTGGTTTAAATCCTTTGAAGAAAGAAGATACATATGTTTTAGCCTTCTGTAGGCTGTGGTTTCAATGGCAGGTCAGTTTTGCAAGCCTTTTGGTGCTGTTCAAATTTGTCCTGGAATTTTGCTGCCCAGTGGTCATCAAGGACCTGGGTATAGGTCAACTGGCTATCTCACTTCTCAGGGTTGGTGTGCTGGTTGGGATCAGTTCCATGAATGTGCAGGTTAGAGGTGAGTACAAGAAGTCATAAAAAGATTGATGGCTTCACTTTACCAAACTCATCTCTCTGTTGTCTCTCCAGTACTTTTTCTGGTCCCTACAGTTCCCCTTTTCAGTTCCTTGGCCAGAGCTGCCCAGTTCTATGATTGTTCCTTGATTCCACATACAAGGCCCATATAATGGCTAATGGAGAGAAAAACAACCACCCTGCCCTCTTAGAAGGGTAGGGACAACACATGCTAGGGGAAGCTCCCCTCCTACAGAGATTTAGCTCTTGCAGTTCTCCATTGCCGGGTCCTTTTGCTGCTGCTACCTCCGTTTCACAATTACCTGGGGGCTAGGGTGCAAGACAGAGAAGGCAATAGCAACCCACTCCAGTACTCTTGCCTGGAAAATCCCATGGGTGGAGGAGCCTGGTAGGCTGCAGTCCATGGGGTTGCAGAGTCGGACACGACTGAAGTGACTTAGCAGCAGCAACAGCAGGGTGTAAGAACCAGAAAGTTAGAGAGAGAAAATGGGGGGTTTCTCTTGCTTTTCATGCATTTCTGTTTTCTGGTCTTTGAGCCCAGCTGGAGGGTTATGCTGGGCTTTCTGTGTGCACTACAATGCTCAAGCCGGATTTTCAAAGTGCATCCAGTTCAGACTGGGAATATCCAAGCAAAAATGGTAAACTCACTGCCAGTTTATAGGTGTTTTGAATTCTGAAGATTTCCTTTGATTTGCCTGCTGTTGTTTACTTTTCAGAGTTCTCAGAATGCTGCCTCTTCCTTCTGTTCAGGGTTTATAATTGGTGTTCAGTGAGATGGGAAGATGAGCCTGTGTTTACTCCATCTTGTCTGGAACTGGATCTAGAAAATTACTTTCAAACCTACTCTTAAGTTAAGGTTATCAACATAATTTATGTAGGCAATATTTAGTTAATTTTATCAACATATTGTTTCTTAGTTCAATTGCTTTCCCTCTATGTTTACTACTTTTATGAATATACATCTTTAGTACTGATACTTATTTTAGTGACAGTCTATATGTGGTAAGATCCTGTTGTTAGGTATACATCTGTGTTTTCCTACCAAATCTTGAATTTTTTGATCAAGATAACACAAATACAGAAAAAAGCTTGGAGAAAATATACCACTTAAAGAGTTTTATAAGATGAATGTCCTTTTAATCACACCCATAAGTCAGATAGAACTTGGCAGCAACCCCAGAAGCTTCAAACCTCTTCCTCAAAGTGCGCACTGCCTTCCCGTAACAAGAATAACTACTGCTCTAGATTTTATGGAAATTCTTTCATTACTTTTATTTGTAGTTTTATTACCTAGTTGAGGAGCCCTAGTTGAGTATACTAAACACTACAGTATAGCTTAGCCTGGTTTTCAAAAATATGTGTGTTACCCCTCTGTATCTTTTTAACCTTGAACATCTTCTGTTGACAAAACCAATTCTGGGCAGCTAAGATTTTGCTGATTGCATTTCTATGCTTTAATTTCACATTTTATTTGTCCTCTAGATTTCCTGCAAAGTGGTAAATGAGTATAAACTTAATCTGACTCAGATTTTACTTCAGGAGGAAGCTTACATCATAGATACTGTGGAGTTCATTGTCAAGGGGCATCTTACGGTCTAGTTATCTACTTTATTGTGGTTGACAGTCATAGATTCTTAGTGGGAAGTGCTTAGATCTTGAATGTGTTGCAAGATGGAGATGCTCTAATTCTATTGTTCATTCTTTGTTTATATATATTCCCATTTCTGTCCTTTGGTTTCCTAGGCAGTAAATATGTTAAGTCTTTCCTTTTTTAAATGAGTTTGCAAAATAAAGAACTGATTTCCTTCATATTCTACAGAGTTAGGTAATTAGGTAAGAGAGAAAGAAATAGAAAGAGAGGGAGAAGTTGAGAGAGAGCAAGCATGCAGACCTTCAAGATTAGGTAGCATAATTCACCGAGGGTTCTAGCTACAAGAACTATGAATTCTGTCTCCCCATCTGTGCTGAAAACAAGCTTCTGATAGACTGTTCCTCACTCCTATAAGACCCTATCCTGGGAGACATTGAAATCCTCTGACTATCTTTGTGTTGAGGTTTCCCAGTGGGCTTGCTGAACCTTCCTAAATGGTAGTCTAGGACTCTGCCACCCAACTTTCTTCCCTTCTCCCTGCACCTGGGATCAGATTTACACTGCAGTTTGATAGTTCTTCCAGACTCCTCCCTCACTATACATTTTCCCTCACTTGTCCGTTTCTTCCAGTCAAAGCCTTGCATTTTATTCTGCCTCAGCATTTGTTTCTTGGAGGACATAGATGATTTGCACCTCTTTGGTTTGTCTCCATCCATCTATGGCATAACCTTACTGATGCTCCAGTTGCCCTGTCTTTGCTAAGTGGGAGATTCTCCAGCTTGTCTCCCAAGTCTCTTTAAAACAACTCTTCTAGTCTTTGATAATGCCCATGGTCACTGTTACAATATATTCTAAACTCACAAGCTCATCTTGTCCTCTTCCTGTCCCAGAAATCAAATCATTCATTTCAACCATTTCTCTATGAAGCCCTGGTGTAATTTAGTTGGAAATATTATTTTTAGACTTACTCAATGAACTTATTTAGGGTATCTATCTATCATCTATCTTTCCCTATCTATCATCTATTGTCTATCTCTCTACCTGTCATCTATCTATCTATATAATCCATCTTCTCTTTACCTAACATCTATCTACCATCAATCTATCATCTATCTATCTATATATCTGTCATCTACCTATGTATATCTATCAATCAAACTGATCACATGAACACAGCCTTGTCTAACTCAGTGAAACTATGAGCCATACCATATAGGGCCACCCAATACGGATGGGTCATGGTGGAAGTTCTGACAAAATGTGGTCCACTGGAGAAGGGAATGGCAAACCGCTTCAGTATTCTTGCCTTGAGAACCCCACGAACAGTATGAAAAGGCAAAAAGATATGATACTGAGAGATGAACTACCCAGGTCTGTAAGGTGCCCAAAATGCTACTGGAGAAGGATGAAGAAATAACTCCAGAAAGAACTAAGAGACAGAACCAAAGTGAAAACAATGCCCAGTTGTGGATGTGATTGGTGATGGAAGTAAAGTCCGATGCTGTAAAGAACAATATTGCATAGAAACCTGAAATGTAAAAAAAAAAAAAAGAAAAGAAACCTGAAATGTTCAGTCCATGAATCAAGGTAAATTGGAAGTGGTTAAACAGGAAATGGCAAGAGTGAAGGTCGACATTCTAGGAATCAGCAAACTAAAATGGACTGGAATGGGTGCATTTAACTCGAATGACAATTATATCTACTACTGTGAGCAAGAATCACTTAGAAGAAATGGGGTAGCCATCATAGTCAACAAAAAAGTCTGAATGCAGTACTTGGGTGCAATCTCAAAAAAGACAGAATGATCTCTGTTCATTTCCAAGGCAAACCATTCAATATCACAGCAATCCAAGTCTATGCCCCAACTAGTAATGCTGAAGAAGCTGAAGTTGAATGGTTCTATGAAGATTTACAAGACCTTCTAGAACTAACATCCAAAAAAGATGTCCTTTTTGTTATAGGAGACTGGAATGCAAAAGTAGGAAGTCAAGAGATACCTGGAGTAACAGGCAAGTTTGGCCTTGGAATACAAAATGAAGCAGGGCAAAGGCTAACAGAGTTTTGCCGAGAGAATGCACTAGTCTTAGCATACACCCTCTTTCTACAACACAAGAGATGACTCTATACATGGACATCACCAGATGGTCAACATCGAAATCAGATTGATTATATTCTTTGCAGCCAAAGATGGAGAAGCTCTATATGATCAGCAAAAACAAGACTGGGAGCTGACTGTGGCTGCGATCATGAACTCTTTATTGCCAAATTCAGACTTAAATTGAAGAAAGTAAGGAAAACCACTAGACCATTCAGGTATGACCTAAATCAAATCCCTTATGATTATATAGTGGAAGTGAGAAATTCAAGGGATTAGATCTGATAGAGAGAGTGCCTGAATAACTATGGATGGAGGCTCGTGACATTGTACAGGTGGCAGGGATCAAGACCATCCTCAAGAAAAAGAAATGCAAAAAGGCAAAATGATTGTCTGAGGAGGCCTTACAATTAGCTGAGAAAAGAAGAGATGCTAAAGACAAAGGAGAAAAGGAAAGATATACCAATTTGAATGCAGAGTTCCATAGAATAGCAAGGAGAAATAAGAAAGCCTTCTTCAGTGATCAATGCAAAGAAATAGAGGAAAACAATAAAATGAGAAAGACTAGAGATCTCTTCAAGAAAATTAGAGATATCAAGGGAACATTTCATGCAAAGATGGGCTCAATAAAGGACAGAAATGGTAGGGACCTAACAGAAGCAGAAGATATTAAGAACAGGTGGCAAGAATACATAGAAGAATTATACAAAAAAGATATTCATGACCCAGATAACCATGATGGTGTGATCACTAACCTAGAGCCAGACATCCTGGAGTGCAAAGTCAAGTAGGCCTTAGGAAGCATCACTAGGAACAAAGCTAGTGGAGGTAATAGAGTTCCAGTTGAGGTATTTCAAATCATAAAAGATGATGCTGTTGAAGTGCTGCACTTGATATGCCAGCAAATTTGGAAAACTCAGCAGTGGCCACAGGACTGGAAAAGGTCAGTTTTCATTTAAATCCCAAAGAAAGGCAATGCCAAAGAATGTTCAAACTACCACGCAATTGCATGCATCTCACACGCTAGTAACCCACTCCAGTATTCTTGCCTGGAAAATCCCAGGGACGGAGGAGCCTGGTGGGCTGCTGTCTATGGAGTCGCACAGAGTCGGACACAGCTGAAGTGACTTAGCAGCAGCAGCAGCAGCAGCAGCACATGCTAGTAAATTAATGCTCAAAATTCTGCAAACCAGACTTCAAAGTTTGTGAACTGTGAACTTCCAGATGTTCATGCTGGATTTAGAAAAGGCAGAGGAACCAGAGATCAAACTGCCAACACCTGTTGGATCATCAGCAAAGCAAGAGAATACCAGAAAAACATTTACTTCTGCTTTACTGATTACACCAAAGCCTTTGACTGTGTAGATCACAACAAACTGTGGAAAATTCTTCAAGGGATGGGGATACCAGACCACCTGACCTGCCTCCTGAAAAATCTGTATGCAGGTCAAGAAGTGACAGTTAGAACCCGACATGGAACAACAGACTGGTTCCAAATTGGAAAAGGAGTATGTCAAGGCTGTACATTGTCACCTTGCTTATTTAGCTTATATGCAGAGTACATCATGCAAAATGCCAGGCTGGATGAATCACAAGCTGGAATCAAGATTGCCAGGAGAAATATCAATAACTTCAGATATGCAGATGATACCACCCTTATGGCAGAAAGTGAAGAGGAACTAAAGAGCCTCTTGATGATGGTGAAGGAGGAGAGTGAAAAATCTGGCTTAAAACTCAACATTCAGAAAAAGAAGATCATGGCATCTGGTCCCATATATTCATTGCAAATAGATGGGGAAACAAAGGAAACAGTGAGAGACTTTTTTTTTTTTTGGACTCCAAAATACTGTAGATGGTGACTGCAGCCATGAAATTAAAAGACGCTTGCTCCTTGGAAGAACAGCTATAATCAACCTAGACAGCATATTGAAAAGCAAAGACATTACTTTGCCGGCAAAGGTCTGTCTAGTCAAAGCTATGGTTTTTCCAGTAGTCATGTATGCATGTGAGAGTTGAATTATAAAGAAACTGAATGCCAAAGAATTGACACTTTGAAACTGTGGTGTTGGAGAAGACTCTAGAGAGTCCCTTGGACAGCAAGGAGATCCAACCAGTACATCCTGAAGGAAATCAGACCTGAATATTCATTGGAGGGACTGATGCTGAAGCCGAAGCTCCAATACTTTGGCCACTTGATGCGAAGACTGACTCCTCAGAAAAGATCCTGATGTTGGGAAAGATTGAAGGCAGGAGGAGAAGTGGATGACAGAGGATAAGGTGGTTGGATGGCATCACCGACTCGATGGATATGAGTCTGAGCAAGCTCCGGGAGTTGGTGATGGACAGGGAAGCCTGGCGTGCTACAGTCAGTGAGGTCACAAAATCGAACTGAACTGAACTGAGCTGACTGAACTGAACTGAATTAATCTATATCTATGATAAAATGCCTCGAGTTCAAACATTCAAGATTGTAGGGTGTTTACTTAAGATTTTTTATCTTACATTTGCAGCTCCTAGGAGACCTGGTTCACAGAAGCACTAGGGATAATAAAATTAGAAAGAATACATAGGTACTCAGAAAGAGTATTCAGCAGATACCAACACTCTTACTATAAACATTCTTAAATTGCTTTTTTGTGCTTTTTCCATATTCTCTTCCCTTCAAAAAAGTTCTACTGGATGTACATTGTCAAAGCCTGTAGCTATTACATGCTATACTCCCTCCTTTGAATCTCATATTTAATCTTAGTTCTGCATATGAAATAATAGCATACATCCCCAGTTTTTATGCCAGTATCTCTCCAGTAATATTTAATATCTAAAGATCATCCTTCAGTCCATTCCTAAGAAAGGACTCATGGAAGAACATTCTATACTTTTTGCATATTGATGGCAATTTTTTTTCTTTTATATTTGAGAGTCAGTTTGCCTCAATATATAATTGTTGGCTCAAAATTTTTAAATATTTATTTATGTGTTGACTGCTCCTTGCAGCATATGGGATCTTAGTTCCCTAACTAGGACTTAAACCTGCGTCCCCTGCATTGGAAGTGCAGAGTCTTAAGGGACCACCAGAGAAGTCCTTCAAATGTTTTAACATTTGCATATCTTTACATATATTACTCCTTTTCTTCTGACACCAGATGCTAATCTTAAAAGTTCTGATGATAATAAAATTTTCTTTCTGTTATATGTCAACTTTTTTCTATCTTCTTTCTTCCTAGGTACCCAAAGGATATTTCCTTTACCTTAAAGTCCAATACTTTAGCCTATGCCTTATTGGTTGTTCTGAGTTGGCTTTCCCAGGTAGGCAGTATATCTTCACATTTTGTTTTTCAATCCTGTTTTTTAAATATATTTAAAGTACAGTCCTTAGTATTTGTTTTAGTCCCCTGTTTTGGTTTTTCTTCTTTGGTCTACATGTTTGGTCTTTGTGGTGGTGGTCATTTATAATCTCACTCTCACTCAAATCCTTTATATATCTTGCTTTTAAATGTTAAATTATCCTTTTCTTTTCCCATTTCCCCTAAGACATAACCTGCTATGTTTATGTGTGCCATGTTTATTTATGAGATGTGGTTTCAAAAATATTGTCCCTTGAATTTATGCTCTTTCATCTCTTGTATCATTTTCTTAATGATTTATTTTTAAATGCTACGATATAGAATTTGCCTGTTTGTATATTTTTAATCTTTTTATCAAAATGTCTTTCTGGTAAGCTTTTGATTTATTTTTTACATATTAACTGTCTGACTTATCCTTTCCCTTTAGTGTGTAGACATGAAATCAACCCAGTAACAGGGAAAGGTTAGAAGGTTTTTGAGTATCACAGCCCTCAAGTACTGTGGTGGCTTTTAACATGTTTACTGACAAGGCCAAACTGTTTCCTAGAATTCCCTTCACTGATTTGCCTGTTACAATAAGGAGAATCTGGAGGGAGACTGGGAAGGTGAGGGGGAAACAAGAACCAATTTGGAGCTCTTATGTGTTGTTCCTGATATGATGACTCACTTTAGTTTGTGTGAAGCAGAGGCTGGGTCCCACTTTCCCCTGGACCCTCCCTCATCTTCAACTCCAGCTCTTGACAAACAGCCTTGGCTTCTGCAGGACACCCACATTACCAGTTTCAAAGGCAACAAGCTCTGCATGGGTTTCAGTCCATTTGACAAAGTTCCAGCTGATTCTTTTTCTTCCCCACTGCACATGCCTCCTTTCCCGACTGCCTGCCCTACAAAATTCAGACTCACGTGCAAGGATTTCAGATTTACAGAGTCCTAACCCTTGATCTGGAGAAGGCAATGGCAACCCACTCCAGTACTCTTGCCTGGAAAATCCCATGGATGGAGGAGCCTGGTGGGCTGCCATCTATGGGGTTGCGAAGAGTCAGACACAACTGCAGCAACTTAGCAGCAGCAACAACCTTTGATCAGAAATACACACACACACACCCTAGTGGTTCTGCTTCTCTGAATCTTAACTGCTGGTACAAGTAACCTCTTTGGTTGTTTTTGACAAATGTTAGAAAATAGAGCACATGCTTTCTGACAGATTCTAACTGTTCTGCTCCACCATCTACATATGGACTCATTTTCCTTTGCCTCCATTGTCCCTATCCAGCTCAATTTTAACTCTTTTCTTAGAAGTTTCCTCTCAGTGGTGTTCTGTCCTGGAAGGGAGGTTTGCTCATTATTCCTGAGAGTTTGTAGGACCTAGTCTGCACTGGCCCCTTTAGACCTTATTGATTTTCACTTGCCCTCACTTGGTTTAAGAGTGAGAAAATCCCTTCCCATTCAGCTGCTTTCAAAGGTTGGGCCACTGGACTCTATAAAGTAACCAGTAGCAAGGCTTGCCACGTGCTTTGAAGGGGCCCAGTGCTAAATGAAGATGGCAGACTCTTTGTTCCAAAAAAATAAAACCTTTGTTTTAATTTATTTCCCTTTCTTCTACACAAGAATACTTGTAGAGGAGAAAGACCCTCCTAGGTACCTGGGGGTCCCTCCATGATTCACTTCACAGGGTGCACTAGCCCAACGCCAGTACTGCCTGGGCCAAGTCCCCATCAAGGTGACAGTGGCTTCAGTCTTGGGGTGGATGTGGATAAGCAGACTCCTGAGAATCCTTGCTGGGTAGGCAGGGAGGTGGTGGGAAGTAGGACCACGGGTGAGCTTGAGACAGGCTGGGACCTGGGACTTGGTATCCTTTGCTTCAGTGCTTGCACCTGGACAAAGATCTCCTGTAGCAACAAAATACAAAGAAACTATAAGGGACTAAAAGTAACTGCATGCATGTGCAGTTGGAACAAAGTATGGATCGTAAGATACAAAGAAACAAAAAACCCAATTGCCATTTCTGAAAAGCCCAGAGCAAAAACAGGATGTCAGGAGCAAAAACAGGGCACTGCCCATGCCCCCTGCACAAAATATCACCTAGGGGCTGGGCAAACCCCCTCAGCCATCCCTCTGGCCTGATACTTGGACACACCTGTTACCCTCACCCTGTATAAGGAACCAGCTTGCCCCACCTCAGGGAGTGAACAAGGGAAGCTGTTAGATGTTTTCATTCCCCTCCTGCTGCAGTGGGAGCCCCAGTAAAGCCTTGCCATGGACAGAGTGCCTGATGAACTATGGACTGAGGTTCGTGACATTGTACAGGAGACAGGAATCAAGACCATCCCCATGGAAAAGAAATGCAAAAAAGCAAAATGGCTGTCTGAGGAGGTCTTACAAATAGCTGTGAAAAGAAGGGAAGTGAAAAGCAAAGGAGAAAAGGAAAGATATATCCATTTGAATGCAGAGTTCCAAAGAATAGCAAGGAGAGATAAGAAAGCCTTCCTCAGCGATCAATGCAAAGAAATAGAGGAAAACAATAGAATGGGAAAGACTAGAGATCTCTTCAAGAAAATGAGAGAT
Source organism: Bos javanicus (assembly GCF_032452875.1). Classification (NCBI taxonomy): domain Eukaryota; kingdom Metazoa; phylum Chordata; class Mammalia; order Artiodactyla; family Bovidae; genus Bos; species Bos javanicus. The sequence goes on from NC_083888.1 coordinate 29,271,975, forward strand.
ACCAAGGGAACATTTCATGTAAAAATGGGCACAATAAAGGACAGAAATGGTAGGGACCTAACAGAAGCAGAAGATATTAAGAAGAGGTGGCAAGAATACACAGAAGAACTATACAAAAAAGATCTTCACGGCCCAGATAATCACGATGGTGTGATCACTCACCTAGAGCCAGACATCCTGGAATGTGAAGTCAAGTGGGCCTTAGAAAGCATCACTACGAACAAAGCTAGTGGAGGTGATAGAATTCCAGTTGAGCTATTCCAAATCCTGAAAGATGATGCTGTGAAAGTGCTGCACTCAATATGCCAGCAAATTTGGAAAACTCAGCAGTGGCCACAGGACTGGAAAAGGGCAGTTTTCATTCCGATCCCAAAGAAAGGCGATGCCAAAGAATGCTCAAACTACCACGCAATTGCACTCATCTCACATGCTAGTAAAGTAATGCTCAAAATTCTCCAAGCCAGGCTTCAGCAATACGTGAACTGTGAACTTCCAGATGTTCAAGCTGATTTTAGAAAAGGCAGAGGAACCAGAGATCAAATTGCCAAGATCCGCTGGATCATCGAAAAAGCAAGAGAGTTCCAGAAAAACATCTATTTCTGCTTTATTGACTATGCCAAAGCCTTTGACTGTGTGGGTCACAATAAACTGTGGAAAATTCTGGAAGAGATGGGAATACCAGAGCACCTGATCTGCCTTTTGAGAAACCTGTATGCAGGTCAGGAAGCAACAGTTAGAACTGGACATGGAGCAACAGACTGGTTCCAAATAGGAAAAGGGAGTACATCAAGGCTGTATATTGTCACCCTTCTTATTTAACTTCTATGCAGAGTACATCATGAGAAACGCCGGGCTGGGGGAAGCACAAGCTGGAATCAAGATTGCTGGGAGAAATATCAATAACCTCAGATATGCAGATGACACGACCCTATGGCAGAAAGTGAAGAGGAACTAAAAAGCCTCTTGATGAAGGTGAAAGAGGAGAGTGAAAAAGTTGGCTTAAAGCTCAACATTCAGAAAACTAAGATCATGGCATCTGGTCCCATCACTTCATGGCAAATAGATGGGGAAACAGTGGAAACAGTGTCAGACTTTATTTTTCTGGGCTCCAAAATCACTGCAGATGTTGATTGTAGCCATGAAATTAAAAGACGCTTACTCCTTGGAAGGAAAGTTATGACCAACCTAGACAGCATATTAAAAAGCAGAGACATTACTTTGTCAACTAGTCCATCTAGTTGACATCTAGTCAAGGCTATGGTTTTTCCAGTGGTCATGTATGGATGTGAGAGTTGGACTGTGGAGAAGGCTGAGCGCCAAAGAATTGATGCTTTTGAACTGTGGTGTTGGAGAAGACTCTTGAGAGTCCCTTGGACTGCAAGGAGATCCAACCAGTCCATCCTAAAGGAGATCAGTCCTGGGTGTTCATTTGAAGGACTGATGTTGAAGCTGAAACTCCAATACTTTGGCCACCTGATGCGGAGAGCTGAGTCATTTGAAAAAACTCTGATGCTGGGAAAGATTGAGGGCAGGAGGAGAAGGGAACACAGAGGATGAGATGTCTGGATGGCATCACCGACTTGATGGACATGGGTTTGGGTGGACTCCGGGAGTTGGTGATGGACAGGGAGGCCTGGCATGCTGCGGTTCATTGGGTTGCAAAGAGTCAGATATGACTAAGTGACTGAACTGAACTGAATTTCTTGTCTGGTCTCCTATCAATTTGTATTGGTTGGAGAAGGTCAAGAACCCTAGTCGGTATCAAGTGGGGTCTCCAAGCCCCCAGTGCCTGCTCTATCATCCCAGAATAAAAATTCAAAAATTATTCAGCATTTCTAGATGACCACTATAGATCCTTAGCCTCCATGTGTGAGCCCATTCTGAGAGTCAGCCCTGTGTGACTGAGATAGGCACAGGCCCATGAGGTCAGCCCTGCCTGGAGTTATATTGGAAGTCTCAGCCTTGCAGACACACTCTGTTGCCCTCTGTTGAAGCTACATGTATCTTTGGCAAGCTGATGGTTCCCCTACCCTCTTGCATTCTGGAATTCTTAGGAAACTGAGTTATCTAGCTTTATTGTATATGTTATCTATGGAATTTGGATTGTGCCACAATTCTCTGTGTGTTCACTGGGAATTTAGAGATTCAATATTTTATATGTATATATATATTGCCACATGCCCCATCTTCCCAGAGTTCTTGAGAAGACATTTCAACTTATGTAAAATTTGATTTTCACAGTTGTTTACTTTCAACCCTTTTGAAGACATGATTCCACAGGGTCCTGCTGGGCGGAGGTGGGATACAGAATTCCTGTCAGGCTCCACCCTGGCCTGGAACAGGAGGGGCACTCTGGCACTATGAAATAAGGGAGGCCTGCTACCACTTGGTGGGGGATAGAAGTTCAAGACTCCTCATGGACCCCACTGACACTGTGAAATGGGAGGTGTCAGTACCATAAGTAGGAGTGAAAATCCCAACTACCTATTTCCTCTTATGTGATGGGGAGGGGGTGATGGACCCCAGCAGTGCCCACTCATGGTCAGAGAGTGGAACTTTACTGGTATGGTGGGCATGGGGCTAACTCTAAGAAAAGTTTTCCATCTTGCTATGTTGTGCCTTTCCTGGTCTATTGGGTTGAGAGAGCTAGTGTTTATGGAGAATTTTCTGTCTGCACCCGTTGACAATCTTTAAACACAAGTTTCTCCAGTGAGGCAGAAAAAGAGCCTAGAGGTGTCACTGCTGTGCTCCCCCTGTATCCGAGTCCCCAGCTGGCCTGTTGTCTGTGAAATGGATTTTACTGTAGTTTATTTAATCCTTTACCCACTGAAGGATGTTTGCCTTGTTTGCAGTTTGAGGATGGTCCAAATAAGGTAGGTGGACCACATTAATGTCTGCTTGTGATGATGCAAAGTAGTTTTGCTAGACATTACCATTGGAAGGAATTGGGCAAAGGATACACAGGATCTGTCTGTATTATTTCCCACAATTGTATGTGAATATTCAATTATCTCAAAATAAAAAAGTTTAATTAGAAAAAAAGTCCTTAGAGTGATTCTTCTTCTCTATAAAGATCTCATGAATTTTTTGTTAAGTTATCCTAAATATATTACAGATTTTCTTTCTATTATAAATTGTATCTTGTAGTCTATTATATTTTCCTGATAGTTATTACTGGTTTAGCAGCATGGTTTCCCTGGTGGCTCAGTGGTAAAGAATCTTCCTGCCAGTTCAGGAGACATGGGTTCAATCCTTGAGTCAGGAAGATGTCCTGGAGAAGGAAATGGCAACCCGGTCCAGTATTTTAGCCTGGAAATCCCGTGGACAGAGAAGCCTGGCAGGCTACAGTCCGTGGGACCACAAAGGAGTCAGACACAACTTAGAAACTAAACAAAAAATTCATTTTTACATGCGGATCTCTTATCTGGCAATTTTGCTGTATTTTCTTATTTATTCTGATAGACTGTATGTTTAGTCTTTTTTTCCTGTTAGTTTTCAATGTAAACAGCATTGAACTTGTTAAATGGCTTTTGAAAATATTTTGAGAAGACCATGTGATTTTCTCCTTTACTGTGTTCTGTAGTAAATTACACTGGTAGACTTTCTGATATGAAATAATCTAATGTTAAATATTTTCTGATGGCATGCTTGCTTCCCTGGGATAAACTCACCACATCATTTTGCTTTGTTTTGTTAGTTTAAAAATATACTATAGAGTTTAATTAGCTAACAATCCTTTTCTCATTTCTGAGTTTACGTTCATCCGTGAAATCAGTCTGTCATTTTCCTTCCTTGTAATTTGCTTCCTCTGTTTTGGTAACAAGGTTATTAACTGACTTCATATAATGAGTTTGGAGGCTTATCTTCAAGTTCTACTTTCTTCCACAAATTGTGTAAAATAGGGGTTACATATTCTTTGAGAGTTTGGTAGAATTTGTCTATGTAAATTCTACAGTCTCAGTCTACAATTTTAATATTTTCATTTGTTACTGGTTTTCACATTTTTTTTTCTTCTAGCACCAAAGTTAGATTTTAAGTTTTTTCAAAAAAATTTTCACTTCCCCTAGATCTTTATATTTAGTCCTCCATAGTTGCTCATAATATTCTTGTCAATAAACTTTAAATTAAATAGCTTTAACATTCACATCGAGTAAACACTCTCTAGTAAAAAAGGGTAAATTTTCCAATACTTCCAAGACACTAATAATTTCCCATTCTTCCCAGAAACTCTTCCCATGGAATTGTCAACCAGGTTTAGACATGTTCTTATGCAGTTGTCATACTGAGGCCTTATCATCATACTAAGAATTATTTATGCTTATTTTTGAATTAGCTAATTTTTTTAAGATCTCATACTTTCTTCCTTCTTTTATTACTGTTACATTTTAGAACAAATCCTTTGAAGAGCGAGTATGTGGCAATGACATTTTGTGACCTTACATTCTAAAAGTATCCTTGTTATATCCTTACCTGAGAATAATTGAATAGCTTGCATAGAAGTCTGGATTGGGAATCGTTTTCTTTAGGAAGGTGGAGGCATTGTTTATAGCCTGAGGTAATTGCAGTGACTCATCTTTTGTATTCATCTCTTTGTCGCCATATTGTTGTCATCTGCCCACAATATATCAACGGTTTCTTATGATTTAGTTTTCTACACTGTATCAAGTGTTCAGTGAGAACTTTTGATCTGGACACTTATTCCCTAAAATTCCAAGAATTCTAGTATTAATTTTTTGTTATTGTTCTTCTTTGCTTTTTATATACTCTCATATTTTGGAACTCCAGTTATTTGCATGTTGGGCCTCCTAGATTGATCTTTTGTTTTTCTTACAGTTTGTCTGTTTATTGTTTTGCTCTACATTCTTAGAGAATAACTCCACTTCATCTTCCAGCCCTTTTATTGAATATATATTTTCCCATTATATTTTTAAGTTTTGATAATGTTTGCTCTCAGATCAAGTGCTTTTTAAAAGCATCATGTTTTTACCCAATGGATGCAATATCTTGTGTTATCACCATTGGCTGCATTCCTCATAGACACTTAGCTTGCCCTGGTCTGGTAACTCTGACCATTTGTCCTTCTACTTTGCCACTATTAAAGGTTCCTAAGATTGATTAATTGATGCAATCTTATTTGCTTTGCCCTTCTACACTGATGCTATGTTTTTCTTCTTTATTTCAATTTCAGTGGAATTTTGAATGTAATCTCAGTCTGTCATGTTTAAAAGAAAATTTTGTTCATTAAAAAATCCTCTAGTATATTTATGCTAATTTTCTTTCAGTTGATATTCTACTTATTTGCATTTTTTGTGAAATAACCATAAATTAGTTTATATAATCAACTTCCAATAGCCAGGCTTTATTTTGTAATCATCTTCTTTAGGGAAAATCAATAAACTGATTTTGAAGTGCATAAGCTACTAAATAAATTGTGAAAATGAAGCACACAATATGGAGTAATTACCCTACCTTAAAATAATACATATTTTAAAATTCTTTAGTAAAGCAATATGTTACTAGGAGAGGAGCAATGGAATAGCCTAGACAGTCCAAACGGAGCCACATGTGTATTTAGGGATATGGTATATGATATTGTCCATAAGGATGGGTTTTTACTTAGTAAATGGTGTTGCATAAACAGGCTGAATACTTGTACAGAGAAAGAAAGCTGGATTCCTACTTTACACTATGTGCCTGTGCATGCACGTGCACACACACACACATGCTTACACAATAACATTTAATAGGTTAAAGTTCCACTTTAAAAAGTAAGTCTACTGAAACAAACAGGAGAAGATACTGAATGTCTTTGTAAACTTGGGTGGAGAAGTCTTTCTTAACTAAGACCCAAAAGTCATACATAGGAAAGGGTGGGAGGGATTGGGGGCAGGAGAAGAAGGGGACGACAGAGGATGAGATGGCCGGATGGCACCACTGACTCGATGGATGTGAGTCTGAGTGAACTCTGGGAGTTGGTGATGGACAGGGAGGCCTGGCATGCTGTGATTCATGGGGTTGCAAAGAGTCGGACATGACTGAGTGACTGAACTGAACTGAACTGAACTGAACTGAATGGGCTTGACCCATTCAGAATTTGTGATTTCTGTTTAGCGAAGTTTAAGTTAACAATGAGTGCCAGCCTGAATTCTACTCCTTTCAGTACCTAGAATATACGAAGAACTCTTACAAATCATCAAGGGAAAGATAAAAAATCCAGTAGGAAAAAATGGGCAAGACACAGGAGGAAGCGTTTCAGGTGGAAAATCAGACAGAACAGCTGCTAACTGAATGAGGATGCACTTAACCTCACTAATATTCTGGAATATTCAAATTTAAACATCATGTTACAGCATTACTAACAGATTGGCAAAAAAGAGAAAGTTGGATAGCATTAAATGCTATTGGGGTTTTAGGTGAAACAGGAACATTTGTTTACTTTGTGAAGTGAAAACTGGTGGAGCCATTCTGGAGGGCAATCAGGTGAAATTAATATGTGTATACCTTCCCACCTAGCAATCTGACTCTAGGGCATGTATCCTGAAGAAGGTGTCAGTGGTGGTCAAAAAAAGGACTGATGATGTTGGGGCATTCAGCCTTGATCATGAGAACAAGTGCTGGAAATGATCCGGGTGGCCTTTCTTAAAAGAAATAGATGAGGTTGTGTGTGTGCAAGGGGAAGATCTCAGCAGCAGTCAGAATTAGATTTACATATATCAGTTTGTGTGCGGTTAATGAAAAAAACTGCATTAATCACATACACATGAAATACATCACATGTAGTTTTGAGTGAATGCATGAAAATGGTTTAAATGAACTTTAGGTACAGTGTGTGTACATTGTGAAGGTCAGGCTGGCGAGTGGAATAGGAATGGGGATGATGAATGAAGGGGAAAATTAATAACTAACATAAAAAATGAATGATGTCACACAAAATGGACTTTGCAGGGAAGACTAATGGTAAGTGTGCCCTAGACTGAAGAATATGGTCGGGTTAATTTTGTTTGTCTGTGGTCTAAAAAGCAAAACTAATTAAAAATTAGATGCCAGTAATCAAAAAGTCATCTCAAGAGAAATTCACAGACCAGTTTGAGAGTTGGGTAAAACAGCTACAAAGATGACTGTTATTCTCAGGCGGACAGTAATCTTGCCACCCAACTGAACATTACTATATAATATGACAGAAAATCTATCTGGGGAAAACAAGACTGTGACCTTTTAGTGATCTTCCAGGGAAAAACGTTTTTCTATATCCCATTAGCACTGAGATTGATGATTCAGGTTTGAAGTATAGGATCTTTGATCATGTGCGTTGGTTACATAAGAGACTTGAGATTGATGGAGCACAACTGGGTGCCCAAATCCAACCAGCTTGTGCTCCATCTAAAGCAGAACTTATTGCTGACTGAAGAGCCCTTATTGTGCTGTGTCACATTGAGTGTGATGGCTAAGGACAAAAGGCAGGAGGATGAAGTGCCTAAGTCCATGCTGGAAACCAGTATTAAGTTTTGCCAGGAGCTTAGGTAGGCAATGTTAATTAGTCTTTATGTGACAAACATAAAAGGCAAGTATTCTTTTTTACTTTACAGATGAGATCAAAAGAAGTGATGTAAATTTTACAAGGTCAACTGGTAAAAACTTACTGAGGTTCAAACCCAGACACTTCTGACTCTTCTCAATATATAGCACTTTACCTTCACCCATAAGATGCTAGAGTTGCATTTCATTAGCATTCATCCAACAATAAGATTTTATCTTCTTACTAGATATGACAGTTGTAGGGTTTCTCATGGCTTCTCTAATAAACTGCTATGAGCACAGGCCCTTTTGTGAACCCAGCCGTAGGTAGTCATACCATGGCCCCCCTCCTAGCTCACAGATAATTGACCAGGGACTTGCAATGACCTAAAGATAACCACTGCAAAAGTCAGTGGCCTAAGGTGAACAAAGCTTAGGGAAATATTTTTTCCTGGCAGATAATATGGATATCTACTAAACAAGATACAAGAGTCTTCTTCTCTGGAATTCAAAGGAGGAGGCTGGACAACCATGAGCTCCTTGGTAGGCCAAGGGAAGCTGATCCAGAGAGGAGGGCTAGTTTAGTGGGTAGTTAAGTGGCTTTGGAGTGGTCCTTGGATTCCTGCACCTGAGGCTGGAGATGCCCTGGATTTAGGAAACTCTTCTGTTCAGGTCTTCCTGGTGGCTAACTTGGGCTTCCTGACCATGATGTGAGGCATAGTTGTTCCGTTTTCCCTGGGTTCTTGTGAAGACCTATCCCACAGTTAAGATTACTGTTCTCCGATTTCTTCAAGGTATTCTTAAGCTCTTCTCCCATTTACATGAGTTGGCACATCTGTTCCATGAAGAAAAGTAGCCCAAATGAATCATAGTTTTGCTTTCTTAACTTTTCTAGAAAGTTGCCATCAACTTTGACCAAGGAGACCCAAACAGTCAAGTGTGAGAAGAGACATCTTGGAAGTGAGCTTCATATTTCAGTTTCCAACAGCTTAAGCCACACATGGAGGGGAGGTCCTAATGTGATTTATAGAGGCACAGTTGGGTAGAGTGTTGTTCTGCTTTAGAGGTGTCAGTGAATCAGGGTCCAGGGATAGTGCTGGGTAAGGCACAGAAGTGAGAGGCAGTCATGTGACAAGACTGGGAGCCAGTGAAGGCTAGGATGACATCTCGGTATCTATGCGGGGCTTGTACTCAGAGATCCATGTGATTGAGATAAATTATGATGGTGGTTCATTTATGAGCCCTAATTAGGAGGGTGAAGAGAGCTCATTCCAAGAAATCCAGCAGGAAGTTAAATGTCAGGATGCTTTGATTCCAAGTGGGGTAACAAAGTTATATTGGTTTGCCTATGACTGAAGAATTTCATGGAAAGTGCAATTTTCAATGCTAAAACCAGGAGGGGGTTAGTGAAGTCAGTCAGTTGTGTCCGACTCTTTGTGGCCCCATGGACTGTAGCCTACCAGGCTCCTCTGTCCATGGGATTTTTCCAGGCAAGAGTACTTGAGTGGGTTGCCACTTCCTTCTCCATGGGATCTTCCCAACCCGGGGGATCTTCCCGACCCAGGGATCAAACCCGGTCCCCCCGCATTGTAGGCAGACACTTTACTGTCTGAGCCACCGGGGAGGAGGGGGTTAGGGAAATTAAATAGTCTTGTTTAGGCTTCAGAGACAAAGCAGAGCAGACCTCTGACCTTGCTTCTAACCTGCCTGGACTACTGTGTGACTGTGAGTGACTGCCTGCTGTGAGTGCAAGACTTGCAGCACCATAGATAAAATGGGGAGAAATCTTGAGATTGTTGAGTCCCTGGGCGGGGGACCTGGCCATCCAAGCTCCAAGCTTAGCAACATTCCAAGTTTTACAAGACAAAACAAACAGGATTAACATGAAACCAGGCTTGCAATTTGGTTACAGATTGAAGAGAATATCAGATTGTCTCTGTCCTGGGATTATAAATAGGAACCCTGAACAGCAATCTTTGAAGTCTTACCCATGGAGCAGATGTGCTACCTAGGACACTTTCCCAATTGAGACTCTAGATGTGCTGTGACACGGGACTTACCAGCACTGTTTAAGTCTGGATGTTGATCAAAACCCAATTTGGTGATGTATCCTTTGCTGTTTTTATTTTCCTTTTCTTTTAATGTTAGTGTATTGAAAATAAACTCTATAGTTCTCTAATAAATATTTGTATTATTTATTTGTATATAATGAGTGGCTTATTTTGTCAACAGATCCTTTGAACCTGAGACAAAAGTGAAAATTTTCGGCAAAACAGAGGGTTCTGAGCAAACGGATAGTTGGTCAACTCCAGAACTTGCAGAAGATAGAGAGTCACCAGTTAAGCAAAAATAGGTAATTTGTTGACTCACAAGGTTAAACCATGGAGTGGGAAGCTCTAAAACTGAGTTTGAAAAGACCCAGGAAGATTATGCAGTTAAGAGATCGCCTGCCTTAAGCTTTCAGGATTTCATCTCTATCAGCCTGAGAAGATTAGAAAAATCTATGCCCAGACTTCCCCCAGAACTTCTGTTCTTACTGGTCTGAGATTGGACTTTGGCTTCAGAAAGTTTTATTTTTTAAATATCTTTTATTTGATTCTTATTTTAAACCACTGCTTTGTGTGAATAACAGAATAACCCTTAGGTTCCTTAACTTGTCTTTCCATTGTAATCATCTGGTGAGTTTTAAAAATACTGACACCAGTGTTTCACCTCTCGGAGACAAAGGTTTTACTTGTCTAGGTGTGGCCAGGGCTTTTGGTGGTTTTAAACATCAGCAGGTGTTTCTCATGTGCAGACAAATTTGTGATTCAATTCTGATTGTCTCTCAGAAGGGCACTGGGATTTGAGCAGGGGAAAAGTAAGGATTTGTGGGTATATGAGTCTTCAGAGAGGTAAACAAAGGACCATTTGCAAACCTCATGAGTTAGTTGGTCATCTGCCAGGAGAGAGAGTGAGGGTGAGTAGGTGCAGGTGGATTACGACCTGGGAGATTTTGCAGGCTTCTGAAATGGGACCCTGACCAGTTAGAAGCTGAGTCTTCCTCGATCTCACTTTCACCCCAGGCTGTCACAGCAGTTTATCAAGGCTTCTGACACATGAGCAGTTAATGTCCTGGATCTGGCAAGCATCAGCTGACTTTTCTATGTTAAATCATTCTTGGCTTTAATTTCCTTGCCCCTCAAATGAAGATGTCTTCCCAGGTTGCTAGTGGTAAGAATTTGCCTGCCAGTGTAGGAGATGTAAGAGATGCAGGTTGGATCCCTGGGTTGGGAAGATCTGGAGGAAGGCATGGCAACCCACTCCAGTATTCTTGCCTGGAGAATCCCATGGATAGAGAGGCCTGGCGGGCTGCAGTCTATAGGGTCGCAAAGAGTTGGACATGACTGAAGGGACTTAGCATGCACAAATGAGGATAACACCACATGCTGTGAATGATCTTTGTGTGGTTATGAAGAGTAAGACATTAGTATTGCGTTCGCCAAAAAATTCTTTTGGGTTTTCCCATAACATCTTACAGAAAAACCTAAATAAACTTTTCGGCCACTCCAATATTTCCCTCTTTCTCACCACTTTGAATATCTGAGTTCCCCTCGGGGACTTCCTTTAACAACGGGGCATTTCTGCTGGGGGTGGCAGACAAATGCTCTCAATTTGTGCATTCACAGCTTGCTCTAGCATTCCTACCTGCATCTTTAAGACATTATGATTCCATGATGCCTCATTTCTTGGAATTTGTGAGTTTGCAGTCATGAAACATTTGAATCACAGCTTAAGGTTTCAGTGAGAGTGACTGTGGGTTTCCACAGTCATGGTTCTGATGTTCAGCAAGTGTTACCAGAGGAAAGTTCTTGTGTCTCACACAAAGTAAGGCCAAAAAAATACCAAAACATCAGAGTTTGGAGCAGAAAAAGGTTTATTGCAGGGCCAAGCAAGGAAATGGGTGACTTGAGCCCAAGAAAAACCCTGAACTCTCTGAATGATTTCAGCAAAACATTTCTAAAGGCCAGGTGAGCGAGAGGCATGGTTAGTTGTTACCAACTTCTTGGTATGGAAGTCCTTTGTTCTTCCAGCTGTCCACATAGGTCAGGTCACAATGTTCCTGTAAACCTCCAACAAAACAAATGCTATTCTCTGTTCTGCAACTTTTTATCTCTATATGAATGGACTCTTAAAGGTCAGAGCCCTGAGAAAGTGTTATCATGTATATTTCAGGCTATGGGCAACATTCTTTTACAAAAGATGCAGAGCCAGCATGACTAAGCATGGGCAGCAGAGGACAAGGGTTAGAGCTAAAGGAATAGATCCAATATGGAATCAGATTGGTTCTTTCCTAGTACATCAGTACAAATCCAAACCTTCAAGTGAACATAATCTTCAAATATCATGACTCAGCAAATTTAAGATTACATGATTCATAGATATTCAAAATCCATTATTCAGTGATTCTCTGACATTATGACACTGATTTTCTATTTTGGTGATCTGTACACAGAAAGCATATTAATAAATCTAAATCTATAGTAACTGTACCACAGAAGAATAGGACTGTTTCTGGGACCGGGAGAAACAAGTAGATGGGGCTTCTGCAGAGGATTCTGCACTCCACAGACCAGCAGATTTGGAAAACTCAGCAGTGATCACAGGACTAGAAAAGGTCAGTTTTCATTCCAATCCCTAAGAAAAGCAATGCCAAAGAATGTTCAAACTACCACACAATTGCACTCATCTCACATGCTAGCAAAGTAATGCTCAAAATTCTCCAAGCTACGTTTCAACAATATGTGAACCATGAACTTCCAGATGTTCAAGCTGGTTTTAAAAAAGGCAGGAGAACCAGAGATCAAATTTCCAACATCCATTGGATCATAGAAAAAGCAAGAGAATTCCAGAAAGACATCTACTTCTGCGTCACTGACTATGCTAAAGCCTTTGACAGTGTGGATCACAACAAAGTGGAAAATTCTTCAAGAAATGGGAATACCAGACCAACTTACCTACCTCCTGAGAAACCTGTATGCAGGTCAAGAAGCTACAGTTAGAACCGGACATGGAACAACGAACTGGTTTCAAATTGGGAAAGGAGTATGTAAAGTTTGTATATTGTCACCTTGCTTATTTAACTTAAATGCAGAATACATCATGCAAAATGCCGGACTGGATGAAGCACAAGCTGGAATCAAGATTTCCAGGAGAAATATCAATAACTTCAGATAGGACCTTTTATAATAGGCACTTTCTTGCGTTTCTTCATCTAACTGGGGATTTACCATCTGACTGTGTCTCCAATATTCTATTCTCTTTCAATCTGGAAGTCACGTGTTCATCTCTTCTTCTTTTATTCATTACTTTCTTCTGTTTTAAACAATTTATCTGTTGAAGAATTGAGCCACACACCACACCTCCCAGGTCCGCTGCAGCCAGATACCCTATCCCCACAGCAGGCCACTGCTGACCCATGCCTCCACAGGAGACACTCAAACACAGGTCTGGCTCAGTCTCTTGTGGGAGTAACTGCTCCTTTCCCTGGGTCCTGGTGCACACAAGGGTTTTGTTTGCACCCTCAGAGCATCTCTGGCCAGTATGAGTTTTAATTTTGACAAATGAATACAGTCTTGTATCAATCAGCACAGAATCACCTCAACCATTTCATATCAAACAGTTTTATTATGTCCAAAGCTCCCCTGTGCTACCCTTTTAAATAAACCCTCTTCCAATGCAAAACAACCTCTGCTGTCCTTTCCTTTCTATAATTTTACCTTTTCCAGTATTATATATAATCGAATTACACAATAGGTTATCTTTTGGATCTTTCTTATTTCATTTAGCAAAATGCTTTTAAGAGTCATCTATAATTTGGCATGCATGAATAATTTGCTTCTTTTTGTTGATGAAAAGTACTCCATTAGATGGATGTTTCATAGATTAATTATCTATTCATCATGTCAAGGACATTCGCATTACAGGCTTTCGTGTGAATGTACATTTTCATTTCCCTTGGATAAATACACAGGAGTAGGACTCTTTGTCATAGAGTAGGTGTGTGATTAATTTTATACAAAATTGTCCAATTCTCCTCAATCTAGACCAGAGATAGGTAGAAAAAGTAAACAGGCCCCAGTCACAGCAAGCAATCTGGCCCCTGAAACCTCTTAGTCTCTGTGAGTAGAAGACTGTTTCCCTCACCCAAAGACACCGAGGAAGTGTATAAGGCATGCAAACATGGAACTGCCCTCCCTTGCCAAAAAAATGCCCATGTGTCCCGCCTGGGGAGACCTCTTCTGCTCCTCAGGCAGCAGTGGTTGACAATACTAGGATCCTCAGGGGGCCAAATAAACCAAACAGAAAAATAGCACTGCTAAGTCTCTGAACCAGAGAAGGCAATGGCACCCCACTCCAGTACTCTCGCTTGGAAAATCCCATGGACGGAGGAGCCTGGTAGGCTACAGTCCATGGGGTCTCAAAGAGTCGGACGCGACTGAGTGACTTCACTTTCACTTTTCACTTTCATGCATTGGAGAAGGAAATGGCAACCCGCTCCAGTGTTCTTGCCTGGAGAATCCCAGGGACGGGGGAGCCTGTTGGGCTGCCGTCTATGGGGTCGTACAGAGTCGGACATGACTGAAGCGACTTAGCAGCAGCAGCAGCAAGTCTCTGAACACTAAACTGCCATTGGGACCACAACTCACAAAATTTGAATAAGAACCCCACACTAAATCTGCAAAGGGTGAGAGCATGCTAAATCGAAATATTTAAATAGGTCAGAGCCTTCTAATCTAATGAGAAAATAGTAAGAATACAGTTGAAGGTCACCTGTCATACTAAGAATCACCTTAAATGAGAAAAGACAACTAATTGACACCACCACCAAGATGATTCAGCTCTTTAACTTAGTTTAAAGGACTTTTAAAGCAGTTGTCATTAAAACATTTCAATAATCAGTTACAAATTCTCTTGAAACAAATGAAAAAAATTGAAGTTTTCAGCAAGGAAACAAAAGCTACAAAAATAACTCAGTGAAAATTATAGATTTGAAAAATACAGGACAGAGAAAAAAATAACCCACTGGATGAGCTCAATAGTAGAACGGAAATTGCAGAGGATAGAATCAATGAACTTGAAAATGTACCAATAAGCCTCAGCCAATCTGAACATCAAAGAGAAAATATATGGAAAAAAGTGAATAGAGCCTCAGAGATGTGTGGGAAAATAACACAGAATCCAACAATTATATCATCAAAGTCCCAGAAGGAGAAGAGAAAGATAATGGGGCAGAAAGAGTATTTGGAAAAAATAATGGTTTGAACTTCCCTGGAAGTCCAGTGGTTAAGATTTCACTTTCCAATGCAGGGGGTGCAGGTTCAATCTCTGGTCAGGAAGCTAAGATCCCACATGCCTTATGGCCAAAAAACCCCAAACATAACACAGAAACTATATTGTAATGAATTAAATAAAGACTTTAAAAATGGTCCACATTAAAAAATAAATTTTTTTAAATAAAATCATGGCTGAAGATTTCTCTGATTTGGCAAAAATGACAAAATTAAAGCCCCCAAAGACTAAGAAAATCCAAACAAGATAAACCCAAATAATCATTTTAAGATACATCATAATGAAATTTTTGTAAACCAAAGAGAAATATCTGGAAAGCAAGCAAAGAGAAACAATACATTATCAATAAGAAAGCACCGACTCAAATAACAACACAATTCTTACTGGAACCCATATCATAGAGGCATAAGGAAGTAGCACAAGATTTCTCAAGTGCTGAAAGAAATGATCTGTCAACCAAAAATTCTGTATCTAGTGAAGATATCCTTCAATAATACAGAAAAATGAAAACATTGTCAGATGAGGGAAAGCAAGAATTTGATGCTAGCAGACCTATTCTTAAAGAGTGGTTAAAGCAAGTACTTCCCTGATATCAAGGCTTCCCTGATAGTTCAGTTGGTAAAGAATCCACCTGCAATGCAGGAGACCCCAGTTCGATTCCTGGGTTGGGAAGATACGCTGGAGAAGGGATAGGCTACCCACTCCAGTACTCTTGGGCTTCCCTTGTGGCTCAGCTGGTAAAGAATCTGCCTGCAGTGCAAGAGACCTGGGTTGGATCCTTGGGTTGGGAAGATCCCCTGAAGAAGGGATAAGCTACCCACTCCAGTATTCTTGGGCTTCCCTTGTGGCTCAGCTGGTAAAGAATCTGCCTGCAGTGTGAGAGACCTGGGTTGGATCCCTGGGTTGGGAAGATCCCCTGAAGAAGGGAAAGGCTACCCACTCCAGTATGGCCTAGACAATTCCACGGACCATATAGTCCATGTGGTCGCAAAGAGTCCGACACGACTGAGCAACTTTCACTCACTCACTAAAGCAAGTACATCAAACAGAAGGAAATGATAAATGAAGGTAAATAATGGTAAAAGTAAAAATACAGACATTATTTTTCTTTCCCTAATGAGCTTTATAACTCACATTTAATGATTGAAACAAAAACTGTAACAGCATCTGACACCCAGACAATGGTTTTTAAAAATGGGGCGAAGTACCTAACTGAAATTGAGGTTTCCACACATAACACTAAGTTGTAAAATACTGATATCAGTAGCTATCATAAGTTACATATGTGTATTGTAATACCTACTCAGAGCAACTAGAATGAAAAATATATAAAATGTTACACCCAAAAGCACTACAAATAAATCAAGGTAGAATCTTAAAAAGTGTTCAAAATCCACAGGAAGGCAGGAAAAGAGACAGGGGAATGGGAACCAGAGGAAACAAACAGAAAACATTTTTAAAAGGCAGTCTTCATATCTATAATATCAATAAACACCCTACATACAAGTGGTCTACATATACCAATGAAAAGACAGAGTTTGGTAGAGTGGACTTAAAAAAAAAAAAAACAGGGCCCAACTACAAATTTTATATAAGAGACTCACTTTAAATTCAGTGACATAGGTACGTTGAAATGAGGGGGAAAGATGCCATGTAAACATAGTTTTTTAAAAGAAAGATTGAGTAGGTTAATATATAAGTAGACTCCAGAGCAAAGAAAATTGCCAGAGACAGAGAAGGATGTTCCATAATGATAACTGGTGGATTTATAATCCACCAAAAAGACACAGTGATCCCGAATGTGAACTAGCCAATCGCAGAGCTTCACAGTACACGAGACAAAAACTGATGGAGGTGCCGGGAGAACTAGACTCATCCACAGTTACAGCTGGAGATTTCAACACCCATCCCCTCCGACTAGGAAACTAGGAAGGAGACACACGATTTGAACGACATAAAAAACAGGATGTAACTGACACACAGAACAGTCCGCAAAACGACAGAAAAGAACACACGTTTCCCCCCCAAGTTCCGTTGGAAGTTTCACCAAGATAAACCTGGGGCCAAAAATCAGACTCACTAGATACAAAGGAACCAAAGTTGTATCAAGTGTGTGTTCAATATGAGTATACTGTGATTATAGAACCATAATAGTCTCAAACTAGAAATTAATAGTAGAAAGACAGCAGGAAAATCTCCATACATGCAGAAAGTAAACAACACTCTAAATAATTCTTGGGTCAAAAGGGAAATCTGAAAGAAAATTGAAAAACACATAGAACTGAATGAAATTGAAAATATCATATCAAAGTTTGTGGGTTGCAGCCAAAGCAGCATCAAGAGAGAAATGTATTCTGCTAAATATTTACATTAGAAACTAGGAAAGGTCTAATTAAATAACCTAAGTTCCTACCTAAGAACTATGAAAATAAGATAAAAATAAATCCAAAGCAAGAAAAATGAAGGGACTAATAAAGATAAGATAAATCAGTGACTGTTCAGACATGGGAAAAATAAATGAAACAAGTAGCTGGCTCTTTGGGGGAAAAAAGTCAATAAAATTGATGAATCTCTAGCAAGTCTGAAAAAAATACAGAGAGAAAATTCAAATCATCAATGTTATGAATGAAACTGAGGATATTACTATTCAATACATAGTCTGCAGTCATTAAAAAGATAACAGTGGGATGGTTTGTGCAATTACTCATAAATTTGACAACATAGAAGAAATAGACCAGTTCCAAAATAAAATTCCCAAACTACAAAAACTCATGCAAGATGAAATAGGTCATCTGAATATATCTACAATCATTAAAGGGATTGAGTCTGCAATTTAGAATCTCTGGAAAAAGAAATCTCCAGGTTCATATGGTTTCACTGAAGAGTTATAAAAAAGCATTAAAAAAATAAATCAATATTATGCAATCCATATCAGAAAAAAGCAGAGGAAGGGCTTCCCAACTCATTTTTTTTTTGAGGCCAGTATTACCCTGATTCTGAAGCTAGGCAAAAATAGTATAAGAGAAAAGACAATTACAGACCAATATCTCCCATGAATTTAGATGCAAAAATCCTCAAAAAAATTAGCAACTGGATCTATCGAAGTGTAACACAAACTATACACCATGACCAAGTGAGATTTATTCCAGGATGCAATCTTAGTACAACATTTGAAATCAACTGATGCAATCCATCATGTCAACAAGTTAAAGGGGGAAAGTCATATGATTTTATCAATTGATACACAGGAAATACATTTTACAAAGTCTATCTCTCATTTATGATTTAAGAATTTTTTTTTAGCAATTGAGAACTGGGAGGAATTGTCTGAATTTGATAAAAAGCATTTACAGAAAAAAAAAAAACCCACAACTATAGCTAATATTATACTTAATGCTTCTTTACTCCCCTAGGATTAGGAACAGGACAAAAATACCAACTCTCACCACTCTTATTAACACAGTACTGAAAGTTCTAGCCATTTAATAAATCAACAAGGACCTACTGTATAGCACAGAGAGCTCTACTCAATATTCTATAATAATATACCTGAGAAAAGAATGGATATATGTATATGTATAACTGAGTCATTTGATTGTATACCTGAAACTAACACAACATTCCAATCAGTCCATCCTAAAGGAAATCAGTCCTGAATATTCATTGGAAGGACTGATGCTGAAGCTGAAACTCCAATACTTTGGCCACCTGATGTGAAGAACTGACTCACTGGAAAAGACCCTGATGCTGGGGAAGACTGAAGGCATGAGGAGAAGGGGATGACAGATGATGAGATGGTTGGATGGCATCACCAGCTCGATGGACATGAGTTTGAGTAAGCTCCAGGAGTTGGTGATGGACAGGGAAGCCTGGTGTGCTGCAGTCCATGGGGTCACAAACAGTTGGACACAACTGAGTGACTGAACTGAATTGAACTGAACACAGCATTGTTAATCAACTATACTCCAATATAAAATAAAAATTAATTTTGTTAAAAAGGCAAAAAAAAAGTAAGCACACTAATCAGAAAAAGGAAGCTATAAAACTATTTCTATTTGTAAATGATCTGATTATCTATGTAAAAATCCCAAGGATTCTCTTAATAAAACTCGTAGAATGAATTAGTTCAACAAGGTCCCAGTTTACAAGTTCAACACACAGATATCAATCAGATTTTTATATACTAACAATTGTAGAAACCAGAATAACATTGACAATCACTCCAAATAAAATGAAATGTTAGGTATGCACATAACAAAACCTGTGTCCTATCTATGTGCCTAAAATGACAAAACACTGCTGAAAGATATAGAGAAGACCTACATTAATGGAGACATGTATCACGTTTATGTGTTAAAAAACTGAACATAGTCAAAATGTCAATTTCCCCAAAATTGATCTATATGTTTAATCCAATTCCTATAAAACCCCTAGCAAGAATTTGTATAGATATAAACAACTTATTGTGAAGAGATGCATGAGAACAAAGGGCAGACGGAGACACAATAGAGACAGGAGGCGCCAAGTCAAACCCCAGGGGAATCTGGAGTTTACTATTCAGAGGCAAAGCTTATACCTCCAGAACTCCCCCTTAGTAATGCATGTGACTTCAATATATTTCAGGGAAAAGACCACGTGAGTCCAGATCAGGGTGTGACGACTCCAGTGCCACACTCTCACACATCCTGAAGCACCAGCCCCACCAGACAAGGGCAAGCCACCACTCTGTGAGAACCTCTTCACTCCCAAAGGCCAGGTGAGCCAGCCTATGCTTTCTTCAACAGGGAAGCTCCCCTCCTGAAGCTCTAAGCATCTGAAGCTCACACCTGGCCCCTTCATTGGTGAAATGACCTCACTGGCTCCGGTAAACATTAATCGCTTCACCCTGGAGTCTAGAAAACAATTCCTTAAATCCAATGGCAGGAGGAAAAGCCAAGGTGATCTAGAGGAAGCTGGTCCAGAGAAGAGAAGACAGGTAAAACAAGTTCCCTGCCAAGAGGCATGTTGTATGAGAAACCGACATGGCTTCCCACTATGAAAAAGATTCCTTGGAGGTAGAAAAAAATGGGATTGGGGAATTTGGAACAGTCTACAAGTGCATTAAAAGGCTGGATGGATGTGTTTATGCAATAAAATGCTCCATGAAAACTCTGGGAGGATTATCAGATGAGAATTTGGCTATGCATGAAGTTCATGCCCACGTGGTGCTGGGGCATCACTCCCATATGGTACCTTACTACTCTGCATGGGCACAAGATGACCACGTGATCATTCAGAATGAATACTGCAATGGTGGGAGCTTGCAGGCTGCTATATCTGAAAACGCAGTCTGGCAATCATTTCCAAGAGCCCAAACTCCAGGATATCCTTCTATAGATTTCCCTTGGGCTTCAGTACATCCACAACTCTGGCATGGTGCACCTGGACATCAAACCTAGTAACAACTTCCTTTGTCATAAGATGCAAAGTGACTTTCTCATAGTCCCATAAAAAGGTTGAAAATGAAGCTGATTGGTTTCTCTCTGCCAATGTGATGGATAGAATTGGTGACTTGGGTCATTGTGACATCAATAAGTAAATCCAAGTGGAAGAGGGACACAATCACTTCCTGGATAATGAGATTTTGCAAAAGAATTATCAGCACCTTCCTAAAGCAGAAATTTTTGTCTTGGGATTGACCATTGTAGTGGCTGCAGAAGCAGAGTCATTACCCACCAATGGCACCATGAGGCATCACATCCATGAGGGGAATCTTCTGGACATTTCTCAGGAGCTCTGCAAAGAATTTCACAAACTACTTAAGAACATGATCCACTCCGATCCATCAGAGAGAACTTCTGCAGCAAAGGTCAAGTTCTCTGTCTCTCTCTGGGGGAAAACAGGAGAACTTCTGCAGCATAGGTCAAGTTCTCTGTCTCTCTCTGGGGGAAAACAGAAGAGCTTCAGCAGCAGTTGAGCTTAGAAAGGTTCAAGAGAGTCACACGGGAAAGGGGACTGAAAGAAGCCCAGCTGGCCTGGTCCCTCAAGAAATGCCACGGAGTCCCAGGGGTCACTGGGACCCCCACAGGATCAAGAAGTACCATATGCCTGCTGGGAGGAAGGAGCTCCAAATCAAGTTTCACTGAGGCAGGCTTCCTCATAAGAACTCCTTTCACACCAACTCTCCTTTTCCCCCCCAAATAGATACTGACCGTGTCAACCTTTCTCTTATAAAGGGAGAAACCAATGGTCTTGAGTGCTGGAGATTTCAAAAGCCACTCCTAATTTAGCATTTTCAGCCAAGATCAGTGCTTCCTAGCAGCACTGGCCACAGGTATTATCACTGGCAGCCATTTCTCTTCTCTCTTGCTGCATTCCTAATACCACCTGTCAACAGTTCACTCCTCAGATTTGTTGATGCACAACAAGAAAGCATGGGTTTCTGGATTGAAAGAAAGCCCCGTGCAGGATTACAAGGCTGCTTACCTATCTACCAAGGATCCCAGGGACACTCCTGGCAAACAGAAAGGAATTCAGTTTTGTTTGAGTTGAGGTAACATCTGACTTTCACGTGCCTGGATATCAACAACGCTTCCTAGGTTAGATGATTTTATTCCTCAAAGAATTTTCAGTCACTTTGAGCAAGTGGCTCTCCTATTGTATTCTCTGAGTGGAGACAATCCCTTTCTCTGATATTAAATAAATGACTTCACCATTATGTGAGGTGGGTAGAAATAAGACTCTGCATAACTTGAAATTTATGAGCTGTCTATTAACTTATGGAACAAAAACACCAGGTAGAGGGCTTGAGGGAAATTTGATGTGGTTTGTTGTTCCAATATCTATTTGCTTTGACCCTCTTGTGACTGCTATTACTGGTTTTGATTTTCTGAGTGTCACCAATTTCTCCTTTATTGTATCAGAATTTGGCTTTGCTTCCTGTGATTTTATCATATCTTATCCAAACCCTTTACTCTGTATATATTTTTAAAGGAATAGAATGTTTTTAAATAAAGGTTTCTATCTCGTTCTAAGCCAAAAAAAAAAAATGGGCAAGATAAATACCCCTTTGAAGAGAATGCATATACAAGCAACAGACTGATAAAACATTTCCAAATCACATATCTATCAACAGATTAGTAGCTAGAAGATACAAGCTCAGCAGTCAAAAGAAAATCCAATTAGAGAATTGGCAGACTATATGAACAGACATGGCAATGAAGCACATGAAAAGATGCTCAGCCTCACCAGCCATCAGAGAAATGCCCATTAAAACCACAATGAAATATCACTATCAGAATGTCTAAAATTTAAAAATGTGATACCACAAAATACCATTGAGAATGCAGAGAAACTGCTTCACTCATACTTTGCTGGTGGGAATATAAATGGTACAGCCACTCTGAAACACCATTTGGCAGTTTCTCAGAATACTAGACGTGCAATTTCCATATGACCCAGAAATTGAGCTTTTATCTCAGAGAAATGGAAATTAGTGTTCACACAAAAACCTGTCCTCTAATAATAAGAGCAGTTTTATTTACAGCAGCTAAAAACTAGAATCTGCTCAGATGCCCTTCATCAGGTTAAATAAACTGTGGTTGATATAAGTATACCATGGAATACTACTTGCTAATAAAGAGGAATTGACTATTAGCACATGCAACAATTTAGAAACTCTAGGAAATTATGCTGAATATAAAAAATCCCCAGAGGTTATGTACTATATGGTTACATTTATATAACTTTTAAAATATGATACATTTTAGAAATGAAGGACGTGTTAGTTGTTGCCAGAATTTAGAGATGAAAGTAGGGTGTGAGGAAATAAGTGGGTTTTAAAAGATCAACAGAAGGCATCTTTGTTGTGTTGTAATTTCTTAGTGTGTTGATGAAGGCAATGGATAAAGAACATACAGGGGTGATAAAATTCCCCTGAAGTCTTAACACACACTCATACAAATGAGAATAAGTAAGATGGGAAATCTAAATAATGTCAGTGGGTTGTATGAAGGTGAATATCCTAGTTGTGATACTATACTATAGTTTTGCAAAATGTTACCATGTTGGAAACTCTTGCAAACATATGAGGGATATCTCTTTATTATTTATTACTACTGCATGTGAATCTATGTTTATCTCAATGAAAATTTCAATAAAAATAATTTAATAAACCTGTCACATTTTTCCCAAAGTGGCTGTATCATTTTTGCATTTTCACCCACAATGTGTATAAGTTTCAATTGCTCTCCATCCTTGTCAGCACAAAGTATAGCCATCTTTTTGTGTGTGATTTTATAGTCATCCCTCGTTATTCACAGGGGTTCGGTTCCAGGACCTCCAAAGATACCACCATCCCTGCGTGCTCAAATCCCTTACAGTTGGTGCTTGATTGTGCATGGGCAGATTCAACCAACCAACCACAGATTGCAAAGTATTTTCCATCTTCTTGAATTCTCAGATAGGGAGGGTTGGTTGTAATTTCAATTTCACTACTGGATAAAGATAGTAAACATCACATTTGTTTATATGTTTACTTGCCACCCTCACATCTTCTTTAGCGAAGTATCTCTTCAGAACTTTTGTCAACTAACATTAAGTTGTTTGTTTTCTTACTGTTGGGTTTTGAGAGTTCTTTCTATTCTGAATGCAAGTCTGTTGTTAGAGATGTGATTAGTGAATATTTTTCTCCTACTCTGTGCTTTTATTTTCACTATCTGAACAACTTTATTTAATAGAAAGATGTGGGTTTTTTGCATATGGACATGAAATTTTTATAAAACCCATGTGTAAGATGTCTATCTTTTCTACATTGAATTGCCCTTTATATTTTTAAGAATCAGGTGACAGTATTTGTCTGGTTTTGTTTCTAATATCTTTGTCTACTATATCTCATATCTTTATCCTATTTATTTATCTATATGTCCATCCTTTTACCAATATCCACTATTTTGAATATTGTAATTTTATAGTAATGCTTGAAATATAGTAGTATGAGTAGTCTATGTTCTCCCCCCACAAATTGAATTAACTAGTTTCTTTGCTTTTTGTATAAACTTTAGAATAAACTTGTTAATATCCTTCCCAAAAACTTACTGTCATTTTTGTTTGTAATTTCACTGAATATATGGTTCAAATTTGGAAAACTGATATATCTTAAACAATTGTTTCCCAACCCATGAACATGGTATGTCTTTCCCTTTGTTTAGGTCCTCATTGATTGCTTTCATCAACATTTTGTAGTTTTCAAATTGCAGATCTTGCACATATTTTGTTAGATTCATATTAAAATATTCTATTATTGGTGTTATTGTACATGGTATTTATTTTTAAATTTCAAATTTCAATCGTTCATTGCTTTTATATAGAAACACAACTGACTTTCTAAGGTTGACTTTTTGTACTGTGAACTTGGGAAGCTCATTTATTAGTTTTAGGTGATTTTTTCTTGATTCTTTGGGATTTTTCTATGAATATATCCCTATGAAAAGGAATAGTTTTATTCCTCTCCTCCATCTTTATCCCTGTTTGTTGTTCTATCACATTTGGTAAAACTTTTCACGTTGACTACGTGTGCTCAGTGATGTCCGATTCTGTGTGACCCCATGAACTGCAGCCCACCAGGCTCCTCTGTCCATGAGATCCTCCAGGCAAAAATACTAGAGTGGGTTGCCATTTCCTTCTCCATTCATGTTGACCTGGAATGGTGAAAGAGGCCATCCAAGCATTGAACCCAGTCTAAGGGAAAGGACATTTTTTTTCTTTCACTTTTAAATATGATGCTCGCTGTTTTGTTGTTGTTGTTTGTTTATTCTTTGTTTGTCAGTGGTGGTTTTTATCTGGTTAAAGAAGTATCCTTTTTATTCTTAGTTAGCTGAGAGTTTTTATCATGAATGGATGTCATTGTGGATACACTATAGAAAGGTGATAGATCCCAACCAAAATTTGGTTCTGATGATGCCAGACATATATCAAAAGAGTAAGAAAAATTTATTAATTGCATAATGAAGGCCTTCTGGGTAGAGCAGAGCAGGCTCCCAAGCAGGTCCTTAAGCGGCTTGGGATTTCTGTTGTGCTTAGGGAATGGGGCTATGGTGGGAATTCACACTTAACTGGCCAGTGCTTGCGTTGTTTGGACTTTTCACTGACACCAATGGGAGGAACACACAGGCTTTTTTATCAGCTTTCGAAGACGTGAATCAGAAGGAAAAGGGGAAACGATGGAGTCGAAAAGAGTAAATATCAAACACTGTAAATGGAGTCAGACAGTATTACAGATGTTTACTTTGTCAAATGCTGTTACTATATCTATTAAGAAGATCAAATACTGTTCTTATTTAGTCTGTTAATAAAGTGAAATATTTTGATAGATTTTTTTAAATGGTGATGATCTTGTATATTGGGATAAAATCCACTTGGCTGTGAGGTATTATTTTTATATATTGCTAGTCTTTATTTGCTAGCATTTTCTTGAGGATTTCACATCTATGTTCATTAGGGATATTGATCAACAGTACTTTTTTCTTGTAATGTCTTTGTCCGGTTTTGTTATTAGGATAATGCTGGCATCATTAAGTGTTTGGAAGTAATTAATAATAGTTTTATTCTTGAGGAATTCTATACAACTCATATCAATTTTTCTTTAAATATTTGGTAGAATTCATCCCAGAGAAATCATCCGGGCCTAGTGTTTCTCTTTGGGAAGATTTTAAACTATGAATTTGATTTTTAAATTAAGCTTAGAACTATTTGGGTTGTATAGAACTACGGGAGTTGGTGATGGACAGGGAGGCCTGGCATGCTGCAGTCCATGGGGTCGCAAAGAGTCGGACATGACTGAGCGACTAAACTGAACTGATTTGGGTTTCATATTACTAATAATCATTCATTTTATGAAATCTGATATTCTTGAAATTAATATAACTACTCTGGCTTTCATTGATTTAGTGTTTTCTCTAGGCAGTACTACTTGTATATCTTTCTCCATTCTTTTAGTTTTTGTCTATCTATGTAGCTATTTTTGAGGTACACTTCTAGAAAACAGCATATACTTAGGTCTTTATTTTATATCTATTCTGACAATCTCTATATTTTAATTAGTGGTTTCAGACTTTTCACATTTAGTATCATTCTTTGTGTTTGGGGATTATAATCTATCCTGTTTGCTATTTTCTACTTGATCCATCTGTTCTTTGTTTTTCTTTTCCTCTTTTTCTGTCTTCTGTCTTGTTAATTCAGAGCATTATGAGATTTCAATTTACCTTCTCTATTAATTTATTATTTACACCTCTTTAAAATCTTAACATTGCCTTAGGCTTTATTTTTTAGTTAATCAGTCTACCTTAAAGTAATATTATATTGCTCCACAAATAATATAAGAACCTTACAGCAGTATATTACCAATTTCTTCATACTATTCATTGTTGTCTTACTTTTTACTTTTGCATATGCTATAAATGCATTCTGCATTGTTATTCTTTAATTTAGACCAGGGGCTGACACACTACAGGCTAAAGGATCTCATTGTGGGTAAAGTTGTATTGTAACATAACCATGCCCACTCATTTATGTATTTTTTATGGATGTAGTATAGCAGCAGAGCTGAGTTTAGCTGAGCCTTGAACAACATGAGGCTCAGGGACACTGACCTTCTATGCAGTTGAAAATCCATCTATTTATAGTCATTCCTCTGTATATGCAGTTCCTCTGCATCCACGGATTCAATCATACATTCAACATATGGGTGATGTAATACTTTAGCATTACTATTTTTTAAAAATCTGCTTATAAGGAGATGCTCACACTTCAAACCTTTGTTGTTCAAGGTTCAAATACAATTTCAACACATACCCTAGAACTCACAAGCCGTCAAAAATGTGACCCTTTAAAAAAGTTTCCCAACCCTGCTTTAGGCACTTATCTCTTATTCAATTAAACATTTTAAAATATGCATATTTTTAATTTACCTTCAGTCATTCCATTTACAGAAGTCCTCATTTCTGCATAGATTCCATGTTTAAATATGTGGTCGTATTTTTTTTGCTTGATCACTTTTTTCCTCTTGTAGTGCGAATATGTTGGTAGTAGATTCTCTCAGCTTTACTTTGAGCATATCTTTATTTCTTCATCTTTTTTGAAAGGTATTTTCACTCTGTATAGAACTTTGGGTTGATGGTATTTTTCCCAGCTCTTTAAAGATGTCACTCTATAGCCTTCTAACTTGCTTTGTTGCTGATGGGTCCACTGTTATTCTTCACGTTGTTCCAATTCTTTACTTTGTTACTTACACTTGGTGTTTCTCTTCTGCAGCTACCTTTTATAATTTATTTTTCTTTTGTTTTCAGTAGTTTTAGTGTAATATGAACAGAGACATGTTTGTGTGTGTATGTGCATTGATATTTATCCTTCTTGAGGTTCTCTGAGCTTCTTGTATCTATGTTTTGGTGTCTGTAATTAATTTTGGAAAATTCTTGGTTACTATTAATTAAAATATTTTTTATTTCTCCATTTTCTCTCCCTTCTTCTGGGATTCCAATAGCATGTAGTTTAGAAAGTTTGATTGTCCCAATTTTTTTACTCTCTCCCTTCAGTTTGGAAAATTTCTATTGACCTATCTACAAGTTCTTTAATTCTTTTCTCAGCATGGATGGTTCATTAAAGGCTTTCTTTATCCTGTTACTATTTTTTTTTCTACTATTTCCATTAATTCCTTTTTTTTAGCTTCAACCTTTCTGCTCAAATAACTCATCTTATCTTGTATAGTGTCCACCTTAAATATATTAATCATAATTATACTAAATTACCTTTCAGATAGTCTCAACATTTGTGCCATATTCATCAGACTCTGATGATTTTTGTATGTCTTCTGAGTATTATTTTCTTGCCTTTTCATTACCTCAAAAAACTTTACCAAAAGATGAATATCTTATGTTCAATTGTTTTCATGCCTGGATACAAGTAAATTTTTTTTTATTTGATACACCTTTTGTGTGGGGATTTGAGTTAATCTAGATTTGGATTGGTTTAAGATTTGGGGTTGTTGTGGTTACTCTCAGTGAAACCCAAGCTTCAAATTCCAGTAAAGATTCCTTTTGTATAAGGGAAATCATTTTTTCTTTTTTTCCAGAACAGTGTCTGATTCAGAGTTTAAGCTCTTCCTTTTGAACTTTGACTCACGAAGTGTCTTAACACACATTTTCCTGGAGCGTTTTGCTATCATTTCTCATTTAAACATTGTCATCATAGCAGTGGAAAGGGAATTGAAGTCTCTGTTGTTCTGATTAAGCCTCTGTCATTGGCTTGCACTGGGACCCTGGGTCTCAGATGTGTGGCTCTCCTGGTTTTCTTGCACCACCACACTCACCCCCTGAATTAAGTGGCACCTGACTCCCTATTCCCTTCCTACCAATGCTCTAGAAGAAGAAGCATTTGTTGCCCTTCTGCCCACAAATGAAGGATCTTTTCCAGGGTGCTGATGGAGGAGGAGGATTCAGGTGGAATTTCTTGCCCCCTCACATGGTTGCTCATCCACTGGCTCACTGCATAACAATAGGTACTTCAGATCTTCTTCTGATCTTTTCTCTGAGTGCCTGGTAGTCTTTACAGAGAAAGAGCCCACAGACAGACCCTGGTCTCCCAATTTCTGTGGCCTCTTGGGATTCCACACTGTCTCACCCACCCTCATTTGGTGGTAATTAATTTGTCAATGATACTAGCTGAAGTTTTCTTATCAGGGCCCAGTTGAATAGACCCCAGGGGAGTGAATACCTGCATCACATCTTCCCTTGCAGGCACTGACCCTCCTTAGATTTGGGGTGGTTAGTTGTTCTGTGACCACAGATTTCCAAAGGGTTCAAAATATGCCATCAATTTGAAGTCATTCTGCCTCTCTTTTGCTGTAAGTGATGTAGCAGCACTGTTTTTACCGCTCACTTTAGAAGGATTTTACTTGCTTCTGCAGCATCAGCTGGGAGAAATGGGTCTTACAAATAAGATTTGGAGATCTCCTGACTCCAAGATTATCCAAGCAGCTTGACAACTAGATATGCTATGTGTCTACACTGCAGGCCTCACAAGGGTGATGTAAAAATTAAAGTGAAATCGATTCCTGGGAAGCATGTAGGGTGGAACCAGCCACATCCTCATATTTAAGCAAGCAGCTTAGTTGCATGGCATTGACTCTTGGGATGAATTTACATAGGAAAATTTAACTGCTAATACTTTACTCATGCGTGCATGCTTAGTCACTCAGTCATGTCTGATTCTTTGCAGCCCCATGGACTGCAGCCCATCAGGCTCCTCTGTCCACAGGGATTCTCCAGGCAAGAATACTGGAGTGGGTTGCCATGCCCTCCTCCAGGTGATCTTCCTAATCTGGAGATCCAACCCAGGTCTCCCGCATTGCAGGCAGATTCTTTACCATCTGAGCCATCAGGGAAGCCCAAGAATACTGGAGTGGGTAGCCTCTCTTCTCTTCTCCAGGGGATCTTCACGACCCAGGAATTGAACCGGGGTCTCCTGCATTATAGGTAGATTCTTTACCAGCTGAACTACCAAGGAAGCCCTATAAAAATAAGTTAAAAAATTAACTCCTTAAAATTAAAACTTAATAATACCTGTTCCTCCCATGCCAGTTAAAATAATAATTATTGGTATTATAGAAGAAAAATGTTTCCTAAGCAAAACAAAAATGAACAAAAAACCCACTATTTGTTTAGTTTCATTTTATATTAATTCTATCTTTTTTATATTGGAGTATAGTTGATTTACAATATTGTGTTAGTTTCAAGTGTACAGGCAAAGTGATTCAGTTACACATATACATGTATCTAATTCTTTTTCAAATTCTTTTCCCATTTAGTTTGTTACAAAGTACAGAGTTCCCTGTGCTATACAATAGGTCTTTGTTGCTTATCTATTTTATATATAGTAGTGTGTATATCGGAGAAGGCAATGGCACCCCACT
Organism: Bos javanicus; assembly: GCF_032452875.1. Classification (NCBI taxonomy): domain Eukaryota; kingdom Metazoa; phylum Chordata; class Mammalia; order Artiodactyla; family Bovidae; genus Bos; species Bos javanicus. The sequence continues at coordinate 29,301,766 of NC_083888.1, forward strand.
CCAGTACTCTTGCCTGGAAAATCCCGTGGACGGAGGAGCCTGGTGGGCTGCAGTCCATGGGGTCACTAAGAGTCCGACACGACTGAGGGACTTCACCTTCACTTTTCACTTTCATGCCTTGGAGAAGGAAATGGCAACCCACTCCAGTGTTCTTGCCTGGAGAATCCCAGAGACGGTGGAGCCTGATGGGCTGCCATCTATGGGGTCGCACAGTCGGACACCCCTGAAGTGACTTAGCAGCAGCAGCAGCAGTTGTGTATATATTCATCCCAAACTCCTAATTTATCCCTCCCCACCCTTTTCCCCTTTAGTTCCCATAAATTTGTTTTCTATGTTTGTGGGTCTATTTCCGTCTTGTATATAAGTTCATTTGTATCATTTTTTTTTAGATTCCACATACAAGTGATATCATATGGCATTTGCATTTCTTTTCATGCCTTACCTTACTTAGTATGATAATCTCTAGGTCTGTCCATGTTGCTGCAATTGCCGAAGATTTTAATCCACATTTATGATAGTCTTCCTTTTGTCAAATAATATTAATGCCCAAAGAACAACCAGAAACCATAGCAATTTTTTTGAATTTTAACAAGAAAGAAACTAAAAACTCTGTGCCAGCCAATGTTGGGGTTGCTGTAGAGTGTCTATGAGCCTTGGGAGGAATACATGGAGAAGAGAGAGTGTAAAATTTACACAATCTGTGGGTCATGAGGAAAAGTAGCATTACCAAGTCTCAGAAAATCCACCACTTCCATACAGTTCCTGAGGGGTTAAAAAAAAAACTTTGAAGGTTTATTCCAGCAGAGTGAGAGAAACACGAAAATAGAAAAAGCATGAAAACAAAGAATTAAAATCTCATAGAAGAGGTGGAAGTTGAACATTGAAACAGTTTGAACATATGGATTTGGGTATAAATAAATGTTGTAAATATGGTAACAAAGCTGCATGCAAAATTCAAAAAATTTTTTTAAATTTACATTTAAATACTGACATTTGAATGTTATTAAGTATTAACATTTAAATATTAATCAGTCTTGTAACTTTAAAGCAGGGTTGATGGACTAAAAGTATGTCAAGGAAGCAAAATTCTTCCTTGAATATGAGGGATAAAAGTAATTTTGTTTATGATTTTGCTAGAAAAATCTGATCAGATAAATATAGGCATAAGCATGTCCTTTCATTTCTTCAAGAAATATATTGAGGGCCTGGGATTTCGAATGAGAAGGAGTGATATCTTCTTTCTTGGACTAACTGATAAGCAGGGGAGATAAGCAACTAACAGCAAAGTAGGAAATTGCAAACTGCATAGCACTCAGGGCTTTAAGAGCAGAGAATGCTACGGGACACACTCCTGTGTGTCTGTGTGCTTGGTCAGCAAGGTCCTTTCTGAAAGGTGGCATGTACACAGCACCCTGAAATCTGAGAAAACCCAGATGCACAAAAAGGCTAATGTGTCTTTCAGGCAGGCCCTGAATTTTGAAGAGAACTGAGGTCGGTGGAGAGCTGAGCAGTTAGTACAGGGGAAGCCCATCCCATAGAAGAGTGGAAGAAGAGGGGGAAATTTGATGGTGCCCGTGCTAGGGGGTATAGGTCTCCACTGGATGGCAGGAGAGTCACTGCAGGAAGTGAGTGTGTGTGTATGTGTGTGTGTCAATAAAATATTCAAGAAGGTTCAAAAATCAAAACACTTTAATACTTAACCCAATGAAGTGTCTCACTTCTACCCCTGTCTAGTCTACCCCACCAACTTCAACCTCAAGCAAACATAAATTCTTCTTTCTTCTTCTTTCTTATATAAAAGATGACATACTATAAAATATTATTTTTAACTTGCTTTTTTCATGCAACAGGATTTTCTGGAGATATTTTTATAGCAGCATATGGGACCTTCCTCAATCTTTTTTTCTTTTGCTGCTTCAAGGAATTCTGTTGTGGTGATAGACCACAGCTTATGTATCCAGTTTCCTACTGGTGGGCTTTTGAGTGGTTTGCCATACTTTGCTGTTTCAATGTAGCTGAGGATAAGCTTGTATTTATTATGTATCACTGCCCATATGTAAAAACCCACACAGGAGACAAATTCCCAGAAGGTACTGCTGAATCAAAAGCTAAGTTAAGCATTGTATTATTTTGATATAAATTCACAATTGCCCTGCATTCTGTAATGTAACATTCTGCACTCCAGATGTCAACAAATAAAGCCTATGCTTCTTTAAGCAAGGAAGTGACATAATTTGTCTTGCAATTACAAGAGCCCAGTCCACCCTCTGAGTAGAGAATGTTTTGGAAAGTGAATGAGATCACTTGGAAGGCTTTTATAACTATTCAGAAAAAGAGTTATTGGTGAGTGATGGGGAATCAGAGAGACATGAACAAGTGATAGGTAGACATAGAATTTACAGGATTTGTGGATGATTTGATTGTGACAAGTTAAGAAAAGGCAAACAAGAGGAATGGCCACAAGCAGTGGGGGCCAGGAGAGCAGTGGGGATCCTGAGAGCATTAGGAACCTGTTAGGTTTGGGTTCCCTGTGGGCCATCCAAGCTGAGCTCTCTAGTCAACTACGTAAGTCTGAACCTCAGAAGAGAGAGCCATCTCAGCTGGAGATGCGGGTGGGAAATGGAACTTCGAGCATAGAAGGAAGCAGGTCACTGGGACAGATGCAGACAGAGACAAAGAAACATCCCAGGCCCGAGGCAATCTAACCTCAGAGTGAAGCAGGAGAGGGGCACAGTGAGGGGAGCAGTGCATATGCGTGTCCTGAGAGGTGTCATACGGAGAGTCTTGGAAAGGCAGGTGGACTGAGCGCCACAGGAGTTCCCTGGGTGGGACAGCATGGAGACCTTCAGCGAGAACCTGCAGGAGACTTCCATCAACCTAAAGGCAACCACTAGGAGCTCAAAGAGAATGTCTCCTTGAACACCACTAAGTGTTGGTATTAGTAGCTCGAACTAACACTAAAGAGTTGTGCCCAACTCTGCAATCCTGTGGCCTCTAGTCCGCCAGACTCCTCTGTCCATGGAATTCTCCAGGCAAGAATACTGGAGTGGGTTGCCATTCCCTGCTCCAGGGGATCTTCTCGACCCAGGAATCGAACCCCAGTCTCCTGCATTGCAGGCAGATTCTTTACTGAGAAAAAGAGCACATGATAACATTGCATAGACAAAAAAAATAAAGAAACCAAAACAGACAGTAAGGAAGGCAATGACAGAAAGCATAACAAGGTGCTTGTGTACGGGCAGACAGTCAGAAGCGAGACTTGGCATTCACACTTGGCTCATGGCTGGAGGACTCAGCTCAGCAGCCTCCACCTTGAGCTGGTGCCTCTTGCAGCAGGGCTGATGGAGCAGACAGTGCCATGGGGCCGCGTAGTGATGTTAGGTAGCTGACACTTCTAGGGCAGTTCTTACAATTCAAGTAAGGGGACGGAAGTCTTGCAAGTAAAAATAATTCTGAGACAAGTGGAGAGGAGGGAGACATACCATTCAATATGGCATATGCGAATATATTGTATATATGTGTATACATATGTAAAATAAAATGTCATCAAGAGGATTGAAAAATAAATAGTAAGAGTGTAGCGACCAAAAAAAGGCAAAGTACAGAGCACTCACGGAAAAAGAAAACAAAGATGTTATTATTCATGCTAGTCTGCTGAGTAACAAAGTTTGTCTGTTAACACCTCAACTCAGAAAACCCAAAAAACCAGGCACAATGTCTGATAAAATTTCTGTGACATCTGTAGCTCAATTAATGGTATTGTGTCCATGTTCACATCCTATTTTTGATAATTGTACCATTATCAACAATTAGGGGAAACTGGGTGAAGTGTTGATAAGAATTTTTGGCACTGCTTTTCCCATATTTCTAATTATAGGATAATTAGAATAAGTCTAATTATTCTAAAATAAAAAGTGAAAAATAAATGAGAGTATCCTTTTTGTCCCTGAACCTGTCACCTCTGCCAAGTGCTCTGCGTCACCAAGAGGTGCCATCCTTCTCCAGTGTCCAAGCTGTGGAGCTCAGCTGTGAACCAAGTCCTCCTCCTCTCACCTCCACCCCCAAGTCCCGTCCACTCTGCCCTAGACAGGTCCACTGCTCCTGTCTCTCCCCTCCTCCACAGAGCCAGGCTCAGTCCCATGTCATCCACACAAAGACCCCAACACCTCTGCAATGACAGCAGTGCTGCCCTGTCCTCCTCTGCTGCTGCTGCTAAGTCGAGTCAGTCGTGTCCAACTCTGCGCGACCCTATAGACGGCAGCCCACCAGGCTCCCCCGTCCCTCCAGGCAAAACACTGGAGTGGGTTGCCGTTGCCTTCTCCAATGCATGAAAGGAAAAGTGAAAGAGAAGTCGCTCAGTCGTGTCCAACTCTTAGCGACCCCATGGACTGCAGCCCACCAGGCTCCTCCGTCTATGGGACTTTCCAGGCAAGAGTACTGGACTGGGGTGCCACTGCCTTCTGTTGTCCAAGTCACACTGTTTTGAAACAGACCACATCCTTCCTCTTCCTACCTTATACCGCTCTTCAAAGCACTGTGCTCCTGGAGACCCACCTGCCAGTCCCCCTTTAAGTCCAGCCACCTCCACGAGGTAGTCGGCCTTCCAGGGGCAGGTGCCAAGACTCTGGACAGCCCCAGGATTCACGGCCATCTGCCGCATCTGTCCTGGACCCCGACCTGTTTTGTTTCAAGCTTCCCTCAAATTCTGCCTCACCTCTACAGCTTTCCTCCAGTTCATCCACCTCCTGGAAGTGTCAATGGCTCTGTCTCTGTGTTCTCACAACACCAGGGGTCTCTTTTGTTTGCAGTGAGGCTGGAAGATGGCTAGTGTTGCCCAAGCCTAACTCAGCTTTATATCCCAAGAGCACAGCTCAGACCTGGGGCAGAACAGATTTGCAGAGGAATGTTGTCACAGTGAACATGCGCCAAGGCTTTGTTTGCATGTGTGCATGCTCGGTCACTCAATTGTGTCCAACTCTTTGGGACCCCATGGGCTATAGCCCACCAGGCTCCTCTGTCCATGGAATTCTCAGGCAAGAATACTGGAGTGGGTTGCCATGCCCTCCTCTAGGGGATCTTTCTGACCCAGGGATCGTACCCGAGTCTCCTGTATCTCCTGCACTGGCAGGCAGATTCTTTACCACTTGAGCCACCTGGAAAGCCCCAAGGCTTTGTTTACACCATGTTTAATCATATTTCAAAAGCCATGGAACTTTCTATGAGCCAGAAAAGCCATTTTCCGCCCTAGGAAGCGACTCTATTATTCACTTTCTCCAATCCCTCTACCAGCCAACAGAAAATGGCCAAGAATATAAAATTGTAATCTACTTAAATATTCTTTACTTTGGAAAAGGACTCAATTCAACATAACTTCGAGTTATCTTCTGCTTCCTTAACAAAATTGGAATCAGTTAAGTTCGCATTGGCAGGCTGGGGGATTGTGCACACTGATGGCAGCCCAATCAACCTGCTCAGCGGCCCATGCAGAATTCATCCGGGAAGGAGCAGAGCAGCAGAGGAAGTGCCACCGTGCAGAAAGCAGAGCGGATGGTGGCCCTGTCAGGATCTGCGTCCCCAGGACTTGCAGTGGCAAGAGGTGCTGTGGGATCCAGGAGGCTGGAATGTGAGTCCTGTGACTTTTTCTGGATTTTCAGTGCCCCCTTCTGCTCCCCACTTCCTGGGTAAAGTCGGGGGAGTGAGCCTGGAGATCCCACTTCTGATCCTGTTAATCCTGATGCTCGTCATTCTTAGCAGATAATCAGAGGAAAAAAAGGAAGCTTTGCCTCAATCCTGCTTCCATTCTGTCTCTTCCTCCCTGTGCACACCACCCCTTCCCCCAGGAACCCACACACATATGCACACGTGCAGCCTTATAACAAGCAGCTTTGCAGTATGCTTCAGCTATTTGGTTTGACACAAAATGTGTTTGGTTTACGTATCTTTCCCAGGGAGGAGTTGTTCTCTGGGGTGATCGACAGGGCTGGCTGCACTTGATCTCCTGGGATCTGCTCTGGCCATTCTTGTCCTTTTGTTAACACACGTGCCCACTAGGAGAACAACTGTGCAGGGAAGGACTGACTGAATAGCTTCACAACTGCTGTAACTGCACTGAGGCTGACCTGAGCGGGACGAGGGCAGGCACCCCCGACACTCACACAGACGGTGTCTTGCCTGTTGCTTGGACACATCTTTTTTTTTTTTTTAATTTCATTTTATTTTTAATTGGAGGATGATTACTTTACAATATTGTGATGGTTTATGTCATATATCAACATGAATCAGCCATAATTATACATATATCCCCTCCCTATTGAAGCTCCCTCCCACTCCCTCCCCATCGCACCCCTCTAGGTTGTCACAGAACACCAGTTTTGGCTTCCCTACATCACACAGAAAATTCCCAGTGGCTATCTATTTTATGTATGGTAATGTATATGTTTTAATGCTACTCTCTCACACCATCCCACTTTCTCCTTCTCCCACTGTGTTCAAAAGTCTGTTCTTTATGTCTGTATCTCCTTTGCTGAACTCCTAATAGGATCATCAGTACCATCTTTCTAGATTCCATACATATGCATTAATATATATTTGTCTTTCTCTTTCTGACTTTTTTCTGTTTTTCAGTGCCAGAAAAACAACCCAATCAAAAAGTGGACAGTATTCACTGTGTGTAATAGGCTCTAGGTGCATCTGCCTCATTAGAACTGATGCACATGCATTCCTTTTTATAGCCTAGTAATATTCCATTGTGTATATGTACCACAACTTCTTTATCTATTCATCTGTCGATGGACATCTAGTTTGCTTCTATGTCCTAGCAACTGTAAATAGTGCTGTAATGAACATTGGGGTACATGTGTCTTTTTCAGTTCTGGTTTTCTCAGAAACTGTGCCCAGTAGTGGTATTGTTGGGTCATATGATAGGTTTACTCCTAATTTTTAAAGGAATCTCCATACTGTTCTCCACAGTAGTTGCATCAAATTTGCATTCCCACCAATAGTCCAAAAGGGTTCCCTTTTCTCCACATCTTCTCCAGGATTTATTGTTTATAGATTTTTTTTTTATGATAGCCATTCTTACAGGTGTGAGATGGTACCTCATTGCAGTTTTGATTTGCATTTCTCTAATAATGAGCAGTGCTGAGCATTTTTCATGTGTTTATTAGCCATCTGCATGTCTTCTTTGGAGAAGTGTCTGTTTAGTTCTTCTGTCCACTTTTTGATTGTGTTGTTTTTCTGGCACTGAGCTTCATGAGCTGATTATATATTTTGGAAATTAATCCTCTGTTGTTTCATTTGCTATTCATTTCTTTCATTTCCAGGGTTGTCTTTTAATCTTGTTTGTTGTTTCCTTTGCTGTGCAAAAGATTTTCAGTTTAACTAAATTCCATTTATTTATTTCTGTTTTTATTTCCATTACTCTAGGAGGTAGGTCAAAGAGGATCTTGCTGTGATGTATGTCAGAGTGTTATGCCTATGTTTTCCTCCAAGAGTTTTATAGTTTCTGGCCTTCCAGTTAAGTCTTTAATCCATTTTGAGTTTATTTTCATGTATGGTATTAGGAAGTGTTCTAGTTCCATTCTTTTACATGTAACTGTCCAGTTTTCCCAACATCACTTATTGAAGAGGATGTCTTTTCTCCATTGTATATTCTTGCCTCCTTTGTCAAAGATAAGGTGCCCATAGGTGTGTGGATTTATCTTTAGGCTTTCTATCTCATTCCATTGGTTTATATTTCTATTTTTTTGCCAGTATCATACTGTCTTGAGGACTGTAGCTTTGTAGTATAGTCTGAAGTCAGGAAGGTTGATTCTTCCAACTCCCTTTTTCTTTCTCAAGATTGCTTTGGCTATTTGGGGTCTTTTGTGTCTCCATACAAATTGTGAACTTTTTTGTTCTAGTTCTGTGAAAAATACCCTTGGTAGTTTGATAGGGATTGTGTTGCATCTGTAGATTACTTTGGGTAGTATAGTTATTTTCACAGAATTGATTCTTCCAATCCAAGAGCATGGTATATCTCTCCATATGTTTGTGGCTTGGGCACATCTTAAGACAGAAATGCTTCTGGTTAAAAGAAAGAAGCCCTGAATATAGAGGAAAGAGAACAGAGCATTTAGCAATAAAGCTGGAATTAGGATCACTCCAGCCTTTACCGAGGCAGCCTCTGCTTTTGGGCAGAGATGTTTAGGAGGCGCCTGGCAGAAGGCCTGGGAAACACAAATCATGCCCTCTGCCCTGATTTTCTATCATCCTGTGCTCACCTGAAGTCTCATTTGTAGCCACTGTACTGGCAGGCAACTTTTCTGTTGGCAGATATGTAGAGTTCCCTAGACAGAGTAAAGGCTCCCCCTGGGGATTCAGCTAAGCAGCATGGACCTGACAGTGTTTTGCCTGTCCTTCCTGGGCACAGGGATGGAGGCCCAAGGCAGTGTTTATGACTGATTTGCACACCCATGTATGCAACCCTCTAAGTGAGCTGTTGCATGTTTTCTTCTGCCCATTGTAAATTAGCTGGATATATGCACCTAGATTCTCAGCTGACCACAAAGATGCAGTGGAAAAGGAAAGGTATCCAGGAAGGCTACATGTTTGGCAAGTTGGCCTCCTTCTCAGGGGCTGTTTGCAGGGGCTGCTCTCAGGGCCCAATTTCGTCTCTGCCACACTGGTGTGCCATCCTTCAATGACCTTTCTGAGCAGACAGCTAGAAAAATGCCTCTTTGTGCGCTCACACTGACTTCATTCAATTTTCTGCCTTTTCTCAGCTAATCTTCAGCCTGTAATTTCCTAATGACTTTCCCAGGGCTATTCTGTTGATCGCTAAAAGGCATAGCTGGCCAAGGTCCCCTGCCTGTCTATAGTTAGAATTCTGTCAGCATTTCCTTCCTAATTATGAGCCAGTGTCAGCATGTCCCTGGGCATGCAGTATTCTCTAATCAGGAATAGGCTTGGTAGGGACTCCAGGGAACAGACTACAGCGAAAACTTGGGGCACCCAACCCTGAAGAGTCCCCAGGGCCTTTCCGCTCCCAGCGGGCCACTCCGCTCACAGCACTCAGGGAAGCAGGCTTTCCTCTGGACCATGTTTATTCCCTACTCAATCTCAACCTGCACGGAAGAGCTTGGAAGCAATTTGCCAAAGCGAGGCCCACCCAAGTCTTCACTTATGTCTCCATACTTGATACCCACTGGCATGTCTTTCCCCTTGACCCTTCCTAAGCCAGACAGCTAGGTCAAAATGCTAAGTAAATGTTTCCTGATTACATTCAGCAACGTCAAGCAATGCAATATACAAGTGGCTTCACATTGCACTTTGTCCATAAGGCAATATTTCCAAGTTAATGATACTATAAATCTTAGGCTGATATACCATGTCCTAAAGGTAGCCATTAAGGACAGCTGTTTAAAAAAACTTATTATTAATATTATTTTCATATAATTGGGAAAAGGTCCTCTTGCTCCTCACACACAGGTGACAGATGTGACTAAATACATGAATCCAAGATGAACCATGGGACAGAGGAGCCAGCCACACTCTCAAGCTCTGAGTAGCTACTCGATCCTGCGTGGAAGCCCAGGAGCCCCGACCCCTCTTCCACTCCCTGACCGACCAGGAACCAGGTTTCATGGAACCCTCACATCCCATGTGCTCTCCACCCCTGCTTCACACCTGCCTCACCTTCCTCGAGGACTGGTGCACGGTGATGGCTCTACAGTCTTTCCCCACTTGGATTGCTGTGTGTAAGACAAAAAATCAAGCAAGCTACTTAAAGAGTTAAACTCTTCTGTGATCTCAGTTTCGATCGAGACCTTCAGGATCTGGTTCGTGTCCACTTTTTCTAATCCTACCTGTGTCATTCCCATCAGCACTAGGAATCCTACACCACCCATAAAATCCAGGGCTGCCCCCACCTCCATCCTCAACACATGTGTCTACTGTAGCCTGAAAAGAAAACCTTCCTTCTGTGAATGAGGTCCCACCTGTGAGTCCCCAAGCCCATTCAAGATTCAAATGGCTCCCATTTCCTCTATGAACTCCCCAAGAGAAGCAAGATCCTTTGTGCCCATGACCCATGAATTCCCTGCTGCCCAATAAACAGACTGGAGAATCATGGTAGGCTTCATGTGTGTCTCCCCCCAAAATCAAACGGAAACCACATCAGACATGTCCTAAAATGCCTGATTGGATACCAGAGTCAGAGCCTGGCACTAGTGGGATCACAAAAACTGATGGCTGTTACTCAGCTCACTATCCTTTCTGAGAATGTGGACAACTGTTTGGAATGAAATAAAGATTAAGAAATGGCCCAGACTGGGACATTAAAAAGAGTGTCAAAGAGCAAACAGTCTGAGACTCTCAGACTCACAGGCATTCTCCAAGGCCCAATCCTGCCCTCCACGATAGCCTCAGACAAAGACCCCAGCCTGAAGGTCCCCGTCCTCACACAAGCTGAGTCTCAGGGCAGATAATCATGGGGACTGGAAGGCTGCTGGCAGTGACCTTGTCATGAACTGGCTGTCACTCTCTTCATCTCTTAGTTGAATGCCCTCTATTCAACCACTTTCCACTCATTCTGTGTTAAAACACACAATTTCAGAGCCTGACTATATCCAGATATCAAATAACTACTTTTAAATGTAAATTTAAAAATTCAAAGGGCTGTTTTCCAAAATGTCCTTTCCAGAAGATGCAGCAAGGGGGGATGGACCATAGAGTGAGCTCCCCCAAGGCAGCAGGGACTCTGGAGGACTTTGGTCATTTAAGATGAACCAGATAAGATAGGGCATGGACATAATTAGCTGCAAAATGCAATGTGAGATTTAGTTTCTGACACATTTCAGAACAGACAGGCAAGTCCCCACCCTCGCCCTCTAGGAGAGGCACTTTCCTGGACTCCCCAGAGCCAAGGATGGCACAGGGCTGAGGGGCATGTGCTCCCTGGGTTCTGGGTCATGAGCGTGGCTGGGGGTCCCTCTGGGAGTGTAGAGGGTTTCCCAGAACAGAAGGCACTGTCCTGGGCCTGACAGGGTGGGTGTTGGTCAGCGATGATCCTAACACACATCTTTGCATCCCATGAAAAGGAGAAGAAATTCCTTAGAAAGGAGAAGAAAATAGATATATAAGCTATATAGATATATAAGAACAAGAACAATAATATCAGCATCTCAGGAACTGCAGAGCACCTGTGAGCCAGGGCAGGACCATAGCACAGCCAGCCAGCAGGAAGGACTGTGGTCTGGATGCTGCAGGATCCGGAGAACTGAGTTCTAGACAGCAGCACCTCCATCAGGTCTGCTTCTGAACTGTCCTGGAGTTTCAGGAGGGGATGTCTCTGGTTGGCTTCCTTTCAGTCAGAGGGTCCCAGAGAATGCAGCTCCTCAGCCCCTTCCCACCCAGACCTTTGTCCTAAGGAGACAAACAGAGATGGAGCTCTGGACACCTCCGATGGCCAGCAGGGAAACAAAGGCAAGTCCTGATTTAATACAGCATCTATAGCCCAAGTCAGCTGTCTTTCTCTGAAATCATGTGAAAGTACACACACACATGCACACACACAAGTTGTGTAAATGCTTGGTGTATAGTTGGGTTTGTGCTTTTCTGTACATTTTAAAACTCTCCCTACTGTTCTTTTCATTTTTTGAAGTATGGTTGATTTACAATGTTGTGTTAGTTTTCGGTGGACAGCAAAGGAATATATATATTCAGATTCTTTTTCCTTATAGGTTAGTACAAAATACTGAGTATAGTTCCCTATACAGTAAGTACTTCTTGTTTATCTAGCTTTATACATGGTACAAAATATATGTTTTTATACATAGTAGTTTGTGTCTGGTAATCCCAAACTCCTAATCTATCCTTCCCCTTTCCCTATTGGTAACCATAGGTTTGTTTTCTATGTCTGTGGGGTCTGTTTCTGTTTTATGGATAAGTTTATCTGTATCACTTTTTTAGATTCCACATGTAAGCAAAATCATACATCTGTTTTTCTCTGTCTGGCTTATCTCTCACTGAGTATGATAATCTCCCTGTTTTTAATGATGTTCCTGCCTTCCGCTTGTCTGGAGATCTAGGTCAATGAGTAACTTTGGTGTCTACACCTCCATCTCTATTCAGAAGGGATCCGAGATGAGACAGGCTCTGGCAACAGGCAATAGGCCCTATCCAGCAGGCGGGCGGCCATCCATGGGGTCACACAGAGTCGGACACGACTGAAGCAACTTAGCAGCAGCAGCAGCTGTGGAAGAGGTAACAAAGGGTCTGCCTTCTTGGACAGAGGGAGCTCTGCCACCTGGTGGCTGAATCAGGAGATGCCATGCTCAGCCAGGAGACCTGGGAACCGGGTTCAGTCAAGGCAGGAGGGGAAGCCACAAGGCAGGAGGGGAAGCCGCTTGCTTTTTTATTAATATTTTTGTTACAAATTCACATTTTAAAATAAAAGTTTCATGGATGGGAAACAGGCTGCTAGTAGGCAGATAGTGCTTCTAATCCCTCATCTTAATCATGATCCCTGTCATAGTTGGTGCTTAATAAATGTCCCTGATTTTCAGACAACCTTTCTACACTGCCCCTCTCATGACTCTCAGTGTAGCAACAGGTCATTTTTGCCAAACTTTGGCCACCTGATGTGAAGAGCCAACTCATTAGAAAAGACCCTGGCGCTAGGAAAGATTGAAGGCAGGAGGAGAAGGGAACGACAGAGAATGAGATGGTTGGATGGCATCACTGACTCGATGGACATGAGTTTGAGCAGATTCCAGGAGCTGGTGATGGACTGGGAAGCCTGGCGTGCTGCAGTCCATGGGGTTGCAGAGTCAGACATGACTGAGCGACTGAACAACAAAATAGTTGGGAAAAATTAAAAAGAAAAAAATATGATTGAGTTGAAGCATTCAGACATATTGACTGCACAGGAAGCTACAATCACCTCAAAATTTCAAGGCCCGGCACCCGACGTGCTGGCACAGTCTGTCGTTAGCCTTGGTGTTGGATTTGTGGCTCTTCCCGGGTGGCTGGGCCTGTGGGACTAGACCACCAGGGAGTTGGTGAACCTACACAGGGTGGACACCCTGCACGCGGGTTTTTGGCAGGACCCTTGGGAACTGGAGGCCCGTCCAGGCCCACGTCTGTGTGGAAAGATGGGGTCAGGGAGGAGGCTGGGAGGAGAGCAGGGATCCACCCCCAAGGAGGCTCCGGGAGCTCTGTCTGGGCCCCACAGGGAAAGGGAAGCAGACGAAGGGGCAGTTTTAGTGGAGATCTGTGAGATATGAGCTGGGAGTCATGCTGCTTTGGGGACAACGTCAATTTGGGGGAACAAGTCTCCTCCACATTCAGGCTTGGATGGCAGCGCCCAATAGGGCCTGTGGCCTCTCCAGGATCTCGGCTCTGTCTGCAGCCTCCCCAGGCCCAGGAGATGAGGCCTGCTTGGGGTGCCTTACCCTGCTGGGACTCCCCACGTGAATGGGGTGTCTTTGAGGTGGGGGTTGATCCCTCAGAGAGGCTAAACTCGGGAGTCTTCCAGCACAAGTGTGCTAACAGGGACATGAGCTCATAGAGATGGAGGGAATGCAGGGACCCTTAAGGGACCAAGACCAGGATGGGCCCTGAATCCCACTCTGCAGAGGGAGGGCACCCCAACACTGGTGCCCCCAGCAGGTGTAAGTCAAAGTTGCTGGGTGCCATGCACACAATGCCATGTACATGTACCAGGCTGGGCACACAACACCGGGCACATGTGCCAGTGCCCAGGCTATGAACACACACTGGGAAACACAAGGTGTACATCACAGGGTGTGCATCACCAGGACACAGCACTGGGCACATACACTGGGCAGGAAATACTGGCCACACACTTACAGGCCCACACTCCAGGCACGGGAGAGTGGACACACGTGCCAAGAACACATTGCCAAATAGGCAGCACCAGCAACACAACACTGGCACACAGCTCTTGGCAAGCAATTAAGGCCTGCAGTGGCAGCCTGGCAAGCTGGGCACACACGCCAGGAACACACACCTGCACACACACCAGGGTCATGCCTGGCACCCACAGCAGGAACAGAAGCTGATACACACCCCAGGGACACGAAGCAAATGCGCAATGCCAGGTATACATGGCAAGAGCATACGCTAATAACACATACCAGACATGCCGAAACACAATGCTGCCAGGGGCACAAAACATTGACACACGTGTCAGGCACACACTTGGGGCACACAAGCCTGGCACGTGCTCAGAGTATGCCAGAAAATCAAATAGGTACATATACCATGCACACAACGGTTAGCACACTGTCTGGCACTACGCACAAGACCCCAGGGGATAGACACACACATCAGACAGCCCCTGGGAGGCACCCAGACCAGGCCCGATCTCTGGGGCCACAGTACTGAGCTCACAAGATGGCAGCACATGCCAGGTGCACACAGCAGGACCCAAATTCTGGGAACACAGAGCTGGACACCCGATGCTGGGCACACACTCTCAGCTCAAAATGCCAGGTCCAGACTCTGGGAACACAATGCCAGACATGCAACGTCAGGCAATACCATGCTATATATAAGGCTGGGCACACAAAACTAGACACACAACACCAGTCAGAGACTCTGAGAACACAACACCAGGCACACAGCCCATGGCACACAACACTGAATACATAATCCCTGGCATGCACACACACCAACAGCAAAATGCTGAGCACACATGCCAGATACACACCCTGGACATATGACATGTGTCAGATGCATAGCTCTGAGCACACAACTGGGCACACAGAACCACACACACACTGCCAGGCATATGGAGCTGGGCAAACAACAACCAGCACGCAGCACTGTGAATACAAAGTCAGACACACAGGGCCCAGTGCCAAATGCCAGGTGCACTGTATGAGCATGGCAAGTCAGGCACACAGAATCAGGATGCATCACGGGCGCTCAGTGGGAACACACTGGCCACAGATGCAGGAGACACAACGGTGGGCACACTAAACTGGCACTCAGAGCTGGCTATGAGGAATGAGGTGTGCAGAGAAGGCTCATTGTTCAACCAGGGCTCTGGGCTAGCCTTGCTCTCCTTCCCCACTACCCCAGGGACCAGCCCCACTCCCGCCTGGGGTCTGAGTGTCATTTGTCACCACTGCAGAGCCTGGACAACTGGTTGGAATTCTTTGTGTGGATGTATGTTATCAGGCTCCTGTGATGGGAATGTGAGTCATTCTGAGTCCTTTGCTATGAGAAAAAATCATGCAGTGCCTAGTATGTCTATGATGGTGATTTAGTCACTATCAGATCAGATCAGTCGCTCAGTCGTGTCCGACTCTTTGTGACCCCATGAACCGCAGCACACCAGGCCTCCCTGTCCATCACCAACTCCCGGAGTTCACTCAGACGCACGTCCATCGAGTCAGTGATGCCATCCAGCCATCTCATCCTCTGTCGTCCCCTTCTCCTCTTGCCTCCCAGAATCAGAGTCTTTTCCAATGAGTCAACTCTTCACATGAGGTGGCCACAGTACTGGAGTTTCAGCTTTAGCATCATTCCTTCCAAAGAAATCCCAGGGTTGATCTTCAGAATGGACTGGTTGGATCCCCTTGCAGTCCAAGGGACTCTCAAGAGTCTCCTCCAACACCACAGTTCAAAAGCATCAATTCTTCGGTGCTCAGCCTTCTTCACAGTCCAACTCTCACATCCATACATGACCACAGGAAAAACCATAGCCTTGACTAGACGAACCTTTGTTGGCAAAGTAATGCCTCTGCTTTTGAATATGCTATCTAGGTTGGTCATAACTTTCCTTCCAAGGAGTAAGCGTCTTTTAATTTCATGGCTGCAGTCACCATCTGTAGTGATTTTGTAGCCCCCCAAAATAGTCTGACACTGTTTCCACTGTTTCCCCATCTATTTCCCATGAAGTGATGGGACTGGATGCCATGATCTTCGTTTTCTGAATGTTGAGCTTGAAGCCAACTTTTTCACTCTCCACTTTCACTTTCATCAAGAGGCTTTTTAGTTCCTCTTCACTTTCTGCCATAAGGGTGGTGTCATCTGCATATCTGAGGTTATTGATATTTCTCTTGGAAATCTTGATTCCCGCTTGTGTTTCTTCCAGTCCAGCGTTTCTCATGATGTACTCTGCATATAGGTTAAATAAACAGGGTGACAATATACAGCCTTGACGTACTCCTTTTCCTATTTGGAACCAGTCTGTTGTTCCATGTCCAGTTCTAACTGTTGCTTCCTGACCTGCATACAAATTTCTCAAGAGGCAGATCAGGTGGTCTGGTATTCCCATCTCTTTCAGAATTTTCCACAGTTTATTGTGATCCACACAGTCAAAGGCTTTGGCATAGTCAATAAAGCAGAAATAGATGTTTTTCTGGAACCCTCTTGCTTTTTCCATGATCCAGTAGATGTTGGCAATTTGATCTCTGGTTCCTCTTCCTTTTCTAAAATCAGCTTGAACATCAGGAAGTTCACAGTTCACATATTGCTGAAGCCTGGTTTGGAGAATTTTGAGCATTACTTTACTAGCGTGTAAGATGAGTGCAATTGTGCGGTAGTTTGAGCATTCTTTGGCATTGCCTTTCTTTGGGATTGGAATGAAAACTGCCCTTTTCCAATCCTGTGGCCACTGCTGAGTTTTCCACATTTGCTGGCATATTAAGTGCAGCACTTTCACAGCATCATCTTTCAGGATTTGGAATAGCTCAACTGGAATTCTATCACCTCCACTAGCTTTGTTCGTAGTGATGCTTTCTAAGGCCCACTTGACTTCACATTCCAGGATGTCTGGCTCTAGGTCAGTGATCACACCATCGTGATTATCTGGGTTTAGTCACTAAGTTGTGTCCAATTCTTGTGACTCCATGGACTGGAGCCCGCCAGGCTCCTCTATCCATGGGATTCTCCAGGCAAGAATACTGGAGTGGCTTGCCATTTCCTTCTCCATATTTATATTATTATCATTTTGCCAGAGAATTTTTGGCTTCGTTCCCTAGAATACCAGGGCGAAGGACAAAAGCACGTGATTCTGGGGCTTCCCTGGTGGCTCAGTGGTAAAGAATCCACCTGCCAGTGCAGGAAACACAGGTTCGATCTCTGATTCTGAAAGATTCCACATGCTGCAGAGCAAGTGAGCCCATGCGCCACACTATTGAGCCTGTACTCTGGAGCCTGGGAGCTGCCACTACTGAAGCCTGCCTGCCCGAGAGCCTGCTCAGCAAAAGAGAAGCCACCACAGTGAGAAGCTCACACACTGCAGCTAGAGAGTAGCCCCTGCTTGCCACGACTAGAGAAAAGCTCGTGCAGCAACGCAGACCCAGCACAGCAAAAATTAAAGTAAATAAAATTATAAAAAGCACATGCGATTTTGCTCGATATTGCTGCTTATCTCCATTGAGCTATGCCCCTTTGCATTTCCACCAGGAAAGTCAGAGCATGCCCAGTAAAACGGCCTGGGACTGTAGTGACATTCAGAGCTTGTACTCTTCCCAGGTCCCAAATCCCAAATCCCAGAAGCCGCCATCCCTCCCACCCCTCCGCCTCCCCTTCCTCTCCCCATTTCTGCCCCTCCCTACCCCTAACTCCGCTGGACCTTGAGATGAGCAGTTTGGCCCTTTTGCCATTAGGTGGCGC
Source organism: Bos javanicus (assembly GCF_032452875.1). Lineage (NCBI taxonomy): Eukaryota > Metazoa > Chordata > Mammalia > Artiodactyla > Bovidae > Bos > Bos javanicus. The sequence goes on from NC_083888.1 coordinate 29,319,397, forward strand.
CCCAAAGTAACTGTTTAAGCAATGTGATGCCTTTGACCTTCCTCTCCAGAGATTTCTTTTCCTCCTGAAGATTCTGAAATTTAGCCCGAAGGAAAACTGCACCTCCAGAATCTGGCAGGTATGGCAACATCTTCAAGCAACTCTAAATGCTTTGTATACAAGTCTTTGCTTTCCCTGATGGGAAATGCAATAACATAGACTCCTCTGCAGATCACCATTCACCCTTCAGGGCCCAGTGACCTTGTTTGCTACCCAGCACCTGTGTAATGGAGAACTAGTGGCTGGCAAATGTTTACTAAATCCATGAGCAAATGGGTAAAACTGTTTAAAACATCCTTTCCTGAGCAACTCCCCCGGCACGCAGCTGCTTCTTGGCAAAGCAGCCATGGGCCTGCAGGGTTTAAGGGTGGACAGTCCGGGCTTGCTATGCTCTGGGGCAGGGCCTGGGCATCACGGCCTTATCTCTGTGCTCTCCTCAGCTCTGGCAGCACCAACAGCATCCTCCGTGAGTCCCTGAGGGACCTCTCTACATGACTTCAGAGAGAGCAGGAAAGCCAGACCCCTGGCAGACCAAAGCCGGACAGCAGAACTTGAAATTCCCTTCCTCAGGCCCAGGCTGCACACTGCTTGATCTGCATGACCTGTTGGAGTTCCCCAGACAGATGACAGGGGGCGATGCTGAGCACCCCAGCCACACCCTTCTCAGATGTGAGAAGGCTGCCAGGGTTTGAGTACCAGCCCCTAACCGCTCCCCCCAGGCCAGGGCAGCTCTAGAATTGCTCAGATATTGATGACAGGGGCCTAAAAAATTCTTAGTGGGGCTGTTGCAGACCTCACACTCTACGGAACTATCTGGTGGTTTTTGGTCTGGCCTTGTTTCTCAGCCCTGCAAATTGCGCAGCACGGGGAAGGAGGCAACGGCCACCGGCACAGGCCCACCTGAGGGAGCAGGAGCCTCGCACCAGAAAACTGGGCAGCTGGACTTCAGCCTGTGGGCCTCAGCTTCCTCGTGGGTGAAAAGATAAAAGCAATTTCCCAAACAAGGAGAAAGTTCCCGGCTCAGCGCAGGTACTTAAGTAAGGTCCTGCAAGCCCAGCAGAGGGGCACAGGTCAGAGGGTGCCCCCAGAGCTGAGCCTTCCTGCCGAGCCTCTGCTCCCTCCTTCCTTCTTCCCAGTAATGTTGGCATTGTCCTCTCCTCCATCTTGTTGATTCTTCAGGTGCTTGGCCCACAGTGAGTGCAGAGGGCCGTTTCAATCAAGAAGGTGATGACCTCAGCTACACAGCACTTCTCCATCTGGGAAAGGTGTCTTGACTCCCCGCAGCCCTCTCTGTCTTCCCCAATCCCCAGATCTTTTGTAGATGATTCCCAGAAGGGCTCAGGGCCCTGAGAATCCATCATCTCACTTAATCTACTTCCATAAAGCATTTTAAGGGGATGAAATAATGTTCTTTCTGAGCACCTGCTATGCTCTAGACCATGCAACATTTAAGTTAATTTTGATCCTTTATAACAGTCTGCTGTGTCAGTGGCATCAACCCTTTTTAAATCTTTCTAAAAACTCTGCACAACCCACTGTGACTTATAATAGGAAATATATATTTGCTGACATTGTGAATTATGTTAAGAAATATGTATTTGGTCTCCATCTCTGTTTTGGGCACAGAGGTCCTAAAACCTTTGGAATTTCTTAAGTGATAAGAGCTATAGAGATCTCTTGATATTCGTAACAAAACCTTTCAACACGCATCTGTTTATCTTAATGAAGTGACTTTCGGAAAGCCCCTAAAGATGGAGGTGGGGAACCATCCCTGTGATTAGAAGGTTGGGACTTTCAGCTCCACCCACTAGGGAGGGGGAAGGAGCCTGGGGGTGAATCAGTCTCCAATAACCAGTGATTTTAATCATGCCTATGTAATGAAGCCTCCATAAAAACCCTAAGGACTGGGTTTGGGGAGCTTCCAGTGTGGTGATTGTGTGGAGATTCTAGGAGTATTGAAGGCTCAAAAAAGGCATTGGACCCTCTGTGCTTTCTCAACACCTCACCCTGGGCCATCTGACTGTTTCTGACTTATATCCTTTTATACCAAACTAATAATCTAGTAAGTAACTATTTCTCTGCATTTTCTAAGCCACTCTAGCAAATTAGTTGAATCCAGGGTGGGGAGCCTTCGGGACCTCTGATCTATAGCCAATGGATCAGAAGCACAGCTGACAGCTTGGACTTGATTGGCATCTGAAATGTGTGTCTGAGCAGGGGGAGGGCAGACTTGTAGGACTGAGCCCTCTCCCTGTGGGACCGGATGCCTTCTCCAGGTAAAGAGTATCAGAACTGAACTGAATTGTAGGACACCCAGCTGGTATAGAAGAATTGCTTTGTGTTGTGGGGGTAAAACCCACACATAGGAATTGGTATCAGTATAACAAACGGAATTCATTGCTGGGATGAATAACAAGACAACAGAAGCAGGTAGATACAAAGGCAAAGTACCGTTACCCAGTCTCCATGTCACATTTTGCATCTGCTCCTAAACAGGTGTGGGTACAAGAGGAACGTCATTCCTGGACAGTTTTATATAATCTGTCATTTTCTGTCTGGAGGAAATTCTGCTTGGTTTTTTAATGCAGAAGGAAGACACTGTCTATTTATCTTTACTGAAAATGTGGCTGGGGGTCCAGATTTTTGAAGCCCAGCGCAGCCCTTCTGGGAGCAGGAGTCACTTTTCTTTGTAGCTCAGTGTCACTGGGACAGAGCACTGATCACCTGTCCAATGAGGGTCAAAGAAGTGCCCAATGCAGGGCTGTTGAGGGCCAGTGGAGACAGTGGGATGGAGACGAAGCGAAGAGGGTAGATGGTAAGCTCTCGAGCTCTGTGAATTTTGACGAGCAGCAGGCCAACCCCCAGCCTCCCCATCTGCTACAAAAAATACATCAGGATGCCCCCATCCTCGTTCCTCCTTGGCATCCTCATCACCTGAGGGCTGGGGGTGCGGAGCGGGGTTGTCTCTACTCTGGCAGTTTATCCACACAGGTGTCACCGCTGCCAGGACATCGTGTAATGTCTGGGTCTGGGATCTCCTGGGGAGTTTGGAGAGACTTTGGAGGTCATCACCAGCCCAGCAAGGCCATCACAACATCAGGCTCTGGAGCCAAACCAGCTAGGTTCCAGTTCCCACCTGGAGCCAAACTCGCTGGGCTCAAGTCTGCACCAGTCACTTAGAAGCTGATTAAATGAGGGAAGCTACCTTACTTCTCCTCCCCACAGTATCCGCACCTGTAAAATCTGTAAAGGAGACAGCAGCTCCCACCTCAGAGGGTGGTAGAAAGGATCAGGTGAGTCGTAATGCCTGCCATACTGGGAAATGGACCCAACATGCAGTCCAAATGGGCCAGGATTTGTTGCCCGGTTACTTGTAAACATTTGATGAATATTAGCTTATTCCAGTGGAGAAGGCAATGGCAACCCACTCCAGTACTCTTGGCTGGAAAATCCCATGGACAGAGGAACCTGGTGGGCTGCAGTCCATGGGGTTGCTGAGTCGGATACAACTGAGCGACTTCACTTTCACTTTTCACTTTCATGCACTGGAGAAGGAAATGGCAACCCACTCCAGTGTTCTTGCCTGGAGAATCCCAGGGACGGGGGAGCCTGGTGGGCTGCCATCTATGGGGTCACACAGAGTCGGACATGACTGAAGCGACTTAGCAGCAGCAGAAGCTTATTCCAGGGTTTTTTTTTTTTAAATCTATTTCCTCAATAAATTTTGGGCACTTAAAATTTATTAATATTTATAAAACCAGTTTTGTATAAATTCAGATTTGTTGAAATAACACCTATGTATTGTATACCTTTAATATATTTCCTTTTATCTATAGGTATATTTCCTTTTTCCAGTGTGGTCATTGTTGCAGTATTATTATTATTGTTGTAGTTGTTATTAGTTTGGATCGAGGTTGCCAGGGTCTAGTTTAATTTTTTGAGGGGAGGAGAATCCTTCCAAGAACGAGTTTTTGGTCTTATTGACTATATTTTCCTCTACTATTTTTTTTAAATTCATGTTTCTATTAATTTTTAAAAAATTTATATTCTATTATATTGACACAAGCCAAAGACTATAACATTTATGAAGTTATAACAAATGATAATCAAACCAATACTGAACTGTGAACCAACCTGCCAACTTAAGAAACAGGGCAGACAAAGTATACTTGGCTCCTCCTTGTCTACTGCATCTTCATTCCAAACAGAGGAAAGCACTATTATTCCTGTTTTTATCCTCTGTTTCTTGAAAGAGTGCTTACCGTAAGCATGTATCTCCAGGCCATATGCCATTCAGTTTTACTTCTTTGTAGCTTTGCCTAAGTACTTCTCTGTGTGTGCATGCTCAGTTGTGTCCAACTCTTTGCAACCCTATGAACTGTAAGCCCTCCAGGAATTTACATTTAAGAATCCAGGCTTCTCTGGCTGTGGGACTTCCCAGGCAAGAATACTGGAGTGGGTTACCATTTCCCCTTCCAGGGGATCTTCCTGATCCAGGGATCGAATTCCACATCTGCATTGGCAGGCAGAATCTTTACTACTTGAGCCACCTGGGAAGCCTTTAAGTATTCCTCTACTGGAAACTATCTTCTTATTTTCACTTACCATTATGTTTCTGAGATTTGTGTATATTGTTTCATGTAATTCTAGTACATTAATTTTAACTGCTGTGTAAAATTAATGTGTTGTTGTGGATGTGTCTGGTGATAAAAGTAAAGTCCAATGCTGTAAGAACCATATTGCATAGGAACCTGGAATGTTAGGTCCATGAATCAAGGTAAATTGGATGACAGTATACAGCCTTGATGTACTCCTTTCCCAATTTGGAACCAGTCTGTTGTTCCATGTCTGGTTCTAACTGTTGCTTCTTGACCTGCATACAGTTTCTCAGGAGGCAGGTAATGTTATCTGGTATTCCCATCTCATTAAGAATATTCCACAGTTTGTTGTGATCCACACAGTCAAAGGCTTTAGCATAGTAAGCAGAAATAGATGATTTGGGGAATTCTCTTTTTCTATGATCCAGCGTATGCTGGATCTGAATGCAGAGTGTCTGAGAATAGCAAGGAGAGATAAAGTCTTCTGACATGAAAAATGCAAAGAAATAGAGGAATACAATAGAATGGGAAAGGCTAGGGATCTTTTAAAGAAAATTGGAGATACTAAGGGAATATTTCATGAAAAATAGTCACAGTAAAGGACAAAAACAGCAATGACCGAACAGAAGCAGAAGAAATTAAGAAAAGGTGGTAAGAACACACGGAAGAACTGTACAAAAAAAGATCTTAATGACCCAGAGATCTTAAAGAGATGGGAATACCAGATCACCTTAGCTGCCTCCTGAGAAACCTGTATGCAGGTCAAGAAGCAACAGTTAGAACCAGACATAGAACAACAGACTTGTTCCAAGTCGGGAAAGGAGTACGTCAAGGCTGTATATTGTCATCCTGCCTATTTAACTCATATGCAGAGTGTATCATGCGAAATGCCAGACTGAATGAAGCACCAGCTGGAATCAGGATTTCAGGAAGAAATATCAATAACCTCAGATATGCAGATAACAGCACCCTAATGGCAGAAAGTGAAGAGGAACTAAAGAGCCTCTTGATGAAAGTGAAAGAAGAGAGTGTAAAATCTGGCTTAAAACTCAACATTCAAAAAACAAATACCATGGCATCCTTTCCTATCTCTTCAAGACAAATAGATGGGGAAAAAGGCTAGGGATCTTTTAAAGAAAATTGGAGATACTAAGGGAATATTTCATGAAAAATAGTCACAGTAAAGGACAAAAACAGCAATGACCGAACAGAAGCAGAAGAAATTAAGAAAAGGTGGTAAGAACACACGGAAGAACTGTACAAAAAAAGATCTTAATGACCCAGAGATCTTAAAGAGATGGGAATACCAGATCACCTTAGCTGCCTCCTGAGAAACCTGTATGCAGGTCAAGAAGCAACAGTTAGAACCAGACATAGAACAACAGACTTGTTCCAAGTCGGGAAAGGAGTACGTCAAGGCTGTATATTGTCATCCTGCCTATTTAACTCATATGCAGAGTATATCATGCGAAATGCCAGACTGAATGAAGCACCAGCTGGAATCAGGATTTCAGGAAGAAATATCAATAACCTCAGATATGCAGATAACAGCACCCTAATGGCAGAAAGTGAAGAGGAACTAAAGAGCCTCTTGATGAAAGTGAAAGAAGAGAGTGTAAAATCTGGCTTAAAACTCAACATTCAAAAAACAAATACCATGGCATCCTTTCCTATCTCTTCAAGACAAATAGATGGGGAAAATGTGGAAACAGTGTCAGATTTCATTTTCTATGGGTTCCAAAATCCATGTAGACTCAGACTGAAGCCACAAAATTAAAAGACACTAGCTCCGTAGAAGAATAGCTATGAGAAAACTAGGCAGTGTATTAAAAAGCAGAGAAATCACTTTACCAACAAAGGTCCATATGATCAAAGGTATGGTTTTTCTAGTAGTCATGTAAGGATGTGAGAGTTAAACTATAAAGAAGGCTGAGCGCCGAAGAACTGATGCTTTCAATGGTGCCGAGAAGACTCTTGAGAATCCCTTGGACAGCAAGGAGATCAAACCAGTCAATCCTAAAGAAAACCAACCCTGAAATATTCATTGGAAGGACTGGTGCTGAAGCTGAAGCTCCAATATGTTGGCCACCCGATCAGAAGGGTAGACTCCATGGAAAAGACCCTGATGCTGGGAAAGATTAAAGGCAAGAGGACAAGGGGGCAACAGAGGATGAAATGTTGGATGGCATCACTGACTCAACTGACACGAATTTGAGCAAACTCTGTGAGATAGTGCAGGACAGGGAAGCCTGGCATTCTACAGTTCATGGGGTCACAGTCTTGGTAACTGAACAAAAACAGCAAAATTCTATAGTGTGAAAGTCGTAATACATCTTCTGTTGTTTTGTTCATAAACATTTGGATTGTGTGCACATAATCACAAGCAATGCTGCAATGCACATCTTTGTGTATGCTTTCTAGAACAAAGTCTTAAAGACATGACCTAGGAGTGGAGTCTGATGGTCATAAGGTCAGTGTGCACAAAGCAGAGTCAACAGAGGAATAGATAGATACTAGAACATATTGAAAATCAGAGACATTACTTTGCCAACAAAGGTCCGTCTAGTAAAGGCTATGGTTTTTCCAGTGGTCATGTATGGGTGTGAGAGTTGGACTATGAAGAAAGCTGAGCGCTGAAGAATTGATGCTTTTGAACTGTGGTGTTGGAGAAGACTCTTGAGAGTCCCTTGGACTGCAAGGAGATCCAACCAGTCCATTCTGAAGGAGATCAGCCCTGGGATTTCTTTGGCAGGAATGATGCTGAAGCTGAAACTCCAGTACTTTGGCCACCTCATGCGAAGAGTTGACTCATTGGAAAAGACTCTGATGCTGGGAGGGATTGGGGGCAGGAGGAGAAGGGGATGACAGAGGATAAGATGGCCGGATGGCATCACTGACTGGATGGACATGAGTCTGAGTGAACTCTGGGAGTTGGTGATGGACAGGGAGGCCTGGCGTGCTGCTGTTCATGGGGTCGCAAAGAGTCGGACACAACTGAGCGACCGAACTGAACTGAACTGAGAACAAGAGGACCTGCATTTGGATGCTGGCTCTGCCACTTATTTTATGTATCTTGGGCAAAATAGTTAATACCTCTGTTCCTCAATTTCTTCAACTGTGAAGTAGCACTGTAAGCAGTATGTACTTCAGAGGATTGGAGGAATTAAATGAGTCAGACTATGGAAAGCACTTAGAACAGTGAATAGCACAAAATAGTGCTTTATTCATGTTGTCAAATCAATTTAAATATAATTTAGGCATTTAAAAGGTAATGCCAACTATTCTCTAAATTGGTTGAACCAATGTGAGTTGCAATAGAAGTTCTATCTACTATGTTCTTAACCATTCTTAGCATTGTCACACATTTTAAAGATTTACATTATAAATACAATAGTACAATGTATTGAATTCACAAAAAATCAAAATATGTACAGCAAGAAACAGAAGTTTTTCTTCAAATTAAGTTATATGTATAAATTACATATGTCTGGCATACTTGTGTACAGTGTTAGTAACTTTGTAATTTTTTTAGTTCTCAGTATAAGTCCTGTATGTGCTTTGTTAGCTTCACATCTAAGTACTTCATTTTTTTTTTCAGTGACCATAACTGGTATTTGATTTTCAATTTCAGTTTCCACATGTTCATTGCTGCTGCTGCTGCTGCTGCTAAGTCGCCTCAGTCGTGTCCGACTCTGTGCGACCCCATAGACAGCAGCCCATCAGGCTCCTCTGTCCCTGGGATTCTCCAGGCAAGAATACCGGAGTGGGTTGCCATTTCCTTCTCCAATGCATGAAAGTGAAAAGTGAAAGTGAAGTTGCTCAGTTGTGTCTGACCCTTAGTGACCCCAGGGACTGCAGCCTACCAGGCTCCTCCATCCATGGATTTTCCAGGCAAGAGTACTGGAGTGGGGTGCCATTGCCTTCTCCATGATCATTGCTAGTATATATAAATACAATTTTTTTTGGTGTGTATAACTTTCTTTCCTGCAAACTTGCTAAACTCTCTTACTCTAGAAGGGTTTTGGGGTATTTTTTTTTGGCAAATCCCTTAGAATTTTCTACCTCGTCCACCATGTCATCTGAATTATAGACACAGGTTTCTTTCTTTATGATGCATATGCCTTTTATTTCCTTCACGTGCCTGATGGTATCAGCTGGAGCTTCCAGGACCACTAACAATGGTGAGAGAAGACCTCCTTCCTTCTCCTCGTCTACGGGGGAAAGCATTCACTCCTCTATCCTTAAATGTGCTATTGACTGGAGGGGTTTTGTGTATATTCTTTATCATGTTGAGGAATTTCCTTCTTTACCTAGATTGCTGAGAGTTTTATCATAGAGTGTTGAATTTTTTCACTTGCTTTTTTCCACATCATTTAATATGATCATGTAATTTTCTTTTTTAGCCTGTGAAAATGGTATTAATTGATTTTTTTTAGTATTGATTGATTTTGATTATGGAACCAGCCTTGCATCTCTAATCTAGATCCCCCTTGGTTATGCTGTATAATTTGTTTTATACATTGATTCTATTTCTAATGTTTTTTAAGGACATTTGTGTTCATATTCATGATGGATATTGGTCTGTAGTTATCTCTTTTTTTGTACTGATGCCATTGTCTAGATGATATCAGGGTAATACTGATCTGGTAAAATGAGTTGGAAAATCTAATTCTTCCCAAACTTGAGATAAAATTCTCCCAGTGAAACCACCTGGACCTAAAGATTTTGGGAGGGAGAGCTTCAAATTACAAAATAAATTGCCCTAATATTTATGGGACTATTTAAATATCTGTTTCATTTTGGGTAGATTGTAGTAATTTGTGCTTTTCAAGGAGTTTGTCCATTTTATCTAAGGTCACGTTTATGTATGTAGAACTGTTTATAATATTTCCTTATTATCTTTAAGACACTTGTTTTGTCCATATTGATATCCCTCATTTCATTCCTGATGTCGGTAATTCTTTTTTCATTCAAGGTGTTTTTATGATGGCTGCTTTAAAATCCTCATTAGAAAATTCTAACGTCTTTGTCATCTCTGTGTTGATGTCTACTGATCATTTTTACTCTTTCAAGGTGAGACTTTCCTAGCCCTTGGTATGATGGGTGAATAAACCTGAATATTTGAAATATTATATTGTGAAATTTGATCTTATCTAAATCTTTTGTTCAGAGATTTCTTCTGACATCACTTCTATGGATGGAGAGGGTTCAGCATTGCTAGTGCCAAATAGGTGCTGAAGTTCAGATTCCTACCTGGCCAATCTTCACTCCTGGAGGGGAGGATTCTTCATTACTGCTGAGCAGTGGTGGGAGGCTCAGCTTCTCATGATGCCTGCTGATATCACCATGGCAGAGAGGCAAGGTGCCTTGTTATGAACCCATGTGATCTCCACTGGCACCTCAAGGGGACCAGACCTTATTAGCACTGGTCAGGGACTGAAGTCCTGACCTCCCACTTGGCCTTCTCCAATACAAGCTGGGTGTAGGGGAGCAGCTGTGTCATCTTGTTGCAGCTGGGCAAGCACGGAAGGCTAGGCCCAGCACCTGGCTCTTGCCTTCAAGGGTCACCTGGACCTTCAAGTCTTTCTGTAAAGTTGGGCTGAAGTAGGGTGGTTATTGTCTAGACCTTTCTGTCTGGCCAGACTGACCCTTTCCTGGTGAATACTCATTGGAAGGACTGATGCTAGTGCTGAAGCTCCGATACTTTGGCCACCTGACGCAAAGAGCTGACTCATTAGAAAAGACCCTGATGCTGGGAAAGATTGAAGGTGGGAGGAAAAGGGGATGGCAGAGGATGAGATGGTCGGATGGCATCACTGACTCGATGGACACGGGTTTGAGCAAGCTCTGGGTATTGGTGAAGGACAGGAAAGCCTGGAGTGCTGCAGCCCACAGGGTAGCAAAAAGTCGGACATGATTGAGCAACTGAACAACTGGATACAGAAAGCAAGGTTTTTTTTTTTGTTGTTTGTTTGTTTTTTATCTGTGATTTCCTGTTGGCAGGTTGCTGGCTTCTTTAGCACTAGGTGTGGGATATATAGGGCTTTCCTGGTGGTTCAGATGGTGAAAAATTTGCCTGCAATGCAGCAGACTTGAGTTCAATCCCTGGGTCGGGAAGATCCCCTGGAGAAGGGAATGGCTCCTCACTTCAGTATTCTTCCCTGGAGAATTTCATGGACAGTGGAGTATGTGAGACTGAAAGAAAAATCCAGGGAACTCATCACTGTGTCATTTCTCCAGATCCAAGATCCCTTACTGATCTGTTTTCTTCTTTCCACCTTTCAGAGTAATTTTTATGTTAGTTTTATGTATAATGTTTAAGGGTTTTAGCTGAACTTAGTGGGAGGAATAAGGAAAAGTACATTTATTCCACCTTTCTAGAAGTCTCTATCCCAGAACTTAACTATATATTGTATTTTCATTCAGTTCAGTGTACTTTTTAAACTACCTTTGAGACCTCCTCTTTGAGGCATGGACTAGAAGAATGTTGTGTAGTTTCTAAAAGCGTGGAGATGTTTCTGTTATTTTTCTGTTATCAATTCCTAGTTTGAGTCCACCATGGTCATAGAACAAATTCCAAGTGATTTCAATTATTTTATATCTGTTGAAATTCACCTAATGGCTCATGAGATGTTTGATTTTGGTAAATATTCCACGGGCGGTTGAAAAGAATGTGTATTCCACTGCTGTTGGGCGGAGTGGCCTCTGAAGGTTGATTATATCCTGCAGGTTGATGCTGGGCTCTATCAGTTGTAGAGAGAGGAAGGGGTATTGTAGCCTCCAACAATAATTGTGTTGCTTTTGCCTTTTATCAGTTTTTCTTCACATATTTTGCAACCGTGTTGACTGGTGCATACGTATTTAGAATTGCTCTATGCTTTTATCATTACGAAATGTCCCTTTTGGTCCTTGGTAATTTCCTTTACCTTAAGGTCTGTTCTATGTGATAATATGTCCACTTCAACTTTCTTTTGATTAATGTTTACATATCATATTGTCCCATCATTTTTCAACCTAACTGTATCATTATATTTGAAGTGAATTTCTTGTAGCTGTCATATAGTTAGGTCATTTTTAAATCAACTCTGCAAATTACTGTCTTTTGACTGGCATTATTTAGACATTTATATTTAATATAGTTTCTGGTGTATTAGGAATGAAGTCTGCCTACTTACATTTTGTTTTCTATTTGTTTTCTCTGGTTCTTTTTTCTGTTTTCTTTGCCTTCTGGGTCTCTGAACATTACTTAGGAATTTCATTTTATCTGCAATTTTAATGTATCTCTTTGTATAGATTCTTTATTGGTTGCTCCTAGGTATTATATTCCAGTGTAGATGTTTATATAACAGAGGGATTTCTGACGTGTGTACATTCTACATTAGCGTTACAATGAAGAAGCTGCCATAATAATGTTCATTTATGCTACCTTTACTGTTATCTTGAATGATGTGATTGAAATGAATGAAAATACTGAGACTAAGGTTTTGTATGTAATCAATGTACTGGAGTAAATACACTTGTAAGTCTTTGGTAAGTAGCCAACCCGGCCACTTCCCAGCCTCACTGGATTCTTTATTTCATATGTGAATGTGGTGTCTTCCCCTAAGGTACCCTCTATTCAAAGTGCAAGCAGCAGAAACATGAAGTTTGACTTCCATGTTTAAATTGAAAAATAATAGGGGCCATAAGGTTCCAGAGGAGATTGTCACCCTTAGTTGTCATGGACCTTGAAAAAAGCATGAGGAACTTATAATGCCACAGCCAGCACCAAATCAGTTTTGATGAACCGTATCTGAAAAGCAGCAAACAAATTTTGTTGAAATTATACTGAGTGTACACACAGCCAGCTTTGTGCTTTGAAATCACCTTAATAATGAAGAGAAGAAAAAAACTTGCCAAAATATTGGTTTTCTCAGCAGAGAGTAGGGGAAAAAATGCAGTATTTTCTGACCTCAAGCAAATTCTGGATAAATGGCAAAGAATTCAGATTTTGTGGACTCAGAAAGCTTTTTTCAAGGAGTATTGTACTGATTTTTCTAAAACATGCAAAAGGCGATGTAGCATGATGGCAATTAAATTCAAAGAGTTCTAAAAAGAGAGATTAAACTTTAAAGAATGCCATGACTCATCCTGTTGATTTTGTTAAAAATCAAACTAAGTGTTTTTCTTGATGTGTGGAAAAAAAGAGTCAGCATCTGTCACTAGTAAAAAGAAAAATAGAATGGGGAGGATTGATGGATCAATATGGTAAGCCTGAAAGTTTAGAAACACTCAGATACTATGTCTGTTCTATAAATCATGTACCACAAAACAAACCACAGGATGTTTGAGGAAAAACCAACAGCATCAAATGCAGTAAACAGATACTTCAGTAGTATTTACTGTATGTTGCAGGATTATTACAAGTCCGGGGGGAAAACAACCTGAAATCTAACAGAAATGTTTATACATAGTGGAGTGGTTTCATAATGAGTAAATTAAGATGTTTAGATATTCTGATTCCTTGCATTCTGGTTATCTATTGATTTGCAGCAAACCTCCACAAGACCAAGTGGCTTAAAACAATGAGAATTACTCATTTTGCTTATGAATGAGCAATTTGAATGGGGCATGGCAACAACAGCCAGTCTCTGCTCTGGGCAACCTCAGCTGGTCCAGCTCTTCTGAGGCTGGAAGGGGAAACACTTTGAAGACTCACTCTCATAAGACTGAGGAGCTGGTTCTGGCTCTCGGTGGATGCTTAGCCAGCATATGCCTGGGATCTTCTTCTCCAAATGGGTCACTCCATGGGGTCTCTGAATGGAGCTGTTAGGCCTTCCTCACAGCATAGTTCCCAGGTTCCAAGGGACAAAGGTGGAAGCTTTAAATAATATGGCTTCTGTCTCCATCTGTTGATTAGGCAAGTAAGTCACCAAGTCCAGCCCAAAGTTAAGCAGAGGGACTTTAGATTCAACCACTCAGTGGAAGGATTAGCAAAGAATCAGTGGCATTCTTTAATCTGCCACATTGTAAAATATTATCCTGTTTTTGAAAAATAAATTAATTTTATGTGCACAAACCCATGATTGAATAGGTTGACATGTAAGGAGCTGATTTAATCCCATTTGTATAAAAAATGGCATAGAGAGGACCATACATGTACATTTATTTTTGCCTACTTGACAATAAAGAAAAGTACAGAAGAATGGGTGATCACACATAGGAGTGAGAAGGAAGGAGAATTATTAGCTTTTCTTTTTAAACTTCTGTGCTTTGATTCATCTTAAAAATCCAATGTAGTAAAAAACCTTAAACTATTGGTTAGAAAATTTACCAAGTCAAGAACTAGATAATTTTTAAAATACTTAATTAAAATAGCAACAAAAAGATAAATATTCCTAGTATCTATCTTAAACTCAACAACAGTGAGGTTTATTTAGAGTGCTTTGCATTTAGCAGCAAAGTTCTGAGGTTCTTAAATCCTGGAAATTTCTTACCACCCTGATACCAGTTTGGTTATTCCTATAGAGGGGCTAGGGGTGATGAAGAGGGCTTACAATATGTAATTCATGAAATTATTATATTTAAAAAAACAATATACCTAAAATATGACAAAGTGAACATATTTACAAAACAGAAACAGACGTAGAAACAAACTTATGGTTACCAAAAGGGGAAGGGGTGGGGAGGGATAAATTAGGAATTTGGGATTAACACACACACACTACTGTATATAAAATAGATACTCAACAAGATCCCACTGTATAGCATGGGGAACTATATTCAATATCCTGTAATAAATCATAATGAAAATGAATAATTGAATCAGTTGGTTGTACATCAGAAACTAACAAAACATTGTAAATCAACTAGAATAAAAAAAACTTTAAGTCGATGTATTTTAGATAAGCTTTTTATTGCAGTATAACATATGTACAGAAAAGCAGGCAAATCCATTTTAGAGTTCAGAAGACTTTCACAAATTGAACATGTCCAGGTTATCAACACACATTTGAAGAAATAAAACATTATCACACACCAGAAGCTCTTCTGGTATCCAATCCATCTGCCCACCCTGCAAAGGTACCCATCACTAGTCTACCAGCAAAAATTAGTCTTACCAATTTTGAACTTTATATAAATGGAGTCAAATACTATCTATTCTCTGTGTCTGGATTCTTTCAATCAGCACTACATTTGGGAACCTCATCTGTGTAGTTATATATAGCAGTTTATTACTTTTTTTTAAATTTTATTTTATTTTTAAACTTTACATAATTGTATTAGTTTTGCTTTTTATGGATTCAAAGTATTCTATCGTATAACTTTACCAGAATGTACTTCCTTTCTTGGATATTTGGATTTATTCCAGTGTTTAGTTTTTATGAATAATTCTGCTATTAACATTTGCATAAACTCCTTTTGGTGTACCTATATGGGGTATATATACCTAAACATGTGATTACTTGTTTTCAGAATGCTGCCAGAGAGTAACATTCCTAAAGGGGTGTGTGAGTTTCCATCAGCACCTCCTCAACACTCAGCCATTTTGGTGGTGGGGGGAGTAGAGACTTTTCACCGTGGCTTTAATTTGCATTTCTCTGATGATTAATATAACTGATCACCTTTTCACATGTTTTTGAGGCATTTGGATAGACTTTTTCATGAAGGGCATGTTCTAGTCTATTGCCCACTTCTCTAAAATTAGGCTGTCTTTTACTAATGAACCTATAGAGGTTCTTTAGAAATTTTAGGGTCTTGTTAGATATATATTGCAAAAATCTTACATTCTGACATTTCTACTTCATATGTTTTTGCTTTTATAGATTTTCAATTCTTGAATTTAGTATATTAAAATTGTCTTAATTTTCTTTGTGGTATCTTTTTAAAGGAATCTTTGCTTTCCTTAATTAAGGTCATGAATAAATCTTACTTGCTATTCTGAGACGTTTTATGCTTTTGCTTTCACATTTACATCTAACATCAATTTAGGATTTTGTGTATGTGTGTAGGTATATGAGACACAAGGGTCAAGATTAATTTTTCCATGTGTACTGTGTATGCTTATATAATCATCCAAATTTACTGGTATGGTTCTATGTTATCTTCTGATCCATTTGCATATCTGCATTCCTTTATCTGTTACAGAATTCTGGCCATCATCCTCTCTAGCCTGTTTCTCCACAATAATCCTTCTCACTGGGCATCTGACCTTCAGCCTCAGATGCTCAGCTGGCCTCGGAGGGATCTTTATAAAAACATAAATCTCATTATTTTGCTCTCTTACTGATATTAAGTTGTCTGCTTCCTTTGAGTCTCATAATAAAGAAAATATTTTCTGTGGTTCACATGCCATTCGTGGTCTTCCCCTCCTGACCCCTATCTCCATCTCACTGATTCCCCTGCGCACTTTATACACAAACATTTCTGAAACACTTTCTGTGTTAGTTTCCTAGGGCTCTGTAACAAATTGCCATAAGTGATGGAGTTTAAGAAACACCAGAAATTTATTATCTCAAGTCAGGAGGCAAAGCCTGAGATCAAGGGGTTACCAGGGTTGATTCTTTCTGGAGACTATGAGACAGAATCCATTTCTCCTACGCATGGTAGTTGCTGGCAGTCCTTGACTTTCCTGGGCTTGTAGCTGCACCACTCCCATCTCTGCCTCCATCTTCACGTGCCTCCTTCCCTCTGTGTGTCTGCGGGTCTCCACATCTCCTTGTCCATTTAAGAATATTAGCCACTGGGTTTACTGGATGACCTCATCTTAACTAGTTACATCTGTAAAGACCTCTATTCAATATAGTCACCTTTTGAGTTTCTGGGTGAACGTGAATTTTGGTGAATACTATTCAAATGACTACACCTCCTTTTCACCTACTGAATTATATTCACTCAACCCTTAAGTTATTCGCATTATTGGCTCCCTCTCCACTCCTGTTGACCTTCAGCTTTTCTTAATGTCTGCTCATCCTTGAGACTCCTCTTGTTTTAGTGACTTTACCTGCTTGGATGGATAATTTTGTGTCAACTTCACCAAGTCATGAATTATTCAGGTACTTGTCAAACAACATTCTGAGTGTGTCTGTGAGGGTGTTTCTGGGTGAGACTAACATTTGATTTGGTATTCATATACTTGTTCTCTACATGTGTCTTTTTTCTCCTTTGCAAATAAGATCATCTTTAACATTTTTCTAGGTAACACATGTATTATTATACAGGATATTTTTCTCTTTCTGACTTACTTCACTCTGTATGATGGTCTCTTGGTCCTACCAAGGAGCAAAGGGGCAGGGGGTTGGATGAATTCGGAGATTGGGGTTGATGTATATACACTACTATGTATAAAATAGATAACTAATGAGAACCTATTGCATAACACAGGGAACTCTATTCTGTGCTAAATGGGAAGGAAATCCATAAAAGAGGGTTATAGATATATATATGGGCTTCCCAGGTGGTGCTAGTGGTAAAAAACCTGCCTGCCAATGCAGGAGATGTAAGAGATGCAGCTTCGATCCCTGGGTCAGGAAGATTCCCTGGAGGAGGGCATGGCAACCCACTCCAGTACTCTTGCCTGGAGAATCCCATGGACAGAGGAGCCTGGTAGGCTACAGTCTACGGGGTCTAAAGAGTTGGACACAACTGAAGTGACTGAGCTCACATGCATGTATGTGTATGGCTAATTTACTTTGCTATGCAGTAGAAACTGACACAGCAGTTCAAAGCAACTACACTTCAATTTTTAAAAATTACTATTTTTCCTGATTAATATTATTTTCTTGCACAATATAAGTACATAGAAAGCAAATTAAAATAATCAAATCATTCACAATCCTAAAAATTTTTTTTTAAATTTGATTTGGTAGATTGAGTAATGCAGATTGCCCTCCCCAGTGTGGGTAGGCCTCATCTAATCAGTGAAAACCTGAATAGAACAAAAAAGCTGACTCTCCCTCTAGTGAGAGGAAGCTTCTCCTACCTGACTGCCATGAAATGGGAAATCAACTTTTTTCCTGCCTTCCAACTTAACTGAAACATCAGCTCTTAGAACCAAACCATTGACCCTCCTGGGGCTCTAGCTTGTCAGTCTGGACTTCAGACTTCTCAGCCTCCATAATTGTGTGAGCCAGTGTTTTATAATTTAGATAGATAGACTAGATAGATATTTCATTGAAGAAATCTGACTAATACACTTAGAAAAACTTCAAGAGTTTTCTTTACTCTCAAGAGTTGCTTGGGTGTTGTTTCTGAGTGGAAAGCTGCTCAGGGAGAAGTTACCATCCTATACTGTCCTGATTGTGGTCAGTAACCACCATCTAGACTGTAAGTCCATAGCTGTAGTAATTTCTTCATAGTCACTGACGGATTCTCAATATCCAGCATGTTCATTATATGCCAAATAAAGGCTTCCTTTTCAAGATGACTCGCTGAATAGACACTACAGTCCCTCTCCCACCCTACTTTTCTAAAAATGAAGAAAAGATTAAAAAGTGTTTTATAAAAGTGTGTAAAAACAGTCATGGTTGCAAGTGCTATTGGTAATAAGGAACAAGGTAATTTTCTGACTAATATTTCTGCTGGAGAAAATTATGAAAGCTGGATAAAATATTTTCCTTTAAATCTGCTTGAGACTTCTACCTCTGTCAATGTAATAGGGAAGAACAAATCTCAGTCTATAATAAACCTATTTCTTTTACTTTAACCTTTGTATTGTATTCCATTTGCTTTGAGTTAAGAATATTGGCTATAACCTGAAATATACAGGATAGTCCAAGACTCCGACCTTTAAGTGTGTGACACTTTTCCATTCATATAGAGCTAAACAAAAGTTGCAGAACAGAGAATAACATTGGTCTTGTTGGAGGTTTACAGGAACATTCATGACCTGACTTACGTGGCCTGCTGCAACAATAAAAGATTCCTACAGTAAGCAGTTTGTAACAACCAACCAGCCCCTCCTCCCTTCCTTGCCTTTTAAAATGCTTTGCTGAAACCCTTCTGGGAGTTAGGGGTTTTTTAAGAGTATAAACCACACAGCTACTTGCATAGCCCTATAATAAACATTTCTATGCTCCAAAATTTGATCACATGGACCACAGCCTTGTCTAACTCATTGAAACTACAAGCCATGTCTTGTAGGGCCACCCAAGACAGATGAGTCATGGTGGAGAATTCTGACAAAATGTGGTCCACTGGAAAAGGGAATGGCAAACCACTTCAGTATTCTTGCCTTGAGAACCCCATGAGCAGTACGAAAAGGCAAAAAGATATGACACTGAAAGATGAACTCCTCAGGTCTGTAGGTGCCCAATATGCTACTGGAGAAGAGCAAAGAACTAGCTCCAGAAAGAAGAGGCTGAGACAAAGCAGAAACAATGCCCAGTCATGGATATGTCTGGTGGTGAACGTTAAGTCCCACGCTGTAAGGAACAATATTGCATAAGAACCTGGAATGCTAGCTCCACGAATCAAGGTAAATTGGAAGTGGTCAAACAGGAGCTAGCAAGAGTGACCATCAACATTTTAGGAATAAGTTAACTAAAATGGACCAGAATGGGTGAATTTAGACGATCATTGTGTCTACTACTGTGGACAGTAGAATCCCTTAGAAGAAATGGAGTAGCCCTCATAGTCAACAGAACAGTCCGAAATGGAGTACTTGGGTGCAATCTCTAAAACAACAGAATGATCTCTGTTCGTTTCCAAGTGATCTCTGTTCGTTTCCAAGTCAAATCATTCACTATCACAGGAATTCGAGTCTACGCCCAATCACTAACGCCAAAGAAGCTGAAGCTGAACGGTTCTATAAAGATCTACAAGACTTCCAGAATTATCACCGAAAAAAATAAAAGAAAATGTCGGCAGCGGGCGCCTGGGGCGGGCCGGCCCAGGCGGCGGCGGCCCGGCGGTTTCGCTGGAGCACGGGGCGGCGGGACCCCGGCGGTGGAAGATGGAGGAGCTCGGCAAGAAGTACTGCGTGTACTGCCTGGCCGAGGTGAGCCCGCTGCGCTTCCGCTGCACCAAGTGCTAAGACATCGAGCCGTGCCCCGAGTGCTTCTCCGCGGCGCCGCCACCACCGCCGCCGCTACCACGGATACCAGCTGGTGCACGGCGGGCGCTTCACGCTCTGGGGGCCCGAGGCCGAGGGCGGCTGAAGCAGCCGCGAGGAGCAGCTGCTGCTGGATGCCATCGAGCAGTTCGGCTATGGGAACTGGGAGGACATGGCAACTCACGTCGGCGCTTCCCGGACCCCCCAGGAAGTGATGGAGCATTACACATCTCGGTGGCTGAGCAGTAGCAGCTGGGCTACATGCCTCTGCGGGACGACTACTAGATCCAGTACGACCAGAACGCCGAGACGCTCATCACCGGGCTCCCGGTCAACTACGACGACGAGACGTGGAGATCAAGCTGAAGCGCGCGCACGTGCACATGTACGTGCTCAAGGTCCGCGAGCGGCAGTGGAGCAAGAACATCGCGCGCGACTACAACCTGGTGCCCGCCTTCCTGGGCAAGGACAAGGAGAAAGAGCGGGCGGCGCCATGCAAGGTCACCAAGGAGAAGGAGCTGCGCCTGAAGCTGCGGCCAGTGTACCAGTTCATGTCGTGCAAGGAGTTCGACGACCTATTCGAGAAAATGCACAAGGAGAAGCTGCAGCGCTACCAGCGCAACGGCATCACAAAGATGGAGGAGTCGGCCGAGTACGAGGCGGCCCGGCACAAGCACGAGAAGTGCAAGGAGAACAAGGCGGCGGCGGCGGGGGGCGCCAAGCGCGGCAAGGAGGACGGCCGGGATGGCGAGTTCGTGGCCATCGAGCACCTTCCGGGCTTCGAGCGCTTGTCGACCGCGAGAAGGTGATGTGCAACTCGCTGAACCTGAGCCCGCGCTACGTGACTGTGAAGACCATAATCATCAAGGACCACCTGCAGAAGCGCCGGGGCATCCCCTCCAAGAGCCGCCTGCCCAGCTGCCTGGATAAAGTCCTCAGGAAGTGAATCCTGAACTTCCTTACCGAAAGTGGGTGGATATCCAGGGACGCCTCCTGAAGCCCGCCGCCCGGAACAGACGGACTGACGGACGGACGGACGGATGGCTGGATGGTCGCAGTGAGAGCCGCACCGACAGCGAAGAGTCAAAAAAAAAAGCTTTGTGAGCCAAAAGGAAAAGGGGTGGGCGGGAGTGGGAGAGGAAACGCCTTTCCGGCTCCACCCCCACCCCCACCCCGCGTTGTTGCTCTTTTTTTTTTTTTTTTAACAAATCGAGTTCTTTTTTTAGGGTATCAATTCTTTTTACCGTCCTCTGAAGAAGCAATTGCAACAGTCGGATCAAGGAGAAGACAAAACCCGTGTATATTTTAACTGAATCCTTAAACGTAGTACTTTAAGATGACGATTTGCCTTTAAGTGTTCAGTGTGGAGCATATGATGATGATATCAGGAAATTTCCTTTTTTTTTTTTTTTGTTGCTTCCCAGCGGAGAAGGCAATGGCACCCCCACTCCAGTACTCTTGCCTGGAAAATCCCGTGGATGGAGTAGCCTGGTAGGCTCCAGTCCATGGGGTCGCTAAGAGTCGGGCACGACTGAGCGGCTTCACTTTCACTTTTCACTTTCATGCATTGGAGAAGGAAATGGCAACCCACTCCAGTATTCTTGCCTGGAGAATCCCAGGGACAGGGGAGCCTAGTGGGCTGCCGTCTATGGGGTCGCACAGAGTCGGACACGACTGAAGCGACTTAGCAGCAGCAGCAGTGGTACAGGACTGTGAGATGGGTGGAGAGGAGCCCTTCCCTGACGGCCGCCGGCTCACTCTCGTGACCTGAGCTCTGCCGCGTCTGCCCTCGATGTCAGGCAGGTGGCACTTTAGGTGGAGGGCGCCGGGCCGGCAGAAGAGGCCGGGGGAGGGCTGGATGGGCATCCGTAGGGACTCTCGGGAGGAATCTGGTGTTGAATGGTTTGGCCAAACTGAGCTTCCCCACAACGGCATGTGGTGGCACTTTGAGGGAGCTCACCGCGGTGTCCAGGGGGACACGGGGTCCAGCGCAGCGCAGACTGGCAGAACGCGGAGCCATCTCCCCTGGGGCTGCTGCTTGCTGCATTTAGAACTTGGCCATGCGTTTTACTTGGAAGAACTCATTTTAAATGAAGTTGACCGAGAGTTTAGAGTTCTGGGTTTTGGGTCAGCTCCTTCGAGGGTTCTCACCCCAGTGGCAAGCCCCTCTTTCTCTGAGACTGGCCACGTGTCTTGTCTTGTGTGGTGTCAGGCGCTGGGCCAGGCGAGAGGGACCCCTGTGGCCTGGAGGCCCCGGGCACTTCTTCTCTGGGCTGCCTCCTTGAGCCAGACTCTGGTGTGGCTCTGCCCAGCCTGGTTCAGAGAGGGTATCAGGGGCTTCCTTTCGTGACAGAAACGGTGCCTTCACGTGGGAACCTGAGGAATCGTGTGTCTTCCAGCTGCCTGGGGCTTTCGGGTCCAAGGCCCTGCTGTAGAGTCATTGGAGTGGCCAGACCCCAGTGGTCCTTTAGTCGTCCTGGGGCACATCCTGCCTCTCATCCCTCATAGCTACCAGATTGTTTACCTCCCAGAATGCTTGGGCTTGAAGTTACTTTAAAGTGAAGGTATTTGAGAGAGAAAAGAAAAGAAAAAAGAAAAAAGAAACCTCATCATTGCCAAGGACAGCTCAGTTATGGTGCCTTTTCCTTTCACACCCTTCTGTCTGTCCCCTAGGGTGAATTTCCAGCATTAAATACACACGTCAACTATATTGGGGGCTTTCCTGGTGACTCAGATGGTAAAGAACCCAGCTGCAATGCAGGAGACCTGGGTTCGATCCCTGGGTCGGGAAGATCTCCTGGAGAAGGGAATGGGAACCATTCCAGTATTCTTGCCTTGGAGAACCCCCACGGACAGAGGAGCCCTGGTGGGCCACCGTCCACCTAGTTGCAGAGTCAGGCATGACCGAGTGCCTGATGCTCAAACACGTCGTTCGTGGCTTTAGTTGTAAACCGCATCGCATGCTGGCAGAGCAGCACTCCCCGCGACCTGACCTCAAGCCCAGGACCGCTCTCTCTGACCAAAAAGCAGCGGGTGGTGGTATCACTCCCTAGCACCACCTCCTGCCGTTGCCCGCAAGGTAACCACAGCTGACCAGAGCACGGACACGATCTGCGCCAAGCAGAGGCGGAGACGGTGCTACGTCCTTCCAGGGGTTCTCAGCCAGGGTTCCTGGAGCA
Organism: Bos javanicus; assembly: GCF_032452875.1. Taxonomy (NCBI): domain Eukaryota; kingdom Metazoa; phylum Chordata; class Mammalia; order Artiodactyla; family Bovidae; genus Bos; species Bos javanicus. The sequence continues at coordinate 29,342,244 of NC_083888.1, forward strand.
GCAGCGCAGCATCCCTGGGGGAACAGGCTGGCCCTTCAGGGACTTGCCCCCACCCCCCCACCCCAAGTCTCGGACACGCGGGGCGGGGCCTCTCAGGTCACTGGGATGCGGGCTGAAGTCTGAGAACTGCGGGCTTTAGCCGCTCCCGTGTCACTGATTTTCTACATCAGATTCCTAGTTGGGTGAGGTTTTTAATTTAAGTCTTATTTTTATACAAAATGATCGCCAGACTTTCACTAAGGTTGAGAAACAAAAGCTCCCTGTAAAACGTGCGTGACCCTGGCCAAAAGCTCTCAAATGAGATGTTCTGTGCTTAAGCAGGTTGTCAGTGTGTGTGTCTCTTCTAGATGGTATGAAGAATTTATTTAGGCTTGACTGTTTTTAAACACCATAATGAATGTATAAACTGAAGTGAAGAAGTGAAGTCGCTCAGTTGTGTCCGACTCTTTGCGACCCCATGGACTGTAGCCTACCATGCTCCTCTGTCCATGGGATTTTCCAGGCAAGAGTACTGGAGTGGGGTGCCATTTCCTTCTCTAGGGGATCTTCCCAACCCAGGGATCGAACCTGGGTCTCCTGCATTGCAAGCAGACACTTTACCGTCTGAGCCACAGGTTTGTTTATATAATGAATGTATAATTTATGTTAAAAGTGTGAACCCTTTGTTACAAGGGAAAAGTAATTTTATGATTGGTTGCCTCTTGCCCCATCAACTCCAGCTCTTACTGTCACATTAGTCCCGCCCCTGCTGTTTGCTCAGTCTTTAAATTTCTGTATTTAATTCTTAATGATAAATGAGTCACCATAATCCCATGGAATTAGGTCTTTTCAAAACTGAAACTCTCTCCAGTCACAGAAGATAATCAGCTGTTCAGAATGATGCTTTTGATGGCCAGCATTCCGAGAATGTATTCAGACCGAAACTCTGCCTACTGCCTCTTTTTTCCCCTTTTACACATTAAAAAAGTTGAGAACCAAAAAAAAAAAAAAGTCATTTTCATCATAGGAGAATAGAATGCAAAAGTAGGAAGTTAAGAGATACCTGGAGTAACAGGAAAGTTTGTTCTTAGAGTACAAAGTGAAACACGGCAAAGGGTAACAGAGTTTTGCCAAGAGAACGCACTGGTCATAGCAAAATACCCTCTTCCAACAACACAAGAGACAACTCTACACGTGGACATCACCAGATGGTCAATACCAAATCAGATTGATTATATTCTTTGCAGGCAAAAATGGAGCAGCTCTATACAGTTAGCAAAAACAAGATCAGGAGCTGACTGCAGCTCGGATCATGAACTCCTTAAGGCCAAATTCAGACTTGAATAAAGTAGGGAAAATGACTAGGCCATTCAGGTATGACCTAAATCAAATCCCTTACAATTATGCAGTGGAAGTGACAAATAGACTCAAGGGATTAGATCTGATAGACAGAGTGCCTGAGGAACTATGGACAGAGGTGTGTAACAATGTATAGGAGGCAGTGATCAAAACCACCCCCAAGAAAAAGAAATGCAAAAAGGCAAAATGGTTATCTGAGGACGACTTACAAATAGCTGAGAAAAGAAGAGACACGAAAGGCAAAGGAGAAAAGGAAAGATATACCAATTTGAATGCAGAGTTCCATAGAATAGCAAGGAGAGATAAGAAAGCCTTCCTCAGTGATCAATGCAAAGAAATAGAGGAAAGCAAATGAATTGAGAAAGACTAAAGATCTCCTCAAGAAAATTAGGGATACCAAGGGAACATTTCATGCAAAGATGGGCTCAATAAAGGACAGAAATGGTATGGACCTAACAGAAGCAGAAGATATTAAGAAGAGGTGGCAAGAATACACAGAACTATATTAAAAGATCTTAATGACCCAGATAACCACGACGGTGTGATCACTCACTTAGAGCCAGACATCTTGGAGTGTGAAGTCAAATGGGCCTTAGGAAGCATCACTGTGAACAAAGCTACTGGAGGTGATCAAATTCCAGCTGAGCTATTTCAAATCCTAAAAGATGATGTTGTTAAAGTGCGCACTCAATATGGCAGCAAATTTGGAAAACAGCAATGGTTACAGGACTGGAAAAAGGCAGTTTTTATTCCAATCCTAAAGAAAGGAAATGCCAAAGAATGTTCAAATGACTGCACAATTGCACACTAGCCACTAGCACACACTAGCCAAATAATGGTCAAAATTCTCCAAACTAGGCTTCAAAAGTATGTGAAATGAGAACTTCCAGATGTTCAAAGGCATACACACCAGAGATCAAATTGCCAAAATCCATTGGATCATAGAATGAACCAGAGAATTCCAGAAAAACATCTACTACTGCTTCATTGACTACTCTAAACCCTTTGTGTGGATCACAACAAACTGTGGAAAATTCTTAAAGAGATGGGAATACCAGGCTACCCACTGCCTCCTGAGAAACCTATATGCAGGTCAAGAAGCAATAGTTAGAATCCAACATGGAACAATGGGCTGGTTCAAAATTGGGAAAGGAGTATGTCAAGACTGTATATTGTCACCCTGCTTATTTAACTTATCTGTAGAGTACGTCATGTGAAATGCCAGACTGGATGAAGCACAAGCTGGAATCAAGATTGCTGGGAGAAATATCAGTAACAGATATGCAGATGACACCACCCTTATGGCAGAAAGTGAACAGGAACTAAAGAGCCTCTTGATGAAAGTAAAAGAGGAGAGTGAAAAAGCAGGCTTAAAATTCAACATTCAAAAAATTAAGATCATGGCATCTGGTCCCATCACTTCGTTTCAAATAGATGGAGAAACAATGGAAACAGTGACAGACTTTATTTTCTTGGGCTCCCAAATCACTGCAGATGGTGACTACAGCTATGAAATTAAAAGATGCTTGCTCCTTGGAAGAAAAGCTATGACAAACCTAGAGAACATATTAAAAAAGCAGAGACATTACTTTGCTGACAAAGGTCCATCTAGTCAAAGCTGTTATTTTCCAGTAGTCATGTATGGATGTGAGAATTGGACCATAAAGACACCTGAGCACTGAAGAATTGATGTTTTTGAACTGTGGTGTTGGAGAAGACTCTTGAGAGTCCCATGGACTGAAAGGAGATCAAACCAGTCATTCCTAAAGGAAATCAACCCTGAATATTCATTGGAAGTGCTGATTCTGAAGCTTAAGCTCCAATACTTTGGCTACCTAAGGCAAAGAGCTGACTCATTAGAAAAGACCCTGATGGTGGGAAAGATTGAAGGCAGGAGAAGAAGGGGAAAACAGAGGATGAGATGGTTGGATGGCATCACTGACCTAATGGACATGAATTTGAGCACTGTCGGTGTTGGTGATGGACAGGGAAGACTGGCATGCTGCAATCCATGGGGTTGCAAAGCGTCAGATCCAACTAAGCGATTAAACTTACCTCCATCTTTGCATCAACCAATTTTAGCAAGAATCCTGCTAAGGGGCTTAATTAAACCCCTTGATCACCCTTGATATGTGATGACTCTTAGATGTAATTGGGTTCTGCACCCTCCACTACCCACTAGGTGACATCTAATTAGCCTGGCCTGTCTTCAGCAAAGAATCTTGCCAAGTCAGTTTAGCCAGAATCCCCCTTACCCTTGATGTATCCCCTTATTAATTTTGCATCTATTTACCCCCACCCTGCTTCTTGGTTTAAATTCCCACTTGACTGTGTGTTTGGAGTCGAGCCCCATGCCTCTCCCCTACTGCACAGCCCCAACTGCAGTAGTGCTTATGCCTGTCACAATAGTGTATACATGCTAAGTCACTTCAGTCATGTCTGACTCTTTGAGACCTTGTGGACTGTAGCCCACCAGGCTCTTCCATGAATGGGACTCTCCAGGCAAAAATACTGGAGTGGGTTGCCATGCTCTCCTCCAGGGGATCTTCCCAAACTAGGGATCAAATGTGTGTCTCTTATGTCTTCTGCACTGGCAGGCAGGTTCTTTACCACTAACGCCACTTGGGAAGCACAACACGGTTGGCACCTCTGCATGAAGTTTGCTTTAACATTTTAACAATTGTCGTGTATTTTTATTCCTTAACAAGGGAGACTCTGGAATGGAAATAGTAACTGGAAGGTATCCTTTGAGGAGACTTGTGCTGGGCTTCCACGCTCCTGTACCTGGCAGTCCTGAGCTGAGGGCTATCATGGGGAATGTCCTCTGAGGAGTGGAATGGGTGCAGGAGTCTGGGGGACATCTTCTGAAGGCATATGAAAGACTCCTGCTACCAGAAGAGAGGTAGAGAGATGATCACAGGTATCCCCGAGGGATGCAGCAGTGACAAGCTGACCTCATCTGTGCTATCTGGATCATGTGAGCTTTTAATGGCAACCCACTCCAGTACTGTTGCCTGGAAAATCCCATGGATGGAGGAGCCTGGTGGGCTGCAGTCCATGGGGTCGCGAAGAGTCAGACTCGACTGAGCGACTTCACTTTCACTTTTCACTTTCATGCATTGGAGAAGGAAATGGCAACCCGCTCCAGTGTTCTTGCTTGGAGAATCCCAAGGATGGGGGAGCCTGGTTGGCTGCCATCTATGGGGTCGCACAGAGTTGGACACGACTGAAGTGACTTAGCAGCAGCAGCAGCAGCATGCCTGTGTTCAATACCCTCCTTTCTTATCCTATACTGAATCCCTAGGGGGTAGAATTTCTCACCTGATAGTCTCCCAATGTCCATTTATGTCAATGGCCCACAGAAAGATGAAGGGGCACAGGGAGTGTCCCACTCAATAGATGTCCGTCTGCAAAGCCTGGGTTCTCATCTAACACCTCTGACTGTGGCTAATAGAGCTTGCTGTGGTGTTGGTGCTTAGGGAGCCCTCCCTGTGTATCTTGCTGGATGTACCAGGGCAGAAGGGTATACAGTGGCATGAGTGAGCCAAAAATTGTTTTATTACAGAATTCTAAGAGAAATGAAAGCCCCAAAGCAGACAGTCATCCGAACATCCCCAGTCACACATGTGCTCAGTTGCTTCAGTGGTGTCTGACTCTGTAACGCTATGGACTGTGGCCCACCAGGCTCCTCTGTCCATGGGGTTCTCCAGGCAAGAATATTGGAATGGATTGCCATTTTCTATCCCCAGATATTATAACATAGGATCCTTTCTTACTGCCAACTTCTATGCTTTTTACTTTGTATTGCTTCTCTTATAATCTGTTAAGTGCTTTCTCTGTGCCAGGACCTGGGCTGAATTCTTGACTGAATTAATACCCACAGAAGCCTGAAAAGAAGAGAGTATAATGCTCTACTCTAGTGAAAAGCCGAGATCTGCCAGTTGATGAGAGGTTTACTGGCAGTGACTCAGAGGGAGTGCAGGCAGAAGGGGTTCACCATCGCTTAATCCCACACTCCATCGGCCTCCTCACCCTTTCACCCTCTCCTGCACTGGGGTCTGAAGCTTGTATTTCTCCCTCCTCCTGGAGCCTGCCTTCAGGCTTGGCTCTGGCTTCACTGGAGAAACCTTCCTCATTTTCAGAGGTGTTTCTGCCTTCTTTGGAATGTCACTGGCACTCCCCACAGTAGATGTAAGCGCCCCATCTCCCCTACTGCTTATCCCCAATTCAAGGGCAGGGCTCACAGTGTAGTCACTTTCTACTCCCCAGGATGCACAGCACAGCCTGGATGGGTTTTAAGTCTGCAGATACATGTGCTGGATGTTACATGATCAGTGCTTAGGTATTAAGAGGCAGGCATTTAAAAATCCTCCATTTTAAATTCTTGTGCGTGGTTTAGAGCAGTGTGCTGTTGAAAATGTATTGGAGGGCTTAATAAAAACTGGAAGATGGCTTTGATATCCAAAGTTGTGTCATTATTAAAAAGCTTTAAAAATTAGCATTTCCACGGGTAGGATGCTTTTCTATCCATATTTTTGTCTCTTCATCAAGCCATCTGCTTGCATAATTTCATTTCAATTCCACAGACACCCACGGGTGGCCCTACTCTGGTATCCAAATCCTGGCTAGTCTTGCCCTAATTCTTCAGGAAACATCAAATGAGAAGCCTGAAGCTCTCCCTCACTTAATCATCATGACCATTTCTGAGATTCACTGTATTGTCTAAAGTGAGATGCCCAGGAACAAGGTGTGACCTGTTGTTAGGAGCTGGCGAGAGCCAGCCGGAACCCCGACCACTGCACCACTCTCTGTGGGGCCCACTCACTCTGCTCTCCTGGCCTTGCTGGGGCCTCCAGGGCCTCAGCCTCTACCTGCATGTAGGGTCCTAGGCTGCCTTCTCCCCTCACTGGGTTACTGTGACAGAATCTTTGAGCCTTGGAAATTCCTCCCAAAAGTTGCTATGGAAACTCACAGTGGGGGTGTTGGGTAGGATGTGGTGTGAAGCCTCCCGGCTGATGCAGGAAGCCTGGAGCAGGGCGCTGGCAGCTCTGCTTCAAGCAGCCCCAGTGTTTCTCACCCAACATGTGTGTCCCAGAGTGCGGAGGAGGTAGCCACTCTGCTCCTTTTCTGTTTAACTCCAGTGTGAACTTTGGGGAAGCGGAGAGCTCCTGGAGCCCAACCACTATGGGTCAGAACTAGTGGAACTGCAGCCCTAGAAGCCAGATGTCAGGGTGGCAGAGATTAGACCAACAGCCAAAGATGGACAGAGCGCCAACTCCCCCCCACAGAGTGCCCACAGCGTGTGCTCTCTCCCTTGGCAGGATGGTGTGTAGCAAGGAGGAGCTTGCCTCCAGCTGGGTTTTGGATGGTAACCTCCAGCATCCCACATCCCTTCAGAGACCTCTGATTCTTAATGAGCAGCTATTTGGTTCCACCTGCTCCAAACTCAGTGAAGACTTGCTGCAGCCAGTGGCAGATCACCAGCCACCTCAGTCTACTGAACTGAACCTTGTACATGGAGACCACTGGCCTGAGTTCAAAGCCCAGCTCCAGCTCATTCCAGCTGTCTACTCAGTTTTCCCTTCTGCCATGGAGTCAGAGTGATGTCCAAGGTGGCGCTGAGGACTCAGGGAGATGACATGCATGGTTGTCAGCCTCATTGTTCAAGAGAATTTACAGCTCACCCGGCACAGGAGCTGTGGAGAGCAGGGAAAGCAGAGGTGTACTCACCAACCACAGCTTCCTGGCAGACTCAGAACCTGCAGTTATGACGCCAGTCTATGAGAACTGCACTGCCAAGGGGGCCCCGGGGTGGGCAGGGCCAGAAGCAGCCAGACGGGTACTCAAGGCACTTGATCCCACATGTTAACAAAGGACCAGATTTTCACAGGGTTGCCTGCGAAATTTTCTCTTTTCACACAGTTCTTAAAATAAATCTTGCTGAAGGGAGGATTTCACAGAGAAGTGACAGATATATCCTGTTCTACATAAGATGACTAATAGCCCACAAATGTTCCCAAGAAGCATAAGCTGGAGAATATTGGAGACACAAAAGCCCTGGTGACACAGGGGCCTTATGGCCCACGTGAGGAAGGGGCGGGCCACAGCAAATCTAGCTTTGCCAACAAACAAAAATCACCCTTATCTGAACACATAGTGAACACCCACTGTGTGTGAGTCTTCGCTGGGAATAAGGCAGGCTTGGAGATATAAATAAGGGATGGTCCCTTGTTCCCTGGGCATTATAGTACAATTAGGAGGTTAAGACACAAGCAAATACAAAATTGGGCAGCCTGGTAAGAAATCCTAAAAGAGATACAAAATATGGGCTCCTGAAGACTGAAGGATTGATTTCTCTACTTTGATGGGCAGAGAGGGATATGGAGGTGGGGAAGAGGGAGAACAGGATAATCTGAAAGGGCTTCAGGGAAGTTGTGGGTTTCTGAGATTGAACAAATCAGTGGTAGTTGTCCTTCAGTAATCATGCTCCGTTGGCTCCAGGAGCCCTGAAAATACCAAAAATCTGTGAATTCTTAAATTACTTATATGAAATGGCACAGGACATGTATACATTTGGCCCTCCCTATCCATAGGTCTTGCATCCATGGATGCAAACCAACATTTCAACTCATGGTTGGTTGAATCCACAGATGATGAACCTGTGGAAATGGAGGTTCTACTATATATTTATAAGAATCCAGGAATTATGTAAAGGAAATACAAATCAAGCTTTAAGGAAAAGAAAGCCTGTCTGAACATTGTTAAAGAGTGGATAAATGTATAACTGATTCACTTTGCTGTACACCTGAAACGGATACAACATTGTAAAGCAACTATACTCCAATACATTTTTAAGTTAATTAACTTAATTGGTGGCTAATTACTTTAAAATATTGTGGTGGTTTTTGCCATACATTGACATGAATCAGCCACGGGTGTACATTTGTCCCCCATCCTGAAACCCCCTCCCACCTACCTCCCCCTCCCATCCCTCTGGGTTGTCCCAATGCACGGACTTTGAGTGCCCTGTTTCATGCATCGAACTTGGACTGGTCATCTACATTTTTAAAAAATATATTGAAAATTGAGGTTAAGAGAGAGATTTGAAAAACAATGCATTAGGGGAGATTATGTAACTATGTTTTCAAGGAATATTTACTTATATTAGATGAAACTGGAGGGGCCCCGAATAGCCTCCTATCTTTGAAAGTGATGCTCAAAGGGGAAATAAGAACTACCGGTAGAAAACAGAAGCCAAGTATACTTGTGGTCTTTTTGAACATTCAGTGTGTTCCCCCAACTCAGACATAGATGACAGTATAAATGTGCCATTTCCTTTTTCTGTCTTAACTCATTTAAACACATTTACACAAAAATAATGATAATCCTAAATTTATTGTGGAATTTTAACCTATGTGTGTATAATGCCATCAGTAATAGCACAAAATATCTATATTTTACTGGGATTACATTAATATTGATTTGAAATCAGTTTTGATAAATTAAGATACATATTTTAATCTCTAGAGAACTACTAAGAAAATAACATCTAAAATATAGTAAAAAGAGCAATGATAACAAAGGAATTAAAATGGTGAAATAGGAAGTATCTACTTAGTGCTAAAAAAAAAGAAAGAAGCAACAGAGGAAATAAAAAAGTATGAGGCATAAAAATTAATTATCAAAATGGCATACATAAGTACAATCATATGAATAATTACATTAAATGTAAATGGATTGAACTCTCTAAGCCTGTCAAATATTTTCAAATTCAATTAAAAAATAAGATCTAAGATACACAATTTTGATCCAAAGGCATACGTAGGTTCAAAGAGAAATAATACAGGAAGATATACCATGTAAACAGTAGCCATAAGAGTGCTGGAGTGGTTGTACTAATATCAGACAGAATGAAACTAAGGCACATCAAAAATTTATGGGATACAGCTAATGCAGTGCCTACAGGGAAATGGATAGCTTTGAATGGCTATATTAGAAAGTTAGATCCAAGTTAACTTCGTGTGCTCCAACTTTTAAGAACTAGAGAAAAAGAGAAAACTAAACTTAAAACAAGTCAAAGGAAGGAAATAATACAAATTAGAGAGGAAAGCAATTGAACAGAGAAAAGAAAAGCAATATAGAGTATCAATGGACTGAAAGTTGATTCTTTGAAAAGATCAGTAATATTTGCTAAGCCTCTAGGTAGACTGACCAAGAAATGAAAGAAAAATTAAGAAAAACATGAAAGAGAAAGGACATATCATTGGTGAATTTACAGAAAGGAAAGGGGAATTATTATGAATTATTATAAAGGAATACTGTCAAGAACTTTATGACAACAAATTAGACAATTCAGATGAAATGAATAATTCCTACAAAGACATAAATTAACAAAGCAGACTCAAAATGAAGTAGAAAATATGAATAGATCTATTAACAAATTAAAAAATGAATTTGTAATTTAAAATCTTCCCAGAGGGAAAAAAATTATTAATCCCTTCAGATGTCTAGTTTATCACTTAGTCCTTTCTGATGAATGAGCTATCAGCTTGACTGGCTGTTGTCCTGGTTCTTTTGCTTCCTCTTTCACTGATATTTATACTTTATACACTTTCCTCTGCTTACCTTGGGGTTACTCTCTTTCTTGTCTTGGTTTTGAAAATTTATTTCAATAATGGTCACTATTTCTTTTCTAATGGACGCACTTAAATATTCCTCAATTACCATTTTAGCAGCATCACTCAGGTATTGACACATAGTCATTCTTTATGATTCATTCATGAATATTTCATGTTTTCCACTGTGATCTTCCTATCCTTTGAATTATTCAGCAATGGATTTCTTTAATTTCCTGAGGAATATGCCTTATTGGGCTATATTTTATCATTGATATTTTATCTTTGAATAGCTACTAGATACCACTATGTGTATTAAATACACTATTCTGTTATTCACTGAGATTGGTGTTGTGGCCTTTTATCCTCCAACTTGGCTAAAATCTCATACAGACTTTGAGTGCAGGGTTCTAGATGTGCTCATTAATTCAAGCTTGCTATTCACACTGTTCACATGTCCTTCGCTCTTACTAAATTTTGGCCTGACTGGTTTATTCATTATTGAAATTTATTTTCATATATGTGGGTATGTCAGTTTTTGCTATGATTTTTTTTACATTTTCACTGTTTTAAAAATTTTAGTTTGAATACCATTGGTGAGGTTGAATAGTATTCCTATATTTAAGACATTTATTTTTTCTCATTTGTAACCTAACTATTTATGTCCTTTGCATGTTTTAATATTGGTTTATTGTTCTCTTTCTTACTGATTTGTAAAAGTGATTAATAAAACTAAGCATGTGTCTATCATATAAGATGCAAATATTTTCCCTAGTTTCTCATTTTTGGTTTAGTCATACACTTAACACAAAGTCCAGAATTATCTTGTCAAGTTTCACAAAACAAAGAAACTTTTTGGGCTTCTTATTGGGATTGCATTGGAATAGTAAATCTTCTAGGCTATGTGCATAGTGCAGCCTTCAACCTTTTAAAATAAAATGGACAGAGAAAATATAAGTAAAAGAGCAAAAATTAATAAAGCAAAAAGCAAACATATAGAAAATCAGTTTATCCTTTGAAAAGGCTAATACATTGATAAATCCTGATGAAACTACTTGTAATAAAAAGAAAGAATAGCCAAAAATCAGAACATGTTTTAAAAAGTAGTAAACAACTCACTTTCCCTTCAAACAGGTAAACTAAACAAAATGGACAACTCTCTAGAAAAATGTACTTCACCACGACTGACATGAGAGAAATATGAATAGCACCACAAAAATCTACTAGATTTATTATCATTCCAAATAAAACCTGTATAGGCCTGAATGACTTTACCCACCAGGTTTGCCAAATACTTATGGGGAAAAAATGATGCTAATCTTACACCTTTTCAGAGCACATAAGAAGTTACACAGGCAGACCTTGTTACACTGCCTTCACTTTTGTTGTACTTTGCAAATATTGCGTTTTGTTTTGAAATTGAAGGTTTGTGGCGATCCTCCTCTGAGCAAGACTATTGCACCATTTTCCCCAACAGTATATGTTCTCTTGGTATTTTGAGTCACATTTTGGTAATTTTAGCGCTATTTCAAACTTTTTTCATAATTATATTTGTTATGGGGCTCTGCAATCAGTGACCCTTCCTACTGGAATTGTTTGGGGCTCCATAAGCCACACCCACGTAAGACGATTGTTGTGTGTTGCTGTGTGTTGAATTTAACGTGGTATGAGTTCTGTCTGCTCCACCAACTGGCCGCTCCCCATCCCTCTTTTTGTGTCTCCTTATTCCCTGAGACACAATTTTAAAATTAGGCCAATTAATAACAGTTCAATGGCCTCAAAATGTTCAAGGAAAGGAAGAGGTGCATGTTTCACTCTAAATCAAAAACTAGAATTAATTCAGCTTAGTGATGAAGGCATGTCAAAAGCCAAGATAGGCAGAGAATTAGGCCTCTTGTGCCAAACAGTTAGCCAAGTTGTGAATGCAGAGGTGACATTATTTTAAAAAATGCTGCTCCAGTAAACACACAAATGATAAGAAAGCCTAACTGCCTTATCGCTGATATGGAGAAAGTACTAATGGTCTGGATAGAAGATCAAACCAGCCATCAGATCAGATCAGATCAGATCAGTCGCTCAGTCATGTCCGACTCTTTGCGAAACCAGCCATAACATTCCCTTAAGTCACAGCTTAATCCAGAGCAAGGCCTTGTTGCTAAGTCGCTTCAGTCGTGTCCGACTCTGTGTGACCCCATAGATGGCAGCCTACCAGGCTCCCCCATCCTGAGATTCTCCAGGCAAGAACACTGGAGTGGGTTGCCATTTCCTTCTCCAATGCATGAAAGGGAAAACGGAAAGCAAAGTCGCTCAGTCGTGTCCAACTCTTAGCGACCCCGTGGGCTGCAGCCCACCAGAACAAGGCCTTAATTCTCTTCAATTCAATGAAATGGGGATATTGCAGCTGGTGATTTGAAGTTGAAGCCATTGTTCATTTTCCATCCTGAAAATGACAGGACCCTTAAGAATTATGCTTAATCTACTCTTCTTATGCTCTCAGTAGAATAGCAAAGCCTAGATGACAGCACATCTGTTTACAACATGGTTTACTGAATATTTTAAGTGCAATGTTGGGGTGTTGGAGAAGACTCTTGAGAGTCCCTTTGACTGCAAGGAGATAAAACCAGTCAATCCTAAAGGAAATTAGTCCTGAATAGTCATTGGAAGGACCGATGCTGAAGCTGAAACTCCAACACTTTGGCCACCTGATGCGAAGAACTGACTCATTGGAAAAGACCCTGATGCTGGGAAAGATTGAAGGCAGGAGGAGAAGGGGACAACAGAGGATGAGATAGTTGGATGGCATCACCGACTCTATGGACATGAGTTTGAGCAAACTCTGGGAGTTGGTGATGGACAGGGAAGCCTGGCGTGCTGCTGCCCATGGAGCTGCAAAGAGTTGGACATGAATGAACACTGAACTGAACTAAACTGACTGAGGCCTGTTCCTCAAAAATAAAAAAGAAAGAAAGAAATAAAAAGATTCCTTTCAAAACATTGCTGCTCACTGAGAATGTCCCCCAAAACATTGAGAATGTATCCAAGAGCTCTAATGAAGTTAATGCTGTTTTCATATCTGCTAATACAACATCCATTCTGCTGCCCATAGATCAAGAAGTAATTTTTATTTCAAGCCTTATTAATTAAGAAATATATATATTTTTAAGACTACAACTGCCATAGAAAACGATTCCTTATTTAGCTCTGCAAAGTTAATTGAAAAGGTTCTGGAAAGAATCCCCCCAATCTAGATGCCATTAGGGGCTTCCCCAGTGGCTCAGCAGTAAAGAATCTGCCTGCAATGCAGGAGATTCGGCTTCAATCCCTGAGTTGGGAAGATCCCCTGGAGGAGGGCATGGCAACCCACTCCAGTATTCTTGCTTGGAGAATCCTTGGATGGAGGAGCCTGGAGGGCTGTAGTCCACAGAGTCACAAAGAGACAGACACAAGTGAAGCAACTGAGCATGCATGCATACACAGATGCCATTAAGGACATTTTTGATTCATTAGAAAAGGTCAAAATATCGACATTAACAGAGCTTTGGAAGAAGTTGATTACAACCTTCATGGATGACTTTGAAGGGTCCAAGACTTCAGCAGAGGAAGTAAGTACACATGTAGTGGAAACCATAAGAGAACTAGAAGTGGAGCCTGAAGATGTAACTGAACTGCTGCAATCTCACAACAAAACTTTAACAATTGAGGAGTTGCTTCTTATGGATAATCAAAGAAAGTAGTTTCTTGAGATAGAATCTACTCCTAGTGAAGAAGCTGTGAAGACTGATGAAATGATACAAAGGAATTAGAGTATTGCATATCCTTAGTTGATAAAGCAGTGACTGAGTTTGAAAGGATTGACTCCAATTTTCAAAATCCTACTGTGGGTAAAATGCTATCAGATAGCATTGCATATTACAGAGAAATTATTCATGAAAAGAAGAGTCAATTAATGTGGCAAACATCAATGTTGTCTTGTTTTAAGTAATTGCCACAGCCACCCCAGACTTAAGACACTGCCACTCTGATCAGTTAGCACATCAGTCAGCAGTCATCTACATTGAGGCAAGACCCTCCACCAGCAGAAAGATTACAACTTGATGAAGGCTCAGATGATGGCTAACATTTTTAGCAATAAAGTATTTTTAAATTAAGGTATATACATTTTTAGAAATAATGCCATTGCATACTTAGAGAAAAGATAGTGTAAATGCAGATTAAAAAATTTTTTTATTTTATATTAAAGCATAGCTGACTAGCAATATTGTGTTAGTTTCAGGTTACAGCAAAATGATTCAGTTTTATATATATATATATACACCTTTTAAATTTTATATATATCGGATCAGATCAGTCACTCAGTCGTGTCCGACTCTTTGCAACCCCATGAATCGCAGCACGCCAGGCCTCCCTGTCCATCACCAACTCCCAGAATTCACTCAGACTCACATCCATCCAGTCAGTGATGCCATCCAGCCACCTCATCCTCTGTCGTCCCCTTCTCCTCTTGCTCCCAATCCCTCCCAGCATCAGAGTCTTTTCCAATGAGTCAACTCTTTGCATGAGGTGGCCAAAGTACTGGAGTTTCAGCTTTAGCATCATTCCTTCCAAAGAAATCCCAGGGCTGATCTCCTTCAGAATGGACTGGTTGGATCTCCCTGCAGTCCAAGGGACTCTCAAGAGTATTCAACACCACAGTTCAAAAGCATCAATTCTTCGGTGCTCAGCCTTCTTCTCAGTCCAACTCTCACATCCATACATGACCACAGGAAAAACCATAGCCTTGACTAGACGGACCTTTGTTGGCAAAGTAATGTCTCTGCTTTTGAATATGCTATCTAGGTTGGTCATAACTTTCCTTCCAAGGAGTAAGTGTCTTTTAATTTCATGGCTGCAGTCACCATCTGCAGTGGTTTTGGATTTATATATATAGAATTATATAATTTTAATATATATTCCTTTAAATTTTTTTTCTCATTTAAGTTATTACAGAATATTGAGTAGAGTTCCCTGTGCTGTATAGTAGGTCCTCACTGGTTATCTATTTTATAGATAGTAGTATGTACATGTTAATCCCAAATTCCTAATTTATCCCTTCTCCACCCCTTCCCCCTTGTAACCATAAGTTTGTTCTCTAAGTCTGTGAGAACAGACTTATTTCTGTTTTGTGTATAAGTTCATTTGTATTATTTTTTTAGATTCTGCATATAAGCAATATCATATGATATTTGTCTTTGACTGACTTACATCATTTGGTATGATAATCTTCAGGTTTATCCATGTTGCTGCAAATGGCATTATTTCATTCTGAGTAATATTCCATTGTATATATGTACCACTTCTGCTTTGTCTATTCTTCTGTCAATGGACAGTTGTCAATTCAAATGTCAATGGACATTTAGGTTACTTCCATGTCTTGGCTATTGTAAACAATGCCCCAGTGAACACTGAGTTGTATGTATCCTTTTGAACCATGTTGTTCTCTGGATATACGCCCAGGAGTGGGATTGTTGGATCATATGGTAGCTCTATTTTTATTAGGTTGGTGCAAACATAATTATGGGTTCAGATCATGAATTTTAAATCATTATAACTAGGCTCACACATATCTTTATTAATCAAAAAAGGAACCATTACAATCAACACATATTTGCCACTGAAAAATATGTTTGCTTATTCCTATAGCATAAAAATCTGTGCTTTGGGATTCAACCAACTATTGGAAAAGCATTTTTTGCATCCTGCTGGCTGTGGAAGAGTTTGTCTTGAATAAAGTTGTCAAGATGCTTGAAGAAGTGGTAGTCAGCTGGTGAGAGGTCAGGTGAATATGGCAGATGAGGTAAAACTTCATAGCCCAATTTATTCAACTTTTGAAGTATTGGTTGCACAACATGTGGTTGAGCATTGTCATGGAGAGGAATTGGGTCCTTTTTGTTGACCAATTCTGGCTGAAGGCATTGTAGTTTTTGGTGCATCTCATCAATTTGTTGTGTATACTTCTTAGATGTAATGGATTCACCGGGATACAGAAAGCTATAGTGGATCAGACTGGCCACAGACCACCAAGCAGGGACCATGAGCTATTTTGGGTGCAAGTTTGGCTTTGGAAAGTGCTTTGGAGCTTCTTCTCAGTCCAGCAACAGAGCTATTCATCACTGGTTGTTCTGTACAATCCACTTTTCTCACACATCACAATCCAACTGAGAAATGGTTTGTTGTTATTATATAGAATAAGGGAAAACAACACTTCAAAATGACATTTTTAAAATTTCTGGTCAACGCATGAGGCACCCACTTATCGAGCTTTTTTCCTTTCCAATTGTCTTCAAATGCCAAACAATTGTAGAGTGGTAGACGTTGAGTTATTGGGCAACTTCTCCTGTAGTTGTAAGGCATAAGCTTCAATGATGGGTTGGCCACTGTGCTCCTCATCTTCAAGGCTCTTGTCTCCTTTGCAAAGCTTCTTGAACCACCAGTGCACCATATGTTCATTAGCAGTTCTGGAGCCAAATGTGTTGTTGATGTTGTGAGTTGTCTCTGCTGCTCTATGTCCAATTTTGAACTCAAGAAAATCTCTTGAATTTGCTTTTTGTCTAACATCATTTCCATCAGTTCAGTTCAGTTCAGTTCAGTCACTCAGTCATGTCTGACTCTTTGCAACCCCATGAACAGCAGCACGTCAGGCCTCCCTGTCCATCACCAACTCCCAGAGTTCACTCAAACTCACATCCATCGAGTCGGTGATGCCATCCAGCCATCTCATCCTCTGTCATTCCCTTTTCCTCCTGCCCCCAATCCCTCCCAGCATCAGAGTCTTTTCCAATGAGTCAACTCTTCGCATGAGGTGGCCAAAGTACTGTAGTTTCAGCTTTAGCATCATTCCTTCCAAAGAACACCCAGGGCTGATCTCCTTTAGAATGGACTGGCTGTCTAAAATAAGTATAAAAATAAACAGCAAATAATGTCATTAGCAATATATATATATATATATATATATATATATATATATATAAAGTGAGAAATGCACATTAAAATGATGTATTACATAACAACATTTATTTAGAATGTATTCCAAAATCAAACAGCAAATTTCAACAATGCAAAAATTACAATTACTTTTGCACCAACCTAACAGATCCTTAAGGAACCTCCATACTGTTCTCTACAGTGGCTGTACCAATTTACATTCCTATCCACAGTACAGGAAGGGAAGTTTCCCTTTTCTCCACACCCTCTCCAGCATTTATTTTTTATAGATTTTTTTGATTATGGCCATTCTAGCTGGTGTAATGTGATATCTCATTGTAGTTTTGATATGCATTTCTCTAATAATTAGTGATGTTATGCATTTTTTCATGTGCCTATTGGCCATCTGCATGTCTCTTTGGAAAAATGTCTATTTACATCTTCTGCCATTTTTTTTTTTTTTTTTGCTGAATTGTTGTTTGTTTCTTGATATTGAGGCACATGAGCTGTTGGTAAAGTTTGGAGAATAATCCCTCATCAATTACATCATTTGCAAATATTTTCTCTCATTCTGTGGGTGTCTTTCATTTTGTTTCCTTGCTGTGCAAAAGCTTTTGAGTTTAACAGAAATCAACTGCATTTCTATACATCAATAACAAAAGATCAGAAAGAGAAATTAAAGATATAATCCCATTTACCACACATCAAAAAGAATAATATACCTAGGAATAAACCTACCTAATGAGACAAAAGACCTGTACTCTGAAAACTATAGAACTCTGATGAAAACATTGAAGGTGACACAAACAAATGGAAAGCTCTACCATGTTCTTCTGTTTGGAAGAATCGATACTGTCAGAATGACTGTCCTACCCAAGGCAACTTACAGATTCAATGTAATACCTATCAAATTACCCATGACATTTTTTTGCAGACTGGAACAAAAAATCATAAAATTTGAATGTAAATACAAAAGTCCCCAAAGAGCAAAAGAAATCTTGAGAAACAAAAATGGAGCTGAAGGAATCAGATTCCCTGACTTCAAACTATACCACAAAACTACAGTCATCAACATAGTATGGTGCTGGCACAGAAATAGAGATCAACGGAACAGGATAGAAAGCCCAGAAACAAACCCACACACCCATGGGTGTGTATGATTAATCAATCATGGATTGACTAATCTATGATAAGAGAGGCAAGACAATACAATGGGAGGAAGACAGTCTCTTCAATAGTGCTGGGAAAACTGGACAGTTACATGTAAAAAATGAAATTAGAACATTCTTTAACACCATACCCCAAAATATACTCAAAATGAATTAAAGACCTAAATGTAAGACAATATACTATAAAATTTTTAGAAGAAAGCAGGCAGAACACTCTTCATAGCAATATCTTTTTTGATTCATCTTCTAGAGTAATGGAAATAAAAACAAAAATAAACAAATATTTTATATGCACTGGGAAACCAATTCATGTGACTCCCTTTATTGCAACGTTCTGACACCAAATCCACAGTCTCCAAGTTTTGCATGTAATGAATTTCTTTAACTCATCAGAGAACTGAGGTCTCAGGTCAAGTAACCAAACTGAAATCTACATAGACATAGGCAAACTATAGAGAAATAGAGGGAAAAAACTGAAGGGAAAGACTAGAGATCTCTTTAAGGAAATTGGAGATATCAAGAGAACATTTTATGAGAAGATGCACACCATAAACAACAGAAAAAACAAGGACCTAACAGAAGCAGAAGAGAATAAGAAGTTGTGTCAAGAATACACAGAAGAGCCATACAAAAAAGGTCTTAATGACCTGGATAACCACAATAATGTGGTCACTCAACTAGAGCCAGACATCCTGCTGTGTGAAGTCAAGTAGGCCTTAGGAAGCATTACTATGAACAAAGCAAACGGAGGTGATGAAATTCCAGCTGAGCTATTTCAAATCCTAAAAGATGATGCTGTTAAAGTGCTGCACTCAATATGCCAGCAAATTTGGAAAACTCAGCAGTGGCCACAGGACTGAAAAAGTCAGTTTTCACTCCCATCACAAAGAAAAGCAATGCCAAAGAATGCTCAAACTACTGTACCGTTGTGCTCATTTCACATGCTAGCAAGCTAATACTCAAAATTCTTCAAGCTAGGCTTCAACAGTATGTGAACCAAGAACTTCCACATGTACAAGCTGGGTGTATAAAGGCAGAGGAACCAAAGATCAAACTGTCAACATATGTAGGAGCATAGAAAAAGCAAGGGAATTCCAAAAAACATCTGCTTCTGTTTCATTGACTACACTAAAGCCTTGATTGTGGGGATCACAACAAACTGTGGACAATTCTTAAAGAGATGGGAATACCAAACCATCTTACCTGTCTCTTGAGAAACCTGTATACAGGACAAGAAGCAATAATTAGAATCAGACATGGAACAATGGATTGTCATTTCAAAATTGGAAAAGGAGTATGTCAAGGCTGTATGCTGTCACCCTGCTTATTTAACTTATATCCAGAGTACATCATGCAAAAATGCTGGGCTAAATGAGTCACAAACTTGAATCAAGATTGCCAGAAGAAATATCAACAACCTCAGATATGCAGAAGACACCACTCTAATGGTAGAAAGCGAAGAGGATGTGAAGCGCCTCTTGATGAGGGTGAAAGAGGAGAATAAAAAAGTTGTCTTAAAACTCAACATTCAAAAAACTAAGATCACAGCATTCAGATCCATCACTTCATGACAAATAAATGGGGGGTAAATGGTTTTCTTGGTCTCCAAAATCACGGCAGACAGTGGACTTCAGCCACAAAATTAAAAGACACTTATTCCTTGGAAGAAAAGGTATGACAAACATGGGCAGCATATTAAAAAGCAGAGACATCACTTTGCCAAAAAAGTTCTGTATGATCAAAGTTATAGTTTTTCCAGCAGTCATGTACGGATATGAGAGTTGGACCATAAAGAAGGCTGAGTGCTGAACAATTGATGGTTTTGAATTGTCATGCTGAAGAAAACTCTTGAGAGTTCCTTGGACAGCAAGGAGATCAAACCAGTCAATCCTAAAGGAAATCAACCCTGATATTTATTGGAAGGACTGATGCTGAAATTGAAGCTCCAATACTTTGGCCATCAGATATAAAAGGCCAACTCACTGGAAAAGATCCTGATGCTGGGAAAGATTGAGGGCATGAGGAGAAGGAGACAACAGAGGATGAGATGGTTGTATGCCATCACTGACTCAATGGACATGAATTTGAGCAAACTCTGGGAGATGTTGAAGGACAGGGAAGCCTGGCATGCTGCAATCCATGGGGTCACAAAGAATTGGACATGACTTAGTGGCTGAACAACAACAACAAATATAGAGAAAAGCAAGATGCAGGCATTTATTTACTGGAGCAGACAAGAGCACATACCATAAAAGCTAGTACAAGCTGACTGTAAGAGTGTGAAGTCTCTGAGGGTGGCAGACAGAGAGCAATTGACACCCTCCTTCACGTTCTCCCTCTAGGAATCCTACCAGGTATTCATGGGAAAGACTAGGAAGGATCTTGAGAAAGCTTTCCTTCTAGTACCTGCCAGAGGATGGAGAGCAGACTCCACCCAGAACATATCTCCTCCATCTCCTAGAGGATACAGAAGGCAGAATCTAAAGGGGAAAAAGGAAGCACTAGTGAAAACCTGGGCTTTCTTGGTGGCTCAGTTAGAAAAGAATCTGCCTACAATGCAGAAGATCACTTGAAATGCAAGAGACCTGGGTTTGATCCCTGAGTTGTGAAGATCTCTTGGACAAGGAAATGACAATCCAGTCCAGTATTCTTGCCTGAGAAATCCCATGGACAGAGGAGCCTGGCAGCCTATAGAACACGAAGTCACAAGAGTTGGACACGACCTAGCAATTAAACCAACACCACCAGTGAAAAACCACTGGAGATAACAAAACAGGAAAATGAAGCTCTACCCTGAGGGAGTAGAAGAAATTTACTAGAAATAGTCTTGAAAATGGATGATCATTCCCAAGACCCAGGTTCACAGTGCCTGCCTAAAACTGAGGATAGGGCAATAGATATTACCATAACTGGGAAAAAAATAGTAAAATCCAACCAACCAAATGGTAAAGAATCTGCCTGCAATGTGGGAGACCTGGGTTCAATCCCTGGGTTGGGACGATCCCCTGGAGATCCCCTGGAGTGGCATGGCAACCCACTCCAGTATTCCTTCCTGGAGAATTCCATGGACAGATGTGCCTGGTGGACTACAATCCACGGTGTTGCAAAGAGTCGGACACGACTGAGCTACTAGCACTTTCACTTATATCCACAAAACTAGAACAAAGTTTTAAAGAGCTGTGGGACAATGTCAATCCACATATTATTGGAATCTCAGAAGGAGACAAAGGACAGAAAAAGGAAGGAGAAATAAACACTAGGATTTTTCAAACATAGTGACAGATTCTAAACCAGTGGCTCAAAAAGCTTAGAAAATACCAAGGAGAAGGGAGGAAGAAGAAAAGAAAGAAAAAAGTGAAGCATATCATATTCAAAGCACTGACAACTAAAGAGAAAATCATGATGGCAACCAAAGAGAAAATAAATGTTATCTGTAGCAGAGCTCCCCAACCCCAGGCCACGGACCATTACTGGTCCTTGCCCTGTTAGGATTAGGAATGCACAGCAGGAGATGAGCAGTGGGCGATCAAGCAAACTTCATCTGTATTTACAGTCATTCCCCATCACTCACATTCCAGCCTGATCTCTGTGGCAGTATTCAATTCTTAGAGAAGAGAGAACCCTACTACTGGGAACTGTGATTTAACTGCCAGGGATTTAGGTTGCATGCGTCTTACAAAAATCCTCTGGAAACCATTCTGCCCACCCTATCCCTGTCTGTGGAAAAATTGTCTTCCACAAAACTGGTCCCTGGTGCCAAAAACATTGGGGACCACTGATCTGTAGAGGGAAAAGTGTAAGAATTACAGCAAATTTATCATCAGAAATCACGAAAATGAAAAGATAAAGAGTTTCATCAGTAATGTGATAAAAGAAAAAGAACGGTCAGCCCCCAAATTCTTACTCAGTGGCAATATTCTTAAAAATTGAAAATGAAATAAAGACTTTCTCATAAAAACAGAAAACAAAAACACTGCTATCAGATTAGCCCTACTCTACAAGAAATGTTAAAGGAAGTTTTTCAGGCAGAAAAAATTAGATATAGTCAAAAACATGGATTTACACAAAGCAATGAAAAGATCAGAAGTGAAATAAATGATGACAAAATAGAATATTTTTTCTTATTTCAAATGTGTTATAACTGGTTTTTAAAACAAAAATAATAATAAAAATATTGTGTGATTATAGTAAATGCAAAACTGAAACATGACAAAGGCATCAGAGGTAGGAATTGGGAATGTGTTGTTACAAGGTTTTTTATACTATATGCGACGCAGTATAATATTATTTAAAGGCAGACAACATTATTTTCAAATGTATGTGGTAAATCAAATTAATGTTTAAGAAATACTTAAATAATAAGTCGATAAGAAGATGAAACAGAGTCACAAGCAAATGTTCATTTAAGCCAATAGAAGGCAGAAAAATATGAAGTAAACAAAAATGAAACAAACAGAAAACAGCTAGCAAGATGGGACAATTTAATCTATGAATAATCATTTTTAATACGAATGTTCTAAAGAAGTCAATAAAATGACCAAGGTTGTCAGAATGGATAAAGAAGTAGGACCCACTCATCTGTCACCATGAACACCCTTTACCTGTCTCACCCTCCTCCTCTGACTACTACTATATACAGACATTGAAATATAATGCTGTGTGCTTGAAACTTCTTTAATGTTATAACCCAATGTTTCCTCAATTAAATTTTTAAATACATAAAATTTAAAATCCAACTATAGGATGTCTACAAGAAACCTCCTTTAGAAACAGAAATATACGTTACAGTCGAAGGACAGATAATACATGCATATACATGTACTCACAAATCAAAAGAAAACCAGAGTATCTGTATTAATTTCCAAAAAAGTAAATTTCAGAACAAGAATTATTATCAAGGATAAAGAGGGCTAATGTATAATTATAAAGGGGTCAGTTGTGTAAGAAGTCATAAAAATCTTAAGTGTTTATGCACTTATCAACAGAGTTTCAAAATGAATGGGTGAAGAATCATAGATCTGAAAATACAGTAGAGACAAATCCACAATTATATATGGAGTCTTCATCACTCACCTTTCAATAATTTGCAGAACATGTAGGCAAAAAATATCAGTAAGAATGCATGTACCTGAACGCCATCAACTCACTTGACCTGACATTTCTAGAACACTTCGCCCAACATCAGCAGAATGGACGTTACTCTCAAGTGCACATGGAAACACATACCAAGACAGACAACACTCTGGGCCCCAGAAAATAACCTTAACATACACAAAAGAACAGAAATCATGCATAGTTGCTCTAATACTGTAATGAAATTAAACTAAGAATCAAGAGCAAAAAGACAGCTGGAAAATCTCAAAATATTTGGAAATTAAAAACACACTTCTAAGCAAAACAAGTGCCTCAAGAAGGAAATCTCGAGAGAAACTAAAATATTTTAAATTAAAGAAAAATGATCAAAATTGGCGAGATACAGCAAAGCAGGGCTTAGAGGGAATTTATAACATTAAACATTTATATCTGAAAAGAAGAAAGGTCTGAGATCAGTAATGCAAGCTTCCATCTTAAGAAACAGGAGAAAGAAGAACAAATTAAACCCAAGACAAACAGAAGAATGGAAATAATAGATAAGAGCAGACACGAAAAAAATTAAAGATCAATGAAACACAAAGCTAGCTCTTTGAAAGATCAGTGAAGTTGATAATATTCTAGACAAATTGACCAAGGAATAAAATGGAGAAGAAACAAATTACCAACATCAGGAACGAAAGACTTTAATACTGATCCCATAGGCATTAAGAGGCTGACCTAAGAACACTACAAATAACTCCATACCCACACGTTTGACAACTTAGATAAAGTGAACCAATTACTGAAAGACACAAACTACCAAAACTCACCCAGGCAGCAGATAAACTAAATAATCCCACATCTATTAAAGGAACTGAATTCCTAGTTAATCATTGTAAAACAATTTTTTTTCTCCAATGAAGAAAAGCTAATTCCCAAAGTTCCCACTGGTGAATTTTACTGAACATTTAAAGGCAGAAATATTTATTCCACACAATATCTTCCAGGAAATAGAAGAGGGAGAAACACTTTCCCACTCTTACCAAGAGACCAACGCTACCCTGATATTTCTCATGATCACAGACACAAAATCCTCAACAAAATATTTGGAAATCAAAGCTAGTAAGGAATATAAAGATATAAGACATCACCACGAAGTGAGGCTCATCCCAGGAATGTATGCTTGGTTCAACATTCAAAAACTAATCAATATAATTTTCAATAATAATAGAAACAAAGAAGAAACCCTATGACTCCAGTGCAGAAACAAATTCTAAGCCCCTCCTATCCAAATGGCATTAATTCTGGGCTGACTTACATGGGCCCAGTAGATTGAGCCTTTGTCCTCTTGAAAACCTGAGGTTTTCCCAGCAGCAACTATTCCTGACAAATAAAGAAGAAGAAGAAGAAGAAAAAAAAAAAAACACGTGGCTATGTAATGATCTGATTTATTTCTTACACTCACCAGACTCAAGCCATAGGCAAGGCAAGAAAACAGCATGCCAGGGGCTCCTCTGAGCCTGCATTTACCCATATCTCAAATCATCCTTTGTTTGCATCGCAGCTGCCTCTCAAATTCCTTCCCAGGTTGGAGTTTCCTGGCTCTGATTTGCTCTGCTTCTATTTGAGTTTCTCATCTGCACCTAGTCTTTCATGTTTTCCATGTGTTAAGAGCACAAGAAAGGAGCCAGCACCAGGGCAGCTGAGAGGAAAAGGCAGGACTCGGTCCCTAGTGGACCAAATTCTTTTCGGCAAAAGCTGCCAGCTGGATTTCACAGGCTTCCCTGGTGGCTCAGAGGTTAAAGCGTCTGCCTGCAATGTGGGAGACCCAGGTTCAATTGCTAGGTCAGGAAAATTCCCCTGGAGAAGGCAATGGCAACCCACTCCAGTATCCTTGCCTGGAAAATCCCATGGACAGAGAAGCCTGGTAGGCTACAGTCCATGGGGTCGCAAAGAGTCGGACACGACTGAGGGGCTTCACTTTCACTTTCCTTCACTTGTACGCTCAGGCACAAGGATGTTAACCTATTTGCGTTTTCCTCTCCTTAGTGAAGTCGCTCAGTCGTGCCGACTTTTTGCGACCCCATGGACTGTAGCTTACCGGGCCCCTCCGTCCATGGGGTTTTCCAGGCAAGAGTACTGGAGTGGGTTGCTATTTCCTTCACCACAGGATCTTCCCAACCCAGGGATCGAACCCAGATCTCCCACATTGTAGGCAGATGCTTTACCATCTGAGCCAGCAGGGAAGTCCTTTCCTCTCCTTAATTTATTGAAATTACTCACTTCACACATTCATTCTCAATCTCTTCCCAAAGCCCTTTGTGTTAGGGAGTGAATCATCCCCGATCTTTTTATTTTTTTAATTATTTTTAAAATGTATTTCATTGAAGTATATTTGATTTACAATGTTGTGTTAGTTTCTGCTGTACAGCAAAGTGATTCAGTTATGGATATATATAATAGCTTTCATCTGCTAATCCCAAGTCTCAGTCCATCCCTCCCCCACTGTCCCTCCCCCTAGGCAACCACAAGTCTGTTCTCTCTGTCTGCGAATCTGTTTCATAGACAAGTTCATTTGTCATATTTTTGATTCCACATATAAATGATATGATATTTGTCATTCTCTGACTTACTTCTCTTAGTATAATAATCTCCATGTCCATCCATATTGCTGCAAATGGCATTATTTCAGTCTTTATTGTGGCTGAGTAATAAATATTCTAATGTGTGGTTGTACATATATATCATACCTTCTTCATCCATTCAACTGTCAAAAAGATCCCTGCACCCCTATGTTCTTAGCAGCACTATTTATGAGAACCCAGATGTGGAAATAACTTAAATGTCCATCAGCAGATGAATCATCCCCTTTTGATAAATAAAGTCAAGACTTTGACCCTCCCGAGGTGCCAGGAAAGGCCGAGAGGCCACATGCATGCAGAGGAGATGGTGAGTTTCTCCTTTCCGATGGTTTTGCTCTCTGAATAGGCTGCCAGTTTCCCGAATTCTCCGGTCCTAGCTGCTCTTTTGGGAACTTCTCTTCCCTCAGTCTCTCTCTCCCAACTCACCCTATACTCTGAGCAGCAGGACAGAAACAGGCTGTACTCTCCACCCTCGACTTGGAGCTTTCCTCAGCTGAAGGACCAGGTTTGTCATAACGAATTCTACTTCCTACACATCTGCAGGGCCCAGCTTCACTAAGCTTTCTGCCAGGGGAGCCTCCTCTTCCACCTTCCAGTGGCATTTCTTCACTTTCTTCTGAGCGCTCAAGGGCGACATTCTCCAAGTCCAATCTGGGAGCTGAACCAGCAGTGGCCTTTAAGTCCCTGTCTCTACAAATAGTTTGTTTCTGGTGACAGGCGTTCTCCTAGGGAATGTAGGATTTTTCCACATTGCTCCTCACTTCCTCTGAGTCCTCACCGCAAGAGTCTTTCGCACCTGCTATCTCTAATAACAATCTGTTCGAGCCAGTCTAGGCTTTTATTATCACGTTGGTCAAGACTCTTCCAGATTTGGGCCACTGCCTAATTCCAGAGCCACTGTCCCATTTGTGGGTATTTTAAAAGCAGCATCCCACTTCCAGATACTGAAATCTGAATTTTTTTCAGTTGCCACATTGTCACAGTTATACCACCAGGTGTGTGTCAGGGAAAGGTGGGGGTGGGGACCCCAAATCCTGCCCACTGCAGTCGCTCCTACTGGGACCCAAGCCAGAGTTTTGCATGCCCAGTTATAATCACTCAAAACCTAATATCTCAGGGCTTTCCTGGTGGCTCAGTGGAAAAGAATCCGCCTGCCAGTGCAGAAGACACGGGTTTGATCCCTGGTCCAAGAAAATCCCACATGCTATGGAACAACTAAGACAGTGCACCACAACTACTGAGCTTGGGCTCTAAAGCCCAGAAGTCACAGTCACAGAAGCCCTCACATCTTACAGCCTGTGCTCCACAGCAAGAGAAGCCACCGCAATGAGAAGCCCGACACACTGCAACAAGAGAAAAGCCCACGAAACAAAAAAGACCCAGCACAGCCACAAAATAAATACATACATAAAATCATGAAATATAAAGGCCTAATCCCAGACCACAGAGCAAGGAGAAAGCGGTGCTGCCCCCTCCTATCTGGCAGGGAAGGGAAATCCACCGAGGTCTGCCAGTCCTGGAGGAGCCTGCAGAGACAGAGTCTATACTAGACTTAGCAGGTCTCAAACTGGGACCTTAGAGCAAAGGTGGATTACCCCAGAAAGGGCAAGTTACACTGGCTATGTATCTTCATTCCAAAGGAAGACGTGAGGTGGTGAAAAAATTAATCACTACCTGCTTCCCACTCCCCTCCACTGCTCCCTCCACAACCCACGTGAGGGATTGCACGTGTGCGCGTGCACACACACACACACCCCTCTGTGAACGACTGCATTTACAGGAATTTTTACATTCAGGTGGGTCTATTAGTTTCCAATAAACATACTTGGGTCTATTTCTGGATCTCATCACACTAATGAAAGGATTGCCAGAATCTTCACAGCCAATTACTGTGCAAAGAGAAATGCACATATTTATTCCTTCTTGATAGTGATGATTAAGAGGGAGTTCATTTCTCCAGAGTCTAGCAGATGCTTAAAATCTAAATGAACTGACTGCAATGAAGAACATCCTTTTCCCAGCCCGACCTGAGGATAATGCCACTCAGGACAGTACCATCTTGTCCCATTCCATTAGCATGAAATCTCTTTTCTGTTCCTCCTCTTCTCACTGTAAGAATAAGATGAAGTCCCCTGCCCTGACTGGGACCTTCTTGGCAAATCTCTATTCTGGATTTCCTGATGATTTTTTCCCCACTGCAGTTCCATTCGGCTGCATTGGGTAATTATTCCTCTACAGCAGAAGAAATATATTCACATAGAAAAGATCTCTCTAAATAAACCTACTTTTGAAATTCTCCCCTGGGAGGCAAATTTTAAGCAGCAATGCGTCGTTATGGAAATACACATTGTTAACCTTATCTTCATTGAAGACTGTTTGACAGCTCTCAATGCACTTAGCACCAAAAAGGCCTCCTTGTACAGGGAAGTAGCTGCCTTGCCTGCCGTGTGCCGTGTTGTGGCCAGGTGACCAGTGTACTGGACCAGGTGAGCACGGGAGAGTCAAATGGCAGAGTCCCCATATGCAGGTGTCAAATTTTAAATTCCATTTTAAATGGAAATATAAACCAGACTCACACTCAGCCTTGGTTGTTGGCGTTTGAGGATACAGGATTTAAGCCTTTCTCCATGGCTCAAAGAGAAGCATGGCCATCACAGATCCTGGAGGGTCCGGCAGCCTTGTGGCAAGTCAGGCTCTTGTTTGCCCTACTCTGGACACCTGATGTCACCCAGCAGGTAGAGTTGCTCTGACTCTGGCCTCTTTCTGCTCAGGTTCTGTACTCCTCCAGAAAACCCTGAAAGAGAAATACAACAGAAAAGTCATAAAAAGTTTAGTGCTGCATTAATGTGAGATACCATGCAGCCAAAATATGGCCCGATATTTTGGCTACAGGAGGTGGTGTTGGAGGGGCTTGTTTTCTTTCTCACCTTTCAGCAAAACAGCAAACCATGGACTCTGCAATCAACTCCACCAATAAAGAGAACACAATAGGGGAATATGGTTAAGAGGTAACTGATGAATATTATTTTTCCCTCTTTTGCTTTCTGACTATATTATGAAGTATTTTATGAGCCAAATATAAAATATCTATTTTGAATGCCTACAAATATAAATATATATATTAAACAGTAATTTAAATTTAATGTTATTATTTTCTAATTTCAACACAAAATAGTTAACAAACCAACTACATTCAACTACATAATTCTAACACAAACGAAAAGTTCTGGTTTCTTCCTGGTTAGACCCAAGGAATTGTCTGGTCCTTTCTTCAAGCTAGCACTGGGAGTGGCTGCAAGCGAAGCAGAGGCATCTTGGAAGATGTGTAAATCTGAAGGACTGCAAATATCTGGTTCCAGCATGGGAACTGGAATGTCGGTGTTGGAAATAGCACATGAATCAGCCCTGTCTGTGCCTGCTTAAAGCAGACCTCAACCAAAGCTGTTGATTTTATTACTAACAGAGTTAATTCAATAAAATTGTATGATTTCATTAACCCCCAGGGGAACTTCCTGGCCCAGTAATCGAACCCACGTCTCTTACATCCTGCATTGGAAGGCGAGTTCTTCACCACTAGCACCACGGGGGAAGCCCTGATTTTATTACTAATAGAATTAATTCAACAAAATAGTATGATTAATTTTTTCAGAGATCTCCATGTGACAGTCTTCTGAGCTGAGCCCTATTTTCTCCATTTCTATTCTGTGTTGTAAATTAACTGATCTCACTGATGGCAAGGGGACATCTGGTATCTTCTGTTGAAACTTCCTCAGGGAAGAGGAAGGTCAGGCTTGTAAGCACTTGCTGTGGGAGCAGTGAGGAAATCGCCAGTTCTCACTGAGATTGTCTGCTAACCCATTTCCTTTTGCTCTGCTTTTTTTTTTTTTTTCTTCTTTACAGATCTCAAGCTTCTAATTTCACAAACAAAATTACCTGGGGTCACTGGCCTCACTGTGGCATGAGTGTTGACAGCAGCCTTCACTATGAACAGCCAAACAAAACATAAGATAATTAACACAATAACATAATATGATTTAAGAGATTTATAAACTCAACATAAATGGAACTGTTGTTTTGTTATGTTTTCATTACAGTTTCTGTGCTATCATCTGCAAGCCTTACCTATTTTGATTCAATTATAACAAACGGAGCTATGATGGAGCTATGATTCTGCAGCAAGATAACTCTGGAGTTGCCATAGTCTTCTATATCAGTCATTGATGGCTAGGAAATCGTCTTTATATGCGATTTGTATTTTATGGATTACAATCATGTGTCAATCCTGCTGACATTGCCTCAGTGCTCTTCACAGGCAGGCAGATGTTGTTCCCCTATTAAAAATATGCACGTCAACACAGAAAAGATAAGTACCTCACCCAGGGCCAAATGTGTATGTTCATAACTCACACAATGACACTCAAGGATACAGAGTCAGTGTTTAAAGGCCCAAATAAATAATTTATGTGATGTACTATGTTTATATATATATATATATGTAATACAGAGTCAGTGTTTAAAGGCCCAAATATATAATTAATGTGTGTGTGTATATATATATATATGTGTGTGTGTGTATATATATATATATAAACATAGTACATCACATAAATTATTTATTTGGGCCTTTAAACACTGACTCTGTATCCTCGGATGTATAGTACAACCCTTGATGTATCACAACCTTGTGTGGCAAAGGGGCTTGAGTAACTCAGTGAGGTTATGAGCCATGCTGTGCTGGTACTCAAGACAGACAGGTTGTAGTTAAGAGTTCTGACAAAAGATGGTCCACTGGAGAAGAAAATGGTAACCCACTCCAGTATTCTTGCCTGGAGAACCCCATGAACAATACGAAAGGGCAAAAAGATATGACACCAGAAGATGAGCCCCCAGGTTGGACGGTGTCCAAATGCCACTGGGGAAGGGTAAAGGGTAATTACTAATAGCTCCACAAAGAATGAAGTGAATAGAATAAAGTGGAAATGATGCTCAGCTGTGGATGTGTCTGGTGGTGAAAGTAAAATCCAACACCATAAAGAGAATATTGCATAGAAACCTGGAATGTTAGGTCCATGAATCAAAGTAGATTGGATGTGGTCAAGCAAGAGGTGGCAAGATTAAACATCAACATCTTAGGAATCAGCAAACTAAAATGGAGGGGAATAGACAAACTTAATTCAGATGACCATTATATCTACTATTGTGGGCAAGAATCCCTTAGAAGAAATGGAGTAGTCCTCATAGTCAACAAAAGAGTCTGAAATGCAGTACTTGGGTGGAATCTCAAAAATGACAGAATGATCTCAGTTCATTTCCAAGGCAAACCATTCAACATCACAGCAATCCAAGTCTCTGGCCCTACCACTGATTGTGCAGAAGCTGAAATTGACCAGTTCTATGAAGACTTACAACAACTTCTAGAACTAACACCAAAAAGGATGTCCTTTTCATCATAGGAGACCTGAATGCAAAAGTAGGAAGTCAAGAGAAACTTAAAATAACAGACGAGTTTGGTCTCAGAGTACAAAATGAAGCAGGGCAAAGGCTAAAAAATTTTATCAAGAGCACATTCAGGTCATAGCAAACACGCTTTTCCAACAACCCAGGAGACATCGCCAGATGGTCAATACTGAAATCAGATTGGTTATGATCTTTGCAGCCAAAGATGCTCTATATGCTCTATGTCAATAAAAACAAGACCTGGAGCTGACCTGGAGCTCAGATCATGAGCACCTTATTGCAAAATTAAGGCTTAAATTGAAGAAAGTAGGGAAAACCACTAGGCCATTCAGGTATGACCTAAATCAAATCCCTTATGATTATACAGTGGAGCTAACAAATGGACTCATGGGATTAGATTTGGTAGACACAGTGTTTGAAGAAATATGGATGGAGGCTCATAACACTGTATAGGAGACAGTGACCAACACCATCCCAAAGAAAAAGAAATGCAAGAAGGCAATGTGGTTGTCTGAGGAGGCTTTACAAATAACTGAGAAATATATTTATATATATTTTATCTATTATATAAAGTTTAAGTATATATATATAATGATTCTTATGTGTTAATGAAATTATTAATCAATATAACAGCATGCATAATATATTAATATAACTTAATACAATACAATAATTATATTTATATTTATTTAATCACAATGCATTATATATTATTAGTGCATTCTTATTAATATTAGTATTTTAAGTATAATTATGTACTTACAGTATACTGTGAGTACATAATCTGTTGATATAATTCAAATACTAATTAATATATACCTTGCCATTCCCTTGACAACAATGGAACCACATAAGGGGAGGTAAAGTGAAAGTTGCTTGTCGTGTCCAACTCTTTGCGACCCCATGAACCATACAGTTCATGGAATTCTCTAGGCCAGAATACTGAAGTGAACCCAGGTCTCCCGAATTGCGGGTGGATTCTTTACCAGCTGAGCCACAAGAGAAATCTAAGAATGCTGGAGTGGGTAGCCTCTCCTGTCTCTAGCGGATCTTCCCAACCCAGGAGTTGAACCGGGGTCTCTTGCATTGCAGGTAGATTCTTTACCAACTGAACTATCAGGGAAGCCTGAGGGAGGTAAGGGATCTCCTTTTCTCCATGGCAGTCTGTCATGGTTTCAGCCCTGTGATGCCTCATGGCTCTCCCAGGCTCCTGGGCACCTGTGAGTGGGTGATGCTGAGTTCTTTCATGCTGAGGGTTGGTGGGAAAGGAGCATCAGGTGCAGGTTGAAGTGTTTAGGTCAGGTGGACGAGCCCGATTTCTGTGTGCAAAGGTGAAATCCTCAGTGTATAAGGTACTGCCATACATGGGACCAAGATGAGGTCTCCTTTACTTTTCCCTTTAATTTGGAATCTTCTATTTTCATGATGCTTAATATCCTTGCTTCCTTTTTGTGCTATTTTGATATTTTAAGTGAGTGTTATGAGCTGAAATGTGTCCCCTCTTCAAATCCATATGCTGCAATCCTAACTCTCAGTACCTCAGAATGTGACTTTACTTTGAAGAGAGAGTCTTTAAATGAGGCAGTTGAGTTAAACTCAGGTCATTAGATGAATCATAACCCATTATGGCTGGAGTCCTTATAAGAAGACGTTGGGAACACAGACTTAGAAGACAGGTCATGTGAGGACATGGAGAAGACAGCAGTCTATAGGCCAAGGAGAGAGGTCTCAGCAGAAACCACCACTGCAGACCCCTTGATTTCGGACTTTCAGCCTCCAGACTGTGAAAAAATTAATTTCTGTTATTTAAACTCCACAGTATGTTGTAATTTGTTACAGTAATCTTAACAGACTATCACAATGACCAAAATTAATTTACTGTTCCTGCAAATTCATAATGTAGAGACTGAAGTCTGAATTATTAACTGTTAATAATTATTTGATGATGATGCTAATCCAAAATGTACAAGTTCAGCTGTGTTTTGATCATGGATATTGCTGGATACCTACACAAGGATTATATCCAAACAACTAACATAGGAGCCTAAAGAAAATCAGAGTTGGCACCATGCTTTCCTGGACATCAGAAGGTGAAGGCTGAATCCCAGATCCACTAACAGCTTACAGTGGACCTTGCCTAGGTCATTTTCTGCCCTGAACCTGAGGTTCCTCTGCAGAAATCTGAGGATGTTGAAGTTCCTCCTACTTCTGGCCATGTTGTGGTTCTAGATAAGAACTCTAAGGGAAAAATGGCCTTCAACTCTATTTTCTGGAACTTGCCATGGTTATTATCCTAACATTCAAAGAGAAAATACTATTTCTTTAAGATCCATATTCTGGCGTCGAGCACCTCATCTGGTTTATCTGTTATCTGAATCTTGTATTATCTTGCTCACCCACAAGAACATATCTTCTTGAAGAGGAATGAGTGGACCTTTATTAGTTTGTATTTCCTCCTGCATCTGCACTCTTTCTATAATCATACTGGAAGTCTGACTAAGGATTTCCCTGGTAGTCCAGTGGTTAAGACTCCCAGCTCCCAGTACAGGGGGCCCAGGTTCAATCCCTAGTCCAGGAATTAGATCCCACATGCCGCAATTAAGAATTCACATGCCTCAACTAAGAGTTCACATGCCACAACTAAAAAAAAGAAAAAATACCCTGCATACCACAACTGAGGACCCCAAATGCCTCAAGGAACATAGAAGATGCCAAGTGCTCAGATAAGATTATTTATTGGCTGGCACAGCCAAATAAATAATTAAAAAAAAAAGAATGTAGGCTTTTTTTGTAGGCTTAATTAACTAGCAAGATAGGTAGGCTTAATTAATTAGCAAGATAATGTGTGTGTGTGTGTGTGTGTGTGTGTGCATGCACACGCCTAGTGACAGTCTGATTCTTTCATGAAACGAAACACAATTGAGTCAGGAAGAGAATTGGTGGCTAGTCAATCTGTGAGGTCTGAGGCCAGAGGGGTTCCAACAAGGCCATCTCACCCTCACCAATTCATCTCCCCTCTATTAACTTTACCTTTGGAATGTCTACTACAAGCATATAAATCATATACCCTACCTGAAGAAAATATTCAAACAAGAATTCCAAAGGAATGAAAAAGAAGAAAATAGACATTGTAAGAGAAAGGAAAATAAGTCAAGAAAAACAAGTAGCTTTGGGCCAGTAGATGAGCTTAAAGTTTTAGAAACCCTCCCAAGGCTGCTTGTCCTTTCCCCACAGGTGCCCGGGACACAGGTCAGAGAAAGGAGCAGGACAGCCGGGCCAAGCTGGGCCTCCCCTGAAAATGGGAGAAAGTTCCCTCATGAACGTATCTAAAGATAAAATCAGCAAATCCCTATTTCTCAGAAAACATTGAATTAAAAAGGAGACTTTCCCAGGATTTGACAGAAAGCAAGCAACACCCAACTCACAGTTGCTGGGGTTTGGCCTTAAGGAACAGAAAACCCACCAGAACCCCTTGGGATGAACACCTGGGGTCAGGGCACAGGTGGGTCTTCCTGGTTCCCTCTTTGCCCCCAGACAGATTGGATGGAGAAGAGATGGAAGCAGTCCAGCCACTGTTACAACACATCTAAGACCCCCATGCCAGCAGGAATTAAATCTGACCCCAGTGTTCCTTTGGCTTCAGTGGAAGAATGTCTGTTTGCAGAGCCAGTGCCTCCAGATAGTGATGGCACAGGCCTGGAGGAAATGGCCCGGGGCAGAGGCCAGCATCCATGGAGAGGGTGCATGAGGACAGCCGGAGTGCAGCCTGCATCTCCCCATCTCCCCAGGCTGAGGGCCACACTGTCCAGAGGAAGGACACAGGTCAGGGACTACTGGCTGCTGGGATGAATACCCAGGGATGGCCTGAAGCATGAACTTCCTGTTGCTGTAGGAGCAAGTTTAGCTCAGAAGAGGGTGCCCTGGACACCACTACTCAGGACACGGCTCCCGAATCCCCTCCTCTGTCACCTTCTTGACCATAGTCCTGTTGTGCTCTTGACATCTTCCCTGCAGGGTGACATCGGACCAATGACCCCTAAGTCCACCCTGATCACAGCAAAGCCACTCCGACTCCCAGTGGCTCCTGTGGTCTCAAATAGCCACCTCACCTGTTCCAATCTGTCTGTCCAGCTTCACCCAGCACTCTCCTGGCCACAGAGCTCCTTCATAGCCTGCCACCATGCACAGCAGTGAGCCAAGACAAGAGGTCTGCTCCAGAGACACCAATGTGGTTCCCTGGCTTCTGCTCTTGGACACCTAGCTCCCTGCTGACCTTCCCATGGCCTGCCCATCCCGAGCCTTCTAGACAACCAACTTCCTCAGGCCACCAGTCCTCAGCTCAGCTCAACCTTGCTGTTCTTGTGTCCCTGAGTCCTAGCTCAAGGGAGGGTGCTGGCTATCTGATCTAAGAGCCTGTTTGATTGTAGCATGCCCCCCAAAATTAAGGAGACACCTGTGAGCACCAGAACCCTTCTGGGCACTGGAAAAGACTCCCATTCAGGGGCAATTATGCTAAGAAGGTGGATCCAGCAGCCCCAGCTCACTCTTCTCTCCCCATAACGCTATGCCTGCTATTCCTATGTCCCTCTGCCACTTCATCACTGCAGCAATACCAAGTAAGTGCCTTGCCCAGGGGTCCAGCTTCTAATCCCAAGAAACGTCCTTTTCTTCCCAACTTGACTACTTTGACTGCATGTGACAGCCTGACACACTGCCACATGTGTATGTGCACGTGCCCAGCTTCTTCTGCCTGAAAGCACAACCATCGCGGCACACACTGTCCCCACCTTTATGTGTTCTTCAACATGGAGTACAGTATCTCGGCAGGCACCATGGACCTGGGTAAATGTTGAGTCATGACCCGTTCACTGTGTGTCCGAGGAGAGGCAAGGTGGGACGGCTCTGCAGGACATCCTGGGAAATGCAGCCCTTCCTTCCAGTGCTTTATTTGAAGTCAAGGTGCAAATGGGTTCCCAACCCAAAGCACAGGTCAGTCCCCACTGCCCTGAAACCCAGGACTAGACCCCTGTGGTCCAAGCCAGGTTGCCTTACTGCTGCTCACCGATTCCTTTTACAGTCCTAAATGTTGCCTTCTCAATTACAAGTGCCTTGAAGGGAAGGCCTGTGACATATACTACCAAGATTACCATGTTTGTGTTTAATCAGTATTTGGTGATTCAGTTCTTGATTTGTTTTTTCCAGGGGATGTTTGTCTGAATGACCTGTTGCAAGAGCAGCAAACTTCTGCCTGGAAATGAGAGGGTCCACAGAACCACCTTCTGCTGTTTTCTGTTTCATGCACTCTGCTACAGTGAAGTCAACATTTCATCTCTAGCCAATGTCACAGGGGAGCTACAGTCACCAACGCATTTGCCTGTGAGTAAACTGAGGTGCAGAGAGTAAGAAATTTCTTCGAAGTCAAGCCAGCACCCACATTCTTGGCCACTTGGCGCTATTTCCTACTTCGTGATCAACCATGTTCCAGGCTCAGAGCTGGCACAGCCAGGACAGAGGACAGGGGGCCTGGAGGGCTCCTCCACAGCTCTCTAACTTCCCCAGGAAGTGAGGGGCTGAGGGGTTCTGTGCCTCTAACCTACTCTTATAAGTGTGCAGAGAATCTCCAGTTAGCAGTCAGTCCAGGAAAGATGTGAAATGCTGTTTGCTGAACTCAAGGTGCCACAAGGGAGACTCAGCTAAGCTGAGAGCCAATAGAATGGATTTCTGTCCTTGGAACTAAGGGGTGAAGCCTCTTTCTGACAGCCAGCACCAACTTGCCAGCTGTGGGGGTGGCTGCCAGGAAAGCGGATGCCCCAGGCCCAGCCAAGCCTTCAGATGATGCATTCCCAGATGACAGCCTGAATGCAACCCTGTGGGGTTCCTGAGCTGGGGACACCCAGTCAAGCATACCCAGATCCTTACCCAGAGAAACAATGTGAGATGATAAATGTTTGTTGTCTTTAGCTGCTAAATGTGGGGGAAACTTGTTACAAAGAATAGACAACTATCAACATTATGTATTTGCATGCACTGTCTCCTGTATTCGATTTTATTTTTTAATTAATAATTTATTTTTGGCTGCTCTGGGTCTTCTTTGCTGCGTGCAGGCTTTCTCTAGTTGTGGCTTCTCATTGAGGTGGCCTCTCTTGTTGCAGAACATGCTTAGAGCTCTAAGCACAAGGGCTCAATGGTTGCAGCTCTTGGGCTCTAGAGCACAGGCTCAGTAGCTGTGGCATGAGAGCTTAATTGCCCCTGCAGCATGTGGAATCTTCCCCAACTAGGGATCAAACCCATGTCCCTTGCACTGGCAGGCAGATCCAACCACTGGGCCACCAGAAAGTCCTGTATTAGATTTTAGATTCCTTAAAATGATGATTCAGATTTATCACATTGTATCTGGGATAAGGCCTCAATCCTGATAGGTATTCCAGAAATGTTCGTTGCTTCTATTAATGAATCAGTGGATTTCTGATCAACTTCAGGGCTCATTTTGTCACACATTTTTTAAGAATCTCATCAAAGTCTGGCATTCAACTGGGCTCTAGGTCATGTCTGAGCTGGGGGCCCAGAGGCCAACTCTGAGATGAACTATGAGCATGCTCAGAGTCATCCCAACTGAGACTCCCCATTCTCCACCAGCCTCTTTGGTCAAGGCTGCCAAGAAGCTCAGATACTAGTTGAAAAAAAAAACCCATAATTATAATGAAATATTAGACAGAAATAATAAAAGTAAGTTGCTAGAGCCATGAATGCCCTCACTGCCTGTGACGGGTAGGGGGACATGAAAGTCTTCACAAGGGGTGACGCATGAATCACTGCTGCACAGGGATTGCCCAGAAGACAAATGGAGACGGGGTGCCAGGAGGGAGCAGTGTGTGCAAAAGCGTGGATGCATTCTCAAATTTCCCAGAATTCCCAATTCCCAACATTATCAGCACTCCCAACATTCCCCAAATTCCCAATAGACACTCTCAACTTTCCTAACTATCTGAACCCTCCCAGGAAGCATCATGTACCAGATGATTTCCTGACCTCTGAAGGTGAATAGACCAGGGGCCAGGCCCTGCTGGGATGAGCAAGAATTGGAGATTTTCCTGTTGCTTCTGTGACTTCCAGGCAACAGAAACCTATATTTGCCTATATTTACCGATATTTGGAAGTTGTTAGAGGGTAGACCAGAGAAGGCAATGGCACCCCACTCCAGTACTCTTGCCTGGAAAATCCCATGGACAGAGGAGCCTGGTGGGCTACAGTCCATGGGGTCACTAAGAGTTGTAGATGACTGAGAGACTTCACTTTCACTTTTCACTTTCATGCATTGGAGAAGGAAATGGCAACCCACTCCAGTGTTCTTGCCTGGAGAATCCCAGGGACGGTGGAGCCTGGTGGGCTGCCATCTATGGGGTCGCACAGTCGACACGACTGAAGCAACTTAGTAGTAGTAGTAGTAGAGGGCAGACACACTGAAACCATAATCACAGAAAACTAGCCAATCTGATTACATGGACCACAGCCTTGTCTAACTCAATGAAACTATGCCATGCCATGTGGGGCCACCCAGGACAGACGGGTCATGGTGGAGAGGTCTGATAGACTGTGGTCCACTGGAGAAGGGATTGGCAAACCACTTCAGTATTCTTGCCTTGAGAACCCCATGAACACTATGAAAAAGCAAGATGGTAGGATACTGAATCAGGAACTCCCCAGGTCAGTAGGTGCCCAATATGCTACTGGAGATCAGTGGAGAAATAACTTCAGAAAGAATGAAGGGATGAAGCCAAAGCAAAAACAATACACAGTTGTGGATGTGACTGGTGAGAGAAGCAAAGTCCGATGCTGTAAAGAGCAATATTGCATAGGAACCTGAAATGTCAGGTCCATGATTCAAAGCAAATTGGAAGTGGTCAAACAGGAGATGGCAAGAGTGAACGTCGACATTCTAGGAATCAGCGAACTAAAATGGACTGGAATGGGTGAATTTAACTCAGATGACCATTATATCTACTACTGTGGGCAGAAATCCCTTAGAAGAAATGGAGTAGCCATCATGGTCAACAAAAGAGTCCAAAATGCAGTACCTGGATGCAATCTCATGGATGCAATCTCAAAAATGACAGAATGATCTCTGTTCGTTTCCAGGGCAAACCATTCAATACCACAGTAATCTAAGCCTATGCCCCAACCAGTAACACTGAAGAAGCTGAACAGTTCTATGAAGACCTATAAGACCTTTTAGAACTAACACCCAAAAAAGATGTCCTTTTCATTATAGGGGACTGGAATGCAAAAGTAGGAAGTCAAGAAACACCTGGAGTAACAGGCAAATTTGGCCTTGGAGTACAGAATGAAGCAGGGCAAAGGCTAATAGAGTTTCACCAAGAGAACACATTGGTCATAGCAAACACCCTCTTCCAACAACACAAGAGAAGACTCTACAAATGGACATCACCAGATGGTCAACGCCGAAATCAGATTGATTATATTCTTTGCAGCCAAAGATGGAGAAGCTCTACACAGTCAGCAAAAACAAGACCAGGAGCTGACTGTGGCTCAGACCATGAACTCCTTATTGCCAAAATCAGACTTAAATTGAAGAAAGTAGGGAAAACCACTAGACCATTCAGGTATGACCTAAATCAAATCCCTTATGATTGTACAGTGGAAGTGAGAAATAGATTTAAGGAACTAGATCTGATACACAGAGTGCCTGATGAACTATGGACGGAGGTTCATGATACCGTACAGGAGACAGGGATCAAGGCCATCCTCATGGAAAAGAAATGCAAAAAAGCAAAATGGCTGTCTGGGAAGGCCTTATAAATAGCTGTGAAAAGAAGAGAAGCAAAAAGCAGAGGAGAAAAGGAAATATATAAGCATCTGAATGCAGAGTTCCAAAGAATAGCAAGGAGAGATAAGAAAGCCTTCCTAAGTGATCAATGCAAAGAAATAGAGGAAAACAACAGAATGGGAAAGACTAGAGATCTCTTCAAGAAAATTAGAGATACCAAGGGAACATTTCATGCAAAGATGGGCTCGATAAAGGACAGAAATGGTATGGTTCTAATAGAAGCAGAAGATATTAAGAAGAGGTGGCAAGAATACACAGAAGAACTGTACAAAAAAGATCTTCATGACCCAGATAATCACGATGATGTGATCACTCACCTAGAGCCAGACATCCTGGAATGTGAAGTCAAGTGGGCCTTAGGAAGCATCACTATGAACAAAGCTAGTGGAGGTGATGGAATTCCAGTTGAGCTATTTCAAATCCTGAAAGATAATGCTGTGGAAGTGCTGCACTCAATATGCCAGAAAATGTGGAAAACTCAGCAGTGGTCACAGGACTGGAAAAGGTCAGTTTTCATTCCAATCCCAAAGAAAGGCAATGCCAAAGAATGCTCAAATTACCACACAATTGCACTCATCTCACACACCAGTAAAGTAATGCTCAAAATTCTCCAAGCCAGGCTTCAGCAATATGTGAACCGTGAACTTCCTGATGTTCAAGCTGGTTTTAGAAAAGTAAGAGGAACCAGAGATCAAATTGCCAACATCTGCTGGATCATGGAAAAAGCAAGAGAGTTCCAGAAAAACATCTATTTCTGCTTTATTGACTATGCCAAAGCCTTTGACTGTGTGGATCACAATAAACTGTGGAAAATTCTGAAAGAGTTGAGAATACCAGACCACCTGACCTGCCTCTTGAGAAACCTATATACAGGTCAGGAAGCAACAGTTAGAACTGGACATGGAACAACAAACTGGTTCCAAATAGGAAAAGGAGTACGTCAAGGCTATATATTGTCACCCTGCTTATTTAACTTATATGCAGAGTACGTCATGAGAAACGCTGGACTAGAAGAAGCACAAGCTGGAATCAAGATTGCTGAGAGAAATATCAATAACCTCAGATATGCAGATGACACCACCCTTATGGCAGGAAGTGAAGAGGAACTAAAATGTCTCTTGATGAAAGTGAAAGAGAAGAGTGAAAAAGTTGGCTTAAAGCTCAACATTCAGAAAACGAAGATCATGGCATCGGGTCCCATCACTTCATGGGAAATAGATGGGGAAACAGGGGAAACAGTGTCAGACTTAATTTGGGGGGGCTCCAAAATCACTACAGATGGTGATTGCAGCCATGAAATTAAAAGCTGCTTACTCCTTGGAAGGAAACTTATGACCAACCTAGATAGCATATTAACAACCAGAGACATTACTTTGCCAACAAAGGTCCATCTAGTCAAGTCTATGGTTTTTCCAGTGGTCATGTATGGATGTGAGAGTTGGACTGTGAAGAAAGCTGAGCGCCGAAGAACTGATGCTTTTGAACTGTGGTGTTGGAGAAGACTCTTGAGAGTCCCTTGGACTGCAAGGGGATCCAACCAGTCCATTCTGAAGGAGATAAGCCCTGGTTGTTCATTGGCAGGACTGATGCTAAAGTTGAAACTCCAATACTTTGGCCACCTCATGTGAAGAGTTAACTCATTGGAAAAGACCCTGATGCTGGGAGGGATTGGGGCAGGAGGAGAAGGGGACAACAGAAGATGAGATGTCTGGATGACATCACCGACTCAATAGACTTGAATTTGAGTGAACTCTGGGAGTTGGTGATGGACAGGGAGGCCTGGCGTGCTGCTGTTCATGGGGTCGCAAAGAGTCGGACATGCCTGAGCAACTGAACTGAACTGATGGACAGAATATTTGTATCCCAGAAAAATTAATATATTGAAGCCCTAACCCCCAAAGGAATGGTTTTAGGAGATGTGTGTTTGGGAGGTGATTAGATTTAGTTGAGGTTCCGAGGGTGGGATCCCTATAATGGTATTAGTGCCCTTATAGGAAGAGACACATTATAGCCACCTTATAGGAAGCTTATGAGGACACAGGGAGAAGGTGGTGCCTACAAGCCAGAAAGCAGGTCCTCACCAGAACTTGACCATGCTGGGACCCTGGCCTTGGCCTTCCAGCCTCCAGAGTGTGAGAAATAAATCTCCGGTATTTAAGGCACCCAGTGTATCATACTTAGTTGTGACATGTTGAGCTGACCAAGACAGAGACTCTGCTTATAGAGGAAGGTATTTGTTTTCAATTACAAAAGCCAAGAAAATTCAGATAGTCTTGTTCTCCAACCCCCAGAAACTGGAACATAGGCTGTGGCCTGGGCCAGGCCCACAGCATGTGGGTCTGCAGAGAACATAGAGTTCTCTGTCGGGAAAGTTCAGAGGTGACACTGATACCTGGGGACCTGAAACATCATCATCCCCCTCTGCTAGAGAGGGGACAACTAGGGGTCAGGTAATAAAGGGAGACATAGTCCAGGCCTTGTGGGTGATGTCCAGGATTTATGTGTTTAAGATATACAAAGTGGCTGGTACACCATCATCATCAATCCATGCCCAGTATTGATTTCTGCAGTCTTCATTAATGAGCTTCTTAAAAGGGATCCCTTCCCTTATAGGGCAGGTGGCTTTGCTCTAATCCAGTTCTTCTTAACTAAGATCTGCTTTCACAGAACTTTCTTTCTGGGCCTCATACTCACGCTAAGCTGCACATCAAAGAGACTGAATTGCTGTTATCAATTTCTTTAGATGAGACCATTTCTTATCTGGAATTTTACTGGTATAGAAGAAAATTGCTCTCAACATTATTATTGTGATTTGAGAGTCTATTTATCTACTATTTTCATTTTTGTTTTTGTTCTAGGAACAAAAAATGTTGGCAATTTTATGTCTTTTTTTTTTTTTTAGTTTTCATAGCAGTAAAAGATTCATTCAATAATGACGTTTATAATTTTTCAACTACAGATAGGATTATATATATTTATTCTTCAAAGCCTTGGCAATAAAGCTTTCATCCAACTATACTCTGATTTTTATGTGCTTAAATTTTTCTCTAGAGAATAAATAAAATGGAATAGCAGGGCATGAATCTCTAAGTTTTTTTTTTTTTTTTTAATGGAGCTTTTGTTTATATAAGATAATTTTTCTTAAGTATCCTTCCATGGGAGAAATTAAATTTCAGGCAATTCAGGTCTCCCCCTGCCACACACACCATACACACACACACACACACACACACACACACACACACTTTCCTTTTCCTGCCAGTATGCCTATGTTTTGGGTGGTTTCTTGGTGCTGTGGTGTCAGAGAGGGATGGGGATGAGTGTCTGTCTCCACTGTGTCATCCTCTGTCTGCCACCCCCTGAAGGGCTTGCCTGCACAGGGGTCCCTGTTACTGCTGTGTGTAAGCTGCTGCTCAGTTACCCTGCACTTGTGGTTGCAAGGCCCCTTCATAATAATTCAGTGATTATTACATGACAATCAGTGAATATTACATGAATTATTACTCATAATAATTTGCCTCCGACCATCTCCACCTGCCCTCCCTGCCAGGCTCTCCAGGGGGATTGCCCTGGGCCTGTGGCTCAAGCCCCATGATTCATTTCCTTTTTTCTTCTCAGGTAAATATCTTTATATATATGTTTATAAATATATTTATCCCTCCCGCCAGCCCAGGAAAATTCAATCTACTCTTCAGACTAAGAGAAACTGACTCAAAATGAGCACGTATTGTCTCTCAGGGCCCAACTTTTGAAACTCAAGATGTTTACATCTCAGATTCCTGTTTCAGATTTGAATTTCCGAAAGACCAGTTTTGAGACATTACAGCTATGTTGTGAAATGCAGGCTCTCACTCTGCTGTGTGTGGTACATACAGAACACACCAGCAGTGCCCCACAGTACTGCAGGGCGGTTAAGATCAAAGGACGCCTGGAGGTATTGTGGACAAAGACTCTGTAGTTTCCCCATCAAAATAGGACCCCCCTGCAGATGTAAATATTTGAATGTCATCCAGATAGGGCCTTTTGCATCTATCAGATCCTTTGGGGACACTAATGATGACTGAATTATGCATTGTGGGAAATCACAAGCTAGGATACTTTGGGAGACTGGGCTTCATCAGAGACCATTGGAGCAGCCTGTGATGTGCCCTCAGGGAGATGACTTGGTCAGTCCCCACTGCTCCATGCTGTGGAGAGCAGGGGTATGGGGGCCTGTATGAAGGGAGACAGGTGGTGGGGGAGCTGGGAAAATCTGGTTTGGGGATTTAATCACACAGCATGGGTGACTCCTTATGCTGCCACAACACAGAGGAGGAAGCAAGCAGGCACAGTGGAGTGTGAAGGGTATTTCTTGAGAGGCCCAGTTCTCTA
Source organism: Bos javanicus (assembly GCF_032452875.1). NCBI lineage: Eukaryota > Metazoa > Chordata > Mammalia > Artiodactyla > Bovidae > Bos > Bos javanicus. The sequence goes on from NC_083888.1 coordinate 29,386,714, forward strand.
GACACCCTCCACACAGGACTCCCAGAGACTAGCGTGGATGGCACTGGGGTTGAAGGCTGGTGTACCTAGACCCAGGTCTTCTCAACCTCCTCACGTGGCCCACAGTATACACAGTCCCCAGCCTTCCAACTCCCTTCAAATGAGGGTATCAAGATGGACTCTCTCTCTCTCCTAATTCATTCAACCAGAAGCCTTTTCCAGTTTAACTTCTCCTGCTCCAGGCTAGGGTTGTATCTCCATTATGGAGGTTGTGGACTTCCCTTGCTTCACTTAAGGGATGAATACAGTAGACTGCAGCTGAGGTTGGGTATGTTATGGGCTCAGCCCTCAAATCACACACCAGAGCTATTCTGTGCTCTTTCAGGCTGGTCCTGAACAGCCCAAATCACCATGCTTCTCCCTGCAGGAGGAAGGGAGAAATATGGAAAGTGGGTGCTGATGAGCCAGGGCTGAAAGTGACCTGGGTTCAGAGTCTGATGTGTGGAAGGTATGTATAGGAAGAAGAAAAGTGGGGGTGAAATCATGGAATTTGGAAGATATTGCAAGCACTTAAAGACAAACAAAAACCTGGTTCATGGTTTGAAAAGTGAGTTTTCAAGGATACCACATCCTCCCTTCTCTGGGGCACTATACTTGGCCTTCTGTGTCACCCATGATCTGGTTCTCATAAAGCACCACCATCAAGTCTGTTCTGCAGGGTTTTCCCAGCTTGCAAGAATCCAGGGCTCTTCACTTGGGCTCAAGGGCACCTTAGGGACAATATCCACATTGGTTCCTATGGCAGGAAACATCACTTTCAGAAGCCCTACTCTGTATTCAAAAAAGATCTTCACGACCCAGATAATCACGGTGGTGTGATCACTGACCTAGAGCCAGACATACTGGAATGTGAAGTCAAGTGGGCCTTAGAAAGCATCACTACGAACAAAGCTAGTGGAGGTGATGAATTCCAGTTGAGCTATTCCAAATCCTGAAACATGATGCTGTGAAAGTGCTGCACTCAATATGCCAGCAAATTGGGAAAACTCAGCAGTGGCCACAGGACTGGAAAAGGGCAGTTTTCATTCCAATCCCTAAGAAAGGCAATGCCAAAGAATGCTCAAACTACTGCACAATTGCACTCATCTCACACGCTAGTAAAGTAATGCTCAAAATTCTCCAAGCCAAGCTTCAGCAATATGTGAACCGTGAACTTCCTGATGTTCAAGCTGGTTTTAGAAAAGGCAGAGGAACCAGAGATCAAATTGCCAACATCCGCTGGATCATAGAAAAAGCAAGAGAGTTCCAGAAAAGCATCTATTTCTGCTTTATTGACTATGCCAAAGCCTTTGACTGTGTGGATCACAATAAACTGTGGAAAATTCTGAAAGAGATGGGAATACCAGACCACCTGATCTGCCTCTTGAGAAATTTGTATGCAGGTCAGGAAGCAACAGTTAGAACTGGACATGGAACAACAGACTGGTTCCAAATAGGAAAAGGAGTTCGTCAAGGCTGTATATTGTCACCCTGTTTATTTAACTTCTATGCAGAGTACATCATGAGAAACGCTGGACTGGAAGAAGCACAAGCTGGAATCAAGATTGCTGGGAGAAATATCAATAACCTCAGATATGCAGATGACACCACCCTTATGGCAGAAAGTGAAGAGGAACTCAAAAGCCTCTTGATGAAAGTGAAAGAGGAGAGTGAAAAAGTTGGCTTAAAGCTCAACATTCAGAAAATGAAGATCATGGCATCCGGTCCCATCACTTCATGGGAAATAGATGGGGAAACAGTGGAAACAGTGTCAGACTTTCTTTTTCTGGGCTCCAAAATCACTACAGATGGTGACTGCAGCCATGAAATTAAAAGACACTTACTCCTTGGAAGGAAAGTTATGACCAACCTAGATAGCATATTCAAAAGCAGAGACATTGCCAACAAAGGTTCGTCTAGTCAAGGCTATGGTTTTTCCTGTGGTCATGTATGGATGTGAGAGTTGGACTGTGAAGAAGGCTGAGCACTGAAGAATTGATGCTTTTGAACTGTGGTGTTGGAGAAGACTCTTGAGAGTCCCTTGGACTGCAAGGGGATCCAACCAGTCCATTCTGAAGGAGATCAGCCCTGGGATTTCTTTGGAAGGAATGATGCTAAAGCTGAAGCTCCAGTACTTTGGCCACCTCATGTGAAGAGTTGACTCATTGGAAAAGACTCTGATGCTAGGAGGGATTGGGGGCAGGAGGAGAAGGGGACGACAGAGGATGAGATGGCTGGATGGCATCACCGACTCAATGGACGTGAGTCTGGGTGAACTCCGGGAGTTGGTGATGGACAGGGAGGCCTGGCGTGCTGCGATTCATGGGGTCGCAAAGAGTCGGACACAACTGAGCGACTGATCTGATGTGATCTGACTCTGTACTCACCTATCCTGGAGAACCCTGGGCCATGACTCACTGGTCAGTAAGGACCCTCTGGGGAAGGTGAGAAAAAAGGTCTCCAGCTACAGTTACCAAAATGTACCTGGAGTCTGGAGGGATGGTTGAATTTCTAGGTTTTAACACGATGTTGGCATTTGTTTTGTGTAGTCAAGGGATCAACCCACAGAATGCTAGATTTGGGAAGGACTACAGAAATCTGAGAGGAAGGTATGGCAACCCACTCCAGTATTCTTGCTTAGAGAATCCCCATGGACAGAGGAGCTTGGTGGGCTACGGTCCAGAGGGTCACAAAGAGTGAGACATGACTGAAGTGACTTAGTATGCATGCACAGAAATCTGAAACTCTCTTTCTTGTTGCTGAGGACTGTATCCATCAGCTTGAGATTTCATAATAAAGCACCACAAACTTGTGGCTTAAAAGACAGGCATTTATTCCTTCACAGTCTGAAGCTGAGAATTCAAGGTCAAGATGTCAGTAGAGTTGGCTTCTCCTACGGCCTTTCTCCTTGGCCTCCTCACTGTGTCTTCATGTCGCCTTTTCTCTCTGTGTCCATCATTGCTGTTTCTTCCTTGTCTTATAAGGACACCAGTCACATTGGATGAGAGCCCCACCCTGTGATCTCATTTAACTTAGTTACATCTATAATGGTCCTATATCCAAATATAACCAATTTGGGGGTTAAGGCTTCAACACAGCAATTTGGGGGACCCAATACAGTTTATAACAACAATCCATTCTCTTCTGCATGACCTGGAACAAGAAAGTATTATAGTATCTGCTGGCTCCAAAATAATCAAGGGTGTGAATGGAATGAGTTGGTGCATTGAAAAATATTTCACTTGTCTGAGTCTGTATTTCTTCTTGGAAAACAGGAAAGTTGATATATATACATACATAAATATGTATATATGTATATATATGCTGTAAGGATGGGAGTGTTGGAAATGTTTGTAAGATGAGTACTTAATAAACAGTGCCTATCCTTGTGAACCATTAGCATCATTCTGGACACTCCAGGGAGCCCCAGGGTCCAGTGAAGCCCTCAGCCTCCTCTGAGAAGCATTTATCTGGAAGGTTGCTGCACATGGTGCTATGTGACCAAGCAACCCCCGGCTTGGCACCTGGGCCAGACGCACACAGGGCTTGACTCATGCCATCTGTCCTGTGGGAACATTACGTAAACTTTCCGTGGGATCCTGAATGAACATCTGACTTCCCTTGAGGACCGGATCTGCTGCTGGGAGCACATCCTGTGCTTCACTACATCTGTCTATATTCTTACATAAACTTCTTCACTTGAAGTCTCTGGAATAAGATATTTTTTACCATACAGCCTGGAAAAAAATTTTAATTAGAAATAGATAAATAGATGGATGTACAGATAGATAGATAATGCATAGATAGATGATAGATAATCTTCCATAATAATAAACAGGGTTCATACAGTACTTAAAGTTGCAAACTAGAACAAGGATTTTATGGAACTACTTTGAAATTCTTATCACTAGGGGGATGTTCTACCAGGATCTGGGGTCAAAGAAAGGGCTGGGGAAGGAGGGCAAGCAGCAGCAGGGAAGCTGAAGTGACTGATTATAATGACAAAGGAGGCCACACAGTGGGGCAGGGAGAAATATCTCAGAAAATAAAGATAGCTAACTTCCTGACAAAATGGAATAACAGGATTTAAATTTACTCACACTGGACACAACTGACTTTTCAAAAAGACAAAATAAATGCAACAATGGTGTTTTGCCACTGGACATTAGGCAGCAAAGGAAAGTAAACCTGAGAGCTGGAAACAAAAGAAGCAAGACTGACAACTGTCTTGAGTTTCCAGACTGTAATATGATGAGGTGGAACCCAGAGCCCAGAAGAGTCTTTGAATGGAGGAGACAGAACTGAGACCCCAGGAGAACAAGAAGGATAGAGCACTCCATGTGCGAGGCGGGCACTGAGTGGTCAGCAGAGGAAGACTGAAGCGTGCGTGTAAAGACATTCACTGGAGGCTGAAAAAGAACTTCCTGAAAGGAGCACAGAGAAAAGGGCTTGGCACTCACACGGGCCAAAAATCACAACTATTTCCACTGCCAGGCTGGTGCATAATTTATGGGGCATTGGGTCGTTTCCTAGGAAAGAGTCTTGCCTCACTGGTGGGCAATACTTAGCCCTGTACTATTCGGTCCTATCTAGCAAATAGTAAAAACAGGACCCTAAGGATGAAACCGTTTCCACATAACCTGATAGCAAACACGTTACCCAACCAAACTTGGGTCCACTTGCCTGTGCACAATGAAGCCAGCCAGCAGACGATTAGCAGACTGGCACCAGGTCGTGGTGAAGGAAAGTGCAACATTTATTGCAGGCACCAAGCAAGGATTCAAGGCAGCTAGTGCCTTAAAGACTCAAACTCCCTAGAGGCTTTCAGGGATCGGTCTTTAAAGACAAGGTGAGCAAGGGGGCTTGTGGGATGTGTTATCAGCTCATGGAAATTCTTCTGATTGGCTGGTGGTGAGGTAATTGGGAGTCAACTCCATCAACCTTCTGGTTCCAGCTGGCCTGGGGCCTACCATGTGCTTGTGGCAGTATACAGTTAACTTCTTCCACCTGGTAGGGGTTTTAGGCTCTGCCAAACAGCTCAGAGGACATGGCTTAGAACACTACCTATAGACCGTGAGGAAGAACCAACGTATTGCTGAATGGCTAACCTATTATTGTTTTATCTTGCATGATTGTTTTCTGTTCATTTCCTCACTTCTGATTAAATTTACTCTTTGGAAATCAAGGAAAGCCTTGATTTTTCATTTTTCAACAAATAAGAGGCAGGTGGTGGACATGGTTGGGGGTAGGGAGAGTCTGTTTTGGACTCCAGAGGCAGGTGGTGGACATGGTTGGGGGTAGGGAGAGTCTGTTTTGGAAAGGCCCCAAAGGGTTCTGCTCAGTTACAAATGGAGCTTAAGAATATTTGCATGAATACAAAAGTCAAGCACTCAACAAGATAAAATTCACAGTGCCAGACAGCCAATCAAAACCCACCAGACATGCAAAGAGCAAGAAAATACAATCTGGAATGAGAAAACAAAAAACAAAAAACCCCAAACTGATAGAGGTGTTAGAACTGGCAGAAAACAACATTACAATTGTGGTTTCAACTCTATTACAGATCTTCAAAAGAGTTAAATAGTTAAATATGAGCTAAATAAAACTTTCAGAAATGAAAATTACAAGTCTGAGGTGAAAAATGAAATACACTGGATGGCAGTAAGAGCATGCTAGACATTGCAGAATAAACAGATTTACAAATATGAAGACATTAGCAATAGAAACTATTCAAGAAAAAACACATACAGAAGAAAAAATATACAATAAATGAATGAAAAGAGCATTTGTGAAGGGCAGAAGAAACTTGAAGTCATATAATACAGGTGTAATTGGTATTCATAAAAGGGGCAGGGCAGAAAATGTATCTGTAGAAATAATGGCCTAGAACATTCCAAATTTGATTAAAACTACAAGCCCAAAGACCACAGCAATTGAACAAACTCTGAACACAAGACATGAAAAAGTTATACCAAGATATCCTTGGGAGAAAAGCTATGATAAACCTAAACAGGGTATTAAAAAGCAGAGACATTACTTTGCTGATAAAGGTCCATATAGTTTTTTTAGTAGTAATGTATGGATACGAGAGTTGGACCATAAAGAAGGCTGAGGGCCAAATAACGGATGCGTTCAAACTGTGGTGCTGAGGAAGACTCTCGAGAGTTCCTTGAACAGCAAGGAGATCAAACCAGTCAATCCTAAAGGAAATCAACCCTGATATTTATTCAAAGAACTGATGGTGAAGCTGAAGCTCTAATACTTTGGCTACTTGATGTGAAGAGCTGACTCAATGAAAAAGACCCTGATGCTGGGTAAGACTGAGGGCAAGGGGAGAAGGGGAAGACAGAGGATGAGATGGTTGGATGGCATCACTGACTCAATGGACCTGAGTTTGAGCAAACTTTGGGAGATAGTGAAGAATGGGGAAGTTTGGTGTGCTGCATTTCATGGGGTCATAAAGTCAAACACGACTGTGACTGAACACCGACAACAATACTACAATCAGATTGCTCAAAATACTTGATGAAGAGAAAATCTTTTATATAGCCAAGAGAAACACTCATTATATACACAGGAACAAAAATAAGGAAGACAGCAAATTTATCATTTTAAAAAAGAAGAAGACAGGAAAGAGGGTGGAATAACATCTTTAAATCCCTGGCTGAAAAAACTGTTAACCTAGAATCCTATATGTGGAGGAAATACATTTCAAACATTAAGACAAATAAAGACATTTTCAGACACACAAAAACAAAATAATTACCACACAACAAGAAATGCTCATGGAAGCTCATCAGACAGAAGAAAGATAGAAAGAAGGGTCTATACAAAGGAATGAAAGGACTAGAAGTATAACTACCTTGGGTAAATACAAAAAGCTATTTCTAAGTATCTATATCTTTTCAAAAGAAAATTGTTTAAACAATAATAGCAATATAGTTTGCAGCTTATAGGGCTTCCCAGGTGGTGTTATTGGTAAAGAACCCGCTTGCCAATGCAGGAGATGTAAGAGACCTGGGTTCAATCCCTGGGTTGGGGAGATCCCCTGAAGGAGGGTAGAGCAACCTCTCCAGTATTCTTGCCTAGAGAATCCCACGGACAGAGGAGCCTGGCAGGCTATTGTCCATGCGGTCGCAAAGAGTCAGACAGAACTGAGTACACACATATACCCATGCACATGAGCAACTTTACATAAATAAATTTGACAACTTAGATGAAATGGACAAATGTCTTTTGAAATACACAAACTAGAAAACACACTCAAGAAGAAACAGATAACATGAAGTATCCTCTATCTACCAAATAAATTAAAATATACTTAAAATCCTTTAAAAAAGAATACCTTTTAGACCCAAGCATCTTCACTGAGGAATTTAACCAAGAAAGAATACTCATTCTGCACAAACTCTTACACAAAGTTGAAGAGGAGGGAATATTTCCCAATTCATTTATGACACCAAAATTATTCTAATACCAAAAGTAAGTAAAGACATTACAAGAAAACCAAACTATAAGGATTAATGTTTTGAACATACAAAAAATTCTTGACAAAGTACAAGCAAACTGAGCATAGCATATAAAAGAAATCAGATAGGTGACCAGTTAATTAATACACCATTGATTCTAGTCATTCCACAGCTAGGCACTTATTTACCCAACAGTAATCAAAGCGTTTGATTTGTGTTTGATCCCCGGGTCAGGAAGATCTCCTGGAGCAGGAAATAGCATACCATTCCAATATTCTTGCTTAGAAAATTCCATGGGCAGAGGAGCCCGGCAGGCTACAGTCAATGGGGCTGCAAAGGGTCAGACATGACTGGGAAACTGAGCACACAAACAAAGCATTAAATCCATGTAAAAACCTATACAGGAATGTTTTTAACAGCTATGTTTATGACAGCCAAAACCTGTAAACATCCCAGATCTTCACCAATAACTGAATAGAGAGACACAGACTGAGGTATGATAAAATGGAATACTACACAGCAACAAAAGGAGGAATTAATGATACATTCAGTAACATAAATGAATCTCAAAGTAATTGTGCCAAGTGAAATGACAGTTTTATTTAAATTCCACAAGATAGAAACTAATATATAGTGATAACAGATCAGCGGTTGTCTATGGATGGGGGCAGACTGGGGAGATGTGTGAGGAGTGATTACAAAGGGACATGAAGAATTTTGGGAGGTGTCACATATATTTATTATCTTGATTACGAGATGTATTCATCTGGTAAAACATCTCTAATTGTAAAACTTGTGTCCACCTTATTAAATGTCTATTATATCTTGAATAAAGCTATTTGATAAAGAAAATAATAGTAACTTTAAAAAAAAGAAATAAAGTATTTGAGTCAGAACTTTAAAAGCTACTCTAATAAAAAAGTGGTTTCTGCTCCCATTTAGGATATAGAAAGTCACTAAGGATGTAGCACAAGAGAGGAAACCAAATAACCTGAAGAATCCTAGTTTCTAAAGCCCATCAGAGAACTAAGAATGTAAATAAACCTAAATCACCTGAAATCTAGATATTAACAAGTCCTTCCTACAAAGAGACACAATATTGTTAAGACAATATTAAGGTGTTAAATAGCCCCAAAATACTGTCTGAAAAAGAGTACTAATGAATGTATATGCAAAACAGACTCACAGATATTGAAAACAAACTTGTGGTTACCAAAGGGGAGACAGAAAGGGAGGGGGATAAATTAGGGATATAGGATTAATTGGGCTTCCCTGGTGTCTCAGATGGCAAAGAATCTGCCTGCAGTGCAGGAGACCCAGGTTTGATCCCTGGGTTGGGAAGATCTCCTGGAGAAGAGAATCCCAACCCACTTCAGTATTCTAGCCTGGAGAATTCCACGGACAGAGAAGACTGGCCGTCTACAGTCCATAGGTAGAGTCAGATGTGACTGAGGAAGTAGCACACGCGCGTGCGCGTGCGCGCACACACACACACACACACACAGGATTAACAAACTACTATATAGAAAATAGATAAGCAATAAGGATATACTGTAGAACAGGAAATTATAGTCATTATCTTGTAATAAACTATAATGGAGTATAATCTGCAAAAATACTGAATCACTATGTCATACACCTGAAACTAATGTAATATGGTAAATCAACTATATTTCAAAAAAATAAAAGTTTTTTAAAGCTGTTAAATATCCCCAGGTTAATCTATAAATTCAACACAAGTTCAACAAAATTCCAGAAAACTTTAAAAAAGAAATTGACAATTTAATATTTGAATTTATATAAAATGCAAGATACTTCAATAAAAATAATAAAGAAATAAAATAAAACAAATTTGGGAGACTTATTCTTTCTGATTTCGAGACTTCATATTATACAACATTAATTAAGACTGTGGTGTTGGCATTAAGATAAACAAATATACAAATATAACAGAATGGAATCTAGATTTGATTTTTGATTATGGGTCCAAAGTAATACAATGTGAAGAGAAATCTTTCAATAAAGCATGCCAGAACAATGAGAGCCAGTAGCAATAAAATGAACATTAGCCCATTATGCTCCACCATAGACAAAATTAACAGTACATGGATCAGACACCTAAACTGAAAACTGAAAGCTATAAAACCTCTGGAAGAAAACAGAAAATGGCTGTGACCTTGAGGTAGTAACATAAAATGCCAAATTATAAAATAAACATGTGTAGTGTGTGCATGCTAAGTCCATTCAATCGTGTCCGAGTCTTTGCAACCCTTTAGACTGTAGCCCACCAGGCTTCGCTGCCCATCAGATTTTCAGGCAAGAATACTGGAGTAGGTTGCTGTGGCCCTCCCCCAGGGGATCTTCCTGACCCAGGAAATGAACCCACGTCTCTCAGTCTCCTGCATTGGCAGGTGGATTCTTTACCACTAGCACCAAATACCTTATTTGGAAGCCAAAAATAAACATAAATAAATTGAATTTCATCAAAATTTAAAAGTTTTGCTCTTTAACCATTAAGAAAATCAGAAAGGCGACATTTGAGTTATGCCCCCTCACCCGCAGGCTCAGCGGAAAGCAACTCATGAATGGCCGTAAGGAACAATTAACAGCACCTAACTCTGTTGCACTTGAAAGAGATTCCAGGTGGAAAAGGAAGAAGATCTTGCTTTGGGTTCAAAGCCCATCAGCTGACTTAATTTCTCATATATATTCTCATATACTAGAACAGTGCCATTGCTTAAGAGATCAAGCCCTGAACCTTTGGAGTGGGAATACTGACTCCAAGACCCTAGATTACCAGAGAACTAACCCTAGGGGTAGTGAGAAGTCACACAAAGGAAACCACTGGAATACAAGACCTGGCATCACCCAACCACCAATAGCACCCTGTGCAGGACCCCTCATCTAAACAACAAATAAAACAAAAATACAAACCCAATCATCAGCAGACAGGATTACCACCTCACTCAGACTTGGCCATCAGAGGAAAAACAAACAAACAAAAACTCAGCACAAATCTCACCCTATAAGAAGCTTACACAAACCACTGGACCAAACTTCGGAGAGCAGAAATCAAAAGGAAGAAACAATTCAATCTTGAAGGCTGGGAAAAGGAGACCTCAAACACAAAAAGTTAAAAAAAATAATGAAAAGGCAGAGAAATACTACACAAATGAAGGAACAAACTAGAAACACAGAAGTCCAAATAAATGAAGAGGAAATAGGCAAACTACCTGAAAAAGAATTCAGAATAATGACAGTAAAGATGATCAAAAACCTTGAAAACAGAATGGAGAAAATGCAACAATCAATTAACAAAGTCCTAGAAGAATTAAAGAATAAACATGCAGAGACAAACAACACAATTACTGAAATTAAAAATACTCTAGAAGGAATCAGTAGCAGAATATCTGAAGCAGAAGAATGAATCAGTGAGCTGGAATATAAATGGTGGAAATAACTTTTGAAGAGCAAAATAAAGTAAAAAGAATGAACAGAACTGAGGATAGTCTCAGAGGCCTCTAGGACAATATCAAATGTACCAACATTCAAATTATAGGGGTTCCAGAAGAAGAAAAGAAAAAGAAAGGGTATGAGAAAAATTTTGAAGAGATTATAGTTGAAAATTTCTCCCACATGGAAAAGGAAATAGTCAATCAAATCCAAGAGTCACAAAGAGTCCCATACAGGATAAACCCAAGAAGAAACACACCAAGACAATACTAATCAAACTAAGAAAGGGTAAACACAAAGAAAGAATATTAAAAGCAGCAAGGGAGAAGCAACAAGTAACATACAAGGGAAACCCCATACACTTAACAGCTGATCTTTCAGCAGAAACTCTGCAGGCCAGAAAGGAATGGCAGGATATATTTAAAGTACTGAAAGGGAAAAATCTACAACCAAAATTACTGTACCCAGCAAGGATCTCATTCAAAATTGATGGAGAATTAAAAATCTTTTCAGATGAGCAAAAGTTAAGAGAATTCAGTACCACCAAACCAGGTTTACAACAAATGTTAAACGGACTTATATAGTCAAGAAATACAACAGAAGAAAGAAGATCTACTAAATCAACCCCAAACAATTAAGAAAATGGTAATAGAAACATATATATCAATAATTACTTTAACTATAAATTGATTAAATGCTCCAACCAAAAGACACAGACTGGCTGAATAGATACAAAAACAAGACCCATATATATGCTGTCTACAAGAACCCACTTCAGACCTAAACACACATACAGACTAAAAGTGAGAGGATTGGAAAATATATTTATTCCATGCAAATGTGAAGCAAAAGAAACCTGGAGTAGCAATCCTCATATCAGACAAAATGGACCTTAAAATAAAGAAGATTACAAGAGATAAGGAACGACACTACATAATGATCAAGGGATCAATCCAAAAGGAAGACATAACAGTTGTAAATATCTATGCACCCAACATAGGAGAACCTCAATACATAAGACAAACACTAACAGACATAAAAGGAGAAACTGACAGTAACACAATAATAGTAGGAGACTTTAACACACCACTCACACCAAGGGACCGATCATCAAAAGATAAAATTCATAAGGAAACACAAGTCTTAATGATACATTAGATGAGATGGATCTCATTGATATCTTCAGGATGTTCCATCCAAATGCAGTAAGATACACCTTATTCTCAAGTGCACATGGAATATTCTGCAGGATAGATTACATCTTGGGTCACAAATCAAACCTCAGTAAATTTAAGAAAATGGAAATCACATCAAGCATCTTTCCTGACCACAACACTATGTGACTAGACATCAATTACAAGGAAAAAAAAAACTGTAAAAAAAACACAAACACATGGAGATTAAGCAATATGTTTCTAAATAATTAACAGGTTACTGAAGAAATCAAAGGGGAATCAAAAAATTTCTAGAAACAAATGACAATGAGAACATGACAACTCAAAACCTAAATGGGATGCAGCAAAAGCAGTCCTAAGAGGGAAGTTTATAGCAATACAATCCTACCTCAAGAAACAAGAAAATTTGAAGCTGTGATAAAAAATCTTCCCCCTAAACAAAAGTCCAGGATCAGATGGCTTCATAGGAGAATTCTATCAAACATTTAGAGAAGAGCTAATGCTTATCCTTCTAAAACTCTTTCAAAAAATTGCAGAGGAAGGAACACTTCCAAATTCATTCTATGAGGCCACCATCACCCTGATACCAAAACCAGACAAAGACAACACAAAAAGAGAAAACTACAGGCCAGTATCACTGATGAACATGGATGTAAAAATCCTCGACAAGATTTTAGCAAACAGAATTCAGCAACACATCAAAAAGCTCATATACCATGATCAAGTTGGGTTTATTCCAGGAATGCAAGGATTCTTCAATATATGCAAATCAATCAATGTGATACATTATATTGACAAGTTGAAAGATAAAAACCACATGATAATCTCAATAGATGCAGAAAAAGACTTTGACAAAATTCAGCATCCATTTATGATTAAAGTGAAGTAAAGTTGCATAGTCATGTCCAACTCTTTGTGACCCCATGGACTATAGCCTACCAGGCTCCTCTGTTCATGGAATTTTCCAGGCAAGAGTACTGGAGTAGGTTGCCATTTCCTTCTCCTTTTCAAGAAATGGGCATAGAAGGAACCTATCTCAGCAGAGTAAAGGCCATTTATGATAAGCCTACAGCAATTGTGAGTTTCAATTGTGAAAATCTGAAAGCATCCCCCCTAAGATCAGGAACAAGACAAGGGTGTCCACTTTGGCCACTATTATTCAACTTATTTCTGGAAGTCCTAGCTGCAGCAATCAGAGGAGAAAAAGAAATATCAGGACTCCAGATAAGAAAAGAAGAATAAGGCTCTCACTATTTGCAGATGACATGATATTGTACATAGAAACCCTAAAGATAGTATCAGGAAATTACTAGAGCTAATCAGTGAATTTAGCAAGGTTGCAGGATACAAAATCAATACACAGAAGTCATTTGCATTTTATATACTAACAATGAAAAATTAGAAAGAGAAATTAAGGAATCAAATCCATTCACCACTGCAACAAAAAGAATTAAATACCTAGAAATAACTTACCTAAGGAGACAAAAGAACTACACACAGAAAGTTATAAGATACTGATTAAAGAAATCAAAGACAACATAAACAGATGGAGAGATATTCCATGTTCCTGGGTAGGAAGAATCAATATTGTGAAAATGACTATTCTACCAAATGCAATCTACAGATTCAGTGTGATCCCTATCAAATTACCAATGGCATTTTTCACAATACCAGAACAAAAAAATTTCACTATTCATATGGAAATACAAAAGACCCCAATTAGCCAAAACAGTCTTGAGAAAGAAGAACGGAGCTGGAGGAATCAACCTTCCTGACTTCAGATTATACTACAAGGCTACAGTCATCAAGACAGTATGGTACTAGCACAAAAACAGAAATATACACCAATGGAACAAGATAGAAAGCCCAGAAATAAATCCATGCACCTATGGGTACCTTATTTTTGACAAAGGAGGCAAGAATATACAATGGGACAAAAAGACAGTCTCTTCAATAAATGGTGCTGGGAATACTTGACAGCTACATGTAAAAGAATGAAATTAGAACCTTTCCTAACACCATTCACAAAGCAAAACTCAAAATGGATTAAATACCTAAATGCAAGACCAGAAACTATAAAACTCTTAGAGGAAAACATAGGTAGAACACTTGATGACATAAATCAAAGCAAGATCCTATATGATCCACCTCCTGGAGTAATGGAAATGAAAAGAAAAGTAAACAAGTGGGACCTGATTAAACTTAAAAACTTTTGCACAGGAAAGGACACTATAAGCAACATGAAAAGACAGCCCTTAGAATGGGAGAAAATAGCAGCAAATGAAAGAACTGACAAAGGATTAATTGCCAAAATATACAAGCAGCTCATACAACCCAATGCTATAAAAACAAACAACCCAATCAAAAAGTGGGAAAAAGATTTAAACAGACATTTCTCCAAAGAAGACATACAGGTGGCTAACAAACACATGAAAAAATGCTCAACATCACTCATTATTAGAGAAATGCAAATCAAAACCACAATGAGATATCACCTCACACTAGTCAGAATGGCCCTCATCAAAAAGTCTACAAACAATAAATGCTGGAGAGGGTGTGGAGAAAAGGGAACACTCTTGCACTGTTGGTGGAATGTAAATTGATACAGCCACTAAGGAAGACGGTATAGAGATTCCTTTAAAAACTAAGAATAAAACCACCATATGACCCAGCAATCCCACGCCTAGGCATATATCCTGAGGAAATCAGGGTTGAAAAAGACACATGTATCCCATTGTTCATTGAAGCACTATTTACAATAGCTAGAACATGGAAGCAACCTAGATGTCCATTGACAAATGAACAGATAAAGAAGTGGTACATATACACAATGGAATATTAACTCAGCCATGAAAAGGAACATATTTGAGTCAGTTCTGATGAGGTGGATGAACCTAGAACCTATTATACACAGTGAAGTGAGTCAGAAAGATAAATATTGTATTCTAATGCACATGTATGGAAAACAGAAAAATGCCTGAAGAATTTATTTACAGGGCAGCAATGGAGAAACAGACATAAAGATTGACTTATGGACATGGGGAGAGAGGAGGAGAGGGTGAGATGTATGGAGAGACTAACATGGAATTTACATTACCATATGTAAAATAGATATCCAACAGGAATTTGCTGCATGGGTCAGGAAACTCAAACAGGGGCTCTGTATCAACCTAGAGGGGTGGGATGGGGAGGAAGATGGGAGGGAGGTTCAAAAGGGAGGGGATATATGTATACCTATTTCTGAGTCATGTTGAGGTTTGACAGAAAACAACAAAATTCTGTAAAGCAATTCTCCTTCAGTAAAAAATAAAGAAAAGAAAAGAAAATCAGAAAGGCAAGCCATAACCTAAGAGAATGTATCTGTAATGAATGTATCCAACCAAGGACTTATATTCAGAAGACTGAAAGTGTTCTTACAAAACAATAACAAACTACAAGTTATAAATGAGGTAAGGACAATATTTGAATAGCCATTTCACAAATAAAGAAATACCAATAGCTGATAAGCAAATGAAAACGCGTCTAACAGTATTCGTCCTCAGGGAAATGCACATTAAAATCACAAGGAGATACCAGTGCATGACCACTGGAATCACTAAAATTATAAATTAGAAAACAAAACAAAACACTGACCTTACCAAGTGTTATGAGAACACGAATAAATTGGAATATTCATGTCATACTGGTGGGAATATAAAATGATACAACCTCTTTGGAAAACAATTTGACAGTTTCCTAAAGACTTAAACATTCTCCTGCCATATAAACCAAACACTTTACTTCTGCTTTTTATTCAAGAGAAATCATAAGTTTATGTCCACACAACAACATGTAGACAAATGTGTATAGCAGTTTTATTTTCAGTAGTCAAATACTGGAAATAACAAAAATGTCCATTAATAAGTAAATGGATTAAAAAAGTGGCATATCTACACAACGGTAAGGTGGTCTGGTATTCCTACCTCTTTAAGAATTTTCCAAAGTTTGTTGTGATCCACATAGTCAAAGGCTTTGGTGTTGTCAATAAAGCAGAAGTAGATGTATTTCTGGAACTCTCTTGCTTTTTGATGATCCAATGGATGTTGGCAATTTGATCTATGGCTTCTCTGCCTTTGCTATAGCTTGAACATCTGGAAGTTCACGGTTCACATACCTTTGAAGCCTGGCTTGGAGAATTTTGAGAATTACTTTGCTAGCATGTGAGATAAGCACAGTTATGAGGTAGCTTGAACATTCTTTGGCATTCCTTTCTTTGGGAATGAAAATTCTTTTTTTTGGTGGGGGGTTGTGGAAAATTCTTAAAGAGATGGGCATACCAGACCACCTTGCCTGCCTCCTGAGAAATCTGTATGCAAGTCAAGAAGCAACAGTTAGAACTGAATGTGGAACAACAGACTGGTTCCAAATCAGGAAAGCAATAAGTCAAGGCTGTATATTGTCACCCTACTTATTCAACTTCTATGCAGAACATCATGTAAAATGCCAGGTTGGATGAAGCAGAACCTGGAATCAAGATTTCCAGGAGAAATATCAATAACCTCAGATAAGCAGATGACACCACCCTTATGACAGAAAGCAAGGAAGAACTAAAGAGTCTCTTGATGAAATTGAAAGAGGAGAGTGAAAAAGTTGACTTGAAACTGAATATTCAGAAAACAAAGATGATGGCATCTGGTCCCATCACTTCATGGCAAATGGATGGGGAAACAATGGAAACAGTGAGAGATTTTATTTTCTTGGGCTCCAAAATCACTGCAGATGCTGACTGCAGCCATGAAATTAAAAGACGCTTGCTCGTTGGAAGAAAGCTATGACCAACCTAGACAGCATTTTAAAAAGCAGAGACATTACTTTGCTGACAAAGGTCTGTCTAGTCAAAGTTATGGTTTTTCCAGTAGTTATGTATGGATGTGAGTTAGACTATAAAGACAGCTGAGTGCCAAAGAATTGATGCTTTTGAACTGTGGTGTTGGAGAAGCCTCCTGAGAGTCCCTTGGACTGCAAGGAGATTAAACTAGTCAATCCACAAGGAAATCAGTCCTGAATATTCATTGGAAGGACTGAAGCTGAAGCTGATGCTGAAGCTGAAACTCCAATACTTTGGCCACCTGATTTGAAGAATTGACTCATTGGAAAAGACCCTGATGCTGGGAAAGATTGAAAGCAGGAGGGGAAAACAAGGATGAGATGGTTGGATGGCATCACCAACTCAGTGGATGTGAATTTGAGCAAGCTTCAAGAGTTGGTAATGGACAGGGAAGCTTGGCGTGTTGCAGTCCATGGGGTCGCAATGAGTAGGACATGACTGAGCGACTGAACTGAAGTACACAATGGAATATTACTCAGCAACTCATGCAACATGAATCTCAAAATAATTATTTGAGTGAAAAAGCAAGTAAAATGTGTATTGTATGAGCATATATATAAATGTAAAAATTAAAATTAATATGTCGTGACTGAAAGCAATTAGTGGTTGTTTGGGAATAGTGATGAAGGGAGATCTTAGGGGTGGGTAATGGAAAGGTTTGTTCATGATTGTGGCTTCATAGTTGTATATACGTCAAAATTGGTCAAATTTTTAACTTTATGTGTTCTAGTATAGTTCAAGTTTTCCCCAATAAGAAAACAAAATTCTATTTTTAAAAATTACACAAAGAGCTCCCAATAGCCAAAGCTAGAACAATTTGAGAAACTAGTTTTGGATTTATAGTCCAATGTATAAAATCAATATCCATGTGTCCATACAGATATAGATAAATGATTAAATAACTGAATTAATGGGAGAGAAGAGAAAAATATCCCAATAGATAGTCTTCTTTCAAGGAGGGGAAGCATAATTCTCCATTACCTATGTTTAGGCTGCACATAGTAAATTTCTTCCCAAAAGTATAGTAAGGAGAGGAAGAAAAAGGAAGTAATTTTACAGTGGAGAAACCTGACAAACACTGTCTCAGTCAGATGATCAAAGTCAATATCAGCAGTAATAAATGGTGTTGACACTACATTCCTTTGATATGATGTGATGGGAACAACACTTCTGTGCTTTTCCTCCTAAAAATACATAACCCCAGTCTAATTATGAGGGAAAAAATCAGGCAAGTTCCAATGAAGGGGTACTCTACAAAATACTTGACTAATACACAAAATGGACAAAGTCATCAAAAACAAGGAAAGTCTGAGAAACCATCACAACAAAAAGAACCCTAAGGAGATATGACAATTAAATATAATATGGTATCTTGTGACTACAAGAGATTCTGGAACTAAAAAAAAAAGAATATGGGCTTCAATTAAAAATAATGTATCAATATCAGTTTGTTAATTGTAACAAATGAACCATATTAATGTGAGATATTAACAATAGAGGAAACTGAGTGTGAAGTGTATGAGAACTCAAGTAATTCTTCTGTTTAAAATGAAATCAGAAGTTATAGTGAATGATAATAAAAGTATAATATATTTAAATGCAGGAATTGAAGCTAAGGATGAACTAAGAAAAACAGGTACAAATATTTATATTATATAATGTGCAAACTACAAAAACTGAATAACTAAAATCTAAATTGGGTAGATGAAGGAAAAGTAATGATAGAAGGTCAATAAAATAGAAAATTTACAAACAGTGGAAAAAGCTAATCCTCTGAAAAGACTTGTCAAACTGCAACTTCAGCAAGATAGGTCAAGACTAAAAAAGAGAGAAAACAAAAATTATCAATATCAATAAGGAAAGAGACATCACTACAGATACAGATACTATGGACATAAAAAGGATAGGAAGGAAATATTATGAGTTTTTTTTTTTAACAAAATTTCAACAACTGAGATGCAATTCTTTGTAAACTAAAAAATTACACAAACAAGAAATATAAAGTCTGCATATATCTGTCACAGACATTGAATGCTTACTTAAGGGAGATATAACAACAATCTTACACAAAAAGTAGACAAAATGGAAATATTTCTGATCTCATTTTATAAGACGACTATAATCTTAAAACCAAACCAAAGAAATTGCAAACAAAAAACTACAGATCAAATACAATAAACAAATATGCTAAAATCTTTAATAAAACTCTGAGAAATCAAACCTACTAAGAACTCACATCTCTTATGTCTCCTGTACTAGCAGGTGGGTTCTTTATTGCTAGTGCCACCGAGAAACCCATATTCAATTAAAAAGGGTATTTAGGAGGGCTCAAAATTAAAAGAGGAGACAAAATGAAGTTAAGAGAGGAGTTTGAAGCCTCAGGCATGTACAATAAACGTAATGCCCCAATCCTAGCCATAATAATGTCAATCCTCACTCTAGAGGACTCTTTACCTGAGGTTCCATTACCCAATACCATATGTCTGGATTTCAGCAAAAATTTACAAGGGATGATTAAACAGGAGAAAAACACAGTCTGAGCAATAAATGAAGCAATAGAACTTGGTATGGTTAGTTTTATATGTCAAGTTGACTAGGCTATGTGCATGCTAAGTAGCTTGAATCATGTCAGACTCTTTGCAGCCCTACAGACAGTAGCCCACTAGCTCCTCTGTCCATGGGATTCTCCAGGCAAGAATACGGGAGTGGGTTGCCATGCCCTCCTCCAGGGGATCTTCCCAACCCAGAGATTGAACCCACATCACTTATGTCTCCTGTACTGGCAGGCAGGTTCCTTATCACTAGTGCCACCTGGGAAACCCATATTCAATCAAACACTAATATAGGTGTTGCTGTGAGTATATTTTGTAGATGTAACTAATATTTATAATCAGTTGACTTTACATCAAGGACATTTTCCTTGATAATGTGGGTTCAGTTCAGTTCAGTTGCTCAGTCGTGTCCAACTCTTTGTGACCCCATGAATCGCAGCACGCCAGGCCTCCCTGTCCATCACCAACTCCCGGAGCTCACTCAGACTCACGTCCATCGAGTCAGTGATGCCATCCAGCCATCTCATCCTCTGTCATCCCCTTCTCCTCTTTCCCCCAATCCCTCCCAGCATCAGAGTCTTTTCCAATGAGTCAACTCTTCGCATGAGGTGGCCAAAGTACTGGAGTTTCAGCTTTAGCATCAGTCCTGCCAAAGAAATCCCAGGGCTGATCTCCTTCAGAATGGACTGGTTGGATCTCCTTGCAGGCCAAGGGACTCTCAAGAGTCTTCTCCAACACCACAGTTCAAAAGCATCAATTCTTTGGCGCTCAGCCTTCTCCACAGTCCAACTCTCACATCCATACATGACCACAGGAAAAACCATAGCCTTGACTAGACGAACCTTTGTTGGCAAAGTAATGTCTCTGCTTTTGAATATGCTATCTAGGTTGGTCATAACTTTCCTTTCAAGGAGTAAGTGTCTTTTAATTTCATGGCTGCAGTCACCATCTGCAGTGATTTTGGCGCCCAGAAAAATAAAGTCTGACACTGTTTCCACTGTCTCCCCTGTTTCCCCATCTATTTCCCATGAAGTGATGGGACCGGATGCCATGATCTTCACTTTCTGAATGTTGAGCTTTAAGCCAACTTTTTCACTCTCCACTTTCACCTTCATCAAGAGGCTTTTGAGTTCCTCTTCACTTTCTGCCAAAAGGGTGGTGTCATCTGCACATCTGAGGTTATTGATATTTCTCCCAGCAATCTTGATTCCAGCTTGTGCTTCTTCCAGTCCAGCGTTTCTCATGATGTACTCTGCATAGAAGTTAAATAAGCAGGGTGACAATATCCAGCCTTGATGTACTCCTTTTCCTATTTGGAACCAGTCTGTTGTTCCATGTTCAGTTCTAACTGTTGCTTCCTGACCTGCATACAGGTTTCTCAAAAGGCAGGTCAGGTGGTCTGGTATTCCCATCTCTTTCGGAATTTTCCACAGTTTATTGTGATCCACACAATCAAAGGCTTTGGCATAGTCAATAAAGCAGAAATAGATGTTTTTCTGGAACTCTCTTGCTTTTTCCATGATCCAGTGGATGTTGGCAATTTGACCTCTGGTTCCTCTGCCTTTTCTAAAACCAGCTTGAACATCAGGAAGTTCACTGTTCACATATTGCTGAAGCCTGGCTTGGAGAATTTTGAGCATTACTTTACTAGCATGTGAGATGAGTGCAATTGTGCGGTAGTTTGAGCATTCTTTGGCATTGCCTTTCTTTGGGATCGGAATGAAAACTGCCCTTTTCCAGTCCTGTGGCCACTGCTGAGTTTTCCCAATTTGCTGGCATATTGAGTGCAGCACTTCCACAGCATCATGTTTCAGGATTTGAAATAGCTCAACTGGAATTCCATCACCTCCACTAGCTTTGTTCGTAGAGATGTTTTCTAATGTGGGTGGGCCTCCTCAAACCAATTAAAAAGCCTTAAGAGCAAAATGAAGGTTTCTCTTAGGAAAAAGAAATTATGCCCCAAGAGTGCAGCATCAACTCCTAATGAAGTGTTCCAGCCTACCTGTCTACACTACTACACTACTGACTTTATACTTACCAGACTCCAAAATTGATTAGCTGATTTGTTGAACCCCTATTCAGCCACGTGTATTTCTTTTAGGAACCCTGACTGACATAGGCTGTAATAAAAAATACATAATTTGCAAGAATACATGGATAATATAAACAGTGAGATGGATAGTCTAAGAAAAAATAACAGAACATGTCAGAAATTAAACATTCACTATAACAGAAATGATGAATATCTTTGATGGGTTCATTAGTAGAACTGACATAGCTGAGAAAAATGCAGTGAGTCTGAGTAAAAATCAACAGCAACTAGAAGCAAAAAGAAAAAAAATAAATGAAAATATAAGTACGGAACAGTCAAGAACTGTGAGATAACTGTAAAATCATAACATGTGTGTAATTAGAAAACCAAAGTAGGGGAAAAAAAGGCAAAATAAATAGCTGAATAACACCAGAGAACTTTACAAAATTAATGACAGACAGCAAACCACAGACCCAAGTATCTCAAAGAACAACCAAAAGGATAAAACAATACCACACAACACAAAAACTATACCTAGACACATTATAGTCAAATTCCAAAATACCAAAATCTTGAAAGAAATCAGACCATGGGGTTGAGGGGTAGGGATTACTCATCGAGGAAAAGGGATAACAATTACAGCAGTCTTCTCATAAATCATGCAAGCAAGAAGAGGGTTGAGTGAAATGATTTTGGATTGAAAGACAAAACAACCAATCTGGAATTCTGTATCCAGAAAAAATATCCTTTAAAGGTGAAGAAGAACACACTACACCTGTCAGAAGGGCTATCATCATAATGACAAGAAATAACATATGTTGACAAGGATGTGAAGAGAGGGAATCCCAGTACACTGTTGGTGGGAATATAAATTGGTGTAGCCACTGTGGAGAACAGTATGGAGGTTCATTAAAAATTAAGACTATAACTACCATAACATACCATACTATCCATCATGCAAAACACTAGGCTGGATGAAGCACAAGCTGGAATCAAGATTTCCAGGAGAAATATCAATAACCTCAGATACACAGATGACACCACCCTTATGGCAGAAAGCAAAGAAGAACTAAAGAGCCTCTTGATAAAAGTGAAAGAGGAGAATGAAAAAGTTGGCTTGAAACTGAACATTCAAAAAACTAAGATCATGGCATCCGGTCCCATCACTTCATGGCAAATAGATGGGGAAACAATGGAAACAGTGAGAGACTTTATTTTCTTGGGCTCCAAAATCACTGCAGATGCTGACTGCAGCCATGAAATTAAAAGGTGCTTGGTCCTTGGAAGAAAAGCTATGACCAACCTAGACAGCATCTTGAAAAGCAGCGACATTACTTTCCTAACAAAGGTCTGTCTGGTCAAAGCTATGGCTTTTCCAGTAGTCATGTATGGATGTGAGAGTTAGACTATAAAGACAGCTGAGTGCCAAAGAATTGATGCTTTTGAACTGTGGTGTTGGAGAAGACTCTTGAGAGTCCCTTGGACTGCAAGGAGATCAAACCAGTCAATCCACAAGGAAATCAGTCCTGAATATTCATTGGAAGGACTGATGCTGAAGCTGAAACTCCAACACTTTGGCCACCTGATGCAAAGAACTGACTCATTGGAAAAGACCCTGATGCTGGGAAAGATTGAAAGCAGGAGAAGTGGACGACAGAGGATGAAATGGTCAGATGGCATCACTGACTCAATGGACATGAATTTGAGCAAGCTCCTGGAGTTGGTGATGGACAGGTAAGTCTGGAGTGCTGCAGTCCATGGGGATGCAAAGAGTTGGACACGACTGAGTGACTGAACTAAACTGTCCATACTATCCAGCAATTCCACTCTTGGGTGTCTGTCTGAAGAAAAATAAAACACTCATTCAAAAAGATATATGCACCCCAATGTTTATAGCAGCATTATTTACAATAACCAAGATATGGAAGCAAACTAAGTGTCCACTGATAGATGAATAGATAAAGAAGATGTGAGATATATACACATTCCTTTTATGGTCAAGTAATATTCCATTATATATAACACAAAGAATGAGATCTTAACATTTACAACAATATAGATGAACATATAACGTATTATACTTAGTGAAATAAATCAGACAGAGAAAGACAAATACTGTATGTTTTCCCTTATATGTGGACTCTAAAAAATGAAATAAAATAAGTGATCAAACACAACAAAACAAAAACAGACTCACAGATGCTGAGAATGAACTAGTGGTTACCAAAACAGAGATGAATGGGGAGGAACAAAATAAATGAAGGGGATTAAGAAGTTATTATAACTACCAGTTATAAAATAAGTAAGTTATAAGGATGTAACATACAGCACAGGGAATATAGTCAATATTTTGTAATAACTTTGTATGTTATATAATCTATTAAAGTACTGAATCACTATGTTTTAAACCTGAACCTAGGGCTTCCCTCGTGGCTCAGTTGTAAAGAATCCACCAGTCAATGCAGGAGACAAAGGTTCAATCCCTGATCTGGAAAGATCCCACATGCCGTGGAACAACTAAGCCTGTAGTCTCATCTATTGAGCCTCTGCTCTAGAAACCCAAGGTTGCAAATACTAAGGTCACATGCTGCACCTATTGAAGCTTCTGTGCCCTGGAGCCTGTACTCCTCAACAAGAGAAGCCACCACAATGAGAAGCCTGCACACAGCTAGAGAGTAGACTGCTCCACAAGCAGAGACAAGTCTGCGCAGCAGTGAAGACCTAGCACAGTCAAAATAAATAAATAACCTGAACCCAATATAATACTGCAAGTCAACTATACTTCAATTAAAAGGGGAAGAAGACATTTAAGACTTTCTCAGGCAAAGAGAAGCTGAGACTATTCACCAGCAGATCTATCCTTCAGGAAATGTTAAAAGATTTTTTTTCAGACAGAAGGAAGATGAAACAAGTCAGAAACTTGGATCTACAAAAAGATGGCAAGAGTATTGGAGAAAGAATTAATGAAAGTAGAATAAAATTTTTAATTTGTTTTATTCTTGATTGATCTAAAAGATAGTTGTTTGTTTACAGGAATATTAGAAGTAGAGGAAATTACACACATGGTTAAGTGAGTGAATGACAACATCACAAGGAATGAGGAGGGGGGGATTGGGAACACATGGTTATAAGATGTCTATACTACATGTGACACTGAATAGTATTATTGAAAAGTGTACATAAATTAGTTAAAAACAATGAGAAAAATAACTAAAAATTCTTTAGTTAGGTATAATTGATACTCTAAGAGAACAGATAAAGTCGAGTCATATAAAATGCTCAATGAAAACCAAAGAGGGTAGAAAAATAAGCCACAGGCAACAAGTAAAAAATTGTTACAAACATGGTTTATATTAACCCAAATTTGTCAATAACTATGTTAAATATGAATAGTTTAGCACATGAATTAAAAGACTGCTGCTGCTAAGTCGCTTCAGTCGTGTCCGACTCTGTGCGACCCCATAGATGGCAGCCCACCAGGCTCCCCCGTCCCTGGGATTCTCCAGGCAAGAACACTAGAGTGGGTTGCCATTTCCTTCTCCAATGCATGAAAGTGAAAAGTGAAGGTGAAGTCAGTCAGTGGTTTTCTACTCTTAGCGACCCCATGGACTGCAGCCTACCAGGCTCCTCCTACCAGATTTTCCAGGCAAGAGTACTGGAGTGGGTTGCCATTGCCTTCTCCAGAATTAAAAGACAGATGTTGCCAAAATGGATAATAAAACAAGATACCACTCTATTTTGTCTATAAGAAGCCCACATTAAACCATAATCTGTTTGGTTAAAGGTTAAGGTGTGAAGAAAGATACCATGCCAGCCCTAATCAAAAAATAGAGTAGCTAAATTAATTTCAGACAAAACAGACTTGAAGTGACAGTATTAGGTAAAGGTGAGGGGAACTGTACAATCACAAAGAGACCCATTCTCCAAGAAGACACAATAATCCTACATGTGCTTGTATCTAACAACAAAGCATCAAAATATGTGAAGCAAAAACTGATAAACCTGCTAAATGAAATGGACTAACATACTACTACAATTAGAGATTTCAAAAGTTCTCTTTCAAAAATTGATAGCTCAAATAGGTAGAAAATCAATAGGGACATTGTTGGCCTGAACAACATCAATCAATCACCTTTATCTAAGTGACATTTACAAATACTCTATCCAAGGACAGCATAATACACATTCTCATTGTGGGCCATAAAACACACCTTATCAAATTACAGAAAAGTAGAAATCATACATAGTATGCTCTTAGACCACAATTGAATTAACCTAGAAATCAGAAACAGAAAAGTAGCTGAAAATCTCTATAATTATTTGGAAACTAAACAATACATTTCTAAAAACATTTGCCTCAGAGAGGAATTCTCAAGTTTAATTAAAATGTATTGAATTAAACAAAACTGGAAATAAAATTTATCACAATTTGTTGTATACAGAAAACCTGTCTCTCTGTATAAGAAAAACTTACGGCATTAAATGGAAAACAGGAAAGAAAAAACTCAACAAGCTCTATATTAGCATGCATGCTAAGTCACTTTAGTTGTGTTTGACATTTTGTGACCCTATGGGCTTCTCTGGTGGCTCAGATGGCAAAGAATCCACCTGCATTGCGGGAGACCTGGGTTCGATCTCTGGATTGGGAAGATCCCCTGGAGGAGGGCATGGCAACCCACTCCAGTATTTTTGCCTGGAGAATCCCTATGGACAGAGGAGTCTGGCGGGCTACAGTCCATGGAGTCTCAAAGAAGTCAGAAACAACTGAGTTACTAAGCACATCACGTGGACCTTAGCCTGCCAGGATCCTCTGTCCATAGGATTCTCCAGGCAAGTATACTGGAATGGATTGCCATGCCCTTCTCCAGGAGATCTTTCCCATCCAGGGATCGAACCTGCGTCTCTTAGTCTCCTGCATTGGCAGGCCGGTTCTTTACCACTTGCACCACCAAATTACTTCTATCCAGTATATGCAAAGAACTCTTAAAACTCAACAATAAGAAAAATAATTTAAAAATTGGCAAAAGATATGAACAAACGTGTCACCAAAGAAGATAAACCAGTAGCAAATAAGCAAGTGAAACAATGCCACACATTATTTTTCATTAGGGAACTTAATATTAAAGCAACAATTAAATTTCTTCACACCTATGAGAATGCCTAATATACAGTAAATATCAAGTGTTGGCAAGGATGCAGGTAAGTGGGACTCTCATATATTGCTGGTGGTTATAGAAATGGTATAAATACTCTGGAAAACTGTTTTTAGTGTTTCTATAATGATAAGCAAGTTTACCAAAAGACCTAGCATTAGTACTCCAAGGTATTTACCCAACTAATTTGAGAACTTGTCCATGAAAAACTCTGCATGCAACTCTTTGTATCAATAGAACACCTATTTACAGTCACCCCAAACTGAAAACCTTCAGTGGATGAATAAACCAAAAAACATACAAATGCAGAAGGTGACTGTAGCCATAAAATTAAGACACTTGCTCCTTAGAAGAAAAGCTATGACAAACCTACACAGCATTTTAAAAAGCAGAGACATCACTTTGCTGACAAAAGTCTGTATAGTCAAAGCTATGTTTTTTTTTTCAGTAGTCATGTATGGAAGTGAGACTTGGTCCATAAAGAAGGCTGAGCGCCAAAGAATTGATGCTTTAGAATTGTGGTGCTGGAAAATGCTCTAGAGTCCCTTGGACAGCAAGGAGATCTACCAGTCAATCCTAAAGGAAATCAACCCTGAATATTCTTTGGAAGGACTGATGCTGAAGCTGACGCTCCAATACTTTGGCCACGTGATGTGAAGAGTTGACTCATTGCAAAAGACCCTGATGCTGAGAAAGGTTGAAAGCAAAAGAAAAAGGAGGCAACAGAGGATGAGATGGTTAGATAGCATCACTGACTCAATGGACATGAATTTGAGCAATCTCAAGGAGATAGTGGAGGACAGAGGAGTCTGGCGTGCTGTGCTACAGTCTGTGGGGTCACAAAGAGTCAGACACAACTTAGCAATTGAACAACAATACCCAATAATAAAAAGAACTATTGATAAATGTGGGTGAATCTCAAAGCCATGATGATGAATGAATAAAGTCAGTTATAAAATGCTGCATGTTGCATAATTCTGTGTGTATAACATTCTTGAAAAGACACGCTACAGCAATGGAGACAAT
Source organism: Bos javanicus (assembly GCF_032452875.1). Lineage (NCBI taxonomy): Eukaryota > Metazoa > Chordata > Mammalia > Artiodactyla > Bovidae > Bos > Bos javanicus. The sequence continues at coordinate 29,414,459 of NC_083888.1, forward strand.
GCAGAACATATCAGTGGTTGCCATATGTCTGAACATATTAGGGTTTGGAAAGGGTGTGGCTATAAAACAGCAACAAGTGGGAGTTCTTGGGGTTATGTATCTTAATTGTGATGGTGGTTACAGTAATCCAAACTTACAGGGCTATATATCCAAAAGATCCATTTTACTGTATTTAATAAGTCAAATAAACTACTAAAATGATATATATTTAGTAATTCACATATATACATATATGGTGTATATATAACTCCCCGGTATAGGTACACCTCCCTGGTGTAGGAAATGGCAACCCACTCCAGTACTCTTGCCTCTAAAATTCTAAGGGCAGAGGAACCTGATGGGCTACAGTCCATGGAGTCTGCTGAGACTAAGCATATACATAACGTTTAAAAAGCAAGCAAGAAATCCTAAACCAAGAGCGAAAGGATTGTTAAGAAATGCATGAGAACAGTACTTCTTGTCCCTCAGTCGATCAGTTGAGTCTGATTCTGCGACCCCATGGACTGCTGCATGCCAGGTTTCCCTGTCCTTCACTATCTCCTGGAGTTTGCTCAAACTCACCTCCATTGAGTCGGTGATGCTATCCAAACATCTCATCCTCTGTCAGCCCCTCCTCCTCCTGCCTTCAATCTTTCCCAGCATCAGGGTCTTTTCCAGTGAGTCAGCTCTTAGCATCAGGTGGCCGAAGTATTGAAGCTTCAGTTTCAGCCTCAGTCCTTCCAAGGCATATTCAGGATTCCTTTGGGATTGACTGGTTTGATCTCCTTGCAGTCCAAAGGACTCTCAAGAGTTTTCTCCAACACCACGGTTCCAAAGCATCAATTCTTTGGCCTTCTTTATGGTCCAACTCTCACATCTTGAACGCGAATACTGGAAAAACCAGGACTTTTGTAGGCAAAGTAATGTCTCCAGTACTAGTAACCTTTAACATATGGTATATATTTGGAAGAACCGGGTATAGCTACATTGAGAGGGTGATACGAAAGTGGGCAGTAAGCTGTGGGCCCGCCTTGGCATCAGAGAAAGGAACAGTTCCAAGTCGTGGTGTGAAAACACTTTTAAGAGGAAGGTAAGAAATACTTTTAAGAGGAAGGTAAGAAAGGGAGAAAAGTCAGAATATCGGTTTAAAAGGCTAAGGGAGCAACTTCAGATGAGATGTGATGCACTGGCCCCAAAGCAGGGCTTGGCAGAAGAGCCGAGACAGGATGGATGGGAGAAAGTTTGAGATCCTGAAAAAGAAAGTGTGAGCAGAAAGCAAGAAAAGATAAAGGTGGGCGCAAACAGTGTGAGGCAGGCAGACGGGCAAAGGCAGGTTATTTCAGCAGTGTCTTTTGCAGTTTCTGAGGCAGGTACCAAGGGGCACCTGGAAGAGCGAGCGCAGGCGCCTGGGAAGGCGGGCGCCTGAACGCCCGCGAGGGGTGTCCGGTGTTCTCCCCAGAGACCAGGTCTAGCCGCGGGTGGCGGCTGCGAGCACGCGCTCTCGGAGCCGGCCGGCGGGGCGGGGGCGGGGCGGAGGTGGGGCGCGCGCACGTCCACGCGGGGCGAAGGAGAGGCGCGGCAGAGGCCGGTGACGTCAGGGGGCGCGCGCGGCCGCGGGCGGAGCGGAGAGGCGGGCACAGCGCGCGGCCGCGGGCGGAGCGGAGGGGCGCGAAGGGCGGAGCAGAGCGCGGGAGGAGGCGGGGGAGGAGAGGCCCCCGGACAGCGAGCGGCAGCTGGGGAGGGGGCCGCGGAGCCGGAGCGCGAGAAACAGCTGATCCGGTTTTCCTTAAAGCCAGAGAAAATGGAAGTCGGGTAGCAGCTACTGCGGCGCTGCGGGCTGACTGAGCGGAGCGGCGCGGCAGGTGAGACGGCGCTGGCCGCGGTGCTGCCGGCGGCGGTGGGGCCGGGGCCGCGGGCCCGGCAGGTGCGCTATCCGTCCCAGTGCTGCGTTGGGTGCCTCCGCAGCTTCGTGACGGAGCAGGTGGGCGCAGAGGCCGGGCGGCCCCGGGTCTGGGGCGCGGGGGTCGCGGGCACAGCGCGGGGCTCGCCGGCGCGTCTGCATTGCGGGCTCGGCTCTGGACCCCGCGGGCGCCTCGGCCACCGGCGCTATCCCGACGCGGCGCGCGTCTCCGGGCAGGGTGCGGCGCTCCCGCTGGGTCGCGGACGGTGTCTCCTTCGGGCCCCGGAGCCGTCTGCACTGGAACGTGATGACGGGCTCGGGGACACCGGCTCCTCGGTCCGTTGGGCGCACTGGGGTCCCGGAGCGCCAGAGGACTCCCAGGCACGGCCCGGCAGTATCGCGTGAGGCCGCCGGCCGGGTGCCCGGGCCGTGGCTGCGTGGGCCACCGCGGCCCGGTGCGCCGCTCGCTCGTTCCTCTGGGTCTGGCTGGACAGTGGGCGAGCGGCTAATGCAATTTGGCTGTGAACCTGGAGGCCTTCCCTGGCATCTTTTCACTGGAGGGGGTAAAATCGCATTTGCTGTGCTTTAAGTGCTCCTTTAAATTCGGGAGATGTCAGTGATGTCATCATTAACAAAAACTTTCCTTCATTGGACACAACCGCCCAAGTGCACCCTCCTCCAGTGAAGCTATTGCAGCCCTTTGAGAATCTTTGCTACAAAATAGATTTGTCTTTGCTCTGTGAACTCACCAACCTTACACAGGTGAAAACGGTTTTTGTTTTTATTTCTTGGCTTGAGAATGAGTAGATTCAAGAGAGGCTGAAGGGAAACTTGTTAGATCCTCACAGATCCGGGAATCACTCCATCCATATCACAAGCATCCAGGGGAAAGTCACGCATGACACTTCAGTGGCTATTACCCGGCTTTATCTTTATAACTGAAAGTGAGCTATAAGATGAGAAAAATTAAAAGACATTGTATTTGAGGTGGCAGATGATGTGTTCAGAAAAGGTAGACAGTGTGGCCTATATCTTCACAGGCCCTGATTGCTTCAGGAAAATCTGCTGGTCTTCTAGCTCTCCATCACCACCTCCTCCAGGACTCCCCACCATGATGGGCCTGGGAGCAGTCTGCTCTGGAGAAAGGGGTGACAGCTTCTCTGGGGCCCTCCCTGCCTTTCCTGTAGCAGCTGTGTGGCCCACCAGCCTCCAGGGCTAGTTTAACACCTGAAGAGAGTTGAGAGAGTGCAGAGGCTGGGACTTAACCTGCATGGCACACAAAGTTCTGGGGAAATTTCTCCCCATAAATGGGAGCAGAGTGCCAGCATTATTGTGTGGGTAAGTGTTCCATTAGTATGGACTGTGATGGGAACAGAAGTAAGCAAGTTCCCAAGACAGTCTGCACTTCTACTGAAGCCTAGCATATTGAAAGGATATTCAGTGAGGGACAAAAATATTGACATTTGTGTATTTAATAATTAATGACTTCCTAATTGGTGCAAAGAAGCATACCTTAAATTATTAGTGTGATCATATTGGGTCTGTAAAGAATTTAATACCACAGGCCATGCAAAAGTTTGAGTCTGGTCAGGAGGGTAAGCTTTCAAAAACCTTGGATTGGTGGGAAGAAAACCGGAAGTAGAGCATCACCTTAGGCTTGGCATTCAGGGTGGCAGTGGATGGAAACCATTGCATTACAGAGTCTTGCCTCATGTGGGTCTCAGCCTGGGTCCTGTGTGAGGCCCCTAGCCCTGGGAAAGGCTAGCTTTCCCCTTTTCTGCGGGAAAGCTGAATTGTCTGTTCTCCCCTGTGGAGAAGGAGAGTGGCATGTCCGTCTGAAGCAGCCACGTGTGCATGGCCTGTCACAGCCTAAAGGTGCCAGATTTATTCACAGTGGCAAGGCTGCCTGAGACAGGAAGCCTTATAGCAGAACTGACTTTAAATATACATCTTTTCAGCAACTTTGCCCCTGCTGCATATGGTTATTTTAGAAATCGACCTTCTAAGTCATTGCTGAGATTTTTTTCTATAATTGAAGTAGCCTCAAGTGTGTGAAAATTGGCTTTTAAGTCTCTGAGCTATGAACTCTTTAGAAATTGAGTTTGTGAAACCACTCTGGCCACATATCCTTTTTTTTCCCCCACCTGTAGACCTGTGAAAGTATTCATTGTAATTTTTTTTTTTTTTAATTTAACTCACTGTAGTACTTTTGATAATACAAAGCAAGTGTTTTCACTAAATGTTGAGATATTAGCCACTGGTTTCCTAAAACATTTCAAAATCCCTCACTTTAAAGCCTTTTCATGCCCCTTTCATACTTAGAGTATCACATCTGATTCTAAAAAGCCAAGATTGCCTTGGCTTTTCTTCTTGTTTCCTTTGGATGTTAAGGTCATTTAATTCTTGTCTTAGGCCCAAAAGATAAAGGCTGAGTCAGCTCCCGAGGGGCCAGCAGGGGGCGTGCTAAATGCATCTTGGCAGGCCTTTACCTGAGCCACCTTGAAAAGTATGGAGGATCCCCAAGCTAGGGGTGCATACCTGTGAGCCCCACATCTCTGTGTGCCTATCGCCCAAGGGATGGACACTGAAGGAAGGATATGCTTTAAATAGCCAGAGGTTGCGGCTTCTAGAATGGGTCTCCCTCCATGGGGCAGCTTTAATGGCTCCATGTCTTTGGAGAGTGATGGTTGGTCCCAGTCAGAATATTCAGTACCTCCTCAGATAGCAGAAGGGAGAGTGTTGGCTTGGAGAGGAGCGACTTGGCCTCACAGAAATCCCTGCCTATATCTTGGTCCTGGAGAGGGCATGATGGTGCCAACCAGGACAGCCAGTGGATGTGTCTCCCATCCCCCAACAATATTTTCTCTTGGGTTTGACAACTATTGACTTAAACCCCAGGACTCTGTGTCAGTAGCACCTCTCAGGGGGTTTATTTGCTGGCCTTGCCAATATTATTGGCTCAGGGTTTCTCAGATGAAGAAAAGCAAATGTTTAATCCCTGTATGTGTTTTTACCTGAAGAAAATGAAAACGGGAGAAAAGAAGCAACTGTGCTTTTCACTTTAGTGTGCTTAATCTGATTTTAAGTGTGTGCCATGTTATTCATCAGAAAGTTCCTGGTGGGTCTGGAGAGCTGAGCTCCTGCCGGGAGGGTCATCTTGCCAAGCTGGGAGGGTTGTGTCTCAAAGCTTGGATGATCATCAGTGTTTCTAGTTATATGGTGACTTCCTCAAGTTCCTTGTAGAGCCCAGATGCTGAAGGGAGAGATAATACCTTGAAGGGAATAGATCTTTTACTGGACACCTATCCAAATGCTATGACTGGATAATTCTTTATACTTCTTATTCTGTCAAAATGCTTGTAGAATTGAACTGTTGATTTTAGAGAGGTAAAAGGAAAAAGTTTTCCAGCTTTGTGCTTCTCTTGGAGCATTTTAAATGGCTATAGGGGAAGTGCTACTCAATTAAAGACAGGTGGCACCTGATCCTTTTGGAAGCTGTCCATCCCTGAGGATGACCACAGGATATCCTACGCAAGAGGGAATCCTGAGATCCACAGGCTTTTAAAAGGAAGCAAAACATGCTGGTTCCTTTTTATGGTATATCTAATTTGAAAATATTTTACCCTTGGAAACTTGGAAGCAGAGTTTCATTTGCCCTTGATAGACTGCTGCATCCCCCGAGCAGTCTGTGTGTCCGACCAAGAAGAAGATGACTTTAACACAGATGTGACAGAGCCAGTCAGGGAGAAGCTGCCCTCTCGTTTTGGGGATGAAGCTCCTTGCCATTCATAGTAACAGAATGAGTACATGGGTTGAAAACAAGTCATTAAAATTCTGAAAATGAGAGGTTGATGCTGCCGTTTTTACCTACCCATGTTTTGGAGGTGTGTTTAGCTGGCTGGTTTACACATGGTATTTCTTTTGGAGCTGGGGGTGTGTGGGCTGTGGTCAAGGCAGGGATTAGGAGAGAGTAGACCTTACTTTTCCTTCTGCATTAGCCACAACCCACCACCCTGAATGAGGTATGGCCCTGTCATGCTCTGCTGCTGCTGTTGCTGCTGCTGCTAAGTCGCTTCAGTCGTGTCCGACTCTGTGTGATCCCATAGACAGCAGCCCACCAGGCTCCCCTGTCCCTGGGATTCTCCAGGCAAGAATACTGGAGTGGGTTGCCATTTCCTTCTCCAGTGCATGAAAGTGAAAAGTGAAAGTGAAGTCGCTCAGTCGTGCCCGACTCTTAGCAACCCCATGGACTGCAGCCTATGAGGCTCCTCAGTCCATGGGATTTTCCAGGCAAGAGTACTGGAGTGGGGTGCCATTGCCTTCTCCGTGTCATGCTCTAGGCCACTCGTGAGAAAAGAGAAAGTTAACCTCCATGTCTCCAAGGCCTTATTTAGTGAAGCTGCAGGATTCCACAAACCCCTAGTGCTTGCTATTAGATTTCTTCTGTCCACCATCTGACATTCTTAGAAGTCAAATGTACATTCATGCCAATGCAAGTTCTAAATACATGTCTCTTGCAGTTAGGGATAAAATAAACTCATTTTCTGGGTTTGAAGGATCTCACCTTTCTCCTTGCAAGGAAATATTTGTTTGAGCTTAGTTTATCCTTCCATAGTTTTCCTTATAAATGTGATGGATATTTGATGTCTGAGTGAATATGCATGCATAAAATGCAGTATAACTTTTACAAAATACAAAGGCATACCTCTGAAATTCTTTTTCTTTTCTGCTCAGTGTTTCATTCAATTGTTTTATTAAATCAGCAGTTTCTCACGATGCTAGGGATGGGTGTGAATGGACCACTCACCCTCCTTGAGATTCAGTCTCTCAGTTGCTGAGATGAGTGTAGGAGCAGATGTCCTGGTGTTGCCCCTGCCAGCTTGAGCCTTGCTACTGCTGTGAAGGCCCCCCACTTCTGCTGCCCCTGAGGCTGACACACCCATGGTTTACTCAGATCATCTCTGGTTCCATATTAGAAGTTGCCTATGATGTGGGGCTCCTCAGATATTAGAGTATGCTCAGGGCTGGCCTGGCAGGACTGTGGAAGAGACCCCACGATGGACCACATCCTGGGATGTGATGTGCCTCCTTCCAAGAAGGCCACCCTAACCCCCAAGACTGAGTCAGTATCCTTTTATCTTGGGGGTCCAAAGACCATGGTTCCAATCCATTTCCCCACACTTCTTGTAATGATGATTTGAAGCTTTGGGAATATGTATATTATCAAAATATGAGGCAACATATTTGCATGTGTAATTTTTCATGCATTAAAAGGAATTGTCCAGCATCCAATATATATATTGTTCACTTTTTCTTTTTATTTATTAATTGAAATATATTAATTTACAATGTTAATTACTGCTGTACAGCAAAGTGATTCAATTATATATATATACACACACACATATACTTATGTATATACACATTCTTTTTTATATTCTTTTTCCATTATGGTTTATCATAGGATATTTAATATATCTGCTATTATAATAGGACCTTATTGTTTATCCAGTCTAAATATAATGGTTTGCATCTGTTAACTTCTGCCTCCCAACTCATTCATCACCCGACCCCCTTCTGCTTGGCAACCATTAGTCTGTTCTCTATTTCTGTGATTCTATTTCTGTTTCATAGATAGGTTCATTTGTATCATATCTTAGATTCCATGTATAAGTGATATCATATGGTATTTGTCTTTGTCTTTCTGACTTACTTTACTTAGTATGATAATCTCTAGTTGCACGCTTTTTCTTCTTAAAATGGAGTATGTTTTGCAAGTCTTTTAAATAATATCATGCTATCTCTTGAAAAGAATCATCCCTGAGTAGATAAGAAGATGGACGAGTTGCTTGCTGACTTGGACAATGTGACAGGCTGTGTGACCTTGGGCACAGTCCCAAGTGGCCCCCCAAGAGGAGAATCTCTTCTCTGGTTTTGTGTAGGTTTGGGGGGAGAATCAGATGAGAGAGTGTGCAGTGAATCCTTCAATTCTAAAGAGATCATTCCAGTAAAAGGACGTAGGAAGCAGTGTGCCCATCTCATTTACCACGAGCCCATTGCTCTCCCTTGCCAGTGTTGTCTGTTGATGGATTTACAGCTTACACTTGTAACTCAAGGCCTAGCTTCAGTGAACGTGCTTTTAACTTTTTTTGCAGAGGAAGCAGGAGGCATGGGTAAGAAGAATGGAGGACCTTCTTTGGCTTAGTGATTCTTATTGTTTATCTGGAATTGTCAGCCAGTTCTGTTAAAATAGGCTAAAGGAAGTTCCTCCAAGTCAGGTAGACTACAGACCCCCTGAGAGTTGGGCTGCATCTCCTACCTCTAGCAGGCCCCTCGGTCTCATCAGATGGGTTGTTACAGAACACACTTTCTTACTCTTGGAGTTGATGGAAGAATTAGTCTTTTACATGGACAACTCGTGGGTGGAAAGAGAAGAAGGAGAAAAGCATTCCAGAGATGGGGTCCTGCTAGTCCCAGGGACAGGGAAGCCTGGTGGGCTGCCATCTATGGGGTCACACAACTGAAGCGACTTAGCAACAGCAGCAGCAGTCCCATGTCTGTGAAGGGCAGTGACCGTGGCCTGAGGCCCCACCAGCATGGGTGGTCTTGGCATTTACCCTTGGGGGAAGTGTGTGGCTAAGCTCTGTGTCTACACTGCTCTCCTCACCCTGAAAGAGCCCCTTGGCAGGGCCGGCTGCTGTTCTTGGAGCACGTCTCTGGCCTCTGAGACCAAGGGGCATCCTCTCATCATTGGTGTTGAATGTGGTGCAGGGCAGAGAAGTCTCTGTGGCTTCTGAGGGACAACCCAGGCCCCTGTGGGAGGAAGTGGCTTTTTTGCAAGCCCTGTCACTTGCTGCTGCTGCTGCTGCTAAGTCGCTTTAGTCGTGTCCGACTCTGTGCGACCCCATGGACAGCAGCCCACCGGGCTCCCCCATCCCTGGGATTCTCCAGGCAAGAACACTGGAGTGGGGTGCCATTGCCTTCTCCGTGTCACTTGCTAGGTCACGTGAAAGCTCCATGGCTGTTTCGCTTGGCACTGTAGCTGCATAATTATTGGTAGGCGAATTGAAAGGCCACACTGGATCTCTTGGGAGCCTGTGGCCTGGACTTGTAGGAATGGGTTGCACTTCATGTCCACGTCTCTTGATTATTTCGTTTGTAAAGTCTGTCTGGTCTGAGGTGCCGACTGTGAACTAGGCCCTCAGGGCCCCCTGGTTCAAAGTGGCCAGCAGACTCTGGCTTGTCAGACCTGGCATGTGTGGGCAACCTCCTTCTCCCCTGGGTCATCTGCCCACACTGCCCATGACTGACAGCATTTCCTAAGGTTTCTTCCACCCAACTCCACTTATCCCATGAATAGTCTGGAGAGCCTTGTGTTCAGAAAGACTTTGTCACATAGGGTACGTAAGGCTTCTGGGTTTTGGGAGGGGTGATACAGGCAAGAAATTCCACTGCTTCAAGTTAGAGGTTTGTTAGAAGACTCTGTGCTGCTGCATTTAAATTAGGAGATACTGTGGAGGTTGCAAACACCACAGTAAAGCAAAACACATGAAGTCTTTTGGTTCCCAGTGCATATAAAAGTTACATTTACACCACCGTCCTATCATCTATTAAGTGTACAATAGCATTATGTCTAAATATATCTCTCTATATGTACACCCCTTAGTTTAAAAATACTCTGTGGCTAAAAAAATGCAAGCTACCATTTGACAATACAGGGTTGCCATAAACCTTTAGTTTGTTAAAAACAAAAATGCAGTATCTATGAAGTGCAGTCAAGCGAAGCCCTGAAAGGAGGTCTGCCTGTAGTAGGCTGTGGGGTGACTGGAGGACCAGGTGGGAAACGTGGCCATGGAGGAGAGTCTGTGTGTGGGCCCTGCAGGTCAAGGCGGGGCCTGCTGGGGAGACTCCCAGCCTCTGGACCAGGCCCCCACCTTGGGCATCTCTCTAGTCCTCTGTTTCACAGGTGAGGTGGAGACAGGTAGCTGTTTGACCTCTGATACCTTATTCAAGTCCATATTCTGTGCCCAGTAATCCCCTTCTTCTCTCCTAGTGCTGACTAATCAGGGGAAAGAAAGGCCCACTCACCGCTGCGAGAGAACAGCTAGGGAAAATTAGGCGTCTTTTGAGAATGTTTGTATCCGTTTCTCTTGCTGAGGAGAATACAGAGCATTTGAAGAAGGATTTATAGTTAGAAATGGGCTGTGTGGTCAGCATCCCTCCTTCTGACTGTGAGGCTCCAAGGAGAAGGCTGTGCCCCAGCCTGTTCAGAACAGGCTCTCCATGCGTGTTTATGAAATGCATTCACTAGTCCTATGGGAATTAAACTTAGAAATTTAATTATTCTTTCTAGAATTGTTTAGCTCCCATGAGTTCAAAAGTGTTAGGGTTGAGAATGAGGCTCATGTCAAATTTGACACATTTTCCAACTTGAGCCCCCCAGTTTGGCAGTGAGCAAAGAAAAAACAAACAGCAAGTTATTTACCAACTCACCATGCTGTGGCACACTGCAGAGTGCCATTCTCTGGGGAGGTATAGTTCTGTCTTTTCCATATATGTGTCACAGACACTGTATGCGGTCTCAGGGAATATTAGCTACATCTATTTGATAAGGAAAATAACTGCATTCCTGATTTCTTTTAAAATTGGAATATAATTGCCTTACAATATTGTGTTAGTTTGCACTCCAGATTTTGAAAAATCCTCCTCCCCACCTCCTTTTACCTGTCTGGGGTGCGGAGGGCCTTAAAGCAGCAGTCCGCATCATCCATGTGGCTCAGCCTGGGGAGTGGGTGGGACCCCAAACTTAGTACTTCCTCTGGGACTCCCTCCACATACTGACAAATGTTCTGCCCTCTCTGGCCCCCTGAGCAGCACTGCCCTCTTGCTCCTTGCCATACCTCTCTCCTAGGCTTGTCTCCCTGCTCTGGAGAGCCTCCAGGGGGCTGCTGGTGCCCCCAAACCTCGCCCCTGAGCAAGATTCCTTACTACCCACCTCCCTTTTATTTCAGTTTGCCAAGAGGATAAGATCTACCCAACTTCCCGTAACAGAACTATGACACCATTATGGACAAGTCTGTCCCCATGATATTGAGTGGGAAAATGATGCTTTCTGGATAAAGTATGCTAGGATTTTTTTTTTTTTCTTTTAAGTAATTGATAAGACTTCTCTGTCACTATCCTCTCTTGGTGTTCTCTTGCCTGCAAAAGTTGTCCAGAAAGGAACCACTGTACTCATGATGATAAAGTGGAGGTTCATGATTCAACACTGTAGCCGTAGTGTGAAACAGCCCTTAATGAGGCTGGAAGGTTGATGGTCCCTCCCCTCCCTTCCCACACCCTGAGTGAGGCCAGGTGTGGGGCCCTAAGGATGGGCATTGCTGAGAACAGGCTTGTGATCAAGTAGTAACCCCTGCAGTAAGATGATGCCCAGGGCACTAGAAAGTCTAGTGTTTGAGAGTATGTCTGGTGGCTCAGACGGTAAAGAAGCCACCTACAATGCTGGAGACCTGGGTTCAATCCCTGGGTCGGGAAGATCCCCTGAGAAGGGAACAGCTACCCACTCCAGTATTCTGGCCTGTAGAATTCCATGGACAAAGGAGCCTGGCAGGCTACAATCCATGGGGTCACAAAGAATTGGACAGGACTGAGCTACTTTGACCCCCCAGCCCCCAAATGTACATTCTTCCCTTAAACTAACCCTAACAGAGAGGAGGAGAAGCAGAGACATTTTCCAATCAGGAGAGGGTATTGGCTATCCACTCCCCATCGTGATGAAACAACCTGTCTAAATGCATAGAGCTGCCAAGCCTGCAGCAGGGAGGATTGGGTTCCTCGTGTTCCTCCCACCAGTTCCTTGTGTTGCCCAAGAGATGGGCAGTGACGTTTTGTCCCGGGTTCCTGGTGGCATCTGTGGACCAGTGGGCAAAGGCATGAGAAAGCACCTTCGACATAGACATCTGGATGTGCCAACAGCAGACTTCCTCTAAGGGTCCTGGGTGCTGGCCTGGGCTGAGCATGCGTGACACAAGGAAAAACAGGGCACTGCGTGATCACTGGGCAGCTGTCAGGCTGGAGGGGAGGTCATACCTGAGGCATCCTGTCAGCGGAGCTCAGCCAGGCGGGAACCATGCTTCCTCCATGGTAGACGGGTGGGGTGGGGGCCTCTGGGGCCCAGGCACATTTTCAAGAGAGGCAGAGCTCTTCACAAGTCCAGGTTGGGTTTCTTCATCTAGACATGAGAGTGTACTTTATAAATTGTTTAAGACTGTGGCTCATACAGTAAAGAATCTGCCTGCAATACAGGAGATCTAAGTTCAGTCCCTGGGTTGGGAAGGTCCCTTGGATAAGGGAATGGCAACTCACTTCTTGACTGGAAAGTTCCATGGACAGAAGAGCCTGGTGGGCTACAGTCCATGGTGTTAAAAAGAGTCGGACACAACTGAGCGACGAACACTTAATGCACTTACACAAATGTAAGAAACTGTTTTGAGGGTTTTTTTTTTTTTTTAACATTGTTATTATTGTTACTTTTCAGAAGCAGAAATAAAAACCTGAAATGTAGAAATAGCCTAAGTCATTTGGAGACGCGTAAAATTTTGCGTGAAGGTGTTAGGTGGCTCCTAGTGATTCACAGAGGAGAATGGCCCCCAGGCATCTGCTGCAGGCCCAGCAGGCTAGAGCTAGACCCAAGGCTGCACGCAGGCAGAGCTCAGCTGCGGTCGGGCTGTGGGACTTTTCTGTGGGACCCAGCAGGCATGAGGCTGCATGCCCATTCCCTGGTGCTGTGCCACATCCTCCCCAGGAGTTGTGTTTGCCCCAGTTCCCTGCCTGTTTCTGAGTACTTGACTCTGGCTAGCCGGTGAGTGTCTGCTGGATGGACCCCCATGCTCAGAGCACTGAGTGGAGTGGATCCAGATCAGATCCCTGCTCGGACCACCCTATGGTTCTATACTTGCTCTGTCCAGCCACTCCCATGGGGTCCTCTGTCCCCAACATACTCTGCTTTTCAGAGAGTCCACAGAGGAGGTTGTGGGTATCCAAGTGATTGCAGAGGTTGTGGGTACCCAAGTGACACTCAGAGCCTCTGAGTGTCCAGGCCAGTGGGGGTGGGACACTGCCATCCCTGGGTCCCCTGTGGGCAGGGATGTAGGAGAGGCTGTGCTTTGGGGTCAGGCACACTGGGTTCCATTTCCATGGTGCTGTCTCCTGCTGTGAGTCCCTGGCTGGCACAGGTTGTCTCCTAGCCCCCGCATCCTGGCAGGTGACAGCAGACCCAGGGGTATCCGTCAGCTCTCTGCAGCTTCTCTCCAAGCTCCTCTCTATTCAGGATGGAGTCCTAGGCATTTGTTCCTTTCCAGCAGAGTTGGGAAGAGACCTATCCCATCGCTGGGGGCCCTGGTGACCTTGGGGAGGGGTCTCATTACTCTGAGTTCCCATTTCCACATCTGGAAAAAGGGGATGCCCAGGTACCTTGCTGGGTTTTTGTGAGGACCACAGAGGCTGGTGGACAGGTGCTTGTGTCAAGATCAGAGAGAGATCACCCCGGAAACAGAAGGGAGAAGCGACCCTCTGGGAGCCCCAGAGTGAGTCCCACAAGTACCGTCTTCCTGAGCTGGTGGAATGCTCCAGGACACAGAACAACCTGGAGTAGGACAGGGCGGTCCAGACCCTTTGGACCTTCGTAAGAATTCACTTTGCATTTTCCTTTTCAGGGAACAAACTGGAGGATCCTTCCAACCTTTGTCCAGTGTGCATCATCGACATTCATTTTTCAATGGATTATTAATAATTTAGTTGACATCCGGGGAAACCTATTTTACTGCACTTGGCTCTTGGTGTTTTTAGCATAAACCATTTGTTTTGGAGAAACTGTTTGTAAAACGCATCCACACAAAATACTGAAATCTAGAAAACAAAACTAATACAGATCTTGCCACATCCTGTCCCCAGCCCTACAGAAAGGTGGGAGAACAAGTATTACTCCATGGAAATAGAAAGCATACTAGTTTTTACCCTTTCTCCTTTGCTCATTCAATTTGGTTAAAAAATGAGAAGGCCAGTATTTACACAGGCTAACAGAATTCAAACAAAACAAGAGTATGTAGTAAAATGTGAATCACTTTCTTATGCCAGGCCCAATCCCTCTCTCAACAGGCACTGTTAATTGCTCCTGTGTATCTTTCTGAAAAAATTCTGTGGATGCTCAAGTATGTATTTTTTTTTTCATATTTAAACACATGGGAGCATACAGTGTCCATTTTCCTCTGGTTTCCCTTTTTCTCACTTAATCATGTTGGAGATTATTACATTTTTAGTCTTTTGGTCTATATAAAATGTGCTCATCTAAATTTAATTTAATAATGACAGATTTGCTGAATTTAAGCTCAGTGTCTTCTATCTTGGAGTTCCCAGCATGTCCCTTCCTGGGCTGGTGGGCCAGCCTGTAGTAAGTGCATAGTTCCAGAGTACGCAGCAGCCGGCCCATCACAGGGCTTCTCCCTTCTGTTTCTGGGGTGATCGCTCTCTGATCTTGACACCAGCACCTGTCCACCAGCCTCTGTGGTCCTCAAAACAACCCAGCGAGGTACCTGGGCTGGCCCTTGAGCAGGAAGGAGTGCCCCTCTATCCACGCCCTGCCATGTGGGTTAGGCGGGTACTCAGAAAGAAGAATTAATTAGGGAGAAGCTGTAGTTTCCATTCAGCCCCTGTAAAGTTAGGGGGAAACTCTGAAATGTGTTTGCCAGCTGCCATGAGTGGTATCAGCTTAGTTCTGCTCTGAAAGCTGACTGAAGTGTGTGCCCCGCTTCTCTCCTCACCCTCCCGTGCCTCCTGTCTCGTTATTTATGTTTCCATTCCGTCCACGGTCTAGACACATACTGTTTGCCCTCTCATGGGTAACCTCAGCTTCCAGTTACCTGGTCTTTGTGCTGTGTTTAGATGGATTCCAGGATCACACAGTACTGGTCCTTTATTAGTAATTCTAGAGGAATTGTCAGGGCCTTTCTTTCAATTCCTCTTTCAGTTGGAGTTCATTGTAGAGTTTGTGGATTGTGATCCCCACTCTCTTCTTAAATGGCTCATGACCCTCAGTGGAGAATTTTTGCGAGCTCCAAAATATCTCCTGCATGAGTATAAAACTCTCGCGTCCCACCTTCCCTTTAAAACTTCATAGAAATATTTCCGTCGTTTAGCACTGAGGATTATTGTTCAGATATTTGAGCTCAGCCTGTCTTCTGCCTGGATGTTCATATCATTCTTTTGATTCATTAACTTCTCCAGGCTATTTCTGTATGTTCATCTTTCTGTATCACTTTTTTTAAAAGCTGCGCACAGTATATCCCATCATCTGACAGAGACAAGTCACTGTTTCTTCTGTGTCTTATATATGTCATCTCTTTGAGAAACTCAGTATTTCACATACTTTGCCATTTCATTTGCTTGTGTCTTTGGTTGGTTGGTTGTGTTTATTCTATTTTTTAATGGCTTCTAATGTGCTCATCATTCCTACCCCATTTATTTTCTTTTTCTCCATTTCTTTCCCAAGCTCTTGTCTTTCTGTTGGTTAATAATTTCTTCTTTGATTTTTAAAAATCTTTTTAGGAGAGTACAGTCGGCAGGATAAAGGCCCCTCAAAGATATCAATATCCCAATCTCCAGAATCTGTGACTATATTGGGAGAATTGGAATTGGAAAAGTAAAATTGAATATGGAGTTAAGGTTGCTACTGTCTGACTTCAAACTAGTGGGATTATCCTGGGTTATCTTAAGTGGGCCCAGTGTAGTCAGAGGGTACGTGAAAGGGGAAGATGGAGGACCAGAGAGGCATCAGCACAAGAAAGACCAGTCCTGATGTTGTTGGCCACAGGAGGCCATGATCCAATGCATGTATGTGGCCTCCAGACTGGATACAGCAAGGAAAATGGGGCTTCCTGCAGTGGCTGGAGTCATGACCCCCCAATGACGTTCATGTCCCAACCTCCAGAAGCTGGGAATATGTTCAGTTATTTGGAAAAGGAGACTTTGCAGATGTAATTAAATTAAGAATCTTGAGTTGGGGAGATTGGCCTGATTTTTCCAGGTGGGCCTGAGTAACCCCAAAAGAGCCAGGAGGAGCAAAGTCAGAGCAGACCTGAAGATGGACTCAGAGGTCAGGGATGCAGTTTCTGGAAGGCGAACACCAGCCAAGAAATGGGAGCAGCCCCTGGACACTGTGCAAGGTAGGGTACCTTCTCCCCTGGAGCCTCCAGAAGGAACACTGTCCTGCAATACCTTGGCTTTAGCCCAGCAAGACCCATTTCAGACACCTGATCTCTAGAACTGTAGGATGATATGTTGCTCTGTTTTAAGTCACCAGATTTGTAGATTTGTTGTGATTTGTTTCAGCAGTAACAGGAAACTCACAGAGACTGTAGGGGAGTATGTTACTAAAAAAGTTCTTTACCTCTTTCCTTAGGAGGCTTTCCTCTGGGCCTGCAGGTGCTTACCCGCCACCTCCACCCCATTTCTAAGCCTGATTCCCAAGTTGGTTACTTTGTGACTTTAGTCAGTGCGTTTTTGAAGAATGGGGTAGGGTTGCACTTCATTTCAAGTTTATAGTCTGGAATGCAAGAGTACACTCTTCAAGTTGTATTTCTTTTACCCAGTTAGGAGCTGTGTTCCCCAGTTCCTCATGAATAAATTGGGTGTTGCTCCTGGCAGGCCTCAGTGTCATGTGTTTGCTACCTGCCTCTGCCTCTGTACGAGGCCAAATCCACAGGCCATGGTCTACTCAGTGGTTCTGCGCACATGTCCACACGATCCTTTGCAAGCTGCCGTGGCACGGTCTTTATCTCCCCAGGGGTCAGGAGTGGGGCACTGGCTTGCTGTGTCTCTTCCTGATGCCATTGGTCTGGTCCACCCAGGGATTTGTGTACTCTGCTCGTGTCTGTTTTCTTGATTTGTCAAAAGTGGAATATATTTCTCTTTCTAATTCTCTGTCTCCCTT
Organism: Bos javanicus; assembly: GCF_032452875.1. Classification (NCBI taxonomy): domain Eukaryota; kingdom Metazoa; phylum Chordata; class Mammalia; order Artiodactyla; family Bovidae; genus Bos; species Bos javanicus. The sequence goes on from NC_083888.1 coordinate 29,431,324, forward strand.
TTCATTGTTTTGAGGGCTTTCAGAGAAAGTGTGGAGGAGTAAACCATTCACTGGAAACTGCTTTCTGGTGGGTGCAGGTGTAGATGCTGAGGGATTTTACTCACCATCTTTGGGGAGCTCCTTGTGCTTTGAGAGAGAGAAATGGGTCACCGTTTCTCTTGGGGTCTGGACATTGTTGAGCATTTGTGGCTTTGGGATTCCTTTTCCAAGAAGATTTTTTGTTTTACTCCAGAATGCTTTTTGTGTAAAAGCCCTTCCATTAGATTAGACAAGCTATTGTATAAAAGATTTGACCTCCCATGCTAGCAGCCTGGGAGAAGGTGGCAGATACGTGCCACACCGGACCTCTGGCCCAAGGCTTCCCTACCTCTGAGGCCAGATCCTGCCCCTGCCATGCCCCAGCAGCCTTGAACTCACTTCCTGTGTCTCCAAAATCTGTGTGGCTTTTTGTATGTTAATCAATAAGGCCTGAATGAACACTTGCTGCTTTAATCACTAATGAATATTAAATTAATGCTGTAATCCCTAAGCAGTAGGATAGCCTCCAGTGATTGCTGTGTGTTTTTCTGACACTATCTGGTTTAAATCTCATAGCCATCCTGTGAGGCAGGTGTCATGGTTCAGCCTCATTTGGCCGTTAAGCCAGGTTGGAGTGCCTGGAGATGCCATTTGTCTGTCTTACGAAGCGCAGGCTGCCTTCACAAAGGCTGGACCTGGTCCTTGACACCCAGTAAGTGTGTGCTTACTTTGCTGGGTTGAGTTGAAGCTTATGAACTTCTTTCGTTCTTTTCCAAACTCTTTGTGTGTGCAGATCTGTTGGCCCCAGATATGTTCGGAACAGCTTCCTTGTAGTGATCTAAGATTCATTAGTTTTAAATGTTGAATTTTAGATAGTTATATGTTAGCAACCTTCAGTTGTGCAGTGTTTCTCTCTCATTCAAAACCCAGGGCGACTTAGAGGTAGGAAGCCCTAAATTCTGAGGAATGAGAATTCATGAGGATTTTGCTCCAGCCAGACCTACTTTGGGCTGTCCTGTGCACACACAGCCCCTCTAGTGTGGCATCCCTGGGATGACAGACTAGTTTGCCAGCCAGTCAGTGTACAAGGAGGGGAGTGCCCCCACCGTCTCTCCTCAGTTACTGGGAGAGAAATCCACTGTGCAGTAAAGATGATAAACTGATAAGTAAAAAGATAGTAAACTAGAATCTCTAAATTTTTTTTTTTGCCTGCCTTTCATTTTGTAGGGTCCATAGGGTTGTAGTCATGGGGATGAGTGACTGGTGGGCCACGGCCTCAGAGAGGCTTGCTGGGTCAAGCCTTGCATCCCTCTAGACAGATGGTCAGCAGCACCCGAGAATCAGGTGAAATGATCACTGTGCTGTTGCCAATGTGGTGGAAGGACAGAATGTACCTAGTTTTTGAGAAAGACCACGTCCTTGGGTTCCCTGTACAACCAGAGTGTGCGACTCAGAGAACGTAGCCTTGTAGCCTTCCTGAAGCTTCTTTGGACACCTGGGATGTTGAGAGAATGAACTTCCTCCTGCCCGCTCCTCTGGGCCTCCCCCGGGCATGATTCATGCTGGGATCAGTTCTGTGACATCAGCTTTTAGCTCTTCAAAAGTTGCCTGTTACCACTTCCCTCTCTTCCTTCCTCTCCCAGTTTGTCATTTATTAGTCTGTGGTCTTCCCACGTGGCACAGTGCTAATGAATCCACCTGCCAGTGCCAGAGATGCAGGAGACAAGGATCTGCATTGGGAAGATCCCCTGGAGTAGGAAATGGCAACCCACTCCAGTATTCTTGCCTGGGAAATTCCACGGACGGAGGAGCATGGCAGGCTACATGCAGGTCATAAAAAAGTCAGACATGGCTGAGCGACTGAGCATGCATGTTTGTTCTGGTATCCTGATTTTCCAGCAGTTCTCTTGTGGTATGCCTTCATTTAGCCCCTGCAGTGCATTCTGGACACTTTCCTCGGTGTTGCCTTCCACCTGGCTCATCTGCCCTCTACCCAATCCACATCAAATCTACTGTAAAGAACAGTCACTTGGTTTTAAGTTTCTGTGACTGTGTTATTCATTTCCATAAATTTTCTTAATTTCCCATATTCTTGTCTTTTTAAGAGGTATCATATTATTTACTTAGGGTTTTGATCACTTTAAGAAGTACTTGCATCTGTCAATTAAAACTGTATGTTATGGTCTCTGAGTAATGATTTGTTATCTGAACTTCTTGATGGTGGTGAGCTGGGAGTTTTTGTCTGGTGTTACTGTTTGCTGGGCCTGCTGGCCCTGTTCTTGGGGAATCGCTTCTACTTGTGTCTCCTCACTTGATTATAGCTCTGTCGTTGCTTGGTGCCAGGGTGGGTGCATCTGGCCAGTGAGATCGCATTTGCTTCTGTTAGATCCACGGGGGGCTGTGAGCCCAGGGTCACCTTGCATGTCAGCTCCCTGGGTTGGTGGTTTTGGAAACGGTGGCTGTCTGAGGTGAGCACCAGCTGAGACTTTGCCCTTCCGCTCTTTGTCATGCAGCCTGCGGGGAAGGCTGTGGCAGTGCTATGTCTGTGGCAAGGATGCAGTCAGTGGGAGGTCAGGACTGGACTGGCCACAAGACACAGATCCTGTGCGCCTGTTGAAAGGGTGGCTGACTCTGAAGTTGGCACCAACTTGGGGAGTAGAGCTACTAACCGACAGGGCGGTGGTGAGTATGTATGTCTGTGTGCCAAGGCCTGGGAATGCCTTGATGAGTGGTTTCCTGACAGTGCCCTGTGGTGGTAGGAGGCTCTGTTGGCTGTAAAGAGACAAAGGACTGGCAGGCCCTTCCCAGCTAAGCATACTGCAATTTCCAGAGGCTTGCTTGGTTCTTTTTATCGTATCAACAAGTTTAAATGCAAAGCAATGGATGTAGAAGAGCACAAGATACCCCAGGAATGAGTGCCTAGTCGGTGCAGGGAAGGGAGGAAGGCAGTCCGTACACTCTCTGCTGGAATATTCTTGAGCCTGTTACGTAGCTGTCTGAGGTTTCAGCTGTAGAAAACTTGAAGAAAAGAAGAGCACAAAGCATTTTAGAGTGTTGGCTGTAGCTAGGGAACCACTACTTGAAAGTTCAAGCTTAGGCACTCCCTCTAAGCGGACTGGTGCAGCCCGCCCCCTCGCCCCAGGCACACCAGGGTTCATGGATCTCTTGCCACATCTTGGCTGCTGGCTCCCCCGCCCTTCCCTGGATGCAGAGCCCTTCCAGCACCAACCCCTGTGTCTCCCATGACACCTTTATGATTTCCCCACTCATGGCACCTGGGAGCCCTGCTCTGCGTCCCAGGGTATGTGCTCTCCCAGGAGCACGAAGGCTGGGCTGCAATTCTTTGTGTTGGTGCACCTCACCCATGGGATACCTTCTTATGGCGACCAGGCCATGACATTGGAAAAGCTCTTTAGATTTCCAAAAGAAGGGAACACTTAACTGTGTTGCAAGTCCTCATACCCTTAGTGCCCTGTGCCCCCTGTAGAGCCTTGCAATACCCACCTGCCCTCTGAATCTGTGCACACACAGTACATACAGATTTGGTGGCCTGAGGTAACTTTGTTGCTTCCCGGGAGTGTAGTACTCATACCACATCACTGTGGCCTGGGTCTTCACAAAGAGCCGCCTTCTTCTGGTTGTAAAGGGTGGGACCATGGTTAGTTGTACTCAGTGGAGGAGAGCTCCTGTCGTGCTCTGACGTGTTCCCACGCCCTTCATTCATTTCCATTGTCTGCTCTGTGGTGTGCTAGTGTGCACTGCTGTCCTGCTCTGGACACTGTTCTCCTGCGCTTAGGGAACCAGGCAGCATTGTCTCAGGAGTAAAAGGCTTCAATCACCTCTGCAGCTGGCCCTCTGTGTCCATGGGTCCTGCATGCATGTGTTCAATCCACCACAATCAATGATGTTCTAAGAACTATTCCATAAAGTTCCAGAAAGCAAAACTTGAATTAACTGTACTTTGACAGGTATTTACATAGCATTTACATTGTAGTAAGCATTATAAGTAATCAAAGGGTGATTTAAAGTGTAAGGAAGGATATACAGTGAGGTATATGCAAATATGATACCATTTTACATAAGGGACTTGAGCATCTGTGGATCTTGGTGTCCTCAGGGGTCCTGGAACCAACCTCCCACGGATACTGAGGGGTGACTGTATTTGATCCTGGAAGGTTTGAATCAGTTGTGCTTTTATATAAAATATCCCCAGGTGTTCCTATTAATTACATCTTGAACTTCCTCTGCAGTCTGACCACTGCTGCTGCCCTGACACACAGGGCTTATTCAGTGCAACCCAGTCCACCCAAAGGGATGGCAGACCTACCGGGCATCCGTCTTCCTCATCATAGTTTAGGGGAAGGGCAGGGAGGACTCTGTGGTATCCCCCACCGTCCAGGAGTGGTGGGACATTTTATTAACTGTCTTGGCATTTAATTTTTTGCAAAATTATGCTGCCCTTGACTTTGTGTCATCTCATTCATTCAGCAGATATTTTGTCTAAACATTTTCTTCCTCCTAAAAGTAAACAATAGCCTTTGGGAAAAATACTCAGTGGAAAAGAAGTAATCGTGTGCAAAGAATGTTTCCTCTGGTTTTGTTTTCCTCTTCAGCTGGCATTATTTCTTGAGCTTTTCCCACATTACTGAATAGCCTTAAACTGAGGTCCCCACGGCCACATGGCACTGAGTGGACTGAACATGCTATAGTCAGTGAATGATCATGGACTGTGGGCTCCGGAGGGCTAGGCAGGCAGCCCTGCCCGGCACGTGCTCCAGGTCAGACAATGGGTCATCTACTGCAGCGTGTCGGTCACCACACATGGGAGAGCCTGTTCTTACTCCTGAGGCCACTGCTGGAGCCCTCCTTTCAGTCCTGATCAGGGGCCCCCGAGGTAATTTTACTCTGGTCTCTGTCACACGCCATCATTCCAGCTTTCTGAGCTTAGCAACAGTGTACCCAAGGAGTTTAGATTCCACATCCTTCCTCTACAAGCCAGCAAAAGGACGTCTGGGGCGGTAGATAGAACAGTAGCCGCCCTTGGAACAGCAGAAGGAACTCAGCACCAGGAGAGGTTGTGTGGCTCAGATTCCAGAACTTGGGATTCTTGGGCATTTGAATTGGGGAATGTGGAAGAAGTCAGGCCCCTGGGAATGACAGGAGAGACCCAGGAGGCAGGAGGTCGAGAGAGACTGGGGGGACAGCAACCAGCAGTGGATGGGCCTCTGGGAGAGTGGACCAGACGAGCAGGCTGTAGGGGCAGGAGGCTGGAGACCCAGTCCTGCAGAGGGTAGAACCAGCATCAGCAGAGAGGAGCAGGAGGAAGCAGCCTGGATCCCACGTTTCCAGGGCTGGGTGGCTGACAGCTGCCTCCCCACCCTCCCCACCCCCACCACCCCCAGGACTGTGGGCGCAGCTGTTTGCTGGAGACCCTGGGCTCCTGTCCCTCCCTCCACCCCTTCTCCTCCCCTTCTTCCATCTCTTCCCCTTCCCCCCTCCCCCTCTCACTTCATCTTCCTCCTCCCTCCCTCCCTCCCTCCCTCCTCCTCCGGGGAGAGCCACCAGTGTGCCCCAAGGGTCTGCTGGCCTCTGTTTGCTATAGGCAGAGTGCTGGCCTCTCCGCCCCCACAGGCCCTTCTTCACTGTGTGTAGGACCAAGTTAGAGCCTGGGGTCCTGGCACATTAGTGTGGAGAGAAAGGAGGTGCAGTAAGGGAGGAAGTGTCTCTGGAGATACTCGAAGGAACCTGGTGGGGAGAGCACTGGGTAGTCGAGGACCTTCAGGCGGGCCCCATCCCTTACAGTGGGTGTTTGCCTGAGGTCTCAGGATTTATAAAAGATGCCAGGCTGATTCTCCTGCTCAACTGGCTCCCCTGACCCCCAGGGTACGTTGTGTGGTAAGAACCAGTGTGTGGCCAGCTTCACGAGGATAGAGGATCGAGAAGCTGGCTGATGTCCTGGGGGCACACAGGTCTGCCTGCCTGTTGGGAAAGCTGGGGCCAAGCACTGGAGAAAAACGGGACGGAACTCTAGGCCTCGTGCCACTTGGTGGCCTCTTTTATCACCTGCCCTGAGAGCAAGGCTCAGGGCGGCACAAGGTGTGTGTAGATGTCAGGGTGCAGGGGTGTGCCATCCAGGGCAGGTGAGGGCATGCCTAGGACCATTCACCCTGGGGAAGGTCAACACATCAAGGATCCTGCTTCGTACGATTATCATTGTAAAACAAGTAGTGTGATGGAAATAGGCAGGTGTTTGGATGGCAAGGAGCCATCGTATTTGTGGTACCTCTCAGGAGCCCAGCAAGGAGGAGCAGCCTCCTGCCAGCTGCAGAGGGGAGAATGGATGCCTGGCTTGCTGCGGGGAAGCGGTGTCTCCTGGCTCCCCTCTGTGCTGCTCTGTAAGTGATGGCCTCACCCCTGGCTCACGGGGACAGTGAAGCCACGGGTGGTGCCCTAGACGGTGAGCAGAGCCCAACCACACCTGCAGGATGTATATAAGTGCCCATGGAGCAGGGCAGGCCTTGCCTTAGGCCTCGTTCCATGGGGCCCACCTGTCTACCTGGTACTAGCTCTTACCTTTTGTGCAAGGTTGGGAGGGTTAAATTTGGAATTTAATATTTGTTATTTATTTAAAAATCCTCTATGAGTCCTTAACCTTTGGGGGGCCCTCTGTGTTCTGTGGAATCAGACGCTCTGAGTGCCCTTGGGCCGTGTGTCAGGACTGGAGAGACAGGCAGATGCAGCTGTGGAACTGCTTGTGAGTATTAATTTTGTTTTCCGTTGCCTTTTGTGCCACGGCGTGTGGGTTCCTGGGCCACTAGAGCAGCCTCTGCCTGCAGGGTCCAGATAAGAAGAGGCCGTGGAGGAGGCGATGGAGGGACCATCTCCCCCATCTGCATGGCCTTGGCCCAGGGTCCAAGAGTAGAGGAGAGCTCAGGTTCTCTGGGAAATTGTGAAAAGGTGTTTCTAGATGATGAACAGGGGATGAAGGGTCATTGTCCTCCCTGTTTTCAGATTTCCCATGAGCATGTCCTTGGAGGTTTTGCTGGACTTTGCAGAGGAAATTTCATTTGAAAGCTCGGGGGTGTGTTACACTGGCTGGGTGGTCCTCACACAGGCCACATGTTAGCTGGGCCTCTGTGACTCCAGGGCATCCTCGATGGTCAAAAGTATTTTGGTGCAAGCTTAGAGCTCACCCTGCACAGAATGGAGGCGGTTCCTGGACTGTACATTGTATGTAACAGACTGGCCCTGCTAGTCCTTAAACTATTTTGTTTGAGTCACAAGGACAGAAATAAATAAATAACAGGCCAAAAAGGATTACTGTGACACGGCCAGGGTTTGTGCATTGTCACTGAGCCCAGCGAAGGCTCATCTGTGATGCTGCTGCAGATGTTTGCAGGAAATGTGGCTGTTGCCTGCCGTGAGCCTGGCAAGTGGACATGGTACCCACTTTCATTTTAAGTTTTAAATCTTTTTTCATGTTCTTTTCCAGTATGGTTTGTTACAGCATGTTGAATGAATGGTAGGACCTTGTTGTTTATCTGTCTTATATATAATAGTATGTACCAGTTAATCCCAAACTCCTAATTTGTCCCTCCCTCCCCTCCCCCTTTGGTAACCATAGATTTGTTTTCTATGTGTGTCTCTGTCTGTTTCATAGATAAGCTCACTTTATCATGTATTTTAGATTCCACATATAAGTGATATCATATGGCCTTTGACTTTCAAGTTATAAATTTTAAAAGAAGAGCTGGAAACAGAACAGGTAGAAAAAATTACTGTCAGAACGTGTTTTAAAGAGACCAGATTAATAAAGGCTCAGTTGTAATTTTTATTTTCGAGGAAACCATTTTAAAAATTCTTGTCACGTGGAAGATGGAAGCATCCAAGAGAAATCCCCCAGGAGATGGGTGAGATTGGCTTCCGTGTGTGCAGGGCATTTTTCTAGGGCTGTCAGGAGGGCGATCCTGGGGAGGGTGGACAGAGCAGGGCAGCCAGGCCTGGTTGGCCTTCCTTTACTCGTTTCCCTCGTTGAGTGAGGACTGAGGTCTGCACCGCTGAGGTGTGAGGTTGGTCACACACCTGGCAGCATCTCAGCCCTCTCCTGTGGGTCCCAGGAGCTTTCATTGCAGTGCATGTTGCATTATCCTTTGGGATCTTTGGGGGCAGGTGCTAAAGGTAAATCCGTCTTTCAGATTGTGGTGAATTGGGGGTTTTCTTCTATTCTGCTCTTGCTTCAGTCAGGAGAGACATGCTTTAAATAGGGAAGTGGCGATGTCATTTCCAGGCACTTTCCCAGCACTAAGTAGGTCAGGGTTTTGTCACAGTTTTGACGAGATCACAGGTGAGTTGCTGTAAATTTGGAGAGAGTCATGAATCTTGTCAGAATACAGAGTGCACTTGCAATCTGGTTAAATAGTCTTAATTTCTGGCCTGTGGAGTCCTCTCGCTCCCCACTCCCCACACCCCTCCTCATGGCACAGTCTCTGCTGAAGACTTAGAGGGTGGGGGAGTGGTGGTGCAGTGGGTGTCTGGGGACATGCCCTCCCTGCTGGCTGAGGACCATCTGTCCTCTTGCCTGCCTGACAAAACCAAGTCCTGGAAGTGGATGAGAGAACCGTCCCTTCCTCCTGACCTAAGCTTTTTGTGCAAGCGCAGCCTCATTCAGAAAGGTACATAAGCGCACACAGACTGACACCCCTGTGATCACACCGGCACCTGGCCACGGCTGTCCCCGTGTCTCATGCTGCATACCTGCCTGGCCTCTTGCACTTCTTGTCTGTGAGATCCCATAGCACATGCTCTTCTCCGGCTCCTTTGGTTCCTCGGGGTGTTTGTGGGGTCCGTGCAGGTCCCCATGCTTCATTGGCTCTCGTTCATTCCTAGTGCTGTGTGAATAGGCGACATTGCCTGCTGACACGTGTCGGGGTGGTTTGCAGGGTGGGATCTTGGGAGCAGGGGGCTGTCCTGGAACATGTCTTTGCTGGACAGTTGGCTGCATGTCTGTTGAGAGCACACCTGGGAGTGCAGGTGCTGGGTCACGGGGCTGCAGAGCTTCAGTTCAGGAGACCCTTTGGCTTCCCCAGCAGGTAGAGGCCAGACTAAAGTTTCCCAGGCAGAGAGAATAAACCCCAGTGGCAATATGGGACTTATTGGATTGACATGAGTTCAGGTAAGGATCCAAAGGCACTTTAGTCAGCAGTTACACTCAGACAGCTGACAAGAGGAGAACTGGTCTTTATAGAGGTGGATTCTGCATTTAAATGAGGGGTTTCTATCCCACTGTCTGCTGTGTAGCTCACATAACTTTTTCTCACTGTGCTCAGCTGATGTCATCTACCAATAGGACATGTCCTGCCCTGATAAACCCACTCTGGGTGGGGGGTGAGGGACTAAATCACATCTTCCTACTCCCCAGGGGTGGGCAGAGGCTGAGTAGGCCCGCCACGCCGTCACTGCTTGTTACATGTGCTGCAGAAGCTGCATCTTATATTAAGCTGTGTCTCAGGATGGCCCTGGGGCTAAGGAAACCCGCCACGCACGTGTCATGTCCTGGGTACCTCGTGACTTAACTCGGGCTTCGATCAGCATCACATCCACACCCTCTGAGGTTGGGGATCAGAGACAGGGCTACCCTCTTATCACAGATGATGAAACAAAGGTTCAAGTTAAGTACTGGTCCAGGGTCTCAACTTGACTAATAAGAAAAGGGGGTCTGGCCTGTATCTTCTGGCCACAAACCCCGTGGTATTCCGCTACAGTGCAGCCCCCTCCCCTGTTTATCAAGCAGGTAATTGAAAGGTGGTATTTTATTGTACAGTGACTCTTAACAGATTTGTCTGGACAACTGGCTCCTTTGGTCTTGGCAGAGGGCAGCCTTTGCAGCCTCCTTCTTGCACAGGTGATGGTGCACCTCTCCAGCCACAGGAGCAGTGGTCCCACTAGGGTGAAACCATCACAGGCCTGTCATTTGGGTATTCATTGATGTGCTAGTTCACACCGATTCTAAAAAGTTATTTTAGAAAATTCAGGTAATGGGATGTAGTCGATCCAGTCATGTGAAATCTAAATCTTCGAGAACATTTGGCAGTACTGTAGATTTTAACCTTTCCTGTTGGTGTGTGGTATTTTCTGAAACCTTAGAGTTAACCTCAAAAGCATATTTTCCAAAATTATTGATGTGTATGATAGGAAGAAATAAATAGACCAAGAAATAGTATAGTTAACTTCATGGTATGTCTGTCATTAAAGGAAGCTTGATTACCTCCAAAATTACCTTTGATGATTCTAATAAAAAACAGGTTTTTATTGTTAGCAGGGTGAGCTTTGTGCTGTGACTTTCTAATATTCTATAAAATTATTTCAGAAACTGCCACCCGTACCTTGAAATCTTCAATGGGGACTATCAGTCAAAATTAGTTGGTTTTATTATCAAAAGAGATTTTCATTTTGTGTAAATTGTTTAGGTCAGTTTGGACCAAGTTAAAGAGCTATAAACATAAAACAACAAAATAACCCCTAAATTGTTTTTTTTTTAAGTAAATAAAACATCTTCCTGTGTCACTTATCATTTTTTATCTGTGTAAGTGATACAAATCATATCACTCCCAGAGAAGCAATTTAGTGTGTAAGGATTCCAGCCCTGATGTGAGAGTTTACATGTCACAGTAGGTGATCCTAAGTCAGTTTTTATCAGGGATATGGGCACTCTTGTTCCTCCCAGGAATCCTGCAGGAGACACACCAGTTCCTCACTCTGGTGGCGGGAAACCAGGTGGCAGTGGCCAGAGCTGTGGAAACGTAGGGAGGCTGGAGCGTCTTCCTTGGCCTTTTCCTCCAGCCGTTACCCTCAATTTCAAATTCACGTGTGCTTACCGCTTTGGAATACCATCGTGGTGACTGGTGCTGGTAAGTTCCCTGGCCCACGGCATCTGTGAGGGATGTCAGCGCCGCTGACACACTTCGTGCCTGTGCTGAGCAGAGGCCAGCGCCACCTTCAGGAATGGGATGTCTTTGGGGTCATGTTTGACTCCACTCTTTCAGAGCCTCAGATGATGGTGTGTTCCCTTCAGAGTTCAAGGTGAAATCCCTCTGAACCCTCATCCTGTTGGTCACTCTGTTCTTTGTTCCAGGAACCCTCAATGTGCTGGCAGACCTGCTACCAACGATGGCAGAAGGAACAGCACATGAAAGAAAGGGCCTACTCACCAAAGCGGCCACTGCTAAGTGACTTTGTCACTGCATGGAGGGACATCCAGTGCCCAGACCAGCATCCGCCCACTATGGGGAGCAGCACGGTCACCGCTGCTAGCCAGGGGGAGGAGAAGGGGGGGATGCGGCTGGCTTCTACATTGTGCTTAAAGCCATGCTCAAGCTAGAGGGGGCCTGAGTGCCCGCCAGCCTTGCCCTGGGAGCACATGGACACCTGCTGGGAGGACAGCACACCCAGCGTCACGCAGCTCCCGCCCCAAATCAAGTGTGGGATCACTTGATCCATGAGATCTGCTCTGATGTTGTGGGATCTCAAAGGATTCCGTCAGGATCATGATCAGAAGTGAATCTGACAAATGTCTCTCTGACTATTAAATGGATTGTGAAGGATTTGGGAATTTGATTCTAAGAGAGGATCCTAGAGATCAGTTAGGATGGTGGGGGCTCTCCAAATTGGGGAAGGGTCCTTAGGATCACCGAGGAACAGGGTGGGATGGTCCTCGGAATCACTGAGGAGCAATGGAGGGGGTCCTCGGGATCACTGAGGTCTTGCAGCCCTGTGGGCCCTGGAGACAGTTGAGGGGCCGTTTCGGCTCATGTGATGGAGGTGGAGAGAGGCCTGGCTTTGGCATCTGGTCAGTGGTGTGCAGTGGACGGATGTGAGACAGAGCACGGTGTGCAGATGGAACCAGGGCCTGGTATGACCCTGGGGGTGTGCTGGTTGGCTGAGGTAGTGATACTTGAGCTCTTCTAAAGGGTTTTCTGCCAATCAGAAAGTGTTGTTTCTGTTTGTGTTTTTAAGTTTGAAGTCCAGTGTATTCTTTTTAGCTATTTCTGCTTTACTGACTATGCCAAAGCCTTTGACTGTGTGGATCACAATCAACTGTGGAAAATTCTAAAAGAGGTGGGAATACCAGACCACTTGATCTGCCTCTTGAGAAATTTGTATGCAAGTCAGGAAGCAACAGTTAGAACTGGACATGGAACAACAGACTGGTTCCAAATAGGAAAAGGAGTTCGTCAAGGCTGTATATTGTCACCCTGTTTATTTAACTTCTATGCAGAGTACATCATGAGAAACGCTGGACTGGAAGAAGCACAAGCTGGAATCAAGACTGCTGGGAGAAATATCAATAACCTCAGATATGCAGATGACACCACCCTTATGGCAGAAAGTGAAGAGGAACTCAAAAGCCTCTTGATGAAAGTGAAAGTGGAGAGTGAAAAAGTTGGCTTCAAGCTCAACATTCAGAAAACGAAGATCATGGCATCCGGTCCCACCACTTCATGGGAAATAGATGGGGAAACAGTAGAAACAGTGTCAGACTTTCTTTTTCTGGGCTCCAAAATCACTACAGATGGTGACTGCAGCCATGAAATTAAAAGATGCTTATTCCTTGGAAGGAAGGTTATGACCAACCTAGATAGCATATTCAAAAGCAGAGACATTACTTTGCCAACAAAGGTTCATCTAGTCAAGGCTATGGTTTTTCCTGTGGTCATGTATGGATGTGAGAGTTGGACTGTGAAGAAGGCTGAGCGCCGAAGAATTGATGCTTTTGAACTGTGGTTTTGGAGAAGACTCTTGAGAGTCCCTTGGACTGCAAGGAGATCCAGCCCGTCCATTCTGAAGGAGATCAGCCCTGGGATTTCTTTGGAGGGAATGATGCTAAAGCTGAAACTCCAGTACTTTGGCCACCTCATGCGAAGAGTTGACTCATTGGAAAAGACTCTGATGCTGGGAGGGATTGGGGGCAGGAGGAGAAGGGGACGACAGAGGATGAGATAGCTGGATGGCATCACTGACTCGATGAACGTGAGTCTCAGTGAGCTCCGGGAGTTTGTGATGGACAGGGAGGCCTGGCGTGCTGCAATTCATGGGGTTGCAAAGAGTTGGACACGACTGAGCGACTGATCTGATCTGATGTGATCTGATTGATACCATGTCTAAGAACTTTTCACCTAGGCTAGCTCCTGAAGATTTCCTCTGATTCTTCTAAAATTTTATAGTTTTACATTTTCCATTTGTGTATTTGATCCGTTTGAGCTAATTTGTTCAGATGTGATGTCTCGATGGAATTTCGGTGTTCTGCCTGTTCATGTCCAACTGGCCCAGCACTCCTGGTTGAAAAGATGAGCCTTCCTCCATTGAATTGTTTTTTCACCGTTGTCAGAATCAGTTGGCTGTTCTTGTGTGGGTCTGTTTCTGTTTTGTTTTTACTTCTGCTCACTGATCTACTTGTCTGCCTCTTGCTAATATTTCACTGCTTCAATTATTGCAGCATTATGGTAAGCCCTAGTCTCAAGTACAGCAATGTCTCACATCCCATTCTTTTTCAAAATTATTTTAGCTGTTCCAGTCCCTTTGCTTTTCCATAAACATTTTAGAATAATCATGTTTATGTCTATTAAAAACAGCTTGGATGATTTGAGAGAATAGCATTGAAACATGTATTATATGTGAAATAGATCACCAGTCCAGCTTCAATGCATGAGACAGGGTGCTCAGATCTGGTGCACTGGGATGACCCTGAGGGATGGGATGGGGAGGGAGATGGGAGGGAGGGTCAGGATGGGGAACACATGTACACCCATGGCTGGTTCATGTGAATGTAGGGCGAAAACAACCACAATATTGTAAAGTAATTAGCCTCCAATTAAAATAAAAAACAAAACAAAACAGCTTGCTGGGATTTCCAGTAGGAATTTGGATAGAATTGACATCTTTACTACATTGAGCCTTCTAACCCATGAAGATGGTTTGTCTCTCCATTTATTTTGATCTTCTTTGATTTCTTTCATCATTTCACAGATTTCAATATGTGTCCCATACATGTTTTGTTCAGTTGATGCCTAAGCACTTAATTTTATCTGAATGATTATAAATCATATCGTGTTTTTCCACTTTCCACATGTGCTTTGCTAGTATGTAGATTTTTGAATATTGATCTCTTATCATGTGACCTTACTGAATTCATTGAGTTCTAGGAGATTTTCTATAGATTCCTTAGGATTTTCTTTGTAGACTATTTCATTATCTGTAAAGAACATTATTTCTTTTTCAACCTGTTAATATATGCCTTTTATTTTCTTTTCACACCTTAATCTACTTGCTAAAACTAATATTGTGTTGAATAGCAATGGTGAGAGTGGACATCCTTTCTTGTTCCAGATGCCCTTAATCAGTGTGAGAAAGATCCTTTGAATTCCTAGTTGCTGAGTATTTTATCTTGTGTGTATGTTGGATTTTGTCAAATGTTTTTCTGAGGCAGTTTATATGACCATGTGACTCTTAAATGGGAAGCCCACATGGTCCCTGTTAATGAGGGAATGAGGAAGGTGGGTACTTCTTTTGTGATGTCTTTGACAGGTTCTGTTATTATGGTTGTGGTGGCCTCATAAAATCAGTTCACAGTGTTCTTAGTAAGCCTCTTTATGAAAGAAATCATGAGTTTAACATTGCATTGCAAATATTTTTTTAGGTATTCTCAATTTAAAGTGGTTTAAATTCATGAAAAGTGTAGGAAAGAAAAACAAAATACTTCAGAAGAACTGAAAAGTGATTAAGTTATACAAGTAACCTCTTCTAGGTTCTGTTCCAGAGAGAATAGTGAAAGACAGCATCTGTACCACAGTTCTGCATTAGAATATTTAAACATTTCAGCACCAAATACCACCTTTGGAGTTTGCCTTAAATATGTATGTTGAATAAAAGGCAGGTTATAAAACAGTGCTGAGTTTCAGGGAGGAAAAAAAAAGTTTGGTTTTTTTTTTTTTTTTTTTTTTTGGTTTTGCAGTAGCTCAATCATGAGAGAAGTATTGAGTTGGTCATCTCAATCCATATATATACATATATATATATAATAATTAAATATTTAAATCTAGATCCAAAAATAGGGCAGTTTTGGAGAACAAAGAGGAAGCTATAATTTAAAAAATAATGAAACAGTAATTGCATTTCCTGTCCAACATATCCAGCTGTGACTGCCTCTGGCTTACTGTTTGCAGTGAAAACCAGTGACATTTTGTCTTGTTCCATATTGCTTGACCATTGTATTTGGTAACCAGTAGAGAGGGTTTCAGGAAGAGCAAACAAGTTTATACTTCCTTTTTACTCGCCAGATATAGCAAATAGAAATATAAGCTGCCTATTTTTATCCCAAATATTACAAACTTATTAAAAACATTTATTGTTTATCTGAAATTCATTTTTAACCAGATGTCTGTTTTTCATCTGGCAGCCATAGATTTTTCCTTGATTTTTTCTATACTTTGAACCTTGCTCATTTTCATTCAGGGTAAAACCATCGGAAGGTGTAGAAGAATGTCAAAACTCTGTAGCAGCTGTTTTATTTCATGTCAGACAGTTATCTTTTCCTGGCAGGTGAACATGACGGTGGACCTTGTGTGATATTTCGTGTTTTTTCTCTTACGGGTGCCTACATCAAGGTGTGAAGCTCTGGGCGGAGGTTTCACCCTCCAAGGACCAGTCTGTACCCTGTACCGACAAGGCCTACTCACACTGTGCAGTGATCTCACTCCATTCTCTTGCCAGCATCTCATGATTCAAGAAGATTCTTACTCATCCATATATTCCCACCTCTGTCTCATTTGCAGTTACCCTCTTAGGATGCTGCCTGAATTTGTGTCCGTGCAATATAGATACGTCATATGTCTTTCATCCTCCTGGGTCAGATGTGTAAGTAGAAACAGAGTTTTTCTCTTGCATCCTTTGCTTTGTGCTGGTGTCGTCTGTGGTGCCTGTATTAGATGGTGGGTTTGTGAACACCCTGAGGCTTCAGGTATCAGCGGGAGGAGGCCTGGTCTCAGCCACCATCCTACTGTCTCTCTTTCCAGCAGCACTAATCTCTAGAGTCCCCAACCTGTCCTCTTCTGCTTTCATTCTGTTGGGCAGCTGGCAAAGCCACACTATGAACTTGAACCTCTTTGCTGTGGCCAGTATCCTTATATCTGTTAGACTTCATTTTAATCCAGAGGACAGAAATGCCCCTGACTCTTGTTTGTATTTTTGGCTGCTTTAGGGACACATGAAGCTGTTAGAATCACAGCTCTGCTAAATAACAAAGATAAAGAGAATGGCTCTTGTAAGGGCCGAATACTCCTTACAGTCAAGTCAGAGAAAAAGCATTATAGTCAGTTTACCAGCAGCTAAAATGAAGTCCTTCCTCCCTACACCATGGTCTTGCTGTTTCATTTGTAAGATCCCAAAGAACACGGGGCCCTGGATGGGGGTGAGTTTGGGGTCCCCCTTGAAAGCAGTGTGGCAGTTTCTAGTGTAATTTTCTTCATGCTTTGTGAACACTGAACTCACTGTTCCTGCATTTGTGATTGATCTCAAACTTCTAAATTTCCAACTAAATTCACTTAGAATGCAGGTTAAAATATTCCTTGTGATGGGCTATTTTGTTTACTCAAAATACAGAATTGAGAAATTTGATAATTTCTAGTATCTCTGGAATTCTGAGGATATTTAAATCTGGCCTACTTCCTAAAATGTCAAGAAATTTTTAAGTATAACATTTTATATTGACTTAAGTATGTTTTCGGAGAAGGCAATGGCACTCCACTCCAGTACTCTTGCCTGGAAAATCCCATGGATGGAGGAACCTGGTAGGCTATAGTCGGGTCGCTAAGAGTCGGACACGACTGAGCAATTTACCTTTAACTTTTCACTTTTATGCATTGGAGAAGGAAATGGCAACCCACTCCAGTGTTCTTGCCTGGAGAATCCCAGGGACAGGGGAGCCTGGTGGGCTTCCGTCTATGGGGTCGCACAGTCAGACACGACAGAAGTGACTTAGCAGCAAGTATGTTTTATTGCTTAATTTGCATAAATAAGTATTTCCTAAGAATTGGGATTTCAGTGCTCAGAATGTATATTTTTGTATAATTTTGGAGTTAAAATAGGAAGGACAAAATTTACTGCAGTTTTATTCCCATTTGGGGGAGTGTTTCTGAAGCCATTAAACCTGAATAAAGACTTTTCCAAATGGAAATTGTTTCTTTTATAAATATTTTCTGTTTATTAACTTTAATACTTAAACATAAAGAACTTGCTTTGGTTTCTAACAACTAGAAATTATACACACACTTGCATTAAATAAACGTTGGCCAAGCCTTGTGTGCACATGTGCAGGGGACTCCTCAGAGTCTGGCTGTTTGAGGATATGCCCCTCTTTTATCCCCTGGGCCTTCTTCTCTGCCTCAGTTCCCAACTGTGAGCCTCTGGACCTGTTGGGAAATTATGTTGTAAATAAACCATCTTTATTTTCCTATGGGAAAGGAGCCTAGAATTTCTTCTTTTTTAAAAGGTATTAAGAATGTTACTTTACCTTGATTAGAAGGGCTATCATTCCCCTCCCCCCACCCTCCACCCCACTGCCAAAAATCAACCCAGAAAGTAACATGTGTTGGCGCCAAGATGTGGCTCTTGTGTACTGCAGGTGGGAGTATAAAATGGTACAGCCACTATGGAATATAATACAGTGGTTCCTCAAAAAAATAAAAATAGATTTACCATATGATCAACAATCCTCCTTCTGGGTATGTACCTAAAAGAAGTAAAAAGCAGGGACTCTAAAAGATATTTGGACACCCGTATTCATAGCAGCATTATTCACAGTAGGCAAAAGCTGGAAACAACCCAAGTGTCCACTGACAGATGAACAGATAAACAAAATGTGGTATTAGCATCAAAGGAGTTGTTGTTCAGTCACTCATTCGTGTCCAACTCTTTGTGACCCCATGGACTGCAGCATACCGGGCATCCCTGTCCTTCACTCTCTCCCAGAGTTTGCTCAAACTCATGTCCATTGAATTGCTGATGCCATCCAAGCCACCTCATCCTCTGTCGCCCCCTTCTCCTCCTGTCCTCAATCTTGCCCAACATCAGAGTGTTTTCTAATGTGTCGGCTCTTTGCATCAGGTGGACAAAGTATTGGAGCTTCAGCTTCAGCATCAGTCCTTCCAGTGAATATTCGGGGTTGATTTCCCTTAGGATTAACTGGTTTGATCTCCTTTCTGTCAAGGAATTCTCAAGAGTCTTCTCCAGCACCACAGTTCGAAAACATCAGTTCTTTGGCATTCAGCCTTTTTTATGGTCTACCTCTCACGTCTGTACATGACTACTGGAAAAAACCATAGCTTTGATTATATGGGCCTTTGTCAGCAAATGAAATAATATCAAATGAGATATTAACCTTAAAAAGGAATGAAGTTCTGACACTTGTTAGAACATGGATGAATCCTGAAGACACAGTGCTCAGTGAAATAAGCCAGGCATATAGGACAAATACTGCCTTAATTGCACTTGGTGAGGTGCCTAGAATAGTCACATTTATTGAGACAGGAAGTGGATGGTAGATGCCAGGCACTGAGGGAGGGGAGAAAGGGGACATGTTTTTTTGAGGTATAGAGTTTCAGTTTGGGAAGATGAAAAAGTTCTGGAGATGGATGGTGGTAATGGTTGCAGGGCAGTATCAGTATACTTAATGCCACTGAGTTGTACACTTTGTTGATGTTGTTGTTTAGACACCAAGTCATATTTGTCTCTTTTTCTGCCCGGCTCCTCTGCTTATGGGATTCTCCAGGCAAGGATGCCATTTCCTTCTCCAGGGGATCTTCCCAACCCAGGGATTGAACCAGCATCTGCTGCATTAGCAGGCAGCTTCTTTACTGCTGAGCTTCCAGGGAAGTCACAAACTGTATGTTTAAAAGTGGTTAAAAAGGTAAATTGTATATGTATCTGGCCAAAATTTTTAAAAAGTATCATGGAGGTGTGCCCATCTAGAGGTCAAGGGACTACTTATGCCTTCCTGTGGGTTACTTACAACACCTTCAGGCACTTTAGGTTTTGTTTCAGGGTCTGTACCCTGAGCCCCCATATGTTTGTCTGGCTGCCCAACATTGTCTGGTGTGGCCAGTGGGTGAGAGGGCAGGATGCCTGAAGTACCTTTGGTTCAGGCTGGATGGAGGGGGCAGTCTAGATTGTGAGCCTACCAGCTCCGCTTTTTCTTTTCCCTTTTTTGGGGAAATAAAATGGAATACACAGACAATAAGAATACTTTCAGCTGAGTCTCAACAAACACGCATCTGTGAAAATCCACATCCCCATCAAAATACGGAAGGGTTATGCCTGAAAATTTTCTCAGACCCTGCCTCCAGCTCACCCAGGCAGCTGCTTTTTTGATTTCTCCATTATATATTAAATTTCCTGTTTTAGAACTTTTATGAAAGGAATCAGGTGGTAGGTGCTCCACACAGTGTGGGGTTTCTGTGATTCATTTGTATTGTTGCTTTATCAGCAGCTTGTCCCTCTTCCTTCTTGTCTCTCTTTCATTGTCTCACGGTGCCAGGGCTTGTTTGGCTACTTTCTTGTTACTGAAGTGCTAGGCTGTTCCTAGTTGGGGGCTCTTATGAATGAGGCAGCTGTGAACATTTTGATGCAAGGCTTTTTGTGGACTGATGCTTTTGTTTCTCTTAGGTTAATACCTAGGAGTGGAATAAATGGGTCGTGGGGCAGGCCTGTAAAAGACTGCTAGACCATTTTCATACCCCTACCCATGAGGCTTTAGGGTTCTGGTTGCTCTGCATCCTTGCCAACATTTGGTACTGCCAGCCTTATTTCCGTTAAGGCATCCCAGTGGGTGTGCAGTGGTGTATCATTGAAGTTTTAATTTGCATCTCCCTGGTGACTAATGATGTTGAAGTGCCTGGCCAGCTCTTTGCTTCACTTTTCACCAGGTGGTTTGTCTTCATATTACTGAGTTGTAGTTGTGACTTTAAGCAGAATTTTAAAATGTCTATGAAGTTATTAATAACTTGTCATTTATCAGTTATATATATCATTGCTTTCCATGTCCTAAAAAAACTTTTGCCTACTGTAAGTCATGAAGATATTCTACTTCTTGAAGTTCTGTAGTTAACTTTACTGAGGTTGTGATTCAGCTTCAATTAATTTTTGCATATGGGGTGAGGTAGGGTTTGAGGTTCATCTTTTTCCATATGGATATCCAGTGTTTTCTAGCACCATTTGTCCAAAAGACCATCCTATCCATGCTAAACTGTTGTGGTGGCTTTGTCAAAAATCAAATGGTCGTGTAAGAGAGGATATATTTCTTGTCTCTTTATTCTGATCCATTGATCCATTTGTCTCATTATGTCAGTATTATACTGCCTTGGTTACTGTACCTTTATGATAACATCCAAGATCCTGCCCATCACACTCTCCTGGCTTTGCAGGGCGATAGAGTAGACGATATTCACATTGTTTGCTCACTCATGTTCCTCATGTGTGAGACAGTGGTGCTGCTGCTGAGTGATGGTGATGACCATGTGAATTACTTGTGGTGGTACCTGGCACAGTGCCACACACAGGACATACTCAGTAAGTGTTTCTCTTCCTTTTTGATTGTATACCTTCACTATATCTCTGGCATGACTGGGAAGTCAGTGGAGAAGCAACAAGATGAAAAAATTTTTTATTGAAGTATAGTCGATTTATAATGTGTTAGTTTCAGGTATACAGCAAAGTGATTCAGTTATATAGCTAGACAGATATTCTTTTTTAGATTCTTTTCCCTTAGATTGTTACAAGATAATTGAGTACAGCGCCCTGTGCTCTAACAGTAGGTTCTTGTTGTTTGTTTTATATATAGTCGTCTGTATATGTTATTTCCAAACTCCTAATTTATCCCTTTACCCCACCTTCCCCTTTGGTAACCATAAACTTATTTTCTGTGTCTGTGAATCTATTTCTGTTTTGTAAATAAGTTCATTTGTATCTTTTTTTTCAAATTCCACATATAAGCAATATCACATGATACTTGTCTTTGTCTGGCTTACTTCACATAGTATGATAATCTCTAGGTTCATCCATTTTGCTGCACATAGTATTATTTCATTATTTTTTATGACTAGGTAGTATTTCATTATATGTATATGTGTGTGTATACATACATATGTATATATATATATCTCTCACATCTTCTTTATCCATTCATGTTTTAATGGACATTTAAGATAAAATAATTTTAATTATGATCCTGGATTCTGTGGCAGAGGACAAAACCAAGGCACTGTCTACTTCATTTCAGTATTGACCTTGACTGTTTAATTTTGCAGCATTCTCTAATTTTTTAAAGTGTACTTCTCTAGCCTCGGTTTTTTTATATGTAAAATGAAGATAATATCCTTCAAGGTCACTGTCAGACACATTTGTATTAAAGCATGTGAAAACAGTTTGTTGGAGCTAAAACATTTTAATAGCGTCAATCGCCATCTTTCCCACTCTCTCTCTACTAGGATTGCAAACATTCAGGGGGCAGGGGATATATTTCCCCCTTTTTGTGTTTTACTCAGGCACGAGAGCTCACATCATTGATCTGGTACCTATTTCATTTTTTTTTATTGTCATTAATGTAACTGTGTCTATCAGGATTTTCTCAAGGACCACAGATAACACAGTGTATTTGAGTTCCTCTCGTGTTTATTGTCACACTTTACAAATAACGCATTAAAATTATTTAGTAGGAGAGTTTACAGACTCAGAGAGACAGCTCCTTCCTTCTTGGATTTGATTTAAGACACAGAGCAGGGCAGGTGTGAAGCAGCAGCAGCAGCAATTGTAGAATGCAGGCACCCAGACCTGAGTAAGTGGCAGATGGTGGTGTGAGACTGACCGTCTGCTCTCGAGTTGTCAGTGCATCCTGGGGTGTGTATAGAATATTCCCTAGCCCCTTAACACAGAAGATAGGTGGGAGTCCCCTGCAAGGGCAGAGTGGATGTGCAGAGGTTGAGAGAAGGGCGAAAAGTGGCTCCCTGGAGGCAGAGATTGCCGCTGTCATGCTGAGCCCTGAGTGGAGGCTTTGAGAGCTGTTTAAGAGTGTCTCGGGTTAAGTGTGTCTGGATCTCAAGCAGCAAACTCAGGTGTCAAGGAAGAGCCCTTTTCCTTTGCCATCTGTCTGCTCTGATTCTGATGCTTAGCCTCCATTCCCTGTGCCACAGTCATTTGGGGTGCCCTCTGCCTCCCTGCATTGTGCCCCAGGTGAGCTTTTCAGAGCCAAAAGGAGGTGGTCTGCAGAGGGAACGGCTACCCTCCTGCCAGTGGTCCACACAGACGGACCCTGAGTGTCCAGGCTGCCACCTGCCTGACTGTGTGTGCACCTGTAGGAGGTCTATACCTCTGGCATACCTCCGGTGACATCCTGACCTCTCGTGTGCTCATATCACTGCATGGTGGCTTCTGCTCCCTGGAGCTATTACCCTGTTGGGGGTAGAGACCTACGGAACCAAGAATGAAGACTGCAGTAACTTTCAGAACAAAACTGGCATGAATGAGGATGAAGTGTGGGAAGCCTTCCCTTATTTGTATTGATGACCCCAGGCCACACCTACACCAGAGATTTGCTGGAGCTGAGGGAAGTGCCAGCACATCCCCAGCCCTGGCCTGGATCTAGGACCGCACTTGCTGGAGCAGGGGGTGCCAGCTTCATGCCTCCAGACTTGACTTGCAGACTGTCCTGTGACTGCCTCCTGGTGTGCTGTGCTTGCTCTCCATGCCCTGCCCTGCATTGTTTCTTCATCTGGTTAACTTGTTGACTCAGTATTCATTCCTGTAACAGATGTTTATTGAGCATGTACTGTAGAGCAGGGACAGCCAATGCAGAAGGAAAAGAGCACTTTCTGCACTCAGATGAAGTCAGGTCAGTGCCACTGGGTGTTCACATGTGACCTGCCACCTATGTGCTGGTGTGACCTGGCTCCCAGCTCAGGGACTCGGCCCAGGCAAATAGGGAGAGGGAGGTCTGGGATCCCCACCCAGTGGGTGGGCCACAGTGAACACCTTCTTATTAGCCAGCCCTACAGTAGATCCAAAAACCCAGGGAGGCAGGTTCCCAGGACAGAGGAAGTCCAGATGGATGAGAAGATATTCCAGACATATTTCAATCAAGGCCTTATATTTTCTCAGCCTAATCAAACAGTTTACTGCACACTCCTTCTTTGATAAATAGCTGATCTCATTAAGGGATGACTAAGGACTACAAAAGAATTATAAGAGAAACATGAAAATAAAGAAAAAGAAGAACACAAGCCAAGATTACGGGAAAATGTGGATGATTCAGAGATTAGCTCAAGAGTTCAGAAAAGTAAGTTTCCAGGTGCTCAAAGAAAATGCTGGCATCATGATCTCTTAAGTAGAATTGAGCATAGAAGAAAGATTCAGAGGATTGAGTGAGACAGAAGAGAACAAAGCCCACGACGGCAGAATTTAGGGGAAAAAAGTTGGAGGAGAAAAAAGTAAAAATGATAGTGACACAGAGACTAATTCAGAAGCCACAAAATAGGCCTCATCGGACAGGGACAGGGTGGAGGAAATGCCAAAAAGGAACCAAGTACTACTGTGATTTGATTTCCTAACAAAAAGTTTTAGAAAAGAAGGGGGAAAATTAAGTAGACAGTCAAAGAAAACTGTGTAAATATCCAGACCAAACTTATTGCATTTAGTTAAGCTTTTAAAAAAATGACCGAAACTAGACCCTTATTTTATTATTGAGTTCAGTCGCTCAGTCATGTCCAACTCTTTGCGACCCCCATGGACTGTAGCACACCAGGCCTCCCTGTTCATTGCCAACTCCCGGAATTTACTCAAACTCATGTCCATTGAGTCTGTGATGCCATCCAACCATCTCATCCTCTGTCATCCCCTCCTCCTGCCTTCAATCTTTCCCAGCATCAGGGTCTTTTCCAATGAGTCAGTTTTCACATCAGGTGGCCAAGGTATTGGAGTTTCAGCTTCAGCATCAATCCTTCCAATGAATATTCAGGACTGATTTCCTTTAGGAAAGGCTGGTTGGCTCTCCTTGCAGTCCAAGGGACTCTCAAGAATCTTCTCCAACATCACAGTTCAAAAGCATCAATTCTTCGGTGGTCAGCTTTCTTTATAGTCCAACTCTCAATCCATACATGACTACTGGAAAAACCATAGCTTTGACTAGATGGACTTTTGTTGGCAAAGTAATGTCTCTGCTTTTTAATATGCTGTCTAGTTTGGTCATAACTTTTCTTCCAAGAAGTAAGCATCTTTTAATTTCATGGCTGCAGTGATTTTGGAGCCCCTAAAAATAAAGTCAGCCACTCTTTCCACTGTTTCCCCATCTATTTGCCATAAAGTGGTGGGACCAGATGCCATGATCATAGTTTTCTGAATGTTGAGCTTTAAGCCAACATTTTTACTCTCCTCTTTCACTTTCGTCAACACACTCTTTAGTTCTTCTTCGCTTTCTGCCAGAAGGATGGTGTCATCTGCGTATTACATTATACCAAAAAAATCAACTCAAAACGGATTAAAGATTTGCATATAAGACTTAAAACCATAAAACTCCTTGAAAAAAGCAAAGGGCATAAAATCCTTGATGGTGGTCTTGGTGATGGTCTTTTGGATATGATACCTGAAGCAAAGACAGGAAAAGTCAAAATGAACAAGTGGAACTACATTAGACTACCAGTTTCTGCACAGCAAAGGAAACCATCAACAAAAAGGAAAGGCAGCCTGTAGAGCGGGAGAAAATATTTGCAAATCATATATCTGATAAGAGATCAACATCCAAAATATGTAATACAACTCAATAGGAAAAGAAAACGAAGAAACAAACAGTTTGAGTAAAAAAATGGGAGCAGGGGCCCTGAACAGACATTTTTCCAAACAAGACATACAGATGACCAACCTGTTTAGGAAAAGGTGCTCAACACTGAAAATGATCAGGGAAAGATGAATTAAAAGCACGATGAGATACCACTCACGCCTGTCACTTAACTGTCATCCAGAACACAGCAGATATGGGCAAGTATCTGTGAGGATGTGGAGAAAAGGGGACCCTCCTACTCTGTAGATTGGAATGTAAACCAGTATAGCCACTGTGGAATACAGTATGGAGGTTCCTCAAAAAATTAAAACTAGTACTAACATAGCCAGTAATTCGACTTCTGGATATATATCTAAAGGAAATGAAAACAGGCTCTCAAAAACACACCTGTATTCTCATGTTCATTGCAGCATTATTCACAGCATTTGCACTGCTGCTGCTGCTGCTAAGTCGCTTCAGTCGTGTCCGACTCTGTGCGACCCCATAGACGGTAGCCCATCAGGCTCCCCCGTCCCTGGGATTCTCCAGGCAAGAACACTGGAGTGGGTTGCCATTTCCTGAAAGTGAGAAGTGAAAGTGAAGTCGCTCAGTCATGTCCGACTCTTAGCAACCCCATGGACCGCAGCCTACCAGGCTCCTCGATTCTCCAGGCAAGAGTACTGGAGTGGGGTGCCATTGCCTTCTCCGATTGTATATATATATATACACAGAGACACAAAGGAATATTATTCAGTCATGAGAAAGAAGCAAATCTTGCCATTTGTGAGAACATGGATGAACCTGGAGCACATTATGCTAAGTGAAATAAGCCAGGCAGAGAAAGACAAAAACTGCATGGTACCACTTATTTGCTGCCAAGTCACTTCACTCGTGTCTGACTCTGTGCAACCCCATAGACGGCAGCCCACCAGGCTCCCCGTCCTTGAGATTCTCCAGGCAAGAACACTGGAGTGGGTTGCCATTCCTTCTCCAATGCATGAGAGTGAAAAGTGAAAGTGAAGTCGATGTCATGCCCGACTCTTCGCGACCCCATGGACTGCAGCCTACCAGGCTCCTCCATCCATGGGATTTTCCAGGCAAGAGTACTGGAGTGGGGTGCCATTGCCTTCTCTGGTACCACTTATTTATGGGATCTTAAAAAGAATTTTTTTTTTAACTTAGAAACAGAGAATAGAAACGTCCTTGACAGCATTGGGGGTGGAGGAGATAGGGAGGAGCTGATGAAAGGAAAAACTAACAAAGAAAAAGGAATGACTGAGTCGTGGTGATTTTCTTCACTTCCTTGCTGCCCTCCATCTGGCATTGGGGCAGAAAAGGTAACAAGCATCAGTCATGGTAGAACATGCTGTGCCAGCCTCTGCCGAGTCGCACCCTCTGAAAGGAGCCTGGTGGATTCTGAGTGGAACAATGGATGTCCCAATAGTTCCTTATTTAGCCAAACTGACCAGTGTAAAGACAGAGACAATGGACAGATATTCTCAAGCATGCCAGAAATTAGAGAGCTTAGCTGCTGTGAGCCCTTCCAAATAAGGGTTTTGAATAAAACCATTGAATGTCGACATCCAGCCAAAATAGAAGTGTATAAAAGTTCCGCACTTGTTATAAGATGGATGGTGCACCTCAAATCTGTTTAAATATAAAAATAAGAAAGATCAGCCGTCTGTGTGAGTTACAGTGGCAGCACATAGTATAGATAATATAAACCTTACAAATAGTAATATAATTTAGGAAAATCACTGGGAGGGGAACAGGAGGGGTCAGGGAAGTATGTAATGTCCTCATCTTTCTTAGCATTTTCACTAAATTGAAAATGCTTTTTTACAACAAGAGCTGTAAGTTCAAGGTTTTTCATATATATGTTACCTTTAGAGCAGTCTTTTAAAAAGATGTCTTCTATAGCAAAGAAATGTTTCTCTGAAATTTAGCAGTTCTTTCTGTTTTGCTGTCACATCCTTGCTTCCCTTTCTTTGTCCTCAATGAAAAATGCTGCTCACCGATGCTCAGTGTGCTGTAAGGATTGACAATACCTAGTGAGCTGGCATCCATGAACAGGTGATGAGAGTGCTATGGAAGTGAAGCAGGTGAAGTGATCGAGAACAGAGAAGTGATGTGGCTGAGGAAGGCCTCAGGAAAGAGATGCTTAGATCAGCCCAGATGCTGATCTGCAGCCCACCAGGCTGGGGAGCAGGCTGTAGAACCCTGGATGGGAAGGGACCTGTTCCAGAAACAGAACAAGGGCCTTGTGTTTGGTGCCTGCTTTGTTAGTAGTCCAGCAGATGGCCTGTCTCCTGTGTAATCCTGTCCCTACTATACTCTTCCTGCCTTGAACTGTGTCATCGTGTTTTTTACCTACCTAACCATCATTTAGCACTGTCTGGAAGATACCCAGTGAAGGTGGCAAGATAGATGAGTGAATGAACAAATGAGTGAGTGGATGGATTTTTGAGGGTGTAAGTTAATGACATATTACAGTTTGTGCCATTAGCCACATTATATGTTTAAAACTTAGTATTTTTTTAATAAGATTGCTTTTTGGGAGCCTTGTAAAATCCACGTTTAGGTGGCTAATGATGGCCCAGGACCAGCCAGCTCAAGATTCTAGCCTCTCATGAACCATATAGATTTATCTTCTGAGGGTTTTAGGTTCTGAGGTACTTGTGCACTAAGAGAAATTAAGTTCATGGCCAAGATCCTCATCTGTGTTTATCTGAGAAGAGAGTGAGTTAAGATATTTTCTATCAGATTCCAGAGGCAGTGCCCTTCTGGCTAACTTCACCTGTTCTTTGCCATGAGACATTGAAATCACAGATATGGTGACTTATGGAAGCAGGGTAGTAAGTCATTTTATTTCCTTTAGGATAAATGTATCCTCTCTGTTGGCAAGACTGGCTGCTGGGAATCTGCATTTTCATGATCACATATAGATCCATTATTTCGTTTAGGGTGATGTACTGCTATATATGTAGAGTGTTCTGGTTCTGAAGCCTGTGGGGTGAGACAGTGGTGGCCTCCACCCTAGAAGCCTAGGTTAGTGAGATTTGAGGGAGGTTCCTGACTTAGAGAGAGATGGGGAGACGTCCCAGGAGTGGTGCTCTGTGGATGCATTATTTTTTTTCTTTGAAACATGAGCTAGAGCATCCTTTGAAACAATGTGTTTCAACACTGCAATCCCAGCTCCACCAGTCAAGCTTTTTTGTCCCATTTCACTCTGGAGTTTGTATGTGGAACAGTAGATATGTTAGTTTTCCACCCAGAAAATTTATAAAATTGAGTTTTGTGTTGCTCTGTTTTGACCAGTCATGGTCCATAGAGACTTTGGCAGCTTCCATTCGGTCACCAACTGTCCCTCTACCTTGAGGTTCTGTCTACACCTGGATGTTTCCTGAGCTCGTGTTACAACATTTGTCTTCGAGATTTGCCCTCTTGGTTATGGCGGGCCTGCTCTTCCTTTCTGAGCGATTCCACTGGACCAGCCAGGGTGGTCACGGAGCGCTGTCTCTGGTTGGCTCCTGGCCTCCCTCCAGGATTGAAGACGAAGCCTCTGCTGACTGATTGCTCATTTCTATCATGTTGGAAAGTCAGGGCAGCTGATGCAGTGTGCTATTGAAAGGAAGCTCTCTGTGTACCTCTTTGCAAGTGAAGGTGCTTGTCTGCTTCTTTGTGATGATTTTGCCCACAGGGAGGCTAGGGGGCCAGGCTGGGACACAGGCCATGTCAGAATACTAGTCCTTCAATAGGACCTGCTCCTCTTGGAGCCTCTCTTTTCTCATCTCTAAACTGGGTACACTGGTCAGACTGCTTGTTTTCTTCATTGTTGTTTCTTTGTCTTTTTGCCGGCAAACAGATAAAACTAGGCAGAGCTGAGAACAAGTATACAGAATCCCAGTGAGTCCCCATCACATCCAGTGGGTCTCAGGTGTGCTGACCTGAGAGGCTGGTGCTGGCAGAGCCCGGGCCTGTCTCCCCCTCATGGTTCTACCTCTCACACATTCGCCTGCATTTCTCACGGTGTGACTGTCATTCTCTTTCCACGTGGGCTGACTCCCTCCTGACACCCCTCATTTACCTGGTGGCAGATGGCTGCCAACAGCTCCCTCACTTCAGACAGCTACCACCCATGACACCAAAGCACAGACAACTAAAGAGCAAAATAGGTAAGTTAGAGCAATGTGTAAACTTCTGCACCACAAGCAAGGCCTTCAGGGAAGTGAAAAGACAACCCAAGGAATAAGAGAAAATATTTGCAAAAAGGAACTCACATCCAGCATATATAAAGAATTCTTACAACTCAGTAGAAAAAAAGACAAATAAATAGACTAAGAGAAAACAGACAAAAAATTTGAATGGACATTTCTCCAAAGATGATACATAAGCAGCACATATATTTCCCAGGTGGTGCTAGTGGTAAAGGACCCACTTGCCAATGCAGGAGACATAAGAGACATGGGTTTGATCTCTGGGTCGGGAAGATCCCCCTGGAGGAGGGCATGGCAACCCACTCCAGTATTCTTGCCTAGAGAATTCCATGGACAGAGGAGTCTGGTGGTCTACAGTCCATGGGGTCTCAAAGAGTTGGGCACAATTGAAGCAACTTAGCACAAGCAGCACATGAAAAGATGCCCAACATACAATCATTAGAAAAATACAAATCAAAACCACAATGAGAGTCTACTTCACACCCACTAGGATGTCTAGAACCAGAAGAAAAAGATCAGCATTGTTGTGGAGGTAGAAAGATTAAAACCATTACACATGGCTGGTGGAAATATAAAATGGTGTAGCCTCTTTGAAAAACGGCTTGGCAGTTCCTCAAAAAATTAAACAGAATTTCCATATGACCCAGCAATTCTGCTCCTGAGTATATATTGAAGAGAAGTGAAAACACATGTCCCCACAAAGGCTTGTACATGAATATTCAACAACATTTTTTATAACAGCCAAAAAATAGAACCAACCCAAATACCCATCAACTGATGAATAGATAAATAATATGTATTCCAGTCCACCATGGAATGTTATGCAGAGTGGGATCCTTTTGTAAGTACGTGGGGACCTTGTGCCCCTGTAACACGAACCTGGCGAAGAGCTGAGTTAGAGGGAGCAGTGGGTGTCCATGTGGGAAGATGGTAGTGTGTGTATCAATAGTGATGTCAGGATGAAGATAAATAATTGCCTTTGAATCATTTAGTCCAGAGCCTGGCACACCACACACACCAGCTGCAGCGGTTCCATCAGTGTCGTGCTACACCTGGAAGAATGGAGAAATATGGTGCCCAAAACATGATCCCAGGATAAACTTAACCTCAAGGAACCCGAAGACAAGTCTGAGAATATTAACTGATAATGCCCAGTTGCCTGCTTGTATGAGAATCTTTACAGGTTTCTGTCTGTATTGTACTGTCACTACTTTCTCTTTTTGCTTCCTGTGATATTAAATATTAAGAGATTGCCGACAGACGTGAATAACAAGATCATTTGAGGGGAGCGAGACAGGGATGAGCTTTCTCATGAACCTTTGTGTCTGACACTTGGAGCAAGAGTTAAGTATAGTTTTACTGAAGTGTAATTGATATACAATATTACATTCATTTCAGATGTACAGCATAGTGATTCAGTATTTTTATAAATTATACTATGAAGTTGTTTTAAAATATTAGCTACATGCTCTGTGCTGTACAATATATCCTTGTTCAGTTCAGTTCAGTTCAGTCACTCAGTCGTGTCCGACGCTTTGCCACCCCATGAACTGCAGCACTCCAGGCCTCCCTGTCCATCACCAACTCCTGGAGTTCACTCAGACTTACGTCCATCGAGTCAGTGATGCCATCCAGCCATCTCATCCTCTGTTGTCCCCTTCACCTCCTGCCCCCAATCCCTCCCAGCATCAGAGTCTTTTCCAGTGAGTCAGCTCTTTGCATGAGGTGGCCAAAATACTGGAGTTTCAGCTTCAGCATCATTCCCTCCAAAGAAATCCCAGGGCTGATCTCCTTCAGAATGGACTGGTTGGATCTCCTTGCAGTCCAAGGGACTCTCAAGAGTCTTCTCCAACACCACATCTCAGGCATCTCATCTGCCATGAGAGCATTTCCTGCTTCACAGTGTCCAGGTGATGAGGACAGGGAAACAAGGAGGAATTTGTGTACCTAGAATACTCACAAAGCCATAATTCAGTTTAGTTCAGTTCAGTTGCTCAGTCGTGTCTGACTCTTTGCGACCCCATGAACTGCAGCACGCCAGGCTTCCCTGTCCATCACCATCTCCCGGAGTTCACTCAAACTCACGTCCATCGAATCAGTGATGCCATCCAGCCATCTCATCCTCTGTCGTCCTCTTCTCCTCTTGCCCCCAATCCCTCCCAGCATCAGAGTTTTTTCCAATGAGTCAACTCTTCGCATGAGATGGCCAAAGTACTGGAGTTTCAGCTTTAGCATCATTCCTTCCAAAGAACACCCAGGGCTGATCTCCTTTAGAATGGACTGGTTGGATCTCCTTGCAGTCCAAGGGACTCTCAAGAGTCTTCTCCAGCACCACAGTTCAAAAGCATCAATTCTTCAGCGCTCAACTTTCTTCACAGTCCAACTCTCGCATCCATACATGACCACTGGAAAAACCATGGCCTTGATTAGGCAGACCTTTGTTGGCAAAGTAATGTCTCTGCTTTTGAATATGCTATCTAGGTTGGTCATAACTTTCCTTCCAAGGAGTAAGTGTCTTTTAATTTCATGGCTGCAGTCACCATCTGCAGTGATTTTGGAGCCCCCAAAATAAAGTCTGACACTGTTTCTACTGTTTCCCCATCTATTTCCCATGAAGTGATGGGACCAGATGCCATGATCTTCATTTTCTGAATGTTGAGCTTTAAGCCAACTTTTTCACTCTCCACTTTCACTTTCATCAAGAGGCTTTTGAGTTCCTCTTCACTTTCTGCCATAAGGGTGGTGTCATCTGCATATCTGAGGTTATTGATATTTCTCCCAGCAATCTTGATTCCAGCTTGTGCTTCTTCCAGCCCAGCGTTTCTCATGATGTACCCTGCATAGAAGTTAAATAAGCAGGGTGACAATATACATATGACAAAGCCATAATTACTGTGGTGATAATTTCAATATCACAGCCTATGTGAGTAATATATGTATAATATATTACACATATGTACATACATGCAGACCTCATTTTATTGCACTTTACACACTTCTCAGACATTATTTTTTTACAAATTGAGGATGTGGGGCAGTCTTCATACAATTGTTTCTTTCCCTGAGGAGACAGTGTGTCAAGAACTTGGCACCATTTTTCCCGGTAACATCTGCTCAATTCTTGTCTCTGTCTCACATTTTAGTAGTTCTCCTAATATTTCAAGTTTTTTAATTGTTATTATGTTTATTATGATAATCTTTGACAAGTGATCATTTTTTTCTTTTTTTACTGAAGTATCAGTCAGTTCAGTTCAGTTCAGTTCAGTCGCTCAGTAGTGTCCGGCTTGTATAGTTGTATTCATTTCAGGTGTACAGCATAGTGATCCAGTATTTTTACAGATGGTAACTATAAAGTTGTTTTAAAACATTGGCTGCGTTCTCTGTGCTGTACAATATATCCTTGTAGCTTGTTTATTTTACAAAGTGCTAATTTGTAGCTTGTAATCCCTTCCCCTTCTCTTGTCCTTTTTCACCACCCCTCTCTCCACTGGTAAGCGCTCCTTTGTTGTTTGTATTTTTGAGTCTGTTTTGTTATATTCACTTCTTTGTATTATTTTTTTAGATCCCACATGTAAATTTAGCCTATAACATTTGTCTTTCTCTGACTTACTCTTCTCAGTTTGATAATCTCCAGGTCCATCGATGTTGCTGCAAATGGCATTTTTTCATTCTTTTTTTTATGGCTGCATAAGATTCCATTATCCTGGAGTAGGAAATGGCAACCCACTCCAGTATTCTTGCCTGGAAAATTCCATGGACTGAGGAGCCTGGCAAGCTTCAGCACATAGAGTTGAAAAGAGTTGGACATGACTGAGCAATATTCCATTGTAGTTACACACCACAACCTCTTTATCCATTCATCGGTTGATGGATACACAGATTGCTTCCATGTCTTGGCTATTGTAAATGGTGATACTATGAACATTGAGGTGCACATATCTTCTCAAATTAGTGTTTTTGTTTTCTTTCAGTGTGTACTCAGGAATGGAATTTTTGAATCATATTCTATTTTTAGTTTTTTGAAGAATCTATGCAGTTTTCCCCAAGAAGGCAATGGCACCCCACTCCAGTACTTTCGCCTGGAAAATCCCATGGACAGAGGAGCCTGGTAGGCTGCAGTCCATGGGGTCGCTAAGAGTCGGACACGACTGAGCGACTTCACGTTCACTCTTCACTTTCATGCTTTGGAGAAGGAAATGGCAACCCACTCCAGTGTTATTGCCTGGAGAATCCCAGGGACGGGGGAGCCTGGTGGGCTGCCGTCTATGGGGTCGCACAGAGTTGGACACGACTGAAGCGACTTAGCAGCAGCATGCAGTTTTCCATATTGACTGCACCAGTTTACATTCCCACCAACAGTGGGATTCCCTTTTCTCCATACCCTCTCCAGCATTTGTTATTTGTAGACTTTTTGATGACAACCATCCTGAATGCTGTGAGGTGATACTGTTGTTTTGATTTGCATGTCTCTAATATTTAGTTGGGCTTTCCTGGTGGCTCAGGTGGTCAAGAATCCGCTTGCAATGTGGGAGACCTGAGTTTGATCCCTGGGTTGGGAAGATCCCCTGGGAGGAGGGCATGGCAACCCACTCCATTATTCTTGCCTGGAGAATCCACATGGACAGAGGAGCCTGGTGGGCTACAATATGGAGCATCTTTTCATTTGTTTGTTAGCCATCTGTGTGTATTGTTTGGAGAACTGTCTACTCAGGTCTTCTACTTGTCTTTTGATTGAGTTGTTTGTTTGTTTTGATATAGAGCTATATGAACTTTTCACGTATATTGGATAGTAACCACTTGTTGATCACATCATTTGCAAATATTTCATTCCGTTCCATAGATCTTCTCATTTTGTTCATGTTTTCCTTTGTTGTGCAGAAAGCTTTAAGTTTAACTAGGTCTCATTTGTTTATTTTTGCTTTTTTTCCCATTGCCTTAGGAAACAGATCCAAAAAAATACTGTTATGATTTTTGTCAAAGAGTGCTTTACCTGTGTTTTCTTCTAGGAGTTTTATGGTTTCCAATCTTACATTTAGATCTTTGATCCATTTTGAGTTTATTTTTGTGTGTGGTATGAGAAACTGTTCTAGTTGAATTCTTTTACATGTAGCTGTTCAATTTTCCCAGCACCACTTTTGAAAAGACTGTCTTTTCCCCATTTTTATTCATGCTTCTTTTGTCATAGATTAATTGTGTGGGTTTGTTTCTGGGCTCTCTATTCTGTTTCATTAATCTCTGTGTCTGTCTTTATGCCAGGACTGTGATGTTTCAATTCCTTTAGCTATATAGTATAGTCTAAAGTCAGAGAGCATAGTACATCTAGCTTTGTTTCTTTTTGTTTTTTTTTCTTGTTTGTTTGTTTTTTTCCTACTCAAGACTGTTTTGGCTATTTGGGGTCTTTTGTGGTTCCATATAAATTTTAGGATTATTTGTTCTGCATATGTGGAAAATGTCATGAGCATGTAGATAGAGATTGCATTAAATCTGTAGATTACATTGGGGAGTATGGACATTTTAACAATATTGATATTTCCAAATCATGAGCACAGAATATCTTTCCACTTCATTGTATTATCTTCAGTTTTCTTCATTAGTGACCTGTAGATTTCAGAGTACAAGTCTTTCGCCTCCATGGTTAAATTTATTCTTATATATTTTATTCCTTTTGACACCATTTTAAATGGATTTTTCTTGTTGCTTTCTCTTTCTGATAGTTCATTGTTAGGATGTAGAAAAGCAACAGATTTCTGCATGGTAATCTTGTTTCTTAAAACTGTATGGATGTATTTATTGGTTCTAATAAATTTTGGTGGAGATTTTAGTTCACACACACGCACACACACACACACACACTGTCACGCCAGCTGCAAATAGTGACAGTGTTGCTTCGTCCCTTCCAGTTTGGATGCCTTTTATTTCTTTCCCTTGCCTGATTGTTGTGTCTCAGATTTCAAATACTTTGTTAAACACAAGTGGTAAGAGTGGACATCCTTATCTTGTTCCTGATTTTAGAGGAAAAATTTTTAGCTTTTTACCATTGAATATGATGTTAACTGTGGGTTTGCCGTAAATGGACTTTATTATGTTGAGATATGTTCTCTCTATATTGACTTTGAGAGTTTTTATCATGAATGGTTATTAAATTTTGTAATATAATTTTTCTACAAATATTGAGATTACCGTATGACTCATCTTCCTTTTGTTAATGTGGTATATCACATTCATTGGTTTGCAGATATTGAACCATCTTTGCATCTGAAATAAATCCCACTTGATCGTGATGTATGATTGTTTTTATAATTGTTAAATTTAGTTTGATAATATTTTGTTGAGGATTTTCACATCTACTGATACATTCATCATAGATATTGGCTTGTAATTTTACTTTTTATAGTGTCTTTATCTGATTTTGGTATCAGAGTAGTGATGACCTCATAAAATGAATTTGGGAGTATTCCTTCCTCTTCAATTTTTTGGAGTAGTTTGAGAAAAATAGGTATTAGCTGCTGTTTATAGGTTTGGTAGAATTCACCCATGAAGTTGTCCAGTCCTGGACTTTTGTTTTCAAGATGCTCAACATCACTCATTATCAGAGAAATGCAAATCAAAACCACTATGAGGTACCATTTCACACCAGTCAGGGAGATTTTTAAAATTCTTATTATTACTAATTCAGTTTCACTACTAACGATTGATCTGTTCAGATTGTTTGTGTTTTCCTGATTCAGTCTTAGAGGATTATATGTTTATAGAAATTTATCCACTATTTCTTTGTTGACCAGTTTTTTTGGCATATAGCTGTTCACAGTATTCCTTTATGATTTTTTTGTGTCTTTGAAATATCGGTTGTAATTACTCCTTATTCTTACTGTGTTTACCTGAGTCCTCTCTCTTTTTTTTCTTAGTGAGGTTAGCTAAAGTCTTGCAAATATTGCTCATGTTTTCAAAAACAAATTCTTGGTTTGATTGATCTTTTACTATTTTGTTTTTTCTTTTTTTGGTCTCTATTTTATAGTAATTTCCTCCTGAATTTTATTATTTCCTTCTGCTGAAGGGTTTGTTTATTCTTATTTTTCTAATTTCTTTAGA